>NC_080044.1:17269964-18469964 GCF_012489685.1 Lotus japonicus
AGAAGTGAATACAAGAAGCAACACACGCGCAAGATATTCAAAATATTCTAAGCTTTCTTTCATCTTGTAAATTTATTTAGTTTACACTCAGCTTATTCAGAAGCAAACCCTTGTAAACACCAACCTCAAACAGTTGTTTGATTTTCCTTTAGGAGATCAAGGTTGATCGGATCCTAGAGAAGACTAAGAGAGTGAATCTTAGTGTGAGCTAAAGTCAGTGTAATTGTTAGTCACTTGTAGGTTTCAAGTGCAGTTGTAACTCTTACCTGATTAGTGGATTGCCTTCATTCTAAGAAGGAAGAAATCACCTTAACGGTGGACTGGAGTAGCTTGAGTGATTTATCAAGTGAACCAGGATAAAATCCTTTTGTGCTTTTCTATCTCTATCTTTTGCACTTAGTTCTCGAAAAGATTTGTTAAAATCTTTAAGGTGGTAGTTTTTGTACTGAAAACGTTATTCAAACCCCCCCTTTCTACCGTTTTTCCATACCTTCCAATTGGTATCAGAGCGCAAGTTCTGATTACCCAACTAACAGTGTTCAGTGATCCGGGCCGGTGTGAAAAACAATGGCTGCCACCACCAGTGAAACTCAAAGAGATGGTTACAACGCAAAGCCTCCTATGTTCGACGGTCAAAGGTTCGAATATTGGAAAGATAGACTGGAAAGTTTCTTTCTGGGTTTCGATGCAGATCTCTGGGATATTATTGTGGATGGCTATGAGCGTCCAGTTGATGCAGATGGCAAAAAGATCCCAAGGTCAGAGATGTCTGCAGATCAAAAGAAGCTGTACTCACAACATCATAAAGCAAGAGCAATTCTTCTAAGTGCTATCTCCTATGAGGAGTACCAGAAGATTACAGATCGTGAGTTTGCTAAAGGCATTTTTGATTCTCTGAAGATGTCTCATGAAGGAAACAAGAAAGTCAAAGAATCAAAGGCATTGTCTTTGATCCAAAAGTATGAATCCTTCATCATGGAGCCAAATGAGTCCATTGAAGAAATGTTCTCCAGATTTCAACTGCTTGTAGCTGGCATACGTCCTCTCAACAAGAGCTACACAACAAAAGATCACGTCATAAGGGTCATCAGGTGTCTTCCTGAAAGTTGGATGCCTTTGGTGACTTCAATAGAGCTCACGAGAGATGTTGAGAATATGAGTTTAGAAGAACTCATCAGCATTTTGAAATGCCATGAGCTGAAGCGCTCAGAGATGCAAGATCTGAGGAAAAAGTCCATAGCCTTGAAATCCAAATCTGAAAAGGCTAAGGTTGAGAAGTCAAAGGCTCTTCAAGCTGAAGAAGAAGAATCTGAAGAAGCATCAGAAGATTCTGATGAAGATGAGCTGACTCTGATCTCCAAGAGACTCAACCGCATCTGGAAGCACAGGCAGAGCAAGTTCAAAGGCTCTGGAAAGGCAAGAGGAAAGTCTGAATCCTCAAGTCAGAAGAAGTCATCAATCAAGGAAGTCACTTGCTTTGAGTGCAAAGAATCAGGGCACTACAAAAGTGACTGTCCAAAATTGAAGAAGGACAAGAAGCCAAAGAAGCACTTCAAGACCAAGAAGAGTCTGATGGTGACATTCGATGAATCAGAGTCAGAGGATGTTGACTCTGATGGTGAAGTCCAAGGACTCATGGCTATTGTCAAAGACAAAGGAACAGAGTCAAAGGAAGCTGTTGACTCTGACTCAGAATCAGAAGGAGATCCAGACTCTGACGATGAAAATGAGGTATTTGCTTCCTTCTCTACCTCTGAACTGAAACATGCTTTGTCTGATATCATGGATAAGTATAACTCCTTGTTGTCTAAGCATAAGAAGCTGAAAAAGAACTTATCTGCTGTTTCTAAAACTCCTTCTGAACATGAGAAAATCATATCTGATTTGAAAAATGATAACCATGCTTTAGTTAATTCTAACTCTGTGCTTAAGAATCAAATTGCAAAGTTAGAAGAAGTTATTGCCTGCGATGCCTCTGATAGTAAGCATGAATCTAAGTATGAAAAATCTTTTCAAAGATTCCTGGCTAAAAGCGTAGATAGAAGCTTAATGGCTTCAATGATCTATGGTGTAAGCAGAAATGGAATGCATGGCATTGGCTATTCTAAACCAATTAGAAATGAGCCTTCTGTGTCTAAAGCTAAATCCTTGTATGAATGCTTTGTTCCCTCTGGTACCATATTGCCTGATCCTGTACCTGCTGAAGTTGCTAAAAACCCTCTTAAAAAGGGATCTTTCTCTATGACTAAATATCATGCAAATATTCCTTTAAAATATCATGTTGAGACACCCAAGGTGATCAGAACCTTTGGGTAACTAACAAAAGAGGACCCAGAAAGTGGGTACCTAAGGACAAGATTATCTATGTTGCAGATATCCTTGATAGCTCCACTGAAACACCAATCATGGTATCTGGACAGTGGATGCTCGCGTCACATGACGGGAGAAAAGCGTATGTTCCGAGAGCTGAAACTTAAGCCTGGAGGCGAAGTTGGCTTTGGAGGAAATGAAAAGGGTAAAATTATTGGTACTGGTACTATTTGTGTAGATAGTAGTCCATGCATTGATAATGTTTTATTGGTAGACGGCTTAACACATAACTTATTGTCTATAAGTCAATTAGCTGACAAGGGTTATGATGTTATATTCAATCAAAAGTCCTGCCGGGCTGTAAGTCAGATCGATGGCTCTGTTCTGTTTAACAGCAAGAGGAAGAACAACATTTATAAGATCAGATTATCTGAGTTGGAGGCTCAGAATGTGAAGTGCCTTCTGTCTGTTAATGAAGAGCAGTGGGTATGGCATAGACGGTTAGGGCATGCCAGTATGAGAAAGATTTCTCAGCTGAGCAAGCTAAACCTTGTCAGGGGCTTACCCAATCTGAAGTTCGCTTCAGACGCTCTTTGTGAAGCATGTCAGAAAGGCAAATTCACAAAAGTCCCTTTCAAGGCAAAGAATGTTGTCTCAACCTCAAGGCCGTTAGAACTTCTGCATATCGACCTGTTTGGACCAGTGAAAACTGAGTCTATAGGTGGCAAGAGATATGGGATGGTTATCGTTGATGACTATAGCCGCTGGACATGGGTAAAGTTTCTAACCCGCAAGGATGAGTCTCATGCTGTGTTCTCTACCTTCATTGCTCAAGTGCAAAACGAGAAGGCTTGTAGAATTGTGCGTGTCAGAAGTGACCATGGTGGAGAGTTTGAGAATGACAAGTTTGAGAGTCTGTTTGATTCCTATGGAATTACACATGATTTCTCTTGTCCCAGAACTCCTCAACAAAATGGTGTTGTTGAGAGGAAGAATAGAACTCTTCAGGAGATGGCTAGAACCATGCTCCAAGAAACTGGCATGGCTAAGCACTTTTGGGCAGAGGCAGTAAATACAGCATGTTACATTCAGAACAGAATCTCTGTGAGACCAATTCTGAAAAAGACTCCTTATGAATTGTGGAAGAACATAAAACCCAACATTTCTTATTTTCATCCTTTTGGCTGTGTTTGTTATGTTCTCAATACTAAGGATAGATTACATAAATTTGATGCTAAATCTTCTAAGTGTCTATTACTTGGTTATTCTGATAGATCTAAAGGTTTTAGATTTTATAATACTGATGCTAAGACTATTGAAGAATCTATTCATGTTAGATTTGATGATAAGCTTGACTCTGACCAGTCAAAGCTAGTTGAAAAGTTTGCAGATTTAAGCATTAATGTTTCTGACAAAGGCAAAGCTCCAGAGGAAGTTGAGCCAGAGGAAGATGAACCAGAGGAAGAAGCTGGTCCCTCTAACTCACAAACTCTGAAGAAGAGCAGAATCACTGCAGCTCATCCTAAGGAATTGATTCTGGGCAACAAAGATGAACCAGTCAGAACCAGATCTGCCTTCAGACCCTCTGAAGAGACCTTGCTGAGTCTGAAAGGATTGGTGTCCTTAATTGAACCCAAGTCCATAGATGAAGCTCTTCAGGACAAGGATTGGATTCTGGCCATGGAAGAAGAATTGAATCAATTCTCCAAGAACGATGTTTGGAGCTTAGTGAAGAAGCCTGAGAATGTCCATGTTATTGGAACGAAATGGGTATTCAGAAACAAGCTAAATGAGAAAGGAGATGTAGTCAGAAACAAGGCAAGGCTAGTTGCTCAAGGCTACAGCCAGCAGGAAGGAATAGACTACACTGAAACATTTGCTCCAGTAGCAAGACTGGAGGCAATCAGACTATTGATTTCTTTCTCAGTAAATCACAACATAGTTCTACATCAGATGGACGTAAAGAGTGCCTTCCTAAACGGTTATATCTCAGAGGAAGTCTATGTTCATCAACCCCCAGGTTTTGAAGATGAAAAGAAACCAGACCATGTGTTCAAATTGCAGAAATCACTCTACGGTCTGAAGCAAGCTCCCAGAGCATGGTATGAGAGACTTAGCTCATTCCTTCTGGAGAATGAGTTTGTAAGGGGTAAAGTAGATACAACTCTCTTTTGCAAGACTTATAAAGATGATATCTTAATTGTGCAAATTTATGTTGATGATATTATATTTGGTTCTGCTAATCAATCTCTATGCAAAGAATTTTCTGAGATGATGCAGGCTGAATTTGAGATGAGTATGATGGGAGAATTAAAGTACTTTCTGGGAATACAAGTTGATCAAACACCAGAAGGAACATATATCCATCAGAGCAAGTACACTAAAGAACTTCTGAAGAAGTTCAATATGCTGGAATCTACAGTGGCCAAGACTCCAATGCATCCAACATGCATTCTGGAAAAAGAAGATATAAGTGGTAAAGTATGTCAGAAGCTCTATCGTGGCATGATAGGTTCACTTCTGTACTTAACTGCATCTAGGCCAGACATATTATTTAGTGTTCATTTATGTGCTCGTTTCCAATCAGATCCAAGGGAAACCCACTTAACTGCTGTTAAGAGGATCCTAAGGTATCTGAAAGGCACCACTAACCTTGGCTTGATGTATAAGAAAACATCAGAGTATAAGCTTTCAGGTTATTGTGATGCTGATTATGCTGGAGATAGAACAGAGAGAAAAAGTACTTCTGGAAATTGTCAATTTCTGGGAAGCAATCTAGTCTCATGGGCAAGCAAGAGGCAATCAACCATTGCTCTATCAACTGCAGAGGCAGAATATATCTCAGCAGCAATATGCAGCACTCAGATGCTCTGGATGAAACATCAGCTGGAGGATTATCAGATCCTTGAGAGCAATATCCCAATCTATTGTGATAACACTGCTGCAATTTCGTTGAGCAAGAATCCTATCTTGCATTCAAGGGCAAAGCACATTGAGGTAAAGTATCACTTCATTAGAGATTATGTGCAGAAGGGCGTACTTCTTCTGAAGTTTGTTGATACTGACCATCAATGGGCAGATATCTTTACAAAGCCCTTAGCTGAAGATAGATTTAATTTTATTCTGAAAAATCTAAACATGGACTTTTGTCCAGAGTGAAGATAGATCAGAACCTCTGACTATGATACTTCTTGATCAGAAGATGTCTAGTCCAGAAGGTAACTCAATCAGAGTGTGTGTGCCCACTGGTACTGACTCTGAAGCTGAGACAACAACACGTGCGTCAGAATTTCTGATGCATAGTTCCTTGTGCCCGTGTGACAGTCTGTTATGACTGCGTGTAGATATGCTTATCTCCTGTGTGTGATTGTGTATTTTACTGTTACTATCTATCTTTAATTTTCAACCGTTGATCTTAAAGTGCTTTTTGAATCAACAACGGTTATTTGATAAAACCCACTATACACACACGTTCTCTCTCACTTCCCGTTTTCACTCTCGCACTCCCTGCTTTTCAAAACCGCCTCCTTCGTGATTTCTCTCTCGATCTCTCTTCATCCTTCAAACTTCATCTTCTACCTCAAACCTTCAAGCTCTTCAAAATGGTGAGACAAACCAGAAGATCTACTGCAGATGCACCTCAGTTCCCTCACATGGTAGTCGGGTTGGCAACGGGTCAACGGGGCTCTGAGAACCCAGCACAAGAACAAGCTCAAGCTCAAGAGGAGATTGTTCCTATTGCAGAACGGGGCTGTGCCGTTCACTGTGTATTTCCTCCTGAGGAACTCCAAGTCCTTGCAGAATGGAGATTCAACCTCGACAACTTGGCTGCAAATGGGTTTGATCTTCGTCCTGAAGTCCAAGCTCAAGGTTGGGGAAACTACTTCAATCGACTTCGAGGACCGGTGTATGAGAAGCTAGTAAAGGAATTCTGGAAGCATGCTGATTGTGATGACACTCAGGTGGTCTCTTACATACTGGGTAGGAAGATCATCATCACGGAGAAGTCATTCGTGAATCTGCTAGGTGCAGAAACTGCTCATGGGTATCGGTTCTCACTGACGGAATCGAAGCTGAAACCCAGAACCAAGGACATCGTCAACAAGGCCCTGTACACCACCTTCAAACCGGGCAAGACGAGCTACAAGGTGATGGACCTTCACCCCAAACTGAGAATCTGGCACAAGATCCTGCTCAACTGCATCAATCAACGACCAAAGGGCAGTTCTCCAGACTACATCAACTTCAATCAGAAGGCGATGCTGTTCTTCATTCAAGACAAGGAGAAGATCTGCCTTCCCTACTTCCTGTTCTCCTATTTGAAGGAATGCATCCGGAAGTCTCGCACCACCTCCTCCATCAAGTCAGCCATCAAATATATCCCTTTTGGGAGGCTGCTCTCAGACTTTCTCATTGAAAGCAACTTGGTGCAAGATTTGATCAATGCTGGTTGCACAGAGGACTTGAGCACAATTGTTAGCGATGTCTTCACTGCCAACTCTCTGAAGAAGATGGGTTTGGTCCAGAAGAAGATTGCTCCTGCTCATGAGGACACATCTTCTGAGATCAGAGGAAGAAGAATGCCTCTGAATGACTACCCTCTGTGGACTCAAGCAGACCATCCTGAAGCCATCAGATGCTATGTTGAAGACCTCAGGGCTCAAGGATTCGAGATTGACCTTGATGATTTCGTCAGCAGACTTCCACCAGCTCCAGAGTTTCCTTCTCCTCCCAAGAAGAAAACCAAGAGGAAGATGGTTCTGGACGAATCCTCAGAGGAATCTGATGTCCCTCTGGTCAAGAAGGCGAAGAGCAAGCCTGATGATGATGATGGTGATGATAGTGAGGATGGTCCTCCAAAGAAGAAGCAGAAGAAAGTCAGAATTGTGGTGAAGCCTACTCGGGTGGAACCAGCTGCTGCAGAGGTCAGTAGGACTGCAGCTCCTGCCAGAGTGACTCGATCATCAGCACATACAAGTAAGCCTGCACTTACCTCTGATGATGATTTGAATTTATTTGATGCACTCCCAATTTCTGCCTTACTCCAACACTCTTCAAATCCCCTCACTCCTATTCCTGAATCCCAGCCAGCCGCACAAACCACCACTCCACCACATTCCCCAAGATCTTCATTCTTTCAACCTTCTCCTACTGAAGCACCACTCTGGAATTTGCTTCAGAACCAACCCTCTAGATCAGAAGATCCAACCTCTCTCCTCACCATTCCATACGACCCATTACTTTCGGAACCCATCATCCAAAACCAACCAGAACCCAAACCAACAGATCCACAACCCAGAACGTCTGATCACTCTGCTCCCAGAGCATCAGCACGTCCTGCTGTCAGAACCACGGATACAGACTCTTCATCAGCCTTCACACCTGTATCCTTCCCCATCAATGTCATTGACTCTCCTCCCTCTAATACCTCTGAATCACTTAGAAAATTCATGGAGGTTAGGAAAGAGAAGGTATCTGCCTTGGAAGAATATTACCTTACCTGTCCAAGCCCTAGGCAATATCCTGGCCCTAGACCTGAACGTCTAGTTGACCCAGATGAACCTATCTTGGCCAATCCTATCCAAGAGGCAGACCCCTTAGTCCAACAGGCTCACCCTGTCCCTGACCAACAAGAGCCAATTCAACCAGACCCTGAACCTGAACAATCAGTATCTAACCAATCCTCGGTTAGATCACCTCACCCTCTGGTTGAAACTTCAGACCCTCACCGTGGAACCTCTGAACCCAATGCTCCCATAATTAACATTGGTTCTCCACAAGGTGCCTCTGAAGCTCATAGCAGCAATCACCCAGCCTCTCCTGCACCAAACCTCTCCATCATTCCCTATACTCACCTTCAACCCACATCTCTCTCTGAGTGCATCAATATTTTCAATCATGAAGCCTCCTTGAGGCTCCGCAATGTGCACGGTCAGACTGACCTCAGTGAGAATGCTGAAAATGTGGCTGATGAGTGGAACGAGTTGAGCACTTGGCTAGTGGCTCAGTTTCCCGTTATGCTGCAGCTACTGCATGCAGAAGGAAGTCGGAGCATTGAGGCTGCAAAGCAAAGGTTTGCTAGGAGGATGGCTCTTCATGAACTCGAACAGAGAACCAAGCTTCTTGAGGCCATTGAAGAAGCCAAGAGACAGAAAGAACAAGAAGAAGAAGCTGCCCGTCAAGCAGCAACTCAGGCTGAACAAGCCAGACTTGAGGCAGAACGTCTTGAAGCTGAGGCTGAGGCAGAGCGACTTGCACCAGTTCTGTTTACTCCTGCTGCTTCTGCTTCCATTCCAGAACCTCAAGCTGCTCAGAACGTTCCTTCCAGCTCTACTCCGACAAGCTCATCCAGACTCGACATCATGGAACAACGTCTTGACACTCATGAATCCATGCTGATTGAGATGAAGCACATGATGATGGAACTTCTGCGCCGTACTGACAAATCCTAGTTTTTTAGGATCTCTTCTTTTTCTTCCTTTTCCTTTTTATTTAACGTTGTTTTATTTAAACTCTGCTTATTTACTTACTTTAATTTATTCATTTGTGATTCTATATGCATATATCTATATATATTTGTGGCACATATGTTTGCAAAACCTGTTGTATTCATAATTGTTCTATGTTTACATCATAATTCTTTCCATCATACATTATTCCCTATATCTAGAATGGAGGATCCTTCCTCATTCTTCTGCATTCTTGGCGCTGCTCCACTCTTTCCTTCTCCAGACGATCCCATGCATACTCTATGTTGCCAAGTTTGATGCTCAGATCATCTTTTTCTAGACTATCTTCTGTCGTCTTGAGTCTCTTTTCCACAGTTTCTTTCTCTTCCAGCAGATTCAGCTCCCGCTGGCAAAGCTCCTGAATCTCTTCCACGAAGCAGAGGAACTCCTTCAGATCTTTCTCCATCTCTGGACCAAGATCTTCTTCCAGCAGTGTCTTCGTCAGCTCTTGTATGGTCTTTGTACCATCGGGATGCCTAATATTGAGGAACATATCTTCCTCAAACGCCTTCCTTCTGAGCTCTTCTAGTGCCATTCTGTATGATGCCATTTTTCTTACTGAAAATTATTCGAGATGTGAAGCTTACCTTTCTCTCCAACGCTTTATATAGGCTTCACTTTCTCTCTGAAAGTTAATGCTCTTACAGTTTCTCGAGGTTAAGTACTTGGTAACTGACCCTTCTATTTACTCACTTGACCGGTGGTAAACGTTCATCCCTTGCATTAACTCTTCTATTTATTATCGCCTCACTCTGATTCTTACATCGTCTTCATTTTCTTTCAACTTAGACCTTCTCTAAGGGGGAGTACCTTGTACTTCAAGCTAAGTTTTTCACACCCCGAGCTTTTTTGCTTATGACAAAAAGGGGGAGTAAACCCAGTTTTTGATGTGTAAGATGTGTTAGTGTGACTTATTTTTCTTTTGAAGATTTTAAGAGTTCCACCTTCATGACCATAGATGTGTCACTGGGCAAATACAAGGAATACATTTCACTTCTTCTGAAGTGATTCTAAGTTGACTCTGATACCCAAGACTCTGATACCTTGTCCATGACTCTGATCACTTATGCGCTCTGATTATTCATTTTTCATCTATGTCATAAGCTTTTCACTCTGAACTCTTATATGATTTAGCTCAGAATCTAGACTTTACTAACGTTTTCATCAAGTATTAGATTCAGGGGGAGCTAAGCTTAGAATCAAGCAGTGACTTGAATTCAGAATGAGCAAGATAAACCATTCACATCAGGATAAGTCTTATTCTATATCTCTAAACTCTGAGTGAATTCAGTTTAATGTTTAAGAATTGTTCATCAAAAATCTTAGTTTTGTCATCATCAAAAAGGGGGAGATTGTAAGATCAAGTTTTGATCTAGTAGTACAACTCTATGTTTTGATGATTACAAGTTAACCTTTTGATATGAACAATTGTGGTACTCTAACGTGTTTTTCTGAGTGTGCTATTTACAGGCTCTGACCCTGACTCAATTTCACACAAATCAGAAGCACTGTGTATAAAGGGTAACCCAAGCAACGCTTTCGCATTCACCATGTTCAGTATGAACAGTGGAAAAGCTTCAGAAGTTCTGAAGTTATACAAACTCTGATGTGGACTCAGTCGCTAGAAGCTCTGAAGATCCAGAAGTTCTGACAACCAAGAAACACTGAAGGTTCAGATGTTCTGATGGTGTAGAAGACTCTGAAGATCCAGAAGCTGAATAGTGGAAACTCTGAAGTCCAGAAGCAAGAAACTCTGAAGGCCATGTTCTTCCCTCTGAGTTCAGAATCAGAAGATACAATGGTCAGAGGATCTGTGCTTTCCCTCTGACTCTGATCAACCTGCTTCACAAGTTCCAATACGAAGCATTCCTCTGATCAGAAGTCTCCTAGGTTAAAAGGTCAAGTCGCTATCCAAGTACAAAAGCAAGTGTACCTTCCTGACGACCTACCTAACGTTCTCAGCCACAGCAGAAGCTGGATTTTCCAGAACTGCCCTCCAACGGTAGCATTTCCCATGCAACGCTCAACCCTAATCCTTGGAGTATATATAGAGGCTGAAGATTGAAAGAAGCGGCTAGAAGAGAAGTGAATACAAGAAGCAACACACGCGCAAGATATTCAAAATATTCTAAGCTTTCTTTCATCTTGTAATTTATTTAGTTTACACTCAGCTTATTCAGAAGCAAACCCTTGTAAACACCAACCTCAAACAGTTGTTTGATTTTCCTTTAGGAGATCAAGGTTGATCGGATCCTAGAGAAGACTAAGAGAGTGAATCTTAGTGTGAGCTAAGTCAGTGTAATTGTTAGTCACTTGTAGGTTTCAAGTGCAGTTGTAACTCTTACCTGATTAGTGGATTGCCTTCATTCTAAGAAGGAAGAAATCACCTTAACGGGTGGACTGGAGTAGCTTGAGTGATTTATCAAGTGAACCAGGATAAAATCCTTTTGTGCTTTTCTATCTCTATCTTTTGCACTTAGTTCTCGAAAAGATTTGTTAAAATCTTTAAGGTGGTAGTTTTTGTACTGAAAACGTTATTCAAACCCCCCCTTTCTACCGTTTTTCATACCTTCAAAACAAGCTCTATGGAGAAGGGTTATTTGTGTCAAGTACAAACGGAATGACAGATGCATGATTCTTCATACACAAACGGAAGGAATTACTCGCCTTTCCCCAATTCTCTAAGATATCCTCAAAGTGGTCATGGAGGACACGCTGATTGCAAAAGCATTCATGCTTGCTTCTGTGGTTTGGGAACAGGCCAACACATCCGGTTCTGGAGAGATCCCTGGGTAGATTTGACACCTTTGCATATACAGTTCCCCAGATTGTTTGCCCTCGCTGAGAATTAAAAAATGCTCTGGTATGCTCCAACGGTGCTTTTGCTAACGGGACATGGAGTTGGAACATAGCTTTCAGAAGGCAATTTTTCGGATGGCAGACAGATGTTTTAGCAGCTATGTATGGTTCAATCAACAGGGTGATCCCAAGCCGCGAAGAGGATAGATTAATATGGACTGGTGATGTCTCAGGTCTATTTTCTGTGAAAGGGGTGTTGAATCTAGCGGAATCTAAGGTCTACGCAATTCCAACATGGTCTATTCCAACCAGAGTGCGTAAAATTGCCCCTGCAAAAGTTATCCAGTTCTTTTGGCAACTAATAAAGAACAGAATAGCAACTCGTGCTAATCTGATGGTTCGCAGGGTGCAGATTGAGAATGCAGGAAGGTGTGTTTTTTGTGGACTTGAACCTGAAACCACGAGTCACCTCATGCCGTTCTGTCCCATGTCCTGGAAACTTCTAAACTTGGTGATGTCTCGAGAAGGCATTACCTGGTGCTGCCCGAATGGTATACCAAATTTAATGCTGGAATGGATGGACTTAAGACATAAATCTGATAATCTCTTATGGGAGATGACCCCATTCTCCATTTTCTGGTCAATTTGGCTGGAAAGAAATCAGGTAATTTTCAATAACCATCCTGCATCTCCTGAATCTATTTGGGATCTACATATTTCCCGTATTTCTGCCTGGGTTCATGGATGGTGGAAAGAATGCCCTTATTCCTCATACGATTTCTCACATCACTTTGATGCTATAAGGCTCAAACCTCAAACACCCAATCTCCGTTCTAGTGTTTGGAACGCTCCCGATCGGGGCTTTTTCAAAGCCAATGTTGACGGCTCCTCGATGGGAAACCCAGGCCCGAGTGGAGCGGGAGGAGTAATAAGGATCATTCCAAGGAATTTATTGGTGTTTTTTTTCTGAACCTTTGGGGTTTAAATGGGCTTTTGAAGCAGAAGTGATTGCAATCCTAGAGGTTCTGCAATTCTGCAAGGAACATGGCATTAGAAACCTAGTGATTGAAAGTGACTCTACACTTGTAGTTAGTTGGGTAAACAATAGCTCTAACAGACCTTGGAAATTGCGTAACGAACTGAATCTGATTGATAATCTCTGTGAGGAACTTGCAGTGGTGGCTGTGGATCACATCTTTAGAGAAGCAAATCCCATTGCAGACCATTTGTCCAAATCTGGTGTTGAACGCCTTGTTCCTCTTAACGTTTTCTTTGGCTTTACCAGTCCTTGAGACTTGCCTGCTATGCTCTCCTTCCTATTGCTTTCCTTTATTCGCTTTAGCTAGTTTGTTATCCTTTGTTTTTTGCTTTTTAGCTTCTTGTTGTTGCTGCCTACTTGAGAGGGCTGGTCTCAAGTTATTTCTTTCAATAATATGAACTTCTTCTTTCGAAAAAAATAAGGAACAAAGAGAGTAGTTGATAGACTTTTTGAATTCATTGCAGTCATAATCTGAATTTTGGAATCATGAATTGTAAAAAATAAATGGGCGTAATTAAGGAACTAAACTTACTTGGACTAATTTTTTTAAAAATAAATGACCATTATTAATGCATTAAATTTGAAGTCATTAATTTTTTATAAAATTAATGAGCTTTATGTTGGCTGAGCATTAATCGTATACCTAATTGAATTTTTTACTTATTATTAATGTGTAATAAATTCTTTAGAATTTAATTCAATTAAATGTCTGCATTCAAGCAGGTAACACTATCTCCGTTTTAGATTAAGTATCCACTTAGGGAAGATGCACACATATTAAAAAACGCAATTAATAATGTTAAGTTTTAAAAATATATTATTTGTTTTCCTAGTTTGGCCTTAAGTAGAAGAAAATGAATTCCTGAACTTTTCAGCATAATTGTGGGTGTAGTAACATGCTGAATTTATTATTAGACACAGATTAAATGTTTCTACATGGAAAGGAATAAATGTAAGTAATTGCCATTAACTTTGTACTAAATTAGGGTTTCACGGGTTTTTAGTCGGTTCCTTTAATACAATTTTGAAAAAGTAATTGTAACTCTTAATTGATAACTATAATTTAAATTTAAATTTTAAGATTTTAATTAGTTTAAAACGTAATTAATGCATATAATCTAACACGCTAATTTATAGCATTATTTTGATAAACACGTACTAACATGCATAATTTATAAGTACACATTTATTAAAATTTTAAAAAAGTATTTATTTTAGTCAATGATTAATAATCAATTTTTTAGTTTATAGACTTTTTGAATTCATTGCAGTCATAACATGAATTTTGAATCATGATTTGTCAAAAATAAATGAATGTAATTAAGGAATTAAAACGTATTTGGACTAATGATTATTTTAAAATAAATGACTGTTATTAATGCATTAAATTTGGAGTCATTTATTTTTTAAAAAATTGATGAACTTTATGTTGGTTGAGCATTAATGGTATAACTAATTGAAATTTTTACTTAGTATTAATGTGTAATAAATTTCTTATAATTCTTTTCAATTAAGTACCTCCTTTCAAGCTGTTAATACTCCATCTGTATCAGAATAAGTGTTCACTTAGAGAAGATGCAGAGATATTTAAGAAGCGCAATTAATAATGTTAACTTTTAAAAATATATTATTTGTTGGCCTAGTTTGGCCCTTAAGGAGTAGAGAATGACTTTTTTGAACTTTTCAACATAATGGTGGGTGTAGTAACATGCTGAATTTATTAGTAGACACAGATTCAAGAAGTCTACATTGAAAGGAATATAGGTAACTAATTGTCATTAACTTTGTACTAAATTAGGGTTTCAAGGGTTTTCAATCGGTTCCTTTAATACAATTTTAAAAAAGCAAATATAATTTTTTTTCTGAAACAAAATACTTTGTTGAAAAAATATAGAAATCATGAGAACATCTCTCTCATGTTAGCTACAGCAAAGGTTCAGATAAAACCCACAGTTCAGATAAAAAGCAAATATAATTATTAATTGATAATTATTATTCAAATTTCAAATTTAAGATTTTAATTATTTTAAAGCGTAATAAATGCATAATTCCAAGCACGCTAATTTTTAGCACTATTTTGATAAACACGCACTAACAATCATAATTTATTAGTACACGTTTATTAAAATTTAAAAAAAAATCTTTTTTTAGGCTATGATTAATTGAATTATTGAAAAATGTAAGTTTTTTTAGTCAATAATTAATAACTAATTTTTTTAGTTGATAGACTTTTTGAATTCATTGGAGTCATAAACTGAATTTTGAAATCATGAATTGTAAAAAATAAATGAACGTAATTAAGGAACTAAAACTTACTTAGACTAATATTTTTTTTAAATAAATGACCGTTATTAATGCATTAAATTTAAAGTCATTAATGTTTTATAAAATTGATGAGCTTTATGTTGGCTGAGCATTAATGGTATACCTAATTGAATTTTTTTACATATTATTAATGTTTAATAAATTCTTTATAATTTAATTCAATTAAATGTCTGCTTTCAAGCCGGTAACACTCTCTCTGTTTCAAATTAAGTATCCACTTAGAGAAGATGCACACATATTAAGAAGTGCAATTAATAATGTTAAGTTTTAAAAATATATTATTTGTTTTCCTAGTTTGACATTAAGGAGAAGAAAATGAATTTCTGAACTTTTCAGCATAATTGTGGGTGTAGTAACATGCTGAATTTATTATTAGACACAAATTAAAGGTTTCTACATGGAAAGGAATAAAGGTAAGTAATTGTCATTAACTTTGTACTAAATTAAGGTTTCACGGGTTTTTAGTCGGTTCCTTTAATACAATTTTGAAAAAGTAATTGTAACTCTTTATTGATAACTATAATTCAAATTTAAATTTTAAGATTTTAATTAGTTTAAAACGTAATTAATGCATATAATCTAACACGCTAATTTATAGCATTATTTTGATAAACACGTACTAACATGCATAATTTATAAGTACACATTTATTAAAATTTTAAAAAAGGTATTATTTTAGTCAATGATTAATAATCAATTTTTTAGTTGATAGACTTTTTGAATTCATAGCAGTCATAACAAGAATTTTGGAATCATGAAGTGTAAAAAATAAATGAATGTAATTAAGGAATTGATAGCTCCTTTGCAAGTGTACAAAGTTGCCTGTAGTAATAAATTATCGATCCCTCGAAGATTGTGATTTAATAATAATTTCTATTAATTCTTTTATTCAGATTTATAAAAGTAAAAATCAATTTCAGATTTTAGAAGTAGTGATGTTGAACGCAATAAGTAACACAGAAAATTAAGCAGATTTGAGAATTCAGTTGAGGAAAATAGCACTCGGTCACCTATTTGTCCTATGCTTTAATTTTAACAATATTTATATGAACTCAATAAACCTCTTTTCGGCGATCTAGCTTTTATTCTAGGATGTTGATAACTCACACGTCCTAGACTTCCAATTCAAATACTAAGTCTGTTTTACGAGCACCTAGTCCAGAGAATTGAAGATTAAGTCCTAACTAAACTAGCAAACACAACTAGGTTCTACTCTTGAATCAAGCAGTAGGGAACCCCTAATCGAATCGAATCTTTATTTCCCTAATTCCTAATCAACTTCCGTTCTCATAGAAATTAGCAATTTCCTTGCGTGCACTCAAGAATAAACAATATAAATTGATTCAATTACGAAAATTGGAAAAAAGAATTCATATAAATAATGATTCAAATCAAAACATCATTAAAAAAGGATTCACAACCCAAGTACTAAAAGAAGTTTAGTCAAGCATGACCATAATCAAGAATTCAAGAGAAAGAAAATATAGCACCTAAAATCTCCAGAGGAACCTTGCAAAAGCTCTCAAAACCCTAAGAAGTTTGTGCTCAATTCCAATCAACAAAAAAAACTTCCAATCTTTAACCTTTCTATCAATATATATATATATATATATATATATATATATATATATATATATATATATATATATTGGATGGTATAAGGATACCTTCCTGACCAGGGTTTACACCCGTGAAGACAGCCAACAAGCCTTCTGGAAAGAGAAATTCCTGGCCGGTCTTCCTAAATCTTTTGGCGACAAAGTTCGTGAGAAACTTAGAAGCAAAAATCCGGGGGGAGAAATCCCATATCACACCCGTAGTTATGGACAGCTCATAGCTATCATTCAAAGAGTTGCTCTCAAAATCTGTCAGGATGACAAAATCCAACAGCATCTCACTAAGGAGAAGTCTCAGAATCGCAGGGATTTGGGTACTTTCTGCGAACAATTCGGAATTCAAGGTTGTCCCAAGAAACCTAAACCCAGAAAGCAAGATCCTCCTCCCAATATATATATATATATATATATATATATATATATATATATATATATTACTACTCGTAATTCTTTTATTCGCTGTTTCCGTCTTTTTATTCTAGACCATATGCAATGGGTGTGTTGAGTGGGTAGTTGAGTGTTGAGAGAGTAGTGTAGTGGTGTTGAGTTTGAGGAGAGAGGTGTTGAGTAAACTCAACATGTTAAGAGTGGGTCCGCCAGGCCACGTGGCGAGCTCTAATTGGTTCGCTGGATTTTTATGTTCATAATCTTTTGAACTCAATTATTTCATTGAAAAAAAAAATTACGGAAAATTTTTTTATACCAAAATTCATGAATTTTTTTCCTCTATAAATAGAGAATTGGTTTATTAGATTTGGACACAGAAAAAAAATCCAAGTTTTTCACCATCTTATTATCTTTCTCACCATCTCATTATTTTTCTATCACAACAATTACCATTAAGAAAATAAATATATTATTTTCTATATATTTTTTTAAAAAAATTGTTAAATGTTTATTGTTTTAATTTAATTTAAATCGATAATTGTAATTTTATGTAATCATAAAAACAAAAATATAAAATTAAATAAAAATATGAAATAAAAAAGTGGTGGGGTAGGATGTTGAATGAAAAACTATTGGAGTGGGTAAAAGTTGAATGAGTGTTGAATTGGAGAGAGAAGATGATGTAGAGTGTTGGGAAGAGAAAAAGTGGTGTTGAGTGTTGAAAACCATTGTATATGGTCTAAATATTCTTCACGTGATTTTCTCTTTCTAGCGGAATTTGCTTCTGGTTCAACACCTCTGCCGCGTGTCGCATCGCCATTGGTCCAAGGTTTAAGCGAGTATTCAAGAGCTTTGCGGACCATGACATTACGGTAGCCCCACATCGAGATTAAGCCATGTGGCGGGGAAGAAAACAACAATCGTCCATCTTCTGCGTGTGCATAGTAAATCCCATGGACCAGCAGCACCGAATCACCTCTCTTATTCTGATTTTCCTGAAATTAAATTTTATAAAAACATGATAAAATAAGATAAAATCCAGAAATAAACAACTTAAATCCTAACTAAATCTATAATTTAAAAAGTACTAATTAATAATAAGATAAAACTACTAAAATCTAACAAATCAAAATAAAAACTCCTAAAATCCTAAATTAATTAAAAATACGAAAATTATATAAAAATAGCATAAAAACTAATCAAATCTCAGAAAATAAATTAAAAATCCCACAAAAATATCCTTATATCCCCGGGTCAATAGGAATTAAAACTTATTTGGACTAATGATTATTTTAAAATAAATGACTTTTATTAATGCATTAAATTTTCAGTCATTAATTTTTTAAAAAATTGATGAACTTTATGTTGGCTGATCATTAATGGTATATCTAATTGAATTTTTTGCTTAGTATTAATGTGTAATAAATTTCTTATAATTCAATTTAATTAAATACCTTCTTTCAAGCTGTTAATACTTCATCTGTATCAGAATAAGTGTTCACTTAGAGAAGACGCATACATATTTAAGAAGTGAAATTAATAATGTTAACTTTTAAAAATATATTATTGGTTGTCCTAGTTTGGCCTTTAAGGAGTAGAGAATGAATTTTTGAACTTTTCAACATAATGGTGGGTGTAGTAACATGCTGAAATTATTAGTAGACACAGATTCAAGGAGTCTACATTGAAAAAGAATAAAGGTAACTAATTGTCATTAACTTTGTACTAAATTAGGGTTTCAAGGGTTTTCAATCGGTTCCTTTAATACAATTTTGAAAAAGCAAATATAATTATTTATTGATAACTATTATTCAAATTTCAAATTTAAGATTTTAAGTATTTTAAAATGTAATAAATCCATAATTCCAAGCACTCTGATTTTTAGCACTATTTTGATAAACACGCACTAACATGCAAAATTTATTAGTACACATTTATTAAAATTTAAAAAAATATTTTTTTAGCCAACGATTAATTGAATTATTGAAAAATGTAAGTTTTTTTAGTCAATAATTAATAACTAATTTTTTTAGTTGATAGACTTTTTGAATTCATTGTAGTCATAATCTGAATTTTGGAATCATGAATTATGAATAATAAATGGACGTAATTAAGGAACTAAAACTTACTAGGACTAATATTTTTTTAAATAAATGACCGGTTTTAATGCATTAAATTTGAAGTCATTAATTATTTATAAAATTGATGAACTTTATGTTGGCTGAGCATTAATGGTATACCTAATTGAATTTTTTTTACTTATTATTAATGTGTACTAAATTCTTTATAATTTAATTCAATTAAATGCCTACTTTCAAGCGGGTAATACTCTCTCTGTTTCAGATTAAGTGTCCACTTAGAGAAAATGCACACATTTTAATAAGTGCAATTAATAATGTTAAGTTACAAAAATATATTATTTGTTTTCCTAGTTTGACCTTAAGGAGAAGAGAAAGAATTTCTAAACTTTTCAGCATAATTGTGGGTGTGGTAACATGCTGAATTTATCATTAAAGGTTCCTACATGGAAAGGAATAAAGGTAAGTAACTGTCATCAAGTTTGTACTAAATTAGGGTTTCACGAGATTTTAATCGGTTCCTTTAATACAATTTTGAAAAAGTAATTGTAAGGATAGGGAGGAACATGTTCAGGGGGAATTTTGTTCTCTACTGTTGGAACCGCGGGTAGATTAATCCCCTGTTGGGATCCATCCTCAATACAGTAGTGGAGGTGGTGAAGGATCCCAATTTCATCCTGTTGGTGGCAAAGATATGTGCAATTTTATTTCAACTAGCATTGATTAATGTGTACCGTCTAAAATGTGAGCAAGAAAGAGGGAGAATGCTTGAAAGACTGTTTGTTGTTATTCGATCAAAGGGTTTTATAATCTCCCTGGGAGGTGGCTTATTCGAACACTGAATTAAGGGGAGAGAAGAGGTGGGGCTGCTGAAGGTCGACACATGTTGATATAGTTAAATTTGGAGTAGGTGATTTACTCTAGTTATTTGCTCGCAAATAAGGCATATCTTTTGTGATGCTTGTCAAACAACCACTTAATCCCAAAAGCTTAAGCTGTTGGGTAAGGGCCACTTTAATGGTTTTATATTATATTCTAACACGCCCCCTCACGCAAGAGCCCTTTGGGCTTGAAGCGTGGATAAATGCACAGGCCCACCTATCATGTGCTTAATTAAATTCCACTTTTTAATTAGAAAGTGAGGGGAGCAAGGATCGAACTCTAGACTTCTCGGCCATAGAGGCTCTGATACCATGTCAAACAACCACTTAATCCCAAAAGCTCTTTCTGTTGGGTAAGGGTCACTTTAATGGTTTTATATTATATTCTAACAATGCTATTGCAGAGGTTTGAGGATGTTGTTTGAACCTATACCACGAGAAGGGGCTGTCTTGTTCATCTTTGAAGATCATGACACTGGTTGATATAGTCAGAATTGGAATATATGCTTTACTGGGCGCGGATTTTGTAATTCAGAAATGTTAGATTTTCCACTAGAAGCTAGATTCCTTTTATGTTTGCACGTGATCAATGGTTTGTAGTGGGTCGATTGTTGAGCTGATTAGATATATATTTTTGTGTTGATTCTTGTTTAAGTACTCTATTTCCTCGCCTAGGGTTTTCCCACAGGGTTTTTCCTAGGGAGGTTTTAACGAGGCTCATTCATGAGTTTGCGATAATCACCAAAATAGCATAGCGCTGGTTAAGGCTTTGATTTTTGCTTCAATTCCACATGAGAGGAATGTTCTCATGAACCTTACTCTTCTTATCAATAAAATCAGTTTGCTCTAAAAAAAAAATTGTAACTGTTTATTGATAACTATAATTCAAATTTAAATTTTAAGATTTTAATTAGTTTCAAAAGTAATTAATAAATATAATCTAACACGCTAATTTATAGCATTATTTTGTTAGCACGTACTAACATGCATAATTCATAAGTACACATTTATTAAAATTTTAAAAAATGTTTTTTTTATAGGCAAATGTTAGTGGTTAGTTATTAGTAAGTTAGAAATTCCCTTCAAAGTTCCCTTCCAGGATTCGAACCCCGGACTTTCCCCTCCCCACCCTTATGTCTCATAGCTCTTACCACTTGAGCTAACCCACGGGGACAAAATTTTAAAAAATGTATTATTTTAGTCAATGATTAATAATTAATTTTTTAGTTGATAGACTTTTTGAATTCATTGCAGTTATAACAAGAATTTTGGAATCATGAATTGTAAAAAATAAATGGATGTAATTAAGGACTTAAAACTTAGTTGTACTAATTATTATTTTAAAATAAATGACTGTCATTAATGCATTAAATTTGGAGTCATTAATGTTTTTAAAAATTGATGAACTTTTATGTTGGCTGAGCATTAATGGTATAACTAATTGAAATTTTTACTTAGTATTAATGTGTAATAAATTTCTTATAAGTCAATTCAATTAAATACCTCCTTTCAAGCTGTTAATACTCCAACCGTATCAGAATAAATATTTACTTAGAGAAGATGCAAACATATTTAAGAAGTGCAATTAACAATGTAAACTTTTAAAAATATATTATTTGTTGTCCTAGTTTGGCCCTTAAGGAGTAGAGAATGAATTTTTGAACTTTTCAACATAATGGTGGGTGTAGTAACATGCTGAATTTATTAGTAGACACAGATTCAAGGAGTCTACATTGAAAAGAATAAAGGTAACTAATTGTCATTAACTTTGTACTAAATTGGGGTTTCAAGGGTTTTCAATCGGTTTCTTTAATACAATTTTGAAAAAGCAAATATAATTATTTATTGATAGCTATTATTCAAATTTCAAATTTAAGATTTGAAGTATTTTAAAACGTAATAAATGCAAAATTTCAAGCACTTTAATTTTTAGTACTATTTTGATAAACACGCACTAACATGCATAATTTATTAGTACACATTTATTAAAATTTAAAAAATATTTTTTAGCCAATGATTGATGGAATTATTAAAAAATGTAAGTTTTTTTAGTCAATCATTAATAACTAATATTTTTATTTGATAAACTTTTTGAATTCATTGCAGTCATAATCTGAATTTTGGAATCATGAGTTGTAAAAAATAAATGAACGTAATTAAGGAAGTAAAACATACTTGGAATAATATTTTTTTAAATAAATGACCCTTATTAATGCATTAAATTGAAGTCATTAATTTTTTATAAAATTGATGAACTTTATGTTGGCTGAGCATTAATGGTTGAATTTTTACTTATTATTAATGTGTAATAAATTCTTTATAATATAATTCAATTAAATGCCTGCTTTCAAGCTGGTAACACTCTCATTGTTTTAGATTAAGTGTCCACTTAGAGAAGATGCACACATATTAAGAAGTGCAATTAATAATGTTAAGTTTTAAAAATATATTATATGTTTTCCTAGTTTGGCCTTAAGGAGAAGAGATTGAATTTCTGAACTTTTCAGCATAATTGTGGGTGTAGTAACATGCTGAATTTATTATTAGACACAGATTAAAGGTTTCTACATAGAAAAGAATAAATGTAAGTAATTGTCATTAACTTTGTACTAAATTAGGGTTTTACGGGTTTTTAATCGGTTCCTTTAATACAATTTTGAAAAAGTAATTGTAACTATTTATTGATAACTATTATTGAAATTTCAAATTTAAGATTTTAAGTATTTTAAAACGTAATAAATGCATAATTCCAAGCAGGCTAATTTTTAGCACTATTTTGATAAACACGCACTAACATGCATAATTTATTAGTACACATTTATAAAATTTAAACAATATTTTTTTAGCCAATGATTAATTGAATTATTGAAAAATGTAATTTTTTTAGTCAATAATTAATAACTAATTTTTTAGTTGATAGACTTTTTGAATTAATTGCAGTCATATTCTGAATTTTGGAATCATGAATTGTAAAAAATAAATGGACGTAATTAAGGAACTAAAACTTACTTGGACTAATATTTTTATAAATTAATGACCGTTATTAGTGCATTAAATTTGAAGTCATTAATTTTTTATAAAATTGATGAACTTTATGTTGGCTGAGCATTAATGGTATACGTAATTGAATTTTTTACTTATTATTAATGTGTAATAAATTTTTCCTAATTTGTCCTTAAGGAGAAGAGATTGAATTTCTGAACTTTTCAGCATAATTGTGGGTGTAGTAACATGTTGAATTTATTATTAGACACAGATTAAAGGTTTTTACATGGAAAGGAATAAAGGTAAATAATTGTCATTAACTTTGTACTAAATTAGGGTTTCACGGGTTTTTAATCGGTTCCTTTAATACAATTTTGAAAAAGTAATTGTAACTGTCTATTGATATATACCTATTATTCAAATTTAAATTTTAAGATTTTAATTAGTTTAAAACGTAACTAATGCATATAATCTAACACGCTAATTTTTAGCATTATTTTGATAAACACATACTAACATGCATAATTTATATGTACACATTTATTAAAATTTTAAAAAAGGTATTATTTTAGTCAATGATTAATAATTAATTTTTTAGTTTATTGAATTTTTGAATTCATTGAAGTCATAACATGAATTTTGGAATCATGAATTGTAAAAAATAAATGGATGCAATTAAGGAATTAAAACTTATTTGGACTAATGATTATTTTAAAATAAATGACTGTTATTAATGCATTAAATTTGGAGTCATTAATTTTTTAAAAAATTGATGAACTTTATGTTGTCTCAACATTAATGGTATAACTAATTGAAATTTTTACTTAGTATTAATGTGTAATAAATTTCTTATAATTCAATTCAATTAAATACCTCCTTTCAAGCTATTAATACTCCATCCGTATCAAAATAAGTGTTCACTTAGAGAAGATGCAGACATATTTAAGAAGTGCAATTAACAATGTAAACTTTTAAAAATATATTATTTGTTTTCCTAGTTTGGCATTTAAGGAGTAGAGAATGAATTTTTGAACTTTTCAACATAATGGTGGGTGTAGTAACATGCTGAATTTAATAGTAAACACAGATTCAATGAGTCTACATTGAAAGGATTAAAGGTAACTAATTGAATGAATTTTTAGGTACGGGGATTTTTCAAAATATTGTAAAAAGAACTACATTTTTGTTCAAAAATTCATTAACTTTGTTGTCTAAATTTGTTAATTAATGAGAATCGGGTTCTGATTAGCTCTCACTCTCCCTCTTCTTTTTTCTGATTAGGGTTACAATTGGGGGGAATCAGATTCTTCATTTTGGGGGGTAATTATTTTCATGGAAAAAAAAAGTTTAAAGAAAATTGTATTACACGTGGCCGCCACGTCAATTAATGAAGGTTGATCTGTTTGGTCAACTGACGGAACCAAACGGATATAGACGGAAGGGTGTCAATGTCACAGTTTGGATACATAAAGGATCTTGATCGCATGTGTTTAAACACAGGGGTGCAAACCGCACATTTGTGAAACATCAGGGACCAAAACTGAAATTAAGCCTAAATTTATTAAAAAAAACTACAAAACCTTTAGGGACTGAATTAAAAAAAATTATGTAGAAATAAATATAGCCAATAAATTAAAATTCTTAGGAGGTTCTGGTGGCTCTGCTAACCAATTTTTTTTGGTACATCGGAATGATAAATTGCACCCACCAGGAATCGATCACTGGATCTCCCCCTACCCAACCCATATATCCCACAGCTCCTACCACTTGAGCTATTCTACGAGGACTGTTTACCATTTTTAAACACGACACTACCGTCTTTTTATTCGAAATAGTTTATGTTTCAATTTTCATATATAATGCCTCCTCCATTTATATGAGAGGCACGTTTTTATTCTAGTTGTGTTGGGCTTATGGCCCATTTGATTCACTAAAAATTTATGGATTGATATTTGCATTATTTTAATCAAAGTAATATATTGATGAGTAGTTGGAAGAATGATAACTCTACGAAGAAGAGCTTTGGTAGAGAAATTGAGTAGACGGACATATCACATACGGAGGACCCACTCAGCCCACCCCTTTTGCTTATAAGGATTGGATGTTAATCACCAAATTTAAATCGATTAAACAGACACGGAAGCTAGTACATCATACTAAACAAAAGGTAGGGTCTTTGGGGAAACCTTCTCAACTCGAAAAAAAAAATGGAAAAGAACTAGACTCTGTAGTCAGATAATCTGCAACACAATTATCAAAGCGACGAATAAAAAAACGCAAAATGATTCAAAAATGAGACTACAATCATTAAGAATAGAAGAAAAATAAGGGCACAACGAACAAAAGAAAAGGCATCGTAATCAAAAGATGAGATTGCAATCATTAAGAATCTACTACATATAATTAGCATGTTGAAGGATTTACTGTTTTTCACTGTTCATTTCAGAATGCCTTTTTTTTTTTGGCGCAACTAACATTGGCACATCAGTTCACACATCAGTTCAGTTGACCACCCATAAATCTTCCCTCAGCAAACGTGTGAGATTAGGTAGAGTGGTAGAGTAGTACACACATCAGTTCACCACCCACTTCCTGAAAGTATTTATTGCTTCACTTTCTTTTGTACCCACAGAGAGACAATAGCGGTTCGGCGTGATGGTGGGGAAAAGGGCTTGGGTTCCGTTCGACGGTGGATGGTGCTGTGGCCTTGAGGTCGCCGGTGGTAAAGATGGGACTTTAGGTTTGTTGTAACTAGGGTGGTTGATGGTGTTGGGCTCAGGCTAAAACTTGGTTTTGCTGAGTCATGGGGAAAAATGATTTTTCCTTTTGTTTCTTTGATTTTCTTCTTTCAATTGATCAACATTTCATTTTGTCTACTAAAAGTTGAAAGGGATTGCCTGATCATCTGTGTAATTTTCGTCTTCCTTTCTGCTGCAACCGGTAAGGATAAACACTCCAAAGAATTGGTAAAAGCTTTGTCTTTCCTTTTGCTTTTATTCTCATTTTCTTTTTATTTTCCATACAATTTGTTAGGTCTGGGACTTCACTTCGAAGTGCTGTCGTTGAATGCTACATTTTGGAAGGAGCAACCTGCATTTTTGTGTGTATCCACTATCCAGGTTTTCTATTTTTATTGAGATTTTGTTTTTTGATATAGCCAAATGGCATAGTTTAATTATTTTACTCTTCATTTGTATTTTAGATACTTTTCATTGCAAAGGTAATCTTTGGGTCACAATTGACAACCATGTGTCTTTCAAGCTTCTGCCTCATTAGGCATATACAATTTGCTTCATCTTCTTAGGTTCATTTCCTTACATGTTTTTAATGAAACTTTTTCTCCATGAAATGCAGAAATACAACATAGCTAGATATAAACCAGAGTAATCTGAAGCTACAAATGATATGCACTTTATATACTTTATGTATGGATCAAATTTAGTATTAGTACGAACTTGGAATGAAGAGATCCTTTGTGTGTCTACAAGAATAAGAAAGCAGTTTTTAAAGAGGTCAGGAGTGGTTACATGAAATTTACTTACAATTTAAAACTTTTTAGTTATTGTTATGAAGATATATTATGTAGTAATCGTGAAAAATTGAATATGTTGTGGATAGAAGTTAATAGGGATCACCATTGGGCGTATGGGGATTGTGGGTCTTTTGAATGAAGGGACTGAGTGGGCTCAATCAATACAGGATATTTGGTGGTTGTGGAATGGGATTGAGCTTTCGATGTGAGGAGTGGCAAGTCATTATGAGAGCTTAAGATCTTATATGTTTTTCGGTGTCTACATAATTGCGCTTTACTGATCTTTGTTTTCCTAAGTCTGCAAAGCTGAAGGGTCTGTCCCACAAACTCGGTTGCGCTAGGAAATGCAGCTTAACAAATCTTCTTTAGGTCTGTTTCTCCCTTCTTTTTAGCTTCCTTCATTTGATTCTACATTTTTCCTTTCTTTATCCATTCATGCATTTCTAACTATTTTTCTTTCTTTCTTTCTTCTTCAATGATTTTTGCTTCTCTCATATTCGCAGCTGAAGGTTCTCTCATTGTTGGCTTTGCTATGAGACGCAGTTCCACATAAATAATGATTTGAGGTGCGTTTTTCCCTTTCTTCATTCGTTTCTCCCTTTCTCCATCTGTTCCTGTAATTCTCCCTTTCTCAATCAGTTCTAAATTGTTACTTTTGTAATTTTTACGAGATAAAGGATTGTCTATACTTGATTACATGTTGTTAAAATTATGATTAAGTTTTATTTTATTTTTCTTAATGAAAGAATGAAAATTATGAGAAAGGGGGATACATGCTTCAAAGTCTTAATTTTGATAAACACCCTCACCACTAACACTTCTTTTTTCTTTCAATTTGCTAGATTTTTTTATTTGTTTTCATTTCAAATTCATTGAGGCTTTGGAACCAGTTATATGATGTTCTTTCATTTTAATTTACAAGCATTCTTTCTATTTTTGAATTGGTAACATCTTCAACTTTGATTTCAATTGACATATATATTGCAATCAGGGGTAGGAAATTCTGGTTTGGTTTTATGCTGAACTTGATTAGATTTGTAACTTCAGTTCTTTTCCTTGCTTTTCAGGTTCTTTTACTACTTTGTATTTTTTCTGTCTGAGAATTTACTCTTGCAAAAAAGTTTGTGATAGACTTGTGTTGTCGACATGAAAGTTGATCCTTTTTTAATTTCTTATCAACTACATCATCTTGGTTAATATATAACTGTTTATAAAGAGGTGGATAGTTTACCAGAGCTGGCCTTTTATCCATTTTATCCCTTCAAGCTCAGTGTAGTGACCACTCAATGAGATCATTCACAAATTCCATCCTCACGGAGCATAGTGCAGCAGATTGTATCATGTTTATCTAATTTCGATTCTTCATAAGCAGAAGATTTTTGCAACTCAACTGTCCAGTTTCCATTTCCTTTCTCTAATGGGATGTACGTTGTGGGAATTTCAATTTCTATAGCTCCAGATGCTTACCTAGAGCATTTGAAAGAGGAACTTAACACGGTGGAGGTGGAAACCACCCATGTAGAAAACGATATTGAGCCTCTCGCTACAACACACAAAGTTGTTTGGTATGAGTTTAATTTTGAGTTTTGGTTTTCTGATACTCTATTTTCTTTTTTGTCAGGCAAAACACGGTTTAGCTGTAGATACGTGGGGGACTGGTGTTCCGACGCATTTAGGTGGGGCTATCTACATCCCTGAGTGTGCTTTCATTTCATATGATCAAATTTTTCTCCTTTCATGGAATGGGATTTGAGTGCAGAAGAAGTTTTCGGTGTCAGATGGTAGGTATGAATAGTAAGAGTATTTTTGTCCATCCTACTTTCAGTAGTTCAGTTATTTCTTCTCTTATTCTGTTACACTTCATGATTCCTTAGCATTTTGTAGATATTCACACCATCTCCTTCCAAACTCTGCCTTGGTTAGCTTTGCATAATTTGACTTATTTCTTCTCATATTCCGTTTCACTTCATGATTCCTTAGCATTAATATTCACACCATCTCCTTCCAAACTCTGCCTTGGTTAACTTTGCATTATTTGACTTGGGAATGGGAGTTGGGTTGATTGTGGTAGTTGATTTCTTTCTTGGTTTTTATACTTTTAGCATCATCTATCACCACGTGCAATAGATATCCCACATAGTAACTTCTAATTTGATTTTGGTTGTCTTAATATTTTGATTGAAGCATACTAAGAGAACCCAAATAGAGCAAACTAGACATAGAACATGAGAAAGAACTTTTGGAGGTAATTCTGGTGATCCTATCTGAAGTTGTTGTTTAAATAGATAAGTTAAAAAATTATATCTGAATGTTGTACATTTCTATATGTCCATATATGAAACTTTTTTCAGGGTGATTATTTATCATTGCATTCCATTGATCCAACTTCCATTTTCTACATTTCTTCTTAGGAAAACAAAATATTAGTGAAGAAAATCCAATTCAATTTAATTTTTCCTTTTCTTAATTTCTTCACAGGCAAACAAAATAATGTTGTTTATCCTTTTTCTTCTTAACTCAATTTTTTTATCCTTCAAACTATATTAAATATGACGTTGTTGTGTGAAAAGGGCCTGCCATTAATTGCTGATATTTAAGTGGAATTTGATCCTTCTTTTAAATTTTCTTGGTGGAGTTGGATTTTTTAAGTATAAATGTGTTTAGCATTTATGTGATCTGTCGACTTGATAGGGTCAAGAGGATGCAGAAGCCTCTTGTCAGTAAAATCTATGTCAGACGCAATAAGGGGAATTAGCTTAGTGTTCAATAATTAGCTTAGCGCTTAATAAACCTTGTGATTAGGGAGACTATAAATAGGAACCCATGGTTCATAGTCAGTTAGCTTTTTGCATATTGTTGGGTTGTTGTAACTGAATCAAGGATTCAGTTAGGTAGTTAGAGAGCTTCAACTGAATTGGGATTCAGTTAAGCTTCTCTGTTTCTGTTATCTTCTTCATTCTTCTACAATCAAGTTTCATATTCAGAAATTGTTCCAAATTGTTCCAGATCTGCATTTTTCTCCGAGTATTTCTGCTATCTTTGTTAGCTTTTGATTTGCCAGTGCTATCACGACTCCTCGATAAGCAATGAGTGAAGGAAGGCACTCACATGCACTTTGTATTAGCTTTAGCAACAACTTGCTCCTTCCAACTTTAGTTATGTTACAGGATAAGAAGGGAAGATGAGTGATTGAGAAGCTGGAAGATGCTCTGAGGGTGCGAGAGATGTGAGGTTGATAATGGGTCAGATCAATTTTTTGCAGAAGAATGTTGATGAGGCTCTGTGAATGTATGAGTGTCTAACAGAAAATGACCATGGTGATTCTAGGCCTTATTTTTGTAGGGGCATGATTTATAGCTTGCTTGATTAGAATGATGAGTCTAAGGTGCAGTTTGTAAAGTACAGGGAGTTGTCACCCATGAAGTTTGAGGTTGTTGGTTACTTGAGGAGCTCTCTGTCGAGGATCAAAGTTTTTGGTACGTATAAATGAGAGCTGAAAATGATAATAATGGTGACAATGAGGTCTTTTTGGCAATTGGAATTAAATAGGGATTGATGATTTTTTATTCAATTACATCACAAGTTGATTCTTAGCTGCAATGTTAGGAAAAGGTTAATCTATTTCCTGAGCTTTTGATATTGAGACAGAAAAGAGGATGGCATCTATTGCAGCTTTATTTGTGAAGAGTTTTTTTAGAAGTGTCAACTTTAAGGTAATAAAACAAGTTATTTTAATTTTATGGTGATGTGTTTTATTATCTTGCTAGATTATCAATATGTTAAATATGTTCTCATTAATTTGTGTTTATTGTTTTTTATTGTATCACAGTTATGAGGAAAGAATATTTTGTTATACATTGATATTTTATGAGCATTTATCCTCTTTTAGGTTTTTATCAATTTCAGTTTTATGGCTCTGTTACTATGTTCCTTGGGTCGAAATTCCTGCTCAAGGGCTGCCGATTTTATTGGTTGCTTTAATGGTGTGAAGCTATGAATAAAGAAAATTCATTCATTCTCTTATATCAGAATATAGTTCTTTTCAATGCGGAGTATAAATGAAAGTGATTTTCTTCTCCCATTTCTCATCTCCCTAATTTGTTAATTTCAGTTTTGCTTTACACTTTCTTATTGTCTCTTCTTCTCTTTGGTTCTAGCTCTTGCATCGAGGCTTGCTCAGTGGCGTGCGTGGTTTGGAATGTGAAACTCCCACCTGAAGATTTTCTTTTCCTTCACTATGTCACCACCAACCTATCTCTCAAAAAGTAATATTCCATGACTTTTATGGAAGTTATTTTGTTATATGGATTTGAGATACTAGAACAATTGTGCGTTTCCACCATTTACCACTGTAGGTTGCTCGTTCTAAGTCTCTCTCTAACCGTCTTTTTTTATCCTCAAAGTGATTGCAATTTCTTGCTTCTCATATGCTTGCAACCGTTTGTGCCTTTAGTATTCCTGGATTTACTAATCTCTTTTGTTATTTCTGTTCCTGGTTATTATCCTGAATCTGATTTTGTTTATTAATGGTTGCATTTTCTTCCTTTTATTAGCAGACCTTGGTGGATGGACATGTGTTGTTGTCGAGAAACCTTTTCATAAGGATTTACAATCTACAGAAGAACTCAGTACTGAGATTGGAGAGTTGTTTCACGAGCCACAGATTAAGCACATTCATCATTACTTGGGAAAGGAACTTGTGCAAAACTTAGTAGTAAATGCATATGTACTTACTTTGTTGTGGCTCCATTGTGCTTAATCCCTCATCATTTGACTTATATTGGCAGTTAGTGCTTCAATTAGCAAATTGACTTTTCTTGCCTCTTTGGAACCGTGATAACATTGCCAATGTACATTTTCTAGACTTTTTCTTTTTAGTGGCTGTTCTGGTCTTTTTTTTTTTTTGATTCTCATTCTCACACTTTGGTTTTTTGGTTTTGAAATGGTCATGGCTTTCTTAAGGGTGTTGCAGGGTGAGGAAGGTTAGACTCTTGAGGAGGGAACTTAAGGGTGTCACAACATAGATTATTGGGCAGTGAAAAGACCAGTCACCTGGTACCAACTTGGTGAAATGGAACCTGGTTGCAATTTCAAAGGCCATTATATATGGAATTTCCTTAGGACCATGAATGTGTCTGTGAATTCATTGAATTCGAAAGGATACATTTCCATTGGAAGCGCTTGTTTTACGTGAGCAACATGAAAGGGAAGGTAATCGGTGGTGGGAGGATGCCAAAGCTAAGGACTGTGGTCTTCACAAAGGAAATGTAAAGCAAGATGTTGGGGCTCAGCTTAACGGCAATGGTGCTGCCATGCAAGTGCACTGCCACTGTCGCATACATCTTAAATACTAAGACCCATGCAATCAGATGTTGTTATTTGTGTTGATAATGATAAATGATATTATCTATATTTTCGTTCCATTATAAAATCTTATTAATGTAATTTTGTTTTATCATTGGGGTAGGTTGAGTCTTGCAGCATAAAATACTGATAATAGCATTGTTGTAAAATAATTATAATAGCATTGTATTTAAGTGTGTAATATATAAAATAAAGTGATTAATCCACACTTATATATAGATTCATCGGATAACAATTAAAACGAGTTGAGATTGGAAGTAGACTGTTGGTATGAAAATTGCTTAATTCATTTTCAGAAGAACCAGTAGAATCAAGTTCAACAAATTGTAAAATTACTTCTCCGTGTATCGGATAAAATTAAATGGTAATACCTCGTGCATCGCACGGGATACAGAATCCTAGTAGAAGAAAAATAAGAGTTGTTCGGCTTCGAATGACGTCACACATCAAAGAGTGGCATGCAGTTTGAAAACACACACGCTGGAAACCAAGGTTCGTAGCCATGAAAAGAGCCCGCCTAAAAGCAATAGATTATGTGAGTAACGAGGACATCACATGAAGAGGATAACAAGACGCAGCTGCCATCACCTCACGTCCTCACCTTCATGATTCACGCCTACAATACCCACAAATTGTTAGGAGAGCAAAGCGTTGAAATTAATTAACTTCATTATGTCTTTACTTGGTCGCTGCCAAACAACACTCGAGACCCACGACAATTGCTGAACTAGATGCGTCGAGGAATTGGTGATTTGCATCACCTTTATGGTGGACCCTATTTATGATTTCTTGATTTATAATATTTGCTCTTAAGGTGGGTAGGCATATAAAAAAAAATTTTATATCGGAAAAAAAAATTGCATCCTTTAGGGATTGATCCCTAATCTTCTCTCAGCTAATTCAAATGTCTCTTAGCTCTTACCACTTAAACTATCATTCGATGACATATATAAAGTTATTTTAAATGAGTTTTATTTTATAAAATTGATGTAAAATAAAAAAAGGGTTTGAAGAAAACAGTTTTTATTAAAAATAATTCTTAATAAAAAATATTTTTCTTAATTTTTTTTATAAGCCATATATATTATGTTGAAGTGAAGCACGAGAGGTACGAATCTCAATAATATAAATGAACATATTTTACAACATTATGAATCTCGATAATCATATATGCAGAGCAAGATCCTTTCCAAGTTAACATTATGCTGAAAGCAACCATTTCACCGGCCAAGTGGCCCCTCTATTTCCCATCCACTCATCTATATGGCAACATCTTTGTCATCTATTCAAGTTTGTTAATACTGTAATTCCCCGGTCACTTGGAACCTTCTCAAAGTGATACTTCAAAATTGTGTTGGTTACATTCTATGGATTCATGCATGTGCATGTCTATTCCATCACAAACAATTGCTCAACCACTATTAGTCCACAAACTTCAGTCATTGCCACCACTCTCTCTACTCTACCATTTCAATTCTAGCAATTAATGTTCCCTGTCTTATCTTATCCAACTGAAAATAAAAGGTACCTAAATTTAACTTCATGTCTTTTCTCTCCTCTTCATCATCATAGTGTTGATTAATAGCTAATTAATAAGATCAATTACTTTTCCTGTCATAATATTCAAAAGGCTCTATCAGTACGCGTGTATTGCGTGCTTCTGGAGCTCCTCTAGTGTAAGAGACAAATGTTATGCAATGTGTCTTAATGTCTTATTCAAGACTCAAGATATATATATATATATATATATATATATATAGGGGATGTATCATATGAGAAAGATGTTCTTATGTGAGAAAATGAGAATAAATCATGATCGTTAGATCATGTCATGAACGGTCCAGATTAAAACAATTTAATGCTCACATGATCACTTAAAAAAGTCATGTGACTTTCTTAAAAACTCACATGACTTAATGTTTTAATCTGGACCGTCCATGATTAGATCTAACGGTCATGATTTATTCTCATGTTCTCACATAAGAACACCTTTCTCACATGATACATCATCTATATATATATATATATATATATATATTGTACATTCGATCGATTTTACATCCTAGTAAATAGTAATCATGATCGTCATTTTCTTTTTTACATATATGAAGTAGTATACATATGGCCCATGGCATGTGCATACTTAGATTTTTTTTTGTGTTAACTAAGGTTTTCTTATATTCTTATATAATTGATCTCGTGAGAGTAATTTCTCATCAACAACACAATAATCAGTAGAAGATTATTGACTTAAATTTTTTACATTTACAAGAGTGGAAAATTGAACCCAAACTATTTACTTAATCAAGAGATGAAATGTTAAGTTAAACTACTATACATGGGAGCCTACTTAATTCTTCGTGGATAGATTAGATGTATACATAACGTTGTACACAATTATTTAATTAACCTTGTTACTCAAGTAAGTATTCATTGAATATATACTTTTTAGCCTTTTAAGGATACTTCTTGTCGGACACATTTTCTTGTTTTATCTTTGGCCGGGCGTGACTTCGGGGAGATAATTGAACACCAAACTTTTCTTTAAATAAAACTATTTTAAAAGGGCTATTCTGGAATCTGGATAATGATTGGCAGACATATACTGGCTCTATGGATCACAACTGTTTTGACAAGTTTTTGAATTAAAGCTTTATTAATTATGTCATATAACATTATTTCAACTACTTTGCCCATGTAGCATACTCTTACTAAAAACTTGCTGAAAACATAATGACTCAATTATAAATGAGTAAAAAGTTTAAAACCTTATATTTTTATTTTTAATTGTATATATGAATCGATCTGAACTGGTCTTACTAGCTAATATCTTTTGATTGATAATAGTTTTTTGAATTGTCTAGATCAGTGATACCTAATTATACAATTTGACTTTTTAATAAACACTTCATACTCCTGAGTAAACAGAAAAGTGCTTAAAATTTTCACCAATATGATTATTTTTGGTTTATTGCCCTTTGGGTAACCAGAAATGTTAGTTTATTCTCACATTAACTTAACATCAAGAGTTTAAATTTAATAAAAAATCTTCAAAGTCATTTTATTATTCTTTTCCGATGTACCAAAAAAGTCATTTTATTATGAAATGTATATCTCGTAAGATAAGAATGAGATTTTTTTTGTGAATAAAAATTTGGGTGAACATCAGAGAGCACTGTTCAGAATGTTGGCGCTGTTGCGGTGGATCGTGATCTCGCCTCTGATGTGTGGGCCGTGGGAAAGCTTCTCACGCGTGATCTGTCGGGCTTCACCTTTCGAGTTTTCAAAAGTGTGATGCAACGTTTGTGGGGAGAAACAAATAAGGTGGATATCAGAGAAGTATCACCAAACTTGTTTCTGTTCCGTTTTGTTAATTTCAGAGAACAAAATTTTGCAGTAAGAGGTGGTCCATGGCTCATTGATAGACAAGTGGTGGTGCTGGAGGTTTTTCATGCAAACGAAATCCCTTCCCAAGTACCGCTGGTCAAGGTTCTTTATGGGTTCAAGTTCATGGATTGGAGATCTGGCTGCTTAAGGAGTAGGTTGCAAAGACTTTAGGTTCAGCGTTTGTTTGTTTATTGGGATGGGACAGATCCAATCCAAGCCGGTTTGGGGATTGCTTCAGAATCTGGGTGTGGATTGATGTCAGGGCACCTCTGCCATGAGGTTAGATGCTGTCGACGGAGGGGGGTAAGCCTTTTCCAGGTTCTCTTCAAGTATGAAAAGCTTGGCACCTTCTGCTTCAGGTGCGGTTTGATGGACCATATCATTCGCAATTGTGGTGTCAAGCCAGGGGCAGATGAAAATAGAATGAATCAACCTTATGGTCTTTGGTTGAAGGAGGAGGAGAATTCACAGGGCCACTGGAGAAGCAGGGATAGCGAATCAAGTCGTGATCCAAACAAGAACCCCTCTCGCTCTCGCCAGTGGGGTGGCCAAGGTGGCTCCAACCAGAATCCGGCGCGGGGTAGGTGCAAGACAAACAGAGGAGAAGGACTTAGAATCTGTGGGCGGGAATGAAGAGGACGAGTTGGATGTTGATGCAGAGCTGGAAAAGCTCGAGGTTGAGAATATGAGGGCCACAGGTTCTGCCCAGGGTGCTTCACAAGATTTCAACAAAAGGGTACCCAACACCGTCAGTGCCCTTTGGGAACAAAAACATCCAACCCGAGAGGAATTTGAGAATGGTGAAAGGGGTATCTCCGAGGAGCTCTCTACTTCTTCTTCCACAGTGCAGGTGTCAGATAGTAGGAAACGAGGTGGTGCGTCTTCTTCCCCCCATATTCCGGGAAGCACAGGGATTTCTCCCCCTTTCAAGAAGCAAAACAATTATGACGGTTTGGGGTTGGCGGAGTCTGCTTTGCAAGCCCGCCCTCCTCAATGAATTTCTTATCTTGGCATTGTCGTGGGCTTGGGAACCCATGAGCAGTTCGGGCCTTGCGAAGGCTCATTCGTTTAGAAGTTCCTGATGTGGTCTTCACATTGTAGACTAGGAGGATGGCTCATGAGATGGCTTCTTTACGTGGTGTTGGAGGGTTGGGTAACTTGTTTCCGGTGAGTTGTTCTGGAGCAGGAAGAGGGCGAGCTGGAGGCTTGTGTCTTCTCTGGAGAGAAGGGGTTGAGGTGAACATTATTAGCGCCTCACTTAATCACACCCTGTTTATGGTCACCGACTCTGATGGTGGCTCCCATGTTCAGATTCTTACTGCGTATGGCTAGTCGGATGATCAAAACAAATGGCGCACTTGGAATTTGGTGCACAGGTATAAGCCGGATGACCAAGTCTCTTGGCTTTGCATTGGTGACTTCAATAAAATTATGAGACCTACTAATAAATTGGGTGGTGGACCAGCAGATGTGGGACGGTTGCAGATTTGTGAAGAGACGATGTCTGATTGTGGGTTACGTGATGTGGACTCCTTGGGGTACCGCTTCACATGGTCTAACAAAAGGAAAGCGCCACATACAGTGGAGGAAAGACTTGACTATGCTTTGGTGAATGACAAATGGCTTGAACTATGTCCTGTGACTCGAATTACACATCTTCCACGCTACAGATCCGATCACAACCCTATTCAGTTGGTTTGTAGTACTCGTAGAAGAAAGGAGGGTGTTAGAAGGGAATTCTTGTTTCACCTTTGAGGAGGTTTGATTACAACAAGGTAAGGAATGTGCGGAGGTGGTGGCGAAGGCTTGGAGTAGAGGTAGGGGTGACTGTGTAGGCAGACTTGCTATGGTTGGAGAAAATTCGGACTCTTGGGGAAAAGAGGATTTTGGGGATATTGCTGGGAAAGTGGCAGATTTAAGGGTGAAATTGCAATCTCTTCAAAGAGAGGTTCAAACAGAACCAATTCAGAGTAAGACAATGGCAGCGGAGGGCGAGCTGGGTGCTCTTTTGGAACAAGAGGAGATTATTTAGTGTCAGCGGTCCAGGGCCAATTGGCTGCGCCATGGAGATAGAAATACAAATTTTTTCCACAAAGCTTCACAACGCAAGAGGAGAAACACCATTGAGGAGCTTGAGACTTCTGATGGGAGGAAGGTGGATGATGATAAAGAAATTTACCGGGTTCTTGTTGACTATTTTATGGATTTGTTCTCATCTACAATAAATTCTAATGTCAAAATTAATTACATAAATAATTTTACATCAATAATTCAATGTCATAGATTTGATTCTGAGAAAAAGTGAGCTAATTCAAGCATGTTTTAAGAGTAGCTTCTACTTTTAACACTTATGCTAAAACATGGAGTTTCCAAACATGCTTATCTTGATTTTTAAGAGTAGCTTCGATTTTTAACACTTTTACTAAAACATGGAGTTTCCGTGCTAATGAAGAAATAAAAATCAAGGCATGCTATATTGGACACTATTGAGTATTGATGATTCTTCAACTCAAAGTAGATACACCTAATCTTTATCTCACTCTTACTCTTACGTTGTATCACTAAGTACCTTTGTCTCTATCATGCATTCGAGAAAAAGAAAATGGCACAGCTCTGACTCTATTCTGTTTTGTAGCAAAGACATACGGTCCCTCAGATTCCCACCAGCATATCTCAAGGAATACTTGTTTGTTGAAATATTTTTTTCATGTGCATCACCAAGTCCCTCAACTAATTGTGAGACATTAATCTCTTAAGAATAGAAATTGTTGGAGTACAATTTCCCTCTTTTAATAAAATATTTTTATACATGCTACTAAATAGGATAAAGATCCCTTACATTAATTTTTTTTTTTTTCATGTATAAGATGTGTACCATTTAATATTATGTTAATAATCAAATAAACAATGTAAAAAGCTTGTTCATCCTTTAAGAATTAAAGTCCAACTCCAGATGATATAGGTAACATATGATTAATAATGGAATCTTTTTGGTAACATACTTAATTATTAGCTAACTGATTTTCATTGATTCGATTTTGTGAACTTTACAATATCAATAATGCACAACTTTAGCATAAGTTTTTAACATTAATTCTCACCAGACAGTCGACTCAAATTTGAAATTTTCATTGCTAAAATGCTGGTTTTGGTTGGATTTCAAAATTTCAATTCTAATCAATAATTGCACATATTTTGTATGATAAATTTGAGATGTGATTTTTAATTTTTATGAAACCAAATCATAGTTGCTCTTCTTCTAATGAATCTAGGTGTCTTTCTCGGGTTTCTTGTGATATGTTTATTTATTTATTTATAAATCATGTCTTATATTTGATTACCTTACTCATATGTATTATGCGAAGACTGAACTCAATAACTCTTCTTACCATCTTTGCTTGCAAATTAAACTACCTCTTGTGAGTTTAGTGTTATGATATGTGTTACCGTGATGATACATAAATCCTTGTGCCGCCAATAATACAATAAGCATAATGTTACATAATTTCTTTTAATTAAATTTGTTAAAAGTTTAAAATATTTGTAAGATATCAACAAGTTCCAGCACACTTGATAGATAATTGAGCTTATTTAACATTTGGTTGAAAGTTCGATCCTTAAATAATGTGTATCTAAAATGATTTGGTGGGTGAGGTCGATCCTCTTAATATAATCACTGACTTTTGAGAAGATTTAATTGTTAAAATATCTTGGTAATACTAAAAATATGTTCAAGATATAAAATCTATTTGTTCTCATGATTTATCTTTGGCTTAAATACTCTTTTGGTCCTTGAAATTGTAAAGGGAATCAAATTTGATCCCTGTAAAATTTTCGCATCAAATTGGGTTCCTGAAATTGTTTTTTTAATCTAATTAAGTCCTTTTGCTCAATTTTGACTAGTCAACGGTCCAGTGGAAAGCCTAGTCAGCTAAGGATGGCCACATGCACTTTTTTCACATCAATTTTAGTCCCTTAAAAAATATTTTAATCAATTTTAGTCCTTGTTCTTCCACCTTCCTCTTCCACCTTCTTCCTCTTCCTCCATAACTCAAATCCTTAAACCTAGAAATTCAAAACCCTAAAAAAAACTATATGTTTATCACATTCACCTTGTTCTTCCTTTTGAATTTATGTGATTTGAGTTATGGAGGAAGAGGAAGAAGGTGAAAGTGGAAGAACATGAAGGTGGAAGAACAGAAACTAAAATTGATTAAAATACTTTTTAAGGGACTAAAATTGATGTGAAAAAATCCACGTGGTCGTCCTTAGCTGACTAGGCTTGCCACTGGGCTGTTGACCGGTCAAAATTGAGCAAAAGGAGTTAATTAGATTAAAAAAACAATTTTAGGGACCCAATTTGATGCGAAAATTTTACAAGGACCAGATTTGATTCTCTTTACAATTTCAAGGACCAAAAGGTTATTTAAGCCTTTATCTTTATTATTAATAAAATCTATTTGTTCTCAAGATATAGAATTATTCTAAGTAATGTTTAAATTAAAAACATTCATCTATTTTATTTTTTCTTACAAAAATGCGAATTTTAGAAAGAATTGCATAATAAATATTTATTCAAACAAATCCAGACGTGCAAATATTGTTATTAGCATACTGAAACCGACACTCTCCTATAATAATTGCAATTTATTGGTTTAGATTTTAAAATTAATCTTATTCTACAGATAACTTCAAATGAAAGTTACTGAAATAATATTTAAATGAATACTCTATTAATCTTTTAAAAAGTAGAAGAGAATGTCGTTTCATTTTCATTTTGAATTCTTTTACTTATAAATTATTTGTGAAAATAATTAAAATTCCATAAAAAAACAACCATGTCCAAACATTAAAAGTTTAAAACCATAACCAGAAGACCCACTTTTTTGTATATGTTCCTTACAATTTTATTACAAACTGATATTTTCAATATTAATATTGAGAATTGTTTTCACAAATTAAAATTGAGAATTTATTGCGACATGAGATTAATTTCTATACACCGACATCAACCTTTCAATTCCTATTTTAAATATTATAAAATTGAAAATTAATTATGAGCTAACAATTAAAGAGCTTTAAAAAAAAAATTAAATAGATGTGATTAAATAATTGTGTAAAACTTATTTACACGATTAGTGCATATAAATTAATCTCTTCCAACATTACCATACTATTATTTTTCTTCCTTTCAATTATATTAATTAATTCCACATATATATGCGTTAAGGTAGCAAGCATGTCTCGATCTCGTTGACGTTCATCTTTAACGACCCTTCTTCTTTCCCGCGTAGTCACCGGCTACACCTTGGTTTTTTAATTATTAATTTATTATAATATTATTCCTTTCCATTAATTAATCATTTTCTTTATACTTTGTCGCACACGACTTCCCAAATAAAAGAAAAAAGGCTTAAATGCATTTTGTGCCCCTGATGTTTCAGGGGCGTGCAAATGATACCCCTCTTCTAATTTTGTCGACGTTTGTACCCTCCATGAAATAAAAGAGTGTAGTCCTTACCCTTCCGTCAGTTTACTAACGGAGGGGCTGACGTGGCTTTTTTTTCTTTCTTTTTTCTGGCATGCCACGTGGATAATAGTAAAACAAATGGAAAAAAGGGGTGGGGGAGGATTTGAACTCGGGACCTAGAAGTAGCAAAACACCCATTTAACCAGTTGAGCTACATGCACAAATAATATATATTGTACGAAAATTAAATTTATATCATCTCCTTCATCATCATCAATTTTATATCCTCTTCTCCTTCCTCCTCCTTCTCCATCACAACACACACAGACTCTCCAATGCAGCATAAAGGGGCTAAAACATGAGAATTGTGTGTGTGAGTGAGCAGTATTGATTTTAAAAAATCCTAAAACTAACGCAAAATTTGAAATCAACCCAAATTAGGGTTCCATCCACTCACCTTTCTTCTTCTTCTTCTTCTCTTTACCTTTCTTCCCCAATTTCCTCCATCCAATCTTCTTCTTCTCTTTACATTCCTCACCTGGAATGTCACTCCAGGGCACCCTCCCACACCAGACCACCCTCCACTAAGTCAAACAAAATTCTCAAGCACCCAACTCACGCACACACTCATCTTCAATTTTTTGGGAAAATTTCCACAGTGAAACACGCTGAAAATTTAGAGTCAATTCCTCTCTCTCACCAACCATGACATTCTTCCTCCTCCTCTTCTTCCATGGTGGCAGTACCATGACCTGAACGGTTCCAGAAACGGATCGGATCGGGTTTTTCACCCCACGCCGCGTCGTCGTCACTTGCTCTCTGGATTCAGCGCTGCCACTTCGTCGTCGCACATCCTCGCTGTTTCCGCCACCACCGTCATCTCCTTTTCTGGTCCCAGCACCACCACTGCTCACTCTCGGATTTCGGTACAACTGCTCCTGTTTTAGCCCCTTTATGCTGCTGATTCATGGTTATGACCCACTTACAATATGACCCTTTTCTTTTTAATTTTTTTGTTTTGAATTTTGCTTTCATAGGTAATTGCCTAATTGGATTTGATTTTGAATTTTTCTAAATGCCATTCCCATCAGTTTTTGCTTCTCGTTCATCATCAGTAAGTGTTGCAAGCATTAGAAAACTTAACAGTACACTGATGACTGATGAAACTACATTTTTCTGGCAATTGGGTGTTTTTAGGTATTTGATTATCAATTTGATTTTGAGATTGTGGAGTCTGTGTGTGTTGTGATGGAGAAGGAGGAGGAAGGAGAAGAGGATATAAAATTGATGATGATGAAGGAGATGATATAAATTTAATTTTCGTACAATATATATTAATTATGCATGTAGCTCAACTGGTTAAATGAGTGTTTTGCTACTTCTAGGTCCCGAGTTCAAATCCTCCCCCACCCCTTTTTTCCATTTGTTTTACTATTATCCACGTGGCATGCCAGAAAAAAGAATAAAAAAAGCCACGTCAGCCCCTCCGTCCGTTAGTAAACTAACGTTGAACTGACGGAAGGGTAAGGACTACACTCTTTTATTTCATGGAGGGTACAAACGTCGACAAAATTAGAAGAGGGGTATCATTTGCACGCCCCTGAAACATCAGGGGGCACAAAATGCATTTAAGCAAAGAAAAAATTAAATCCCTGTCTAAAAATACCACAAGCCCTTTTTTGTCATTTCATATTCACCACCACCTTTTTTCCGTTTTCAATTTCTTCACTCATTTTTTCTTCTTCTTTCGTCTTCCTCCTCTGACGCTGAACAGTGTCTGCACTCACACAGAGCCATAACGAGCTAGAGAGAGAAAGAGCGAGTTCAGTTATAGAGAGAGAAAGCGGAACCCTAGAGTTCATTCAACATTTTCCATGGAAAGCGTGACGACCCGTTTTTCTCACCAACCAAACAAGTCCTCCGCCACGTTTTCCAAGAAAATCACCACCAACCTCTACGACGACGTTTACGGCGCTCCGCCGAGGTTCGCTTCCTCCTCCGCCTCCATCTCCCCGCGCTTCGAGGACTACGGCGAGATTTTCTCCAGCTTCCACGCCGCTCGCGCCTCCTCCATTCCGGTGCTGGATCTTCCGCCGGTCGACGGCGCCGGTTCCTTCTTCGACTCCGGAATCGCCGGTTTTGACTATGCGGAGGTTTTCCGAGGCTTCTCCGGCCTCGATTTTTGGACCTCGCATGAGGACTTGTTTCGCCGCGACGGTTTCTCCGACGAAGAAGAAGCCTGGTATGAATTCGATCGTGCTCTGAATGTTACCGTTTGATTCTAACTTCTAAGCATAACTTCATGAAATGCATGATCCATTCGTGTAGCGTAGTTGTAGATAATTGTAGTCTTTGAATTTTGTTTCCTTGTGGAGGCTGAGATTTTTTTTTTGTTCTTTGCTGCCAACTCTTTGGATTTTGATTTATTTGCTGTATGGACTCACAGTATCTGCCAAATGCATTTTGTCTGCTCTGTGCTATTTCTATGCATATTCTTCATACTTTTTCTGGAGTTTTGCTTTCAATTTATCTCTGAACTTCAAATTTTATGTAGACTGTCACTGTTTTCTATCTCCTTTATTAGTTTACTGAGATTGGAATATGATCTTGCATTAATATAATCATATTCTTCTGTCATTGGTAGGACTCAAGTGGAAACTGATTCATTCTCCGAAGACTTGGAGCATGTTGTAAATAATCAAGGCATATCAGACATAGATTTTTTCCAGTCTGTTAATGGAGGTAGAGAGTTCAACGTTTCGTATCACAAGGTCAGTGGTACACGCAGTGAAGATACGTCAAAGGGGAAAACTCACACAGCTCAGCTGCATGCTGTTCCGGGTTTCTCTCATGTGGTTGAAGAAACCACGCGGTTTCTCAGGACTGATCCATCCTTGCAGGTTGTTGATGATACTGAACTTGATGTGGAACGTAATGCAGGCAAGGCAAAGGGAAACCGTTTGAGAAAATCGATGTCACGTCGTCCTGGCAATCTTACCTCTGGCGAAGGCGAACAGGTTCTTGGTAGTGATCTTGATATGCACGATGGATGCCGCAGAAATGGTTCTCATTCCAGCGAGACGTTTGTAGCTGTGTCTGATATCAGCCTTAGAACTATACCATCAGAATTGCCACCCCCTTCTCGACCGCCGCCTGTGTTAGATGCAAGCAGAGGACATTCAAGTGGATTTCATTCAAAAAGTGAGCGGGTTGATGATGGAGAGACTCTCGGTTATAGTTCGCCCCCTTTCTATGATGTAGAGGTTGATATTAATTCATCTTCTGCTGCTATGAAAAATGCTATGCATAGACCAGCTGCAAAACTTAAGAATGCTGAAGAATTTAGGGGGAGAAAGAAAGGGGCTTCTGAGACCAATACAAAATCAAGTTATCATGTGAAAAATGATGAAGCAAAGATAAGTGAGATAACTAGATTTGATAGTTTGAATGATGATAGAAAGCAGGAATCTTGTGATTTTAGATCTGGCAAAATGAAAATTTCTGCCACAGATGAAAGCCAGAAAGCTACGAAGGTTGCTCCTGAAACTTCAGAACCATTAGAAAGGGAAAGACTTGTGAACATGTTTGAGGAAAAGCATATAAAAGAATCCAGGTCATCTCTAGAATCGGATCGAAGTACAGCAGTTGGGACATGGAAAGAAGAAACTGAGTTTTTTGAATTGGTGGGAACAGAAGAGCATGGAAAGGTAATCCGACCGATAAATCATACTATGAGTTTGATGCAAGATACAAAAACATATGAGCATGGAAGGAAAGTAGGGGAAGCTCCTAATATTCAAGAGGAATACAAAAATGTAAAAGCAATTGCAGAAGGTTATCAAGTGGAGGATAAGAAAAAATCTAAAGCAGCAAAAATGGCTCTTGAACAGGGCAAATCCATTAGGAAATCTAAATCATCTAATGAAAAATACAGGCAGAGAGAAAATGTGAAGAATGACAAAATGACCGAATTCTTTGAGCTACAAAAGAATGAGAAGAAGACAAGAACTGTTCACCAGCATGGAAAAACTGGAAATATAGTAACTAAAGCTGACCAATCAGATAGTCTAAGAGAGATCGCTGAGACACAACACAAGGAGCATCAAAAAGTGGAAAGCGCTAAATCAAAAGAGGTTGATAGGCAAACACCAATTGAAGTTCAGTGTAGCATGGATCATAAGGACAATGAGAAGAAACTAAAAGAGGATGAAGATAAACAGCTGAGTGTGAAAAGGCAGAAGCAGAAGCAGTCTCAGAAAATGAAAGAAAATGGAAAAATTGTGAGAGAAGCTTTTGCTCTTGGAACAGCAGAGGGTGAGGAAATAGTGAAAGATTCAGAGAATCTGGACAGAATTGATGAAAGAGTAAATGAGCCTTTGAAGATAGACAGGCCAGAGGAAAAGACAACTTGCAAAAGAGAAAATGAAATCATCTTTAAGCAAGCTAAACAGATTAAGAGCAAAAAGGGACTGAAAGAAGCATATGAAAGCAAAACAATTGAGAAAAGCCTAGAAGGTTCTTTTAAAAAAGAAGAAAGTGATCAAGGCCTAAAGTATGATCTTGGGAAGATAGAGAATGAAATGGGACTTGAAGAAGACTTTGAACTGGAACTGAGTAAGAAAAGCACTACGGAAGTTTTCTATCAGGAGGGAAATGAGCAATATGAAAGAGATCAGGCTAAAGAGAAATGTAGGGAGGTTTTTAATGAGTATGGGAAAGGAAATATACTTAAAGAAGCAGGTCATGGCGAAAAGATTCAGAAGGTTCAGAAACAAGCACCCGAACTAGAAAGAAATGTTGGAAATGAGGCTCAGAGGAAAACGGAAATTGAAAGTCCATCAAATCCAGCATTTGATAGGGAAGGAAGTGTAGATATATCAAATGAGGATAGTCACACTGAGAAATCTGAGAAGATGCTCAAAGATACTGGGAGTGAAAAAGATAAGGGATTGGACAAAGATTTAGAGCAAATACAAGCGGATGGAGAGGGTGTAGACATGGAGTTTTCCAAAGAAATCAATGAGACATTGGAAACAGAGTATGATGAAAGTCTTCTGGCAGCTCACTCATCCTCCATTCATGAAGAAAAAATGGGAAAACTGGAGGCATCTGAAGAACCTATTGCTGACCCAGAAAATGGTAAGGCAAGAACTGACTGCAAAGTTGATGAAAAGAAGTTAGAAGAGATAGGGGTGGAAAACCTATTAGCTAATGTGAGAAAACAAGCTTCTGAAATATCCCTTAGAGAAGTAGAGCATTCAGGGACGCAATCAGGGAGGGTGGATCACAAAATGACAAATGCTGATGGACTTGGTTTTTGTAGTGAAAAGACATGCACCGAGAAGACTAATATAGTCTCTCCAATGGAATTTGGTCCAGATAGCCAAGAGAGGAAACTTGCTCATGAATGGGGTGAGAGAGGAAATATTAAACAGCATGCAAATGCTGGACTAAACCATGAACAAAAAAGGGAGCAAGAATCATCTATCCAAGCAAACCCGTGTGGTGATGACAGAAGGAATACGGTAGCTGATGCACCTGGTATAGTGCCAAAAGTGGCAAGTGTCCAGAACTCTTGTCAAAGGTCTTATGTAGCCCATTCCACAAAAAGCAAAGATAAGAGTCTTGATGAAACTCCTGCCGCAGTAGAGAAAGATGCTGAAAGGACGAGAAGAGAAGTAGAGTTGGAAAAAGATCGTCTCAGAAAGATAGAAGAGGAGATAGAAAGAGAAAGGGAAAGACATAAAGACAGAATGGCAGTTAACAGAGCAATGCTGGAGGCTGAGAGGGAAAGGGAAAGAGAGAAAGATAGGATGGCTGTTGATAGAGCAACTCTTGAAGCTCGTGATAGAGCCTATACTGAAGCTCGTGAAAGGGCAGAAAGGGCTGCATTTGAGAGAGCAACTGCCGAAGCTCGACAAAGAGCACTGGGTGAGGCCAGGGAAAGACTTGAAAAGGCATGCGCTGAGGCCAGGGACAAATCATTTGCTGATAAAGCAGCTGCAGAGGCTAAATTGAAAGCAGAACGAGCTGCTGTAGAAAGAGCAACTGCGGAGGCTAGGGAGCGTGCAATGGAAAAAGTAAAGGTTGAGAGGGCTGTTTTTGAGTCCAGAGAACGGTTAGAAAGATCTGTATCTGAAAAGTTTGGTGTTTCTTTCAGAAATGATGGAAGACAGGGTTCTTCATCCTCAGTAAGTGTCCACTTAAATAAGCTAGTGATAAATTACGTAATTGCCTGCTGATTTTCTAATGAATTAAATTGCAGGGTATGCTGGATCCACATGTTCAGAACTTCAACTCTTCTACTGGTTCTAGATATCCATATTCCTCAGTTTATGGTGGTATGTGATTTCTTGCAGCCCAGCAGTTCTTTATAAACTGTCAATCAACATTTTACTGCATCTATTTGATTTAGTCCTAACCAGATATTGTTATTTGCTTTAAGCTTCCTCTTTTTCTGAGAGATCGGGAGGGGAAGGTGAAACAGCTCAGAGATGTAGAGCAAGGTTGGAGAGGTATCAGCGAACAGCTGAGCGTGCAGTAAGTTCTTCAATCTTGATACATTAATCATGTAAGTTATACTTATTACGAGATAATCATGACCATATTTTTGTGGAAATTTCAGGCAAAAGCTTTGGAAGAAAAGAACACACGCGACCTTATAGCCCAGAGGGAGCAAGCGGAGAGAAATGTAAGCATTATATCCAAACAGCTGTTCTTTACAGATTCTGAATTTTTGTTTCCATGTTTCATTGATTACTTGAGTTGGATGTTCTTTGCAGAGATTAGCAGAGACCCTGGATGCTGAAGTCAGGAGGTGGTCAAGCGGAAAAGAAGGGAACTTGCGTGCATTACTTTCAACCTTGCAATATGTAGGTTCTGTTCTGAAATTATATGCTGCTCTATTCTCCCATTGAAGGTGGGAGAAAATTGAATCATTTTACACACACAGTACGGGGTTGTCATTTGAAGGTCCATCAAGCGATTATTTAACATGAACTTAAATCAATTGGTTACTTAATCCTGATTCATGATGTTAATGACTCCCTTCTATGCTCCTTTTCCTGCTCGAGACCTTCGTCTTTGTCTAGTGCTTATCCCGAATAACCCCAGACTCTATATATGGTTCCTTTTCTGATTTTTCTATCTTGTCAGATCCTTGGGCATGATAGTGGGTGGCAGCCAATCCCACTCACGGAGGTCATCACTTCTGCTGCTGTAAAGAAAGCTTACAGGAAGGCCACTCTTTGTGTCCATCCTGACAAATTACAGCAACGTGGGGCAAGTGTTCAACACAAATACACATGTGAAAAAGTCTTCGATCTTTTAAAGGTGTGTCAAGGGTGCAATTTTGCGCCTATTTTATTTATTTTAAATATATTTTTTGGGGATTTGACCAAGATGTTAGCTTAAATCAGCAGTTTAACTAAATATGTGAACAAGATTTGGATCTTATAAAGATGGGCTAAGGCATGCAAACTTTTTCCACATATTTTGTTTATTTTAACCATGTGCTTTGAGGGATTTGACTGTGATGTTAGTTTAAATCAGTAGTTTAAATACATTATGTACAAAAGTCTTCGATCTTTGAAAGGGTTTATTAGGCATGCAAGTTTTCACCAATTTATTTATTTTAACCATGTGCAATAGTGCATAGGGGATTTAACTTTGATGATTTTGTAAAGGTGTGTTAGGCATGCAATTTTCACCTATTTTATCATTTTAACCATGTGCATAGGCGTTTACCTATTTCCTACACCAAGTTGTCCATTCATTGCTCATTCATATGGGCTTTGTTTCTTGCTTCTTATACTTCACAAGTTGGTCTACTCTTACACTTCATTAATTATTGTCATCTGTTTCTCATTTTTGCATTCTCTCTTCTTTTTCTTCCTGTAGGAAGCTTGGACCAAATTCAACTCAGAAGAACGATAGTACACCTTGTTCAAATGTTTAACCTGTCTCCTTGCAAGTAAGCTGGTCCCTTCCCTCAGGTTGCTGCAATCCCACGGTCAAATACCTCAGTAATTATTTTTTCATGGTCCATGTTATCATGTTATGTAATAATATTCCTTAAATACTTAATGTAAGAAATATTCATCCCACGGGAGGTAAGAAATTCATGAGTAAATAGATATACAAAAGCGTATATGTTTTGGCTGTCCTTTCACGGTACAAACTTTTCAGAATGCCTGTTCTAACTCTTCAACTTTGATTAGTTTCTAGGATATTATAAAATGTCATGAATCTGCACAAAATGGCTGAATGCATGTGGATGTCAAGGTTTAGTAAGATAAAAATTTGTTGATCATACTTTTGACCATTTCCCAAGGTTTGTTAATGTACCTTTGACCATTATTTAACTGGGACTGAGCTGGGCTGCTTGTTGCCAGCGTTTATGTTTAGTAACTGATTAATGAGGATTAACTGCCAGCATTACATGATGCCATTTAGGTCTTTAGTTCGTCCCCGAGGGTTAGCTCAAATGATAAGAGCTAGGGGACATAAGGGTTGGGTGGGATGAATGGTGAAGGGTCTAGGGTTCGAATCCTGAGGAGGGACTAATTTACTAACATTACTAACAACTAACATTTGCCTATAAAAAAAATAAAAAATTTAGGTCTTCAGTTCCCTGAATATCCAATTTGGTGATTCTGAGAAGGAATAACATGAAAAGCACATATTTAACAAGTTGGAGTGGTAGTTCAGTTCAGGGGTGCAGACTGAGCTATGAGAACTAGAGTTAATTGGTGAATACTTCTACCTGTGACAACTTATCAAAGTACAACCATACCTGGGAAAAGAAACAAAGTTTTATAGCAACTCTTATAAATATGTTCCGGATCCGTGATCAGAACTGATCTTAAAGACATGTATTACAATCATCAACTATATATAATTGGGTGAATTGACAAGGGGTTGAAGAGGTGGAAGTTAGAACACAAGAATGTAGTTAGATACTGAGACCCCTTACCATCAAATTATATTTGCTGTTATGATCTTCTCGATGGAAGGGGAGTCTCGGCACAATGGATAGCGTTATAGTGGAATAAGCCCTTTTGGTGAAACTAATAGTCTAGCTGTTTGATAAAATTTAAATCCCTGAATTACGATTTATGAATATGGAATCCTCAGGCATGGGCAAAGAAACTGTAAATCTGTTTTAGAAGAGAGAGGATGGGAATGAATTCTTGCCAAATTTATATATATTTAGCTATGAACTAGTGTACAAAAGGCAGAGATATTCAATTTGTTGAGGGAGAAAGCCGGGTCCAGAACATTGTGGCCTCTTTCAAGACATCTTAGGTGAAACAGAAGAGATAGGGTTTGTAATTTGTATTTTACTTTTTTGAAATGATTGAGCAGGGTACTATAACATGGGTAGCATTGTTGAATTCTTGCTATGTGCTGAAAGAACTGAATTTTCCTGGGTGCAGTCAAGGTCCTAGGTTGCTATCAGCTTCATTATTTATTTTGAAAAGTACTGGATGGGTTTCTTGTGTTGGACTTGATTTACTTGTCAACATGGTAATTGTGTGCTTAATGAAAATTCATAACCGGCTGCTGCTGCTCATTCTAATTGTTATTGAATTTGAAGTTTACATTTCAAAGTATGACCATTGAGGATGCATTTATTATCAGATCAAATGTGATATATTCTATGCCAATATTATAATAGTGATATAGCTAGGGTAACCACTTTCACTGTAACGTCTTTGAAAAATATTTTGATAGGAATATTAGACAGTGAGGACCAGGTCTAAATGCGGCTGCTGATTAAGATTAAGGGATGTTTTATCTTTAAAAAGTATATTTTCCATTCCACCATGTTGCTTTCATCGCTAATCAAAGTGGTCAAATTTGTGCAACACATTAAACCCTACAATATGTAGTCAAGAAATGCATCCATAGTTGAAGTAATAGGGAAGATTCAGAACAAATTAAGTCTGGCCCGAAATGTATAGGAGCCGTATATTGTAAAATAGCAGTACTTCTTAAAAAAAATCAACTGTGATATGTAGTCATGCATAATAGACTAGTAATTAATGATGTACCACTATGATTGCCTTTCAGCAATCTCCAAATAAGCTTACCTTCCTTTCCCTAAACTAAATTGGATGAACTTATTTATGACTTCACAATGACGTTGAGTAATCCAGGGAGCCAACCTCAGTCAGTGAGATTAAGACTTTTATTGTTGTTGTTTAAACATTGATATGGAATTTTAAAAGGAAATAGAATAAACAAAATTAAACAGTCTACTTAGAATAAATCGGCATTATTTGTTTATAATTTACACAAAGTTGGAGTTAGAAGTAAGACTTATTCTCAGCAATTTATTTGAATGTTTCAATGCACCATGCGGAGATAATGGAAATTTAAATGACATGCTGATAAATGTTAAGGGCAGTATGACTGAGAAAATCAAGATTGGTATACCACAAAAAACATAAATGTCATTTTCATCCATTCATATATATTAATATATATTTTTCTCTTGTACTTTCGGGGCAATGGATATAATTATAACGAGAATTGTGGGGACAGCAGAAATGGTCAACATAGTGATTGAACAACAAATCCTCTTTTCAATAGCAAATATTCACAACATGATGCATTATTTGAATAAAAAACGCAAGGGAGAAACTACTAGCAACCAAATTTGACCTCGTAGATGCATATAAAGCCCCTCTATTGAGTTGTGTTTCTCCAAGTTATCTCCTCTCTTCTCAGCAATCCTCACCAACCCTTTTCCTCTTACCTCTTCACACTGTGAATACATCAATCCAAATCTTATCTTTCACACAACAGGATTCAGCCATGTTGAGATCCTTCACTACTCGGAGGTATGAGAGACTGGGTAAAGAAACTGCTTCCAGTGCTCTTTTGCATGAGGGGTTCAAGAGGAGCACAACTTTGCCTTCTCGAGCATCCAGTTCTGCCAGAAAAATGGCTCATGCAACCTTTGGAAACATCAATCTGCAGAGAAACCCCACAAAGAAGGCTAATAACAGTAGCAAGAGTACTCACCCACTCTTCAGTTTCTTGGATTTCCGCAGGAAAAAGAAAACAACAGCTAGGCCTGAATTTACAAGGTACCTTGAGTATCTCAAGGAAGGAGGCATGTGGGATTTGAATTCCAATAAGCCTGTGATCCATTACAAATGATTACTTGCTTAAGATTTGAATAAGAATATAGTATTGGATTCTCTTGTTAATTTACTTTGAGAAGATGGAGAGTATATGTACATTTGTTATGAATCATTAAATGGAATCAATTGGAAATATAAAAGTTCATTAGCATGCTTTCATTTGGTTCTGCCGCTCTGCAGAATGGGTATATTAATGTTTAATTTTTTAGTAACAGAAATTTGCTTTTGGATTCTATTTTATATAAAATACATAATATGTTTGGTATCGTTAGCTGAAATAAATACCAACAAAAACAATTGGTAGATAATTTATTAAGCATTGATAGTTCGATTCCGGTATGTATGAATAATGATTTGTTATGAGAGACAAACTCACATAATGTCTCAAAAGCATCAAGGGATTAGTCTCATGAGTGTTTGCTAGCTCACACAAAAAGTTTTGAGTGAAATAAATTGAAATTATTGATCAAAACAAATCGTAGTCAGTCTCTTTTGTGCTTAATTAAGCTTGTAATTTCTTTCCATTTGTCATAAAAAAAGCTTGTAATTAAATTATATTGAAACTTTTTTTTTGAATGGTAAATTATTTTGAAACTGCTTTCAAAAATAAAACATATTCTCTAGAACTTGAGCTTCATCAAACATTTTCATTTACATCATATTATATTATTTTATACTCCTAAGCATAATAAGTTAATTACTAAATTCACGCTCCGTAAAGAGTATTCAAGTTTCTTCTTTTTTTTGAAAGAAATCAAAAGAGTGCAAAAAAAGGATAAAATTATTTGTTGTACGTTAAGCTTAATATACTACAACAAAAGCGTTGATAGCATAAGTGACTTTACCCATGTTAAATGGTCTGAATATACTGTTATATCAGTTCTGACCGACGCTAAAGTTCCAACTAAAAAGGAAAAATGAATTTTTATCATCTCAATTGAAGTAATGAGTTCCCCACATTTTTTATCATCGGCTCTAGGGATGGCAATTTAACCCGAACCCGTGGGTACCCGCCCGAACCCGACCCGATTTGACTGATAAAACCCGAGTTGACTGGGTATGGGTTCGGGTTCGGGTAAAACCCGATTTAAAAAATAGGGTTCGGGTTCGGGTCTGGGATGTTCACTACCCATACCCGAACCCTACCCGAACACATGTATTTACTAAATTACCCTCTGTATATATAATAGTATTAGTAGAGCTAGCCAGGTAGGGTTATTCTTCATTCCCTCTCACTCTTTCAACCCTGAATTAGAAGTTCATTGACGGCACCCCTCTTCATCGCTCTCTCTTCATCCTCTTCTCTCACCTTATCCCCTATCATTCTCTCATTATCAACCTGGGCGGCGACAGTTGCAGCACTTGATCTTGGTCCTCTTCCGCTGAATCCCCCAATAGTTGAGGGTTTCGAAGAAGGGGCGAATCTTGTCTTCTTTCTCGAAAGTGAACTTGGTGGAATCGACGGCGGAGAAGGAAACAGAGTCTTTGTTGCCGGCTTCGAAGTAGAAGTCCGGTGGGAAGGCGTAGGCGGGGTTGAGATTCAGGTCGGTGCCGCATTCCGTGCAGCTGTAGTCATCCTTCACCGTGTTCCTCACCCTTCTCTGCTGAGTCGCTTCCTGTTTCGTCGCCAACGTCCTCGGCTTCTGACTCGCTTGGAAATTCAGGTAACAATTGTAACGTGATTAAGGTTAGAGGGTTCCACAATTGTAATCACTGCTCAATTTTAACGTTGTTTACTGTGATTTTTCAGTATGATTGTGTTTTCTTATTCCTGACACTGCATTCTAGGTTCTGATTTGCGTTTTGAACTTTTTTTTTAGTGAAACCCAGAAATTAAAATCAAAACTCTGCATCTGATTGTACACCTAACGATTTATAGATGAATCAAGCCAAGATCTGAATTTTGTGGGTCATGTCTATTCATTTTGTCAAGTCATTTTGATTCTGAAATATAAGCTGAAGGGAGAAGTGATTTTATAATGCTTAATCAAAGTAACACTTTGTGATATTTTTCGTCCATGTCAACCGATGACAGAAATTATGCAAACTTCCAAAGTTATAAACTAATTTCAAAGATTATGACTTTTGTTCTCTTAAGTTTGATGTATGCTTTAATTTGAAAGGTTATGACTCTTGTTGAATGGTGAATTCACTGATTGAGAAAAAAGATAGAAAACTCTTCTGTTGCTAACACTTACAAATTTTATCTTAATAGCAATATGCAAATATTTCAACAATTGCATAAAACAGGTGTTTTTTGTACATTCGAGTCGGGTTTGGGCAAGAATAAATAAACATTGTGGGTTTCGGGTTCGGGTAGGGTTTACCCGAAACCCGATAGGGTCGGAAATGGGCATTCATTTTCTTCACCCGACATTTTCGGGTAGGGTTCGGGTTCGGGTTTTCCTTTTCGGGTTCGGGTATGGGAGATGCAAAACCCGCACCCGACCCTACCCGTTGCCATCCCTAATCGGCTCATATGATGCTATGTTCTTATTAGCTATAGCGGCAGTCATGCCGACACTACTCATTAAGCCAATGGATCTAGGCCTCCTATAGTGTCGAAACTAGTTCACATATACCTTAATGGGTCATAGAGGGGCCATAGCTGACGTTACTTAGTGAGTAAGGAAATTCTTATGTTAACTGTTTACGTCAGTTTTGTGTCGGCTAGACTAACGTTATCTGACCAAAATTAGTTTTAATGTCGAGGCCGAGACCAAAATTTGACACTAAATTTTTTATTGGTAAATTCTGTGGTACCCACACTTTTTTGTGGGTGTGATACCCACATTAGGTGATTCAGTAGACTAATGATATGTTGTAATTGAATTTATAATTATTAATGTTATAATTCTAGTCTCAATAGTACTCTCATTCATTGGGTAACTCAATTGTTCCCCAACGACCTTTGTTGATGTTCACCACGACCTTGCAGAGGTTGCAGTGAATCTCGACCCTAGCATTGGGTCTGAGCGATATAATTTCGATCACGAGAGAGGTTTAACACCTATCTAATCGATGCCATTTATCTTAAGGTAGATTATTAGGAAAATAAAATTGGTGACTCATGTGATATATGAGTCTTTATTACTATACTAACTCATTTAGGGTATCATACCTTGATCTGAAGTAAGGTACCACAGCAAACACCTTTTTTATTTATTAATTACCTATGTGTCATTTGACTTTTAATTGAAAATACAAGTGTCCGCGACATGAGCTTCATTAAAAGACGTAGATAATTTCACATAAGCCTTCACCAGGCACGTGAGTATTTCCTCTAAGGTAAGATTTAGGCGATGACCAACATGATTAGAGAACTTAATGAAATAGATATAAGGAACTTGATGTAAGTTTTATCATTTTTGTAATCGTAGATATCCAAATACAACTTTGCTCTAATGAAGGACTAATCTCAAACATTACCATACTTACAAGGATAAAAAAAAAACATATTTTGCCCTTTATTTTAATAGATATGTCGTTAACTCTTGTACTTTCGTGGCAATTGAATATATAGCTCACAAGCTTATAATTATAAAGACTAAAGAGAGTGCTGGGGATAGAAGAAATAGTCAACATAGTAATTGAACTACAAATCCTATTTTTAATAGCAACTGTGGAAACATGATACCTTATTTGAATAAAAAACACAAGAATGACCAAAGTAGCAAACCAAACTTGACTCTTAGATGCATATATAAAGCCCCTCCATTGAGTTCTCTTTCTTCAAGTTATCTCCTCTCTTCTCAGCAATCCTCACCAACCCTTTTCCTCTCACCTCTTCACACTTTGAATACATCAATCAAAATCCTGTCTTTCACACAACAGGATTCAGCCATGTTGAGATCCTTCACTACTCGGAGGTATGAGAGACTGGGTAAAGAAACTGCTTCAAGTGCTCTTTTGCAAGAGGGGTTCAAGAGGAGCACAAGTTTGCCTTCTCGAGCATCCAGTTCTGCAAGAAAAATGGCTCATTCAACCCTTGGAAACATTAATCTACAGAGAAACCCCACAAAGAAGGCTAATAACACCAGCAAGAGTACTCATCCACTCTTCAGCTTTTTGGATTTCCGTAGGAAAAAGAAAACAACAGCTAGGCCTGAATTTACAAGGTACCTTGAGTATCTCAAGGAAGGAGGCATGTGGGATTTGAATTCCAGTAAGCCTGTGATCTATTACAAATGAGAACTTTCTTTTGGTATTTCCTGTAAAAATTTAGTCTTGGATTCTCTTGTCAAGTTACTTTGAGAAGATGGAGAGTATAATACATTTTTTATTGGTTATGAATCATTTATTTGAATCAATTGGAAATATACAAGTTCATTATTTAGTCTGCTTTCTTTAGGTTCTGCTGAAAGGGTATATGTAATCATCAAATTATTTTTGGTAACAACATTTTTGTTTTTTAATTCTATTTTGTATACACTAACACTATACAATGTGTTTGGTATCATTAAGTGAAATTAGTGATAAAAACAAATCATATACATCTGTTTATATATCTTTTACATAAAAGTTTGGGTGGATTTGACTGTGGTAACCACAACGGGTTATAACATGCCTCGTTATTTGTTATAGACAAAAATTATGCAGAAAAAATTGCAACTCCACGCAAGTAGTTAGTCACAAATTTCAGCAATGAGAAAAAGACAACATCAGCAATATCATTGAAATTAGGAAGAGGTTCATATCAGGACAGTAAGAAGAAGATTCAGAGTGACATAAGGAGAAGAATAAGAATAGAAAGAGGGAGAAAGACAGCACAAGGTAGTAGTAGAACAATTATCAGATATTTTTTTCCTTTCTCTCCCTCAATCCCTAAAACGTACTGGAGGTCTGTGGGCTCTGTTACACCTCCTAACAGAATCAGGCCCATTTCCCTCTTTGTGCATATCAGCTGCCACGTGCCCTTGTGAGGTGTCACCTAATGCCTTCTTAATCATAACATTATCATATTTCTAAACACAATCACTAATGCTTTGTTTGGTAGAGAAGAGAGAGATAGAAAAGAGAGAGTATAGAAGAGAGAAGTTGAGTAGAGAGAAATAGGTGAGAAATATAGTAGATTTAGAAGTTGTTTGGTATGGTAGAGATAAAGGAAAGAGAGATAAGAAATAATGAAGTGGAAGAAAGAGAAAATATTAACTATTAATTAAAAAAACATTTTTAAAAACAAAAAAGTCAAAGAAAGCAAATAGTGGCGGTTATAAACCGCCACTAAGTATGACAGACTTGTAAAAAAATATATAAAAATTGGCCTCCCCTCCTTTTCTCTCCAATTTGGGGAGACCAAATAAAAGCATGGGACCCACCATTTAAACTCTCTCTTCTCTCATCTCTTCACCAACCAAACAAGGGTGTTTTGGATTTCTCCACCCTATCTCTCTCTCTTCCCTCAATCTCTTCAATACCAAACACAGTGTAAATTCACACCCCATAAAGTGTACAAGTTTCTTTTTTTTAATGGAATGAGGAGGAAGAGATTAAAATAATCGTAATGTTGCTTACCTCAAAGTTAATGGAAAAATCCTACATTGACATGATTTCAAGAATAGAATATGTATTTTGGGCAAAACTCCAACAGTTTGACCATGTACCTCCTCATTGTGGGTTGTGGTTCTTACACTCCAACAGCTTCTTCTTGTTTCTTGGGATTCTTGTTCTGCTCATGGCGAACATATTTTTTGGCGTCATGACTCTGACAATCCTCTTCCTTGAGCGGGCGTGATGCATGCACAAATTTCTCCAAGTCTTCAAGACGCTTCTCTATACGTTTGACAAATTCATCAAGTATTGGAACATGATTTCCAATTTGCTCCTAAGAAGATGGATCTTCGGCATGCTCTTACTGAAGCATTCGAAGGGAATGTTGTTTCGGAGGCAAATATCCATGAAAGTGTTGACATACAAGTTTTTTTTTTCCCATAGATGGTGCTTGTGGTTCTTCCTGAAAATGAGAGGGATGTACCTTTAACCAAGAAGAGTAGTAATGAGAATGTTTCACCTATTTAAGACTGTTGTGTAGCTAATTAATTTTCAAGATGTTAGCCTTGTTTTAATGATCTTGAATAATTAATTCAAGTACATTATCCATTCTTTCCCCTAGTTGTTTGGACACATGAAAACTTTGTCTCGGTCGTTCTAGCTGACTAGCTTGACATTTACTTGGTTGTGAGCCGCGCCCAGTCATGTAGCTTCGCTTCCTCTTCACAACCACAAACTCTTATCTGCTCCTTATGTATTGCTCCTCCTCGTTCTCCTCGGTCTCAGACCCATTATATTCCCCTCGGTTCCCCTGCCATCCACAGTTCTCAGTCATTGTCGCCATGGATGGAGCTTGCATGAGTCACATGAAAGGAGGCACATACCAATTGATGGAGCTACGTCACATGCAAGGATCAGAATATCCTTCCCCCATTGAACACCAAATACAACCTCACAAACCTCAGATCCTGTCTCACCCCCCCCGATAAGAGCTCTCAATCTCAGCCTCCAAGCCCCCAAATATCCAAATTGAAGCCCAAAGTCATCCACTAAGTTTGGCATTGCGAGCTTCACTTCAGAGCCATCTCCCCTTGGTCTCTCTTCTATTTTTCTTTTCTTTCCCTTTAGGTTTCCATATATGTGGCGCACGCACCCAGATTGTTGAAGGTAGTGCTATCAAAGCTCAAGGTGGTCCTTGTACACGCCTCCGTCGTCCAACGAGTTGTGAATGTTGAGGTGTCGTCGAACTTGAAGGTGATGTGTTAGGAAAAAATGAAGATCATGTTAATGGTGAATACTTTGTAATGAAAGACTTGTTTCTCGGTCATCGTCACTTTCTGTCGCCGTTGTGCTTTCCTGTTGTAACAAGTCACATTTCTCCTTCAACTTGTAATAGTCGATTCATCATCGAACTTGCATTGACAACCAATATTAACATCGACCTAAACATCATTTATGTTGTTAAATATTATAGGCTTAAATACGAAAATAAGTCCCTGAAATTTTTTTTTCCGATTCCGGATCCCTGGAATTTTTTTTTATCAAAATAGGTCCCTACGCGTGTTGGGAGCTTATGTGACTCAAATTTTGCACAGTCATTGATTCCATGTGGCTTTTATAACTTTGTTTTAATACACATGGATTAATCAATTCAATTAATTATCTAATCCCAACCCTAAATTAAACCCACATGGATTAATCAATTCAATTATATTTTGAAATATTGCGTTACCAAGCTGACACTAATTGTTGCACATAGAGTTGGTCTATACAACCGACGCTGACATAAGGACGATAACATCAGTCATCTTATCAAGTGTATGGCGTCAGTTTGCATGACGTTAATGTAACGTTAGCCCATGCAACCAATGTGCTAAATAACTAGCTTGGAGTCATTTATCGTGACTCACGACAGCGTCATTAAGCCTTGCTAAACTATGATGAACAAACTCCTTCACTTATAATAGTATCCAGAACTATCCAGAAAAGAGTGCAATTAAATCAATACTTTTCTCTCTTGTACTTTCTCCAAAGGGAAAAAAGGGTTGATGTACTGAGTGTAATATTTTTTTACATAAGCATTCAAATGATTTCCATCACATCATAAATTTATATAATTTTTAATTAATATTAAAAATGAATATAATCATTTAATCCAATGTAGCATAATTTGTTTGGTTATATTTGTAAAACAATTTTACGCCTAAGAGCATCTCCAATGCAAGGTTCTTAGTTCTTATTTTTAAGTTAAGAACTAAGAACTACGAATTTTACCATTGGAGGTGCTGACATGGAGCTCTTAGTTCTTAAAAATAAGAACTCAGTTCTTATATAAGGAGTTTTACTTTTTGAGTTCTTAGGTTAAAATATTAATTATTTCTCTCTCATCCAAATTACTTTATTACCTTATGAGTTTTGTTTTTTACTTTATGAAAATAAAAACGATAAATAATGTGATTGGTGAGACCAAATGAATAGTGGTAAGAACTAAGAATTAAGAACTCATGGTTGGAGCAAAATTGCTTGAAGTTGCTTAAGCACATGTGGCAATACGGACCCACAGAAATAGTGCTAAGAGTATCTCCAATGGAGTCCTTATTTTGGGACCTTAAAATAAGATCTAGATCTTATTAGATCTCACCATTGGAGTTATCCTACATGGCATGAGATCTTAGCAAAAGCTAAGATCCGTGCTTTAGCTCAGGTACTCTCAAATGTCAGATCTTAAATAAAATAATATTTTTTCTCTCTCCTTCAATACCATAACCAAAGTGAAAATTAGGGAGAGAAATAAATAATATAAATATATTGGGTACTGTGGGGCCAGTCAAAAGTAAAATAAGATCTCAACCACTAGAGTGAAATATGCATGAAGACCTTATGAGTGTCTTAAATCCTATTTGGCAATTTGGGCCCACAAAAATTGAGATAAGTCCCAAAATAAGTTCCTACCATTGGAGATGCTCTAAGAAATAATAACTAGCATTGAAGATGTTATAATGCGCATCAAAATTAAATTGTTCTCGGAAATGGATATTTAGTTCACAATTTATGGTGAGAGTGAGAATTGTGTGACGGGCAGAAAAAGTCAACAAAACTTGCACATTAAATTTGTTTTCAATAGCAAACTTTCAAAACAAGATACATTATTGAATACAAAACACAAGAAGGACCCAAGTACTAGCAAGCCAAACTTGACCCTTCTAGCTAGATGCTTATATAAAGCCCTCCATTGGGCTGCGTTACTCCAAGTTATCTCCTCTCTTCTCACCAACCCTTTTCCTCTCACCTCTTCACACTTTGAATACATCTCTCAAAATCTTGTCTTTCACAGAACAGGATTCAGCCATGTTGAGATCCTTCACTACTCGGAGGTATGAGAGACTGGGTAAAGAAACTGCTTCCAGTGCTCTTTTGCAAGAGGGGTTCAAGAGGAGCACAAGTTTGCCTTCTCGAGCATCCAGTTCTGCCAGAAAAATGGCTCATGCAACATTTGGAAACATCAATCTACAGAGAAACCCCACAAAGAAGGCTAATAACAGTAGCAAGAGTACTCATCCACTCTTCAGTTTCTTGGATTTCAGAAGGAAAAAGAAAACAACTGCTAGGCCTGAATTTACAAGGTACCTTGAGTATCTCAAGGAAGGAGGCATGTGGGATTTGAATTCCAATAAACCTGTGATCCATTACAAATGATAACTTTCTTTTTGGTTTTAATACAGAGTGTTAGTTAATTGGTATTCCTATAAGAATTTAGTCTTGGATTCAATTGTCAAGTTACTTTGAGGCTTTGAGCAACCTTTTTGTTTGTTATCAATCATTAATTTAAATCAATTGGAAATATTATACAATTTCATTTGCCAGCTGCTTTCATTAGGTGTGACTGAATGGGTACTTGCAATCATATTGGGTAGCAACAATTTGTATTTTTAATTTGGCTAAAAAGCATTTTTTGCCCCTGATGTTTCAAGTTTGTGCAAATTCTGCCCCTACTCTATTTTTGTCGACGTTTCTACCCCTCATGTTTTCAAACAGTGCACTCTCTACCCCTCCGTCAGTCAGGCTTTCTCAAGAGAGGTTCCTGAGTGGATTGGAGAGATGAAGAGGAGTATATGAAGTTGATGATGCTCAAGGAAATGATATAAATTAAATTTGCTTGATGTATATATCAATTATGTATGTAACTGAACTGGTTAAATGCATGTTTTGCTACTTACAGGTCTTGAGTTTGAATCTCCCATGCCCCCTTTTTCCAATTTCACTTGTAATTTCCATGTGGCATGTCCAGAAAATATTAAAAAAAAAGTCAAATCAGCTCATACCGTTAGTTTGTTAACGTCTGACTGACGGAGGGGTAAACGGTGCACTATTTGAAAACATGAGGGGTAGAAACATCGACAAAAATAGAGTAAGGGCAGAATTTACATAAACTTAAAATATCAGGGGTCAAAAATGATTTTTAGCCTTTTAATTTTGATTCTATTTTCCATGAACTGTACTATATGTTTGAGTAAAATACGGAAATTAATTAAAATTTGTGATAAAAAAACATTAAACCTACAGTTTATTTTGTGTTTCAATCAGCTTATAAATAAAACTACATAAAACAACTTTCAAGTGTTGTGTGTATATCATATCATATTACGTTATTTTGTAGTTCTAACTTCTAAGCACCATTACAAAATTCTAGTACCCTTATAGTATACATATCTAGTATCACATATGACAATTTAGTATTTGCTATTATTGAAAAAAAAAAAATCAGATTAGATCATATGGCTCAAACTGGCTAACTATGAATTTGACATATAGCCCGTTAAGATTTAATTTCATTACTAGTTATGATCTTATTTCTTTCACTACAAAGAAAATTATTTTAAGAGTCCTCTATTAGCACCGACCCTGACACAAACGTCAACGCTACAAGCAAAACGTAAAACAAAAACCACTTATCTTTATTGACGGCTTGGTTGACGCTCAATATCGTCGGCTTACTAGGAGTTGGAGTCTGTTGAGGTGGACGCTAAAATCATCGGCCAACTTAGCATCCACCTGAAAATAATTAGAAACGGATTATGACCAACGCTACATTCAACAACCAACCTAGTGTTGACTGTGACCAACGCTTATGTGATTGGTATAACACAACCGACGCTAATGTGGTTGGTACAACACATTTCATGTGACCCCGGGCGTAGGGTCGACTAAAGGTGACGTTATTATTCATCAAACTCTTGCCCCCACATTTCTTTTAAGTCCCTTGTTTGCTCATTTTTCAAAACGTAACCTCACCCTCTCCTCTCGTCACCTCCTCCTTTCCCTATGCCATCCTCCCTTTGTAGATACTATGATCCTTCCCCTCCCTCCTGGCCCACCACTGTCATTGTCACCCTCTCCCTCGGCCACCATCGCACTCATCCCCATCCTCTTTCGGTTGCCTTCACCTTCCCTTTGGCGGCGCCACCTATTCAACCCCATCCCTCCTTCTTCGCCACCTTTACCATCTTCATTGGCCTCTCCCTTGGCAACGAGATCTGCCTCCACCTCAGAACTCCTTCCATGTAGGCTCCCCACCATCGCGTTGCCACTACATTGTCGAGTCACCGCTACATTGTCAAGCCGCCACCCTACTGCCGCGTCGATGTTGCCCCACTTTCATTGTCACTTGACTCCTCATTGTTGTGTGCCTCCCTTTATCGCGTTCCACCCTTCTTTTGAACGCTTCCCCGCTTCCACTGCCTCATTGTTGCACTGCCCCTCAATGTCTTGTTGCCACCACATCCATTACCTTCTATTGGTATGTTGATTTGATTTTTTTATAAGTCATCTAATTTGTGAGTTTTATTTCACTTAACAAATTTTGAATGTTGATTTTTTTAAAGTTTTGTTTTGCTAGGGTGTGTCTGTTTGTGATAGAAGTATCAAATAGAATATGTTGTGAATTGGTTTGCCAAAGAGGAAAGAAGGAGATTTTACAAGGGAGACTTAGCACAGGTATAATTGATATATTGATCTTATTTGTGAGTTTTATTTTTCTTAACATATTATGAATCCTAATTTGCATGAGTTTTATTTTTTGTTTGGTTGTGTGTTTATCTTAGTAATTGGTTTGCCAAAGTGGAAGGATGGATACAACCTTGTCAACACAACAAGTTCCAAATGATTTGAATGTAGAAATGCACCTGCCCTATTTGGGAAGGGACGACACGCGGTATGTGGAACTCAAAGCATACATGTAAAGAATATTGAAATTGTTTAGCGATGTGTTTCTTATTTACTGTCTTCCAGAACGGGATTGTATCATTTGTATGCAAAAAGGGAAGCACTTATAGGAATTATAGGAATATTCTCATGTTTTGATGTTGAATAACTATGGAATGTATGTAAAAGTGTGATATTTATCTTGTTAAAAAATTGTAAGCATGTTGATTATAAGATAACTATTAATATGGTATGAAAGAACTAATATGAAATCGAATAATATAATATGACATTGATTAATTGAAAAATTTACCTAAATAGTGTAGATGCATAACAATAGGAAAAGTACTCCCGAAAAATGGTTTCAAATGCATTTGCAGGGAACATAAACCTTGACCGCCATTTGGAAATGCATTTGAAACCATTTTCAAAGTCTTTTCCGATTGCCACACATGTACTTTTTCAGTAAGCTTTTCAATTTATAAGTTTAACATTATGTGGTACCTCTATATATATTTTTCTTACAAAATTATTCTACATAGCGCCGACCATGATCGATGCAACAACGTTAAGATTAGAGTCAGTCTATACGATCGACGCTAACAGTTCACCATTAGCGTCAGGCAACGTGCTCAGTATGTAACGTCAGCATAGAGTTGGCTATGCAACCTCTAACTTTTAGTGTCATCCTTAAGATTGACATTACATGTTAATTTCGAGTATTTTAACCTCAGTTGCGATGCTGACGCTAAAACTACTATAACATTGGCTTTTAGTTCTGTAGCATCGGTTTTCGGATGACGCTAACAAGTGCTTTTTGTGTAGTGTTTGGACCAAACACAATCAATCCAAAATTGGTTACTATTAAAAAAATCTACTACCAGTATGTATCTTTATATATAGTTGTCAATGCAAGCTCCAACTCGTTAGTTAATTTAGACCAAGCCACCTTATCACTGGATTGAGTTAGTATACTTTTTCGGGCTAATCTAACTCGACTTACTTAGATCATGAGTCAAAGTGAGTTTGAGGTGGCTTGAATCAGGTTAATAACTCAACCCACTTTACATATTATGTTAAATTATAAAATAATAAAAAACTCTAACTTAACTTATATATTTTTTATTTTTTATATTATTTTCGCTTTTTCATATTTTCAGAATTAATTGAGCAAACCTACCTAACTCATCGACTTGCAGGTAGAAGAGGATAGCATTTTCTGGCTCACCAAAAAGTAAGTTGATCCAACCTAACTCACTTTTGCCCTAACCTATGGTGAGACAATCTGTGCATTGATAGCTCTAGCTATTAAGTGTTCAGTCTAAGTTTGAATTGAACTAATACACAAAAGCCTAATGGGTCCAACAATTATTGAAGCATAGAAAAGAGAGGATGATGACGAGTCATGCCACTACTAGAAAATCGTTCATTAGCGTCGGTCTTAAAGTGGAAAAATGAATGCAAATTAACATTTTGCGTTGGCCTAGCATTGGAATAAGGGCTACACTAACTTACTCGACAAAATATGAATGTTGGTTGTGTAACCGACACTAATTAACGGATGCTAAATCAACACAATTATGAAAATGCTGATGTCAATAAATAATTATCAAGCTAAACACTCATCTTTTTTTTTTTGTTACAGTGGGAAACAAAACAAAAACAATGACTAACTAACTAAAACATCATGGCAGAGCAATGGAATGACTGCTATGGGTGGCTAGGTAGAGATCTTCCAATCCCAATTCTTGTTTGCAGCAAGCTTTGCAAGCGCGTCAACAACCTTATTTTGCTCCCGATCTACATGGGTTATTGTCACTTGCCAGTTTCTCCCAAGCAACCTACTGAGAGCTTCAATATCATCCCTAATATTGATGCACCAAACAATATATAATACAACCTAAACTATTTAAGTTGGTAGAAAATGTAATTATGATATCTAAAGGTTGCATTGATTGAGAAGATGCTCATAAAATTGTAGGGCATTAGTTTTAACACCCTCCTTATTAATCCCACACCCTCTTTTATTTTATAAATTCCCTTAATACCCTCTCTTATAAAGAGATAGTCAAAGTGTGATAGTATTTTTACACATACTAAGTGTGAAACATTTTCACACTCAATGTGTGTGAAAATATTTCACACTTACTAAGTGTGAAACGCTTAAAACGAAAGGAAGAAGGTGAAGAGGGAATAAAGATACTCAATTCGCACAATTGTGTTTCACACTCAAGGGTGTGAAACACAATTCAGTTTCGCACTCAAGATCAGTAGTGTGAATGGACTTTATTTTCAATTTTAAATTTTTCGTTTCTTTAGAATTAGATTTCACACTCAAGTGTGTGAAACATTTTCAAATTTCACACTCAAGAGTGTGAGTTATTGAACTGTTAATAATTTTTTAATTTTTTTTTGTTATAATTTTCATTTCACACTCAAGAGTGTGAAATCTTTTCAAATTTCACACTCCAGAGTGTGAAAGAACCAAGTGTTAATAATTTTATTTTAAATTTTAAATATTTAGTTTTTAATAATTAAATTTCACACTCAAATGTGTGAAACATTTTCAAATATCACACTCAAGAGTGTGAGTTATTGAACTGTTAATAATTTTATTTAAAAAAAAATTAATTTTTTTATATTTTCATTTCACACTCAAGAGTGTGAAGGAACCAACTGTTAAGAATGTGAAAATGTTTTCCACTCACTGAGTGTGAAATACTTAAAACGAAAGGAAGAAGGTGAAGAGAGAACGAACATACATCGGTTCACACTTACAATGTATGAAATGTTTTCACATATATTAAGTGTGAAAAGTGGCAACGAAGAAAACTATGAGATGAGAGTAAAAGTGAAGGGTGATGTGATAAACAAAAATGATGATAGTGATAAGATAGGAAAAGGGATATGTTTGGAATGAAATTAAATTTTAAAGGGTATTTCAGATATTTTGGTGTATAAAGGAAGGTGGGGGATTAATTGAGGGGTGTTAAAACTAATGCCCAAAATTGTAGAAGACCCCGTGTAATGTGCGGCTGATCCAATTAATAATATTTAAATCAAAGGTGGGCTTCTCTTGAAGAAGAGCCAATGTTCCTAACTTCCTATGCCACCTTCCAACAACTCTTCCCTATCATTCTTCTTTTCTTTAGAAGGCACGTTTTCAACACCATCTTATTTTTTTCCCTAAAGGAAAACACTATTTTAATATCTTTGGCAAAACTGAATTCAAAAGTTCTTTTTTTAGGGGGACGGGTCAACTGCTCAAAAGAGCCAAATATTCACATTCTTAAAGTCAACAATATCCTCTTTAGCAAAAAAAATATATATATATATATCCTCCCCCAAAATTTGCCACAAAATATTTATTAATTATAAATGATGCATTGTGTGACTCAATTGAAATTGATTGCTGAAGTTCTTGGTACTTAACTACTTATCACCAAAGCAGGCAGGGACTCTATTAACAGCAACTCAAACAGAATAATATGTAATGGATAATAATTTTTTAAATTTGCAAATATTTGTGAAAAATAGTAACAAATAGACGCAACAATTAAAAATCACATAAATATAAAAGAAGAGAGTTCCCAAAAGGAGAAGGGGAATTGACCACCAAAAGCTGATTGATTAGGAAAGAGCTGCTAAGAAGGTCATAGGACCTTGTCTATAGAGACCTCAAGATTTTAACATGGAAAAATCTTTTCAATGTGAGAAGTTAAAAACCACAGACACGGACTAGTCAATCAAGCTTCACTACGATCAAAATAAGGTACAAGAGAGTCTCAAATCACAACACAAATCGTGCTCAATAATTGACAAAACAACAAAGCAACAAGCATAAAATAAAGAACAAAAAATATAAAAAAAACTATCGCTTATGCTGTCAGGACCCGATCTCTCCCACCTCATACAACTTGTCACAGATCCAACTGCTTCGATTGAGGAATCAGAAGTTACAAACCTGCTTCAAAGTTTTAGCCGGATCCTATGATGAACAAAGTTATAATGACGAATCTCATGCGGCTTCCCAAAACCCTAATAAACCTCCCTCATATAACTATATGGAGAGGACTGTCAAACCGACAATCACACAACAAGTTTTAAACATGCTTCTCGGTAATTCCTTAGTCATTATATCAGCACCATTACCATCTGTACGAACCTGACCAATTCCAACAACCTAGCAATTAATGCATCACGTATCCAATGACACCTCACATCAATGTGTTTGGACGTAGAATGAAAAGTTGGACTCTTTCTCAAGATGAATCTTACCTTGACTATCACAAAACAACAAGTATTTGTCCTAGATAAAACTTAATCCTGGAATAATTTCTTCAACTAAAGAAATTCCTTGCATGCTTCTGTAATATCAATGAACTCTGCCTCAAAAGTGGACAATGCAATACACCTATGCAATCTAGATTTCAAAGCCACAACTCCCCCTACAAACTTTATCAAATAGCCTGAAGCAGACTTTTTGAAATCATTGTCTACAACATATCAGAATTAGTCTAGCCCCATGGGTAGGCTTATTACCTCCAAAACAAAGCCTCAAACTATTAGAAGTTAGAACCACAAAGATACCTCAAAATCAATTTCACAGCATTCCAATGCTCTCTACCCAGATTTGTTCGACATCTCCTGATTCTACCAACAACATGCGCTATATCTGGTCTTGTGCACACCATTGCATACATCAAACTACCAACAACAAATGCATAAGGAACTCGTTGCATATCTGATTTTCAGCTTTATTTGAAGGCCTCTATTTAGAACTCAATTTAAAGTGAGTAGCAAGATGAGTGCTTACCGCTTAGCATTTTCCATTTAGGACCTCTGTAATAGTCTTTAACATAGTGTTCCTCTGACATCCAAAGTTTCTTGCCTATCACGCGTGATTCTTATACCTAGAATATGTTAAGCAGCTCCTATGTCTTTCATGAAAAATGACTCTCCCAATTGCTTTTTAACCTATCAATCGTGGAAATGTTTTTCCCAACAATAAGCATGTCATCTACACACAATAATAGGATCATGAAATCATCATCATCAAATTTTTTAATAAATACACAGTGATCAAAAGTAGTCTTATTGTAGCCTTGCTCACATATAATAGACTCAAACTTTTTGTACCATTACCGCAGAGCCTACTTGAAACCTTATAGACTCTTTCTTGGCCAACACACATAGTCTTCCTTGCCTTCAAAAATAAAATCATCAAGTTGCTTCATGTCAATCTCTTCTTACAAATCACCATGAAGGAAAAGCAGCTTTTACATCTATTTGCTTTACCTCCAAATCAAGAGTAGCAACCAAACTCAATACAATTTCAATGAATGACATCTTCACCATCTCATTGGAATCAACACTCTTTCCGTGTCTGAAATCTTCCACCATCAATATGGCTTTATACCTCAGAGATGTAGAATTACTTTCTAACTTCACCATGCAAATCCACTTGTTTTCCAAAGCTTTCTTGCCTTTTGGCAACTTCACTAAGTGAAAACTACAATTATCATGCCAAGACTTCATTTCATTTTTCATTACATCCATCTACTTCTTGTTGTCATAAATTTTTGTGGCCTTGCAAGATACGAGTTCGTAGAGCTCAATTAAGACTTACTACAAATGGATAATTGGAACGAAAGAAGTAGAGTATGACAAAATGATAAAGAGGCATAAATGAAGCTTTTTAGTGGCGAAATTCTTCTCTAATGACCAAAACTGTCTCTATGGCCCAAAATAAATTTAAGCTCATGATATTCCTCCATCGAATGTGATACGAGTTCGTAGAGCTCAATTAAAACTTACTAGAAATTGAAAATTGTATCGAAAGAAGTAGCATAGGACAAAATGATACAGAGACTTATATAAAACTTTGGAGCTAGTGGAGAAATCCGTCCCCATGATTCTCCTCCATCTCTTAAAACTAAAAATCAAACCCAATTTCTCCGACATTGTACAATTTTCATTGATCAAACCGTTCAAATGTGGGGAAGCGACGAGAAGACACTACCCACCCCTACTCCACGATTTTTTTTTTTTTCTGATAATAACTATGGAATCAGATATGTCAAGTGTAAACCCTCTCAATGTTCCACATATTCCGCTTAAGATTGTCAACTCTAAAGAGATAGTAATCCATAACCATTTATCTAATTATTATCTGTAATTCTATAATTAATCCCAGAATTTTGTACTAGGTGAGAGAATTACTGGTCAAAAGACCAAAAATGACATGACGCAAGGAGTGAGGCAGGCTGATCCCGACCGAGCACGAAAAAAGCGTGTTCGTGGCACGCCCGCAGACCACACACAAGAAGAAGAATCAAGTTGCAATAAATAAATATAAATGTGTATTTTATTTCCTGTCAATTAATTTCATTAAACAAAATTAATAATAGAAAACAGATCTCTGTATGCGATATGACCTCAGAAATGGCACCACATTGATTTGAATAAGAACAAATAATAATAAAGAAAAATGGTTGAAAATTGATTAGAAAGGGTGGTGGTGGGTGAGGTTGCGTTAAAAAGATTGATTCTAATCTAGTTTGTACCAAAAAAAACAGGTTGATTCCACAGGTGTGGGAAGTGTTGTGTTGTTTCTTTAAACAACAACAATTTAACATGATGCATCCAAATACCATGAAGCTTCGCACGCCTTCCATTCACATTCACATTTCAGGCGTTGCCTCTTCTTCCTTCCTCACCACTTAGTCCTTTTCACTTCTCAACCCTCTCTCTCTCTCTCTCTCTCTCTCTCTCTCTTTCTTCTTATCCTTCACGCAAGGTTTGTTTCTTCTATTTTATTCAATTTTAATCTTTCTCATTTTTTTTCTCTGCTTCATTTTCGTTTACGATTCCCGATTTCTGGGTAACAAACAATTTCGATTTGGATTTCGAATTTAATGCTGTTTTAGGTCTCGCCTGTGAGTGATTTCATGCATTTTTCGATTCTTCCGATTTGTTTTCTGTTTTTAGATTAAGCTGTATGCATTTTTGGATTCATTTCTTTCCTGTTTTACTCCAATGAAATAGAAAATTACGATTTGATAGGGTTATGTTATGTTTGAATCATGCAAATATTCTGTTTTTCAATGTGTATAAAGGAGACAAGAGAAGAGGGAATTATGATTATACGGTTAGGGATTTCGTATTTGATTTTTTGTTCTTGTTAGCTGAATTTTCATTTCTTTACATATGGTTCTGATTTTGGTTGGAAACTAATGAATAATCTCATGGTATCCTTGCCTATCTTCTATCTTTTTTTCTTTCTATCAATTTATAATAGGTCAATTGTTGCATATGGATGATTTTCTATTGATTTAGATTAAATTCAACAATATGTAACTGCTTCCAAATTCCAATGCATTGTATAATTGAAAAATTGCAGTTTACTAGCTTAGGCTACATGATTATTCGAGTTTTAATGTTCGTGTATTGTTTTGCTGTGATTTTCTACAGCCATGCCGACCTTTACTGCCATAGCATTTGATAGGTTGATAGAGCCTGGTGCATCCAAACCTGCTGCTCGTAGATCTGCTTCGACCTCCATGCCGGGCCCCAACGCGAGGAAGCTCGGGAGGAGAACCAGTGAACCGACTGCCCCGTCTGTAAGTAAGAAGCCACCTCCTCGTCCTCAGTTAAAGCCGTCGCTCTATGCCACTCCTGAGGTGACGCCGCTTCCGGATGCACCCTCTTCGTTCCCGCCTTCGCCGTACATTGTCAACCACAAACGTCGTGGCCCGCGCCTCCTCAAGAGTTTCTCTGAGGCGGATGTACAGGCCAAACAGGAGGTTCATGAGGATGAAAATGTTAATAGTAAGAGCTCTGATACTGTGGTTTCCAGTTCTGCTGGTGACCTCCAAGTTACTGTCATGAACGCTGAACCTGTTAATGAAGAGCAAGTAACTGGTGCACTTGATACCAAACTTAGTAGCTGCAATGGCAGTGACCTGGAGCATGGGTGCAGGGAAAATGAACTTAGTAGTAGCATTACTAATGGAACGCATGTGGAAAAGGTAGGGGCGCTGAATTCTGAAAGGGATGTTGAGAGTGATGATTTTTTTGATCCGCAAGATTCAATGAGTGTAACAAGTTACACAGATGGAGAGGATAATACAGGCACAGAACGCGGTGTTAAATTAAGCACTCCTGGTGGGGAGTTCTTTGATGCTTGGGAAGGTAAATTGAGCTAGGATTACTGCAAATAATTTCCTTGCCCTTGAGTATGTGTATGTGGACATGTGGATCTGTTCAAAAATTGAGTTTGTAAATTTTAGAACCATTTTGTTTTATTTTCTCACTTTATTACTTACATTTTTGTTCATTTTTCTTACATTTAATTAATGTTTTCATGAATGGTTATTGCAGCAATGATAAAAGAAATATCCTGATTTTTCCATTGAAATGAGTATATATGTCTTGGGAACATTTCATGTCATAGATAGTTAGCTTACTTGGATCTCTTCTTCCTGTAGAACTTTCTTCTGATGGCGGGACTCAAAATTCTCTCCGTGATGTTGATGCTGAACTGCGTGAAATAAGGTTGAGTCTATTGTTGGAGATAGAGAAACGAAAGCAAGTTGAAGAATCCCTAAACAGCATGCGAAGCCAGTGGGAGAGAATTAGAAAAGAGTTCTCTCTTGTGGGAATTGTTTTGCCTGCAGATCTTACTGCTATTGCGGACGGTGAGCAGCTGAGTTCTGATTCTGTGGATGATATACGTCAGCAAGTTCACACTGCTAGGTTTATATCCAACGCCATTGGGAGAGGAACTGCCAGAGCTGAGGTGGAGATGGAGATGGAAGCTCAATTAGAGTCAAAGAACTTTGAGATTTCTCGACTATTGGAACGTCTCCATTGTTATGAGACCATGAACAGGGAGATGTCTCAGAGGAATCAGGAAGCAGTAGGTAAGATCTTTATTGATCAAATTGTCAAATTTATTCTTTCTCTACTTAACTGAATATATCTATGTTGTTTTTCAATGTGTATAAATATATCTTTGTAGCTGCTACCTGGTATTGGTTTGATTTGTTGTTTTACTTTTTCCCCTCATAACTAAGATTGTCAAATTTGTGTATGCTTGTGAAGTTTTTGTAGACTTGACTCGTAAATAAAAATACATGTAAATGGTATCCAAATAGAATGTGATACCATTAATATAATAATTATTCAGCATTCCAACTTCATAATAAACATTGCAAGTTCAAAATTAATGGACTTGTGGACAAACACAAAACTGGAAAACTGCCAAGAGTCTAGTGCAAAGGAAAAACAAAAAAGAAGTGGGTTTCAGTACAAAATTGATACACAAGCACAACAGTAGCAGAAGTATATTGTATACACTATAATAGACAAAATATAAGTTGACCAGAAACTCAAACAAATATGGGATGGGTTTATTTCATGCTGACAGACAGCACTTTATTCACTTGAAGAAGGTAGTGGAAAGCACCAAACAAGGGCAGTTGGGTTCTGTGGGGCACGACCACACGAGAAAATGTTGGGGGAGGAGATCGCGTGGTGCAGCGGTGTAGGGATGGTATTGTGCTGTGGGATGCTTGCTGTGCAGTGAGAGTTCAGTGGACAGTGCAAAAGTGTTAACACTGAAGGAAGGGAGTGAGGGTCTTCATTGGTAGTATGGGGGGCTATGAGCTTCATAAGTCGGTGAACAGACATGTACAAGCCTTATGGTCAAAATGTCTTCATTTTTCTTGTATAATCAAACTCGCTAAATTGGGCTCTAACTCACGATTTTGAGCAAGTTTTTGGTCTTGACCATAGGTATCCCACACTAAAGGCAGTCCTTCTTGAGTTGGGTAGAACTTTCATGGGCGGTAAAGCACTTGATCTAAGTATTTAATGTTGCTGCATACGCCGGCTCGAATCCAAGACTTCTAGTTAAGCATGATCAACCTCCTGCTGGCATATCCATCCACTAGGTGGTTGATTTTGAGTAAGTTTAGACAAGCTCACACTAGGTCAGCTGAATTTGTTCAGAAACAAGTTTGTGTTGATTCAACTCAATCTTACCTTCTACCTAGAAACACAAGTCATCTTGCGAGTTTGACAACCATGCTCGTGACACATCTCCCTCTATCTATTTAAAATGACACAAGAATATTTGTTCAAGGGAGAGTTAAATAAACACCAGGTAGCACTGAGCATCTGCAGTGTGGCCTTCTATTAAATTGGATGCTGATTTCATACTTCATAGATTGTATCAAAATTGTATGTCCATGAGAAGGGCCATGTGTTAATTGTGAAAACAACATTTAAGATTCAATTGTGATTGTTAGCCTAAAATTCATTATGAACCAAACCCCCATCCCCTACAAAATGAGTCAGTTATTGGAAGTAAAGGAAAGAATGGGATATCTTGAAATGAAGATGAATTAAGTAGCTATGATAATATCGGATGAGCGCATGGCTTGATGCTTGTATGCAGTGTTATTGCAAAGATAGACCAAATGACAACCATATATGTTCAATCATTAATCTTTTTTTTTTGTTTTACTTGATTTGTACTTGTTAATGCTACCGAAATGTATGACATGTATGTATTACAATTGATAGGTATGCACTGAAGGGCTTTGAACTCTATAAACAAGTTCTTCACTTCTGAATTTTCTGGAAGCTTTAACTTGTATTTTGTTTTGCCCAAGCTCTTGGCTTTCATATTTGTATGCCACTTGTTCTGTAAATTAGTGGTGTGAAAGAACAGACTTGCAGGAGTGATGGTGTTTTGCTTGCTAGATTTGGGCTTTACTAATTACCTTTTTATGGTAGATTATACCTAATCATGATCGAACCTATTTTAAGTTAGTGGCTCAATCATCCAACAATGGTGGACTTCTCCTGATGTATTTGATGTGATGAGCTGTTGCCTATGACTTTTTTTACCTAGTGATATTCTGTTTTCAAACAAACACACAAGCATTGTGTCTTATTTGCATGCAACTGGGGTACCTTGTTTTCAACCTATTTATCTGCCTTGTTTGTTTGGCTTGCTCTGTCTTCAAAATCTCATATATGTCATTTTCTGTCATGTTCAGAGATGGCACGGCGTGAGAGACAAAGAACGATTAGGAGGCAGAGGTGGATTTGGGGCTCTGTTACTACTGCCATTGTACTTGGTACTGCAGCAATAGCATGGTCTTATCTCCCGACGGGTAAAGGATCAACATCTACGGACCATGATATGGCTTCTGAACATGATGATGGAGCCAACTAATACACCACCAACACTAACTTCATCGCCTAGTTTTGGTAGGAGAGGAGAATAAAAGTTATACATGCTACTACTATGTGGCAAACACATCATACTTAATCATTACAATTTTCCGGCATCCCGAGTTTGTGCATAATCTGTTGGGCCATTCTATACTAGTGCCTGACACTGTAAGTCTTGGTCCTTGTTGATGAGATAATCCTGTATTAGTTTCCTATGAATTCGCGAGAGCAGAATAAGCATTTGCCCATTTGTACATTTTGGCAGAGCACAATTATATAGATTCTTTATGCTTTGCTTCCTCAAACATCTAACTCAGCAGAAAGAAGTTTGAGCTGTGACAGGGTAAATCCGGTCAAGCGATGATGCTAGGTTTCCAATCAGGTATTTCTTGGGTTCCCTAGTGAACAGACTCAGTAGTAATTTGTTGACACCAAAACTAGAAATAAGACTTGTTTGTCAAGGGTTGGATGAGGCCCTCTTCTTTCACAGGCGTTTGAAATATAAGGTTGCTGATTGTAATATTTTTACACACATTGGCTTTGCTGTTTAGCAAATTGCTTTTGTTCCCTGGTTTCTGCAGATCTCATTATTGAAGAAAGCTGCTATGCTGTTAGGCATCTGTTTGTTATACGTGTTTAATGATAGGAAACATACAATTTATTTACTTTTCATTAATTTAATATTTTTTTGTGCGTTTAGACTTGTAGAAATATGTTATCTTGGTTGATGGCTATTCATCCATATTTTCTCTGGAGTATATTTTCTTAGTGACAATTTTTTTTTTTTTGAAAGTAAAAAAAAAGTGTCACTAAAAGTTTTAATGTAAGGGTGACATGTAAGTTTTAATAAAAAAATGTGTCCCTATCAAACTAAGCTTTAATATGTGTAACCATAGATGCATAAGGGTGACATGGATCACACTATTTGTTCAGAAACTTGATTTTAATAAAAGAATCATTCTCCACAATGACGTTTCTAAAACCATAGTCCCAAAGCAAGACCAATGTTATTAGGACGCCACCAAATTACAGATATGAGCACATTTGAAGAGTCAAAGTTCATACTTAAAACCAAGAAACCAACCACTTGAGTCATCTCCAACCACTCCTCCACAACCTACTACGCTCAAAGCCCCCCTAGCTGAACCGTCCACATTGTACTTCACCCATCCATAGGGTGGAACTCCCATCCCATCAGTGTTTGCCTATACCTAGGCAGGTTGATGCCATTAAGCACAACTCGAGCTTCATTGCTTGTGCAACCCTCCTCAAGATGTCGACGATCAACAAACCTAACTTCCAAATTATAGAATCTATCATTGCAACACGAACGAATTCCTCGCCTCCCCAGATACACAATATAACCCCACCAAAGGTATTAGGCCAACTTCCTTAGAGATAAAAAAATGTCAATCATTTTAATCCTTTTTAGGGATTAAATTGATAGCAAAATAATTAAATTGATTGTTTTTTTTTTTCAAGGGAAAAATTATTTTCATTTTTGATTTGATCTAAATCTTCTTGCGACAATGTTTTTCTCTTTTCTAACATTATCCCCTAATTATTACTCCCTATATCCTATATATAAATCCATTTTACCCAATTTTTTTTTTGAAATGCACATAGATAAAATAAAATAAAAACCACCATTTTGTGAAATCACATTTACCTCCATTTATTTATTTCTATTTTCAACTATCTTCATTCAAAACGACATCGTTAAAAGCATTTCATTAACCATTATCTTATGACACGGATAAACAAAAGAAGAAGAGTGAAGCAGCAACAGCAAGTAGCAGCAGAAGCATTGGCAATGGAGACACTGGCTATGCGCGCGGCATCAGCTGCATCTGCAACCGTTCCCCAACCTCAATTCTCATTCCAACTTCAACACTCTCTCTTCCCCGTTCATGGCTTCACACTCTTCCACCGAAACCGCACCGATTCGCCTTCACATCTTTGTTGCAGAACCAGGCACCGCCATTCCCAACCATTCGCCAACAAACAACACCACCTCGTGCTCCATGAAGAACCACAACAACAAGAAGAGGAAGAAGATGAAGAAGTAGAAGTTGAAGAAGAAGAAGCTTCGTATTCGGATGATGACACTTCCTTCTTGTCCCTCACCGTTAAGCCTGACCGGAACATGGCCTTGCTCGACGATTACGAGACGGAGGAGCTCGATTTCGACGATGGCCCTAACCACAGAAGCGGTTAGGATTCGGTTTCCTCTGTTGTTTTGAATTTTTTGATTTTTTCTGAAATTGATTAATATTTCATGATTGTGCCAAAATCAATTAATTTTTATTTTGTTACAGTTAATTTAGTTAAGCATGGTTTGGAGTTTGGAGAGCTTTGAGTTTGTGCTTGCTGTTGCATTTGTTAATTTTTTATGTGTTATAATGTAATGCAGGATATGTGGCTTTACTTGGCAAGCCAAATGTTGGCAAGAGTACACTAGCAAACCAAATGGTTGGTCAAAAGTTGTCGATAGTTACCGATAAACCGCAAACGACAAGGCATCGAATTCTCTGTATATGTTCTGGAACGGATTATCAGGTTTTTAGTCTTGAGTGGTTGCTAATTCTTCTGTTTGAGTTTATCAGCATGTTTACTTGCCTCTCATTTTCCTGCATGCCCTTCCCACATGAATCATGGATTCTGCATTTCCGAAATGCATAATACTATTCAGAGTCTCTAGGATTTTTGAATTGAAGATTGGTTTTTTTCTATAATCAATGTGATCTTCATGACATTCTACTTAATGTTCTCGAAATATTAGAGGGGGTTTATTCCCATCTCATCATAGGAAATTTAATTTTCTTAATAATATTATTAACTAGAACAAAAGACATTCAATATGTGATTTGAGTTTTCTTGGCTATTATCCTAGCCTTGAATTAATGGATGCACACTTGCACAGCAGCATTTGTGTTATATCTTCATTTCTGTGACCTGTGAATCTCTTGCAGATGGTACTTTATGACACGCCTGGCGTTCTACAGAAGGAAATGCACAAGTTAGACTCAATGATGATGAAAAATGTTCGCAGTGCGGCGGTTAATGCGGACTGTGTATTGGTTCTTGTTGATGCATGTAAAGCACCTGAAAAAGTATGGTTCTTGGTTTAAATAACTGTTCTATTTATTTTCCTTTTTTGCTGAATTACTTGCTGTTCTAGATTGATGAATTGTTGGAAGAAGGCATAGGAGATCTCAAAGATAAACCTCCCGTTCTACTGATTCTGAACAAGAAGGATCTTATAAAACCTGGAGAAGTTGCAAAGAAACTTGAGGTTGGAGCTCATTAATTAAAGTTTATATTGGAATGTATTAGTTAATCCACTGATCTGGCATGATTTTTCCAGTGCCGTATGTCCTAATTATTTGATATTTCTCGCAGTGGTATGAGAAATTTACCAACGTTGATGAGGTTATACCAGTTAGTGCTAAATATGGTCATGGGGTTGCAGATGTCAAGGACTGGATACTGTCAAAGCTTCCTAATGGACCATCTTATTATCCAAAAGCAAGTCAAAGTTTTGCTGCTCTCATTCTATTGTCTATTATTGCATCATCACTGTCTCATTTCACTTTTAGAGATAAAAACAGGAACCATTAGACACTGAACTAACCATTTCTTCTGCTATTCCATGCCTGACTATGAAAAGAATAAATGCATTTGATTTAGAGTTCAAAATTCAGAGTAAACTTCAGTGAAAACTGGCTAATTACCTTGGGTTTTATGTTGAAGTTCATTTAAATTGAACCATAAATGCATACAACAGTTACCAATACACATGTTGTTTAATTTACTTTAAGGGTACCTGTTAGTTTTTCTTGTGTATAAAGATGTGTTATGAACAATAAAGTGACAGTCATCCTTGACTGATCAAATTTGTGTAGAGATCTTACATCTTGGAAGGTCATTTTTTGAATTCATCTATCAAGGATAAACGAATTGGTTCATGTGTTTTTTCCATAATGTGAACCACCTCTATAGGCATAGAGTCGCATTGACGGTGATATTGAGAAGGCTATTAGTAGCACACTAGTACTGGCTGGCAACTGTGCGTGACTCTCATAGTTCCTGTACTGTAAGATTTAGAAATAGAAATAATTTTAGATGATGACGAACATTATATAATGCCATGCCCTTTAATATAGGTCTAATGGCGCAAATAGTGTTGACTCTGAAGGACCAATATTTCAAATGTCGCGCCATCAATATTCCTCCAATACTAGAGTGTGTTGCAGATCCCCTCTAGCTATCACTATAGTATTCTGTTAAAACCTTTAGATATGATAAGAACATGAGTGACTTGTCATTTCTTCTGCATACATTTCTTTCATGTGCTGCACTTACCTTAATCTTGTTCTTGAATTCACAGGACATTGTCAGTGAGCATCCAGAAAGATTTTTTGTTGCTGAAATTGTTAGAGAAAAGATTTTTATGCAGTATCGAAATGAAATTCCCTACGCATGCCAGGTGATCATTGAGTTCATTATTTTATTTATGATACAGCTACCTTCCCTTCACCCCACAAAAGGGGAAAAAAAACAATAAAGAAGAAGAAAGAGGTTTCGAACAGGAAAAAAAGGAATTGAAGTTGTAACTAATTTCCTTTTATACAAATGCTTACAATTTTTTTTCCTATTCTTCCAGGTGAATGTTGTAAGCTATAAGGCTCGACCGAATGCGAAAGATTTCATACAAGTCGAGATTTTGGTTGAGAAAAACTCACAAAAGATGATCGTTATTGGAAGAGTATGTAATTTATATCCATTGTGAAAAACCAGAATAGATCAATCCAAAAATCAATGAACCAGTTAGATGTCTTGTTTTTAAATTAAAAAACCCAGTTGATTTTCCATGAAAAACTGGTGACGATGAATTGCTTTTGATTGGTTGTTTTTAATTTTATTAATTTTTGTATTTTTTAATTTAAAAAAAGAATTTTAGCAAAATAAAAATCAATGCTAAGTTGTAGAAGTTCACATGTGGATTATTACAATTTAAGCTTTCATTATTGATAGTTTTTAATATTAGAATGTATAATATGGTCAATTTTTGTTAATTCTAAATTTTGCTTAGCTTAAATTCTTGGTTTTTTATTTATTTTACTCCGTGATGTATTTTATAATATTAAAAATATATTTAATTATCACCTTTTTAACCACGGTTTAACCATAGTGAAACCAAAGAATTGTGAACTAGAATTTTCATCAGTACAATAGTAGTCTGTTACTCTGATATTTAAGCAATTGCTTATCTCATAATTCAGTAAATTGTTTGTGAACTTATGGAATTGATTTATACAAGACACAGTGAAGTGCAATACTGTGATTGGTATTTCTTTGATTCTGTCTTTTTGGCATTTGTTTTGAATTTACTCACTTTAAACTGTATATGACAACATTTTGTATGAAAGGATTTTTTTATATGCTTGAGGTGTTGACCCTTGACATGGCTTGCAACCAAAATTAATACCAATTTCCTAATGTTTTGTTCATATTGAATTCTTACGCATTATGTTTCCATTGGGTGAAATAATCTAATACTGCTAATATATGCTTCTGCCCCCCTCAAATGATCTGTTGCATAGTTATGCTTGAATAGTAACCCACATGTATGTTGTGATCAACTACTTCAGGAAGGAAAGGCTTTGAAACTGCTTGCTACAGCTTCCCGCCTTGACATAGAAGATTTTCTACAGAAGAAAGTTTATCTTGAGGTGCATATCCACAGAATTTTATTTTGTATCTATGCTACATTTGAACCTGAACCTGCATATTTTGCTGGTTTATTTATTAATCTTGATTCTTGAGAGTCAAGTTGTAACAATCATCATGCATTTTACTTCGAGAGTTGAAAAATATTTACTCAACACTGGTGTCTGAACAGATTGAAGTGAAGGTTAGAGAAAATTGGCGACAAGACGAAGGCCTCCTTAAGGACTATGGTTATGGGGGTCAGATACGTGTTTTATGATGTGAAGAAGTAACGAATAACTCGTTGGACATCAATCATAATATGTAAGTTTCGATCCCTTGCTACAGGTACCATAGAAACTTAAAGTGAATATATGATTTTGGCAGACAGTAACCCTGTTCCGCTCCTTGTAGGCTTATCCAATGATCCCCTATTTGGTAAATGTGAAATAAAACTAAGTTAAATAGAAAGTTTAAGACATGGAAACAATGTTCCATGTCATGTTTAGATTACCATTAATTTTGGTTGAACAGTTCAAACGAATGTGAAACATGAATGAAAGAAAACGTAATTGTTATGGTTTGTCACTTTATTTGGAAAATAGGAATTCGAATTGACTAAATATGTCGAAAGTGTAGGGATTTAGGCAAGGTAGAATATATCAATGTCATTTGTTGTATGTATATACATAATACTAGTCATAGTACTAGACTACTAGGGATGTATATAAAAAAAATCTGAAATAGGATTTTTTTTTCTGATAAGTACAGATAATAATGAAAATAGAAAATACCAAATCTGGACTATGGCCCCGTGGAAGAGCTTGTTTGAGCTTATCTATTAGCATAAGCGTTTATGCAAGTGTTTGGTAGAACTTGTGTAAATAGTTTATGGCCTACCTATATGCTGTTTTAAGCTTATGAAGCTGTTCATATTAGTTTATGAATAAAAGCTTATGCTTATTTATAACCTATTTTAATTTTATTTCACTAAGTTTCTCTAATTAGCTCACAAATAAGCGCTTATGCGATAAACACCTATTGCCATAAGCGCTTAATTAAACTGTTTACATAGATGCACCGTATGTCTGGTTGTGGTAAGACAAGATGAAACGGAGAAACTCTATTGAAAGACAAGCTATCCAGGAGGCTAGAGTGTATCTAGGACTGAGCCAACCTATAGAAAGATAGGTTGGGAAGGAGCCAATCAAATGAAAAAAACAGAATACATGATTCAACAGCAACTTTGCGAGGGATTAGCCTCACTGAGCTTTCTGAATTTAGATTCTTGTGCAGCACAACAGGATTATATGTCTGCTTGATCCTGCAAGACACGATACTACACAATGTGCATGCTGCTGCAGAGGGTCCTTCTCTGAAGTTCTTCAGGTTATGTTGTTGTCTGGTTTTGACATAAGACGGTGGTCGCAAAGCAAGCAGGAATGGAAGTGAAATATCAATCAACAAACCAATCCCACATTTTTGGCCTAATTGCTCTGTTTTACCATGAAATGTGAACGCATGAGCCCAATCTCAATAGTGTAAGAAAATTATGTTTGTTCTTGGTTAAATTATTTTGAAGTCTATTTTACTTTGTTTCTTGGTAAGGTAATAAAAGTAACCTTTTTTAGTACTTAATCTTGAAGAAATTTTAGAACATTATTCTAAACAAAGTAAGTGTTGATGTAGTGATAAGATTGTCAGGAAGACTTGTGTATTGCAAGATCCTATAAAAAAATGTGTTTATTAATAGAAGAATTAATATCCACTGATATCACATTGGTTGTATGAATTCAATTTTGGATGAACCAAAATAAAATGCATTAGCCCTCACAACATGGTACAATGTGTAACAGGATTTTTATTCGCGTTTAAGCCAATGTTGAATCACATGTAAAAGAAAACCTAAGCAAAATCCTACAGACCCCAAAACAACGATGATTCTGACCCACGAAGAGGATACAAAAACATCCAGCATAAAAGAATTCCATAGCCATTGCCACAAGATAGCGCAAATGGACCCTGTAACAGCTCCAACAATCACCTGGCTCACCGTGTGAAGTTTTTGCGACACCCGCAGGTATGACTGGAAACATAGAAGTAGCAATCAAGAATGAGAGTGTATAAAATTAAGCCATGACAGTATAGCAGAAAGTGACCATTGACCGATGCAAGAGGTAACCATGACAAACTAGTGTATAAAAACAAGCCAAAGTAACCATTGCCTAATGTAAGAGGTAGCCATGACAAACTAGTGTATAAAATCAAGCCATGACAGCAAAGCAGAAAGTGACCATTGCCTAATGTAAGGTTCCCATGGCAAACTAATTTATACAATCAAGCCATGACAGTATAGCAGAAAGTAACCATGGCCTAATGCAAGAGATGGAAATTCAAGATAACCATTGCCTTTGATCAAACATAAAACATGTACCAATTAACTCAATTGGAAATACTATTTACTCACAAAATAGGAAGCAAATGCTAAGGCCAGGCCACTGCTGGTAATGGTGAACTCATTCATCCCTAGCCATTCAACACCCACAACATGACGAAAGAAACATAAACTTCTGTAGTTAAGTCATGTAATTCTAATATGTCATATTAAAAATGAGAAAGAAATCCAATGCTTTTGCACTTGGATGAAGTGGGGAGAGTAGTTTCTATGGAAACAAAAACATAATGCATTGACGAACCTATGTTAACCAAAATGCGATTAAGCTGAATAGAAATAAGAGGTGGGAGAAATTACCTGACAAAATAATAAACAGGACAATAAAGAAGATGGATTGAGCATGGGAAGAGGGCATCCCAGGGTCAGATTTCAGGGTAGAAGGCCGTTTCTGATTTAGCATTTGTTTGAGCGAAGCAGAAAGCATTGCATTTAAAAAAGACCCCGCTGCAAACCATAAGGCTTCTGCATCATGCCTCCAAAGAATGAAAACACCAAATATGGCAGTTACTAACCACTTGCTCTGTAAACAAAAGCACATCATCAGTTCCTAAAATGACAACTAAACTAGTTAAAACATCTTATATGTAGGCCATCTTATCATAAAAAAAACTTCACTATATGACAGCACTTGGAAGCAAATAGGACGATTATGAATAAGGCCGTCTTATCAAACCCTAAACATTGTCTTAAGGAATATCTAAATAACAGAGCTAGCTTGTTTGGATATCTGTTGGAAAGTATAAAAACGAAAAAATAACAAATTGCTGTACATTTTTTGTGAACAAAAATGGCGTATGAATGTGTTATTTTTCTGTTTTCTCACTTTCTGGATAAAAAGTGTCTCAGAATGTGTCATTTTTCTGTTTCCATTTTTGTTAACTGTGCTCACAATGGAATGACAGTCAGCATACATTCAATGACTCGAGTGGATACAGGATACAAACTCATAAGAAAGGCTATTTCCAAAATCAAAACTGACTGCATTGGAGTTAATTCATTTAATAACATATTTGGATCTGCTTATTTTTTCTTCATAATTAATTCCAATACAATATCCAGAAGCTACTCATATGAACTGATTTGTACCTTAAAATCAATTGTAGAAGATTTTTCAAGGCACAACCAACCAGCAATGACAAAATTAGATTGGAAAGGTTAAGGAATACCAACCATTTGATTGAGAGTTGACTCCAGCTCATGGAACAAAAACTTAGGATGAAACTCGGATGACCCATCAATGAAAGCTTCTTGTTCAACCACTTGAACTTGTCCATCACTCTTTTCATCTCTGTGAGCACAAGCTCCTTTGAATCCATCATCCATTGCATTAGCTGCACAGAGTTTGTCACCAACAAACCCGCCAAGAAAGAGTGTTCTTGAGTTAGAAAATCTACGAGCAAATGAAGAAGAATTTTTCAACAATCTATGTTTATGCTGCAGATTTGTCCCGAGAAAATTGTTAGATGGATTGTAGAAAATGGCAGCTGTATTTGCCGTCATATGGAAGGATAACTACAGCATAATCACTCTGACTAGCTAGCTATAGGCTTCTGAGAAGGATGGATACTTAGCAATGCTCTTCATTGGGGCCGCAAAGTTTGTTCGAAAGTGTCTGATTTGAGAGAAAAATACTAAAAAATAAAGGTAAATGGCATCATTGACTTTTCATTTGGCTTATCTGTTTTTGAAACAATATATATATTAAATAATAAGTTAAGCATTATTTTCAGTCTGAAGTTTAAGCTAGTTTTGGTTTTTGTTGCTTTTGAAATAGGCTCACAGAGAATAAGGGAAATAGTCGGGATTGATCCTTGTCGGAGAGGTGGTTCCGGCCGCTGTACCTACTTGGCAAGACCCATTCAGTTGGCACTGTCACGTCAATTAATGATGTTTGTGAGGAAATTACTAGACTGTTCTTGAGTTAGATAATCTACCAGCAAACGAATAATTTTTCATGAATCTATGTCTATGCTGCATAATCGATCACTCTGAAAGAGACACTTTCTGGTTGGCTGGCTACAGGCTTATGACAAGGTTGGAAAAAAACAAAATTAGTATCTTCTCACTAATCCTGCTTTTCAGGGGGCGAAAAGTTCTACAGATTCCGATTTGAGAGAAAAATACTTAAATATAAAGGTAGCTGGCGTGGGTGACTTTTCCTTTGGTTAATCTGGTGTAGGATTTTTTTATGAGTATTTTATGGGAATGATGTAGACTAATCATTTTTTACACCTAGGTTTTTTTTTTTCAAATCCAGGTGTCTATTTTGTTGTTATAGTTAGTACCACGTACTCATCCTAATTATAAATAGGTAATTGTTATTGCCATCATCCCACCTCTAGTTTCACCACCCTCAGCTTAATCCGTGTCTTATTAAAGTATGGTTTGCTATAATGCTGGGAATTATAAAACTCTCTGTAATCTAAGCTTAAGAGACAACTCTCTCTTAACTACAACAGAACAGATCACATTAAAGCCAAATAGATTAACTTCGATCAGTTTCCTTTTATTTGAACTTATTTATTTTAAAAACTTAGCATATATACTTAGGAATTTTAGCAACAACCTAAGAAAAAGTAATAGTAATTTACTTTTTTCTTTTAATTTCAACATTTCTAGTATATTCATCTGTCTTTTTCTTTTCTTTAACCATTTGAGGGAAAATGATATTTATAGCAGAAGATGAGACAAGAGGCTCTCTTCCATCTATTGATTCTTTGGGACTCTCCTCAGCATGAGTCTCCTTTATAATAACTGGAATGGAAGTTGTTTGCTTCTTGATTCTTTGTGACCCCCCTCAGCAAGAGTCTCCTCTATAGTAACTGAAATATTAGCTGTTTTCTTCCCCTTTTCTCTTTGTGCCTCCATTCTTTTTCTTCTTCTCACTGTGTTGGTTTGAGCTTCCTACTTCAATTTAGGTTCAGTTTGAGGTGGAATAGTGCCTTGTACCTTTTGGGTCATCAATGTAGCAAGATTGGAGACTTATGTCTTGAGCCTTGAACATCTCTTCTGATTTAGCCATGTGCTGCATCATGAAGTGTTGCAAGTTAGGCCTTCTCTACTCTTGTTTTACCAGGGTCCCATAGCGGACGTCAATGTTCACCAGGTGAACCCTAAGAGACCAAGAGAGAATCAAAACAATCCTAACTCACCCTAAAATACAAGTGAACATGTATTGTTCTTTGTCTTTCTTTCTACATATACATGTTGCCTTATAAATATGTACACAATCAATTTCTTATTAAATTCCACATATTCAATACTTATTAAGTTATATTCCTAGTCTTCCGTCACTCGTAGCGTGATATGGGATGTCGTCTTCTACAATCATTGTTCTAACTGTTCGGTGTAGCTTCATGCATCATTTATTTTTACTAGTCGTGTAGGGTGATCGATCTTTAAGAATGACATGTCTCCCCTATAAGGCCCTTTTATGAAGCCAGTTATTTCTTGAACCAATATTTTAACTAGGCTAGGTACAACCAGGAAGGCCTGAATTGTGCCAATCGGTCCACTTTGCAATAAATATAAGTGCATAGTTGTCCGTTTTGTTTGCAATTGCCTCAATGTTCGCCAATCAATCTCTTGACTTCTTTCACATTGTTAAACCTTGAATTTGAAATATGACATGCATTCCTAAGAAATAATGAAGCATTTAATTGAAAATCAAACACAACAGCCACAGTACGCGACCAAAATGGAAGATCTCACCTCATCACAGACTACCTCACTTATCACAAATGACCTTACCTCATCAAGGGTGACCTCCCTCATTCACTATGGACAACCTACATGCAATGACCAACCTCTTTTTATTCTTGGGCGACATCATTTCACGTGGGTTACCAAAGAGCAATTTTAGTTTAAATATTCTGTAACGTTAAATGAGTCAAAGCGCAGTTCCCTAATAGCCACCGTAGCGGTGGTTATACAATAGACTAGGGCTTCTCATGTATAAAGTGACGATTCAATTAAAGGAGACCTCATGTTTAGTTTACTGTACTATATAAGACTGAGTTTAAAACTTGCTAAAAACTACAACTAGGAAGCTGTTTCTTTTGTAGTCTTTTGAATTGAGTCCTCTCTTCTCTGCTCAGTGTTCGTGGGTTCACAACTTGAACAAGTACTAATAATGAGACCGTCAAGTTGGATATATAATGGGCTAGGTACGTACTAGTGTATAAAACTGTAATCACTTTCACAAGTTACAGCATTATATTGGACGATCCACCCGAACCCAGTGAAGTGAGGCTGTGACACTGCACGCTGAGGGTCTGAGACTGATCAAAGAAGAGTTGACTGATGCACATTCAGCAGTACGAGACTGCAAGTGCAGCGCAAAATGGTAGGCCCAAATTATTATCTAATATCTATAGTGGTAGGAAAGAGACTCGAGAGTCAGGGTGGAAACACGTATACATAATCCATCATCAAGAACAATTTTCAACCAGCTACAGATAGGTAACAATGACCAGGTCTGGTTCCACTACTTGTACTCTTTTGACCAATTTAAACCACTTTTACTATACTAACTAGCTATCACAGATATAGGTAGTTTCTATGTTCTTTTCTTTCTTGTTTGAGATTCATTGTCATACGGATGAGACATTCCTATTATTACACGTGAGGGGGAAATAGGAGCATATGGAAGGACAGATAACTGTTATGTGGACCAATGACCTTCTTAATCTAAAGTAGTGGTGTACAAGGGACGAGTTGGGATGGGTTTTGATTAACCCTAACCCGACCCTAAATATTGACCGGGTCAATTCTTAGACTCTAACCCGTCCTTAAACCCGAAGCAACCCGATAATATGCGGGTCCAATTTATGACGGGTCTATGTAGGACGGGACCGGGTTGGCCCAAGGGATAATAAATCTAAGAGTATTTGATACTAATTGTAAAATTTAAAGATAATAACATACTAAAAGAGTTATAAGTGAGAACTATTTTTTAGAAGAAAGAACTTGAAATTATCCAATTCTTGCATAATCTATGTCATAATCTATTGCACTTGAGAGGTTCACATTTTGTTTGATATATATGCAAGTGTCACTCATTTTGTTTGATCTCTCTTCACTTGTCTCACATGTGCATTACATGATTTTCTCTTATTAAAGCATGAAAGTGTCCATCTTTTGACCAACGTTTATTTAATTCATAAGTTATATGTTAAACATTTTCATCTCATCCACATGGTAAGATAAATTTGAGCACCATCTATCACATTTTGACCATTATAACAAATTGAAATCTTGTAAAATGTATATGTGGGACGGGCCGGGTGGCCCGAGTGCCAACCCGAACCCGACCCGAAGCCGAATAACTCTATGATCAACACTAACCCGACATCTTTTAATGATCGGGCCGGGTTCAACCCGGCCCTAAAGGCTTGGGCCGGGATGGGTTGGCGGGTAGGGCCGGGTCTTGTACACCCCTATAAAGTACAATCTGATCTAAAGTGCAATCTCACTTAACTTAATCCTCAAAGTTAACACAACTAATGTCAAGATGCATATTTTAAAACTCACAAAATAAATGCCATAAATAAGAAGCAAACAGAGAGCAAGAGGAAAACAGATGATGTAGAGTAGAAATTGAAGATATGCCTTACCTTTTGCACTCTTGGTGTGAGTTTAAATAGAGTATGCTTTTGTTATTACTATAAGAATTTAAGAGATTTAACTCTATCTCAAAAGTTAATTCAAGATATGAGGATTGTCATCTCATAAATAAGGCATATTTTGGCTATATATATAGTTAATGCGAGACTTCTCGTCACATCCACTCACGTCTAGGGCTGGACATCTGAAGTGTAAATATGTAGAAATAAACATATGTAGGTGACTCATATATGAGTGGTCTCTAGTTATCAGGTCTAGGATAAGTGCTAATACAATACTAGAATTTGATACCTGAGATGAGGGTTGTTTTCCATATATAAGGGTTATCTTGATCATATCTCTAGTTTATGTAAGATTTCTCAACAATTACCTAATAGTAGTCAGCAATGCCATAGGTAAAGATGCAAGTTTGAGTTGTGGACTAAAAATCAAGAAGACGTAAAAAAGGAGAAAAAAATGCTCTGTTAGGACTTTGGAAAGGGCTTCCATCCAAGAGGAAACCTTGTCTCGAGAAGTACGAAGACAGTCAAAACTAGAGGAGATGATGGTGTCTCGGACTATTGACATTGAGGTTGTGGGTGAGATGTTGTCTTTGGTCGTGTAGAGACAATCTCTTATAGGTATAAACACCTTAATTGTTTTGGGGAGGACGAAGACTATCCTTGGGAAGAGGAGGACAATGAAGACTCGGTGGAGAACAAGTAGTATAAGGAGGTAGAAGAAGATGAAGGGGAATTCGACCTTGTCATGAGATTCCCGTATCCAAGGAGGAGTTTGATGTTTGGTACAAGTCATGGAAACAAGTTCTAGTTGTTTAGTTAAAGCATATCAATGTGTGTTATGGAATCTAGAGATTATGAAGATTTTGAACCTTCCCATTGAATTGTGCAATCGTCAATTTTTTGCGTAGGTTTGGTCGAGTTTAGAGAAGATGTTGCGCTCTTAGGTGATCAAGTGGCTATGGCTAGTGAGAAAATCAAGATAAGAATTGCCTCTGGTACGTCGCATCCACCACTGATGGAGCTGCAATGAATCAGTTTCAAAGCACACAGTTCGAAACCCAAGAGAGAGAAAATAATGATATACTTCTTCTTCCTATAAAAAAATATTAGTTATTTATCAATTGATTGATATGTAGTGATTGTGAAAAAAAAAATCATCTAAGATATATAGTTCATGTAAGATATATGTACGGTAAAAAATTACGCTTAACCAAAATTATGGTGGACATACGCAAATAAGTCAGCTTTAAAGGATGATTCCTTGATATCTGAAACTCCTTCTTCCGTGAAGGGAGCTATTAATTATGAGGGGGTGCATTCTCCTCTACAGAACAATGGAGTTGTGTTACAGCCAGGGTGGATCCCACTTTAGAACTCTTGGAGAAATTTCTCCCACAAAAAAAAATCAATGTTATATCAATATTACATGTATAGTTTGTATTATTTGCTCCCACAATTTTTTTTATATTAAAACTACTTAGTTAAATATGTGTATATGTTTTCTTCTGCATGTAACAAAAAAAAATATGTATATGTTTATTACCCCCAAATTTAAGTATTTATGGATCTGTCACCGATTACAAGAGGTTGTAAGGGGTCTCAAAATCCCATAAACAAGTGTTGTTTCTAATGAAGATTTTTTGTTACCAAGTCTAATAATAAAAAGGTGCAATAGTAATTATGTAATATTAGCCTCACTCATTTTCTCTTCTTTTTCTATCAATCCAAACAACTTAAAAATAACTTTATTTTCTTTTTCTATTCTTTGCTCACATATTTTTTTTTCTCTCATTTTCATCTATATATCCAAATAAATAAATAAACTATATATTCAAAACTATATTTTTAATTTTTTGTATAAAAAATAGTTATCATTTAATTTTTCGTTAAAGTTATTTATGTCATTTGATAATTTTTTTTTTACTTTCTCTCCAACCAAACAACAGAAAAAATTTCTATTTTTTTCTCTCTTTCTTTTATTTACATTCTCTTTTCTTGAGGGCAAAAAAACATTCTCTTTTCTTTTATGTTCTTTATACTCAAAATAAGTGTTTAGGATACTATTACATTGAACTCTGCTGCGTGGTCAAAGTCATAGCTTTCAGCTTCGTACATGGATTGCATTGCATTCCATTAATTATGTAATCAAACTTTGAATTTCGAAACATCCTGTCAATCTGAAGCGATTTGATAGTTGATAGCTTAAAGCAGGAAGATTGGTTGGAGATACAGTGAAAAGCTCACTCAGGGTGGAAAAAAAATACTGTATATAAATAATTTCTCAGGTGACATCCTATTGTCAAAACTCAATACAGATAGAAACAACTTTAAAATGCCTTTCAAAAAATATCTTTAAAATACTAAGGCATAAAGTACATATTATTATAGTTTTTCTTTGGTGTAAGAAAAATGTCTTTTTTGGAGACAATACTGTTCGAGTCGAGAAGATCCACAACATGATGGGGCTAACTTTTTCAGTAGGGTTTTTTTTCATCCACAAGACTCGAACCTCAAACCTTACTTAAAGGGAATCAAGGATGTACCACTTGAACCAACCACCCGTTGGCATTTTAATCCATAGTTCAACCGTGAAAGATCTACATAGCGCGCTCAACCATTTCACAAATTATTATTATTATTTTAAATATGTTTTATTTTTTTACAAGGAAAAGACACAAAGCAACAAATGACAAAAAATAGGCAAAATCCGGAGCTAAGGTCTAACAAACGAGACACCCATTGCATTAGCAATCAGTAAAGAACTCCTGTCCTTCAGAGGGGAAGAAACAAAAATCTAAAGATCATCCTGGTCCTGGCGAGCACCATGTTTAGCCAAATATAGTTAGCGCAAACATTACCCATCTCTCAAGATGTGCCTCCGTGTAGCTCCTTAATATCCTAAATAAGAGAAGTGTAGCTATGGTAATGAGGCGGCTAGCTCCGAACCAAGGACAAAGCATCCAACGAATATGATTGGCAGTCCACAGTACAAAAACCTTGTCCCATGCCTCTACCAAATCATGAAACATCGTTAAGAGTTCTAAATGAAGATTGGAGGTAGCCACTGGAGCCAGCCCCCAAAACCACCTCTCCTTTGGTTTCGAAGAAAGTTTACTATAGCCACTCAACATTGAGCACAATACCACCAGGCACAAAAGGACACCAGTTGACCAATTTAGGTGACGCACGTTGACTATAGCCACTCACATGAAAAGCTCGAGAGATATCAGAGCTCATAGACATAATGTCAACCGCCAAGGTGTGGTCACTCAAAAGAAAATTCTTGATGCACAAGGAGTTGCGAGCCCTCCAAACTCCCCACAGAGAAGAACACACAACACGAGGTTGAGTCGAGAAGAAGATGTTGCAGCCAACCTCGCACGTCCGGGTTCCACATCAAACGACATTAACCGCCAGATCCTTCTAGCCTGGGGGGGACAATCCCAAAGACAATGGGTCACTATTTCCTCTCTTGAATTGCAAACCGTGCAAGTCACTGAGGCCACCATGCCACGCCGTAAATGCAAGGTATATACAGGCAAGACATTGTGTCAAGCAAGCCAAACTAGAACTACACACTTGAGAGGGATCTTCAACTTCCAGATGCAAGTCCACCCACCAAGAGCCAAAGCGTAATCCCCCATCCTTTTCTGGAGTAGTCACTTGTAACCCGAGGAAGATGATTCCTCTGCAGAGACGATGACACAATAAAATATGGAATTGTTAGTTTTAGTTCCTAAGTTTTTTTTTTCTTGAAATACATCTCAATTTATGAAATACTCATGTGTTAGTTCCTGAGATGAGAGGGACTAAAACCAAACTTCAAACGTTAAAAATAAGAAGGGGAAGAGCCTCATGCAGGTTACCTTGCTAGGACCACCATTCATCTTCACGGTGTTTCACAGGGTAGAAAATGTCTCCAAGTGAGCATGGGGATCTTCATTAGGGCCTCCACCAGGTATTGGCTAACAAGTAACAAGTGTGGTGAATGTCGGTTTTTCTGCTCTAACCTCATCGCCATCTTCTCTTCGGTTTTAGTCATGGTACCCTGCACCCTTCTCCTTTGTTGAGCAAGAATGGTGTAAAAAGTGCGATTGATTTCTAGATCAAATAACAATGAAGCAGGATCAATAACACCTCGCATACACCAGCAAATAGGGGTTAGGAGCACCGGCGCTAAACAAATATAAAAACATGAGAAATTAAAAAAAAATGTTCTAAGGAGCACTAACTAGCTTTTATTTATATAAACTGAAAACACAATTTCCAATAACGACGTTAAAAACTTGATAACCCTTTTGCAGATGCCTGCAAAATTGCAATGGGTAATGTACTTAAAGTTGTCAAGTAACAAAATATTGATCCATAATGATTGTAAGTTTAGTACTAATATAGATGTGGCATGTTGCACACAACTCAATATATTATGATGGTAAAGTAATTGTCTTAAAAGTCTTTTTCTATCAATTATGTCCGGTTAACTCATTTTCTCGCTTAGGGATTTGAGTTTGCCACCCCACCTATGGGGCTTTGCACCCCACTTTATTCAATACGAGATTTAAAGTTTTGTATTCAATACGAGATATAAAATTCCGTATTTGTTTTAGTATGTAATGAATGGTTAAAAATGTGTCACATATGCTCAGATACAGTACGGTTTTTTAAGTTTCATATTGAATACAGAACTTTAAATCCCGTATTGAATAAAGTGGGGTGCCAAGACTCATAGGTGGGGTGGCAAACCCAATTCTCTCTTGCTTAGGATGTGAGGAAAACTGCAAGCATGTGGTTCATGTACGGAAATCATCTCATATTCATTTTCCTTTGTGTCCCAAACAACTCGTAATTTTGTTTTCTAGTGATTTTTCATTCAAGAGTTTTTCTTCCATACAAATTCAAACAAAGCAAGCATAGCATAAAAGTCCCATAGTGTACAAGTCAATAAAAAATAAAAAAATAAATTTTGACCAGTTATGGAAACAAAAAGTGATTGGTCGACAACTTAAAACTTTAAATAAATTCGTGTTTTCAGCTAATAATTATTAAAGTTTATTCTTCTGATCCGCATAAAAAATCAATGATCTCACTCACTATATTGTAAACTGTGAATGAATTCTGATTTGAGGCATAGATTCGCCTAACTGGAGTCAAGTGGGAAAGGAAGAGGTTGTTGATGCTTATAAGTTGGAGCTGACATAGAAAGCTCATAACCAATGGAAGTATGGGATGATTTTCAGTTGGGGAACTACAGGGTTACCACATGACATGAGGCATGTACGCTCTGATTGATTGAAGAAACAATGTTTATAAAGAAAATAAAAGAATGAGTATATATATTCTCTCTTCATTGTAAATTGTTCCCGTATTTTCGATCTAAATATTTGATTGTGATGAAAATTTAAAGTCTTATAAGAGTGTGATTCTTAAATATCGAATCTCTTAATCTATAAATTCAAACTATCACTTTTAACCACAATTACCTACACAATTGAGAATGATAAGGACTATTTTAATCAGTAAATTTATGTTGGTAAAATGTTATAGGTAATCTTTATGTACCGTTAAAAATATATGTAGTTTATAACTACAGCAATTAATATTACTTGAGCAGTATTTTTGAAAATTACTGTAAATTGTTAAATTAAAGGTTTCCTATAAACACTTTATGCAGTTTGCACACTGTCTGTCACTAATTCATTGCCTCACGTTAAATGCGGCATCTTGTCTCAGGCTTCACGCAGATTGATTCTCATAAGTCATAACCTCCCTTTTGTTTTCTGTGTTATTTCATTACAAAAGAGCAATCAAAACACTCATTAATCCATAAAAGATATATTTGGGTCATAAGTACAATATTGTTCTTGTGCTATCTCCTTCTATTTTGGGAAAGAGTAAAATACACTCACCCCCCTCAAGGTTTGTGAGAATAACACTTAACTCCATTTTTATCCAAAATATACACTCCACCCCAATAATAATCTCATAATTACACTTAGCTCAATTCTTCTCTGAAATCTTCACTCCACCCCACCCCTTTAACACCATCCAAAAGATACTAACGGAATATTCCTTTAACTCAAATTAATTAATTAAAATATAAATGATAAATAAATTACATTATCCTCTAACCAAATAATAATTGTACTATAATTTTGTAAATATTCTAAATATTTATAAAATATTTTAAATACCTCCAAATAACAAATAATAATTAAACTTGATGTTTATTATGGTCAAAATATTTCTCTCTCTAATATAACTCAAATTTAAATAGGGAGTGTTTCAGTCAAAATATTTATCAAATGATGAGTTCTTAATACCTGTGTATAACCTTAAACAACTTATATTTTAAAACTTAAAATGTCATGTGCTTAAGTGCTCATACAACCTAATAACTAAGGTAATCACATATCGTCATAACACAATTATATTTTGAAAGTTTAGTAAACTTATTGACAATTTTTTTTAGTAAACTTAGTGGTAAAGTTTTTGAGTTTTGATGGTTCTGACATTGAGTTAAGTTTTGCTAAATTTGTGATGGAAAATGTTGTTGCCTTGAAGAGGATGATTTCAAACTTAGCTGGAAGCTACGTAACTCAGATATGGAAGAAGTAAAACAGAAGTTGTTCTCGTTTAAGAAATGTTCTAGTTCTATGAATTTGGAATTATACCAAGAAGGCCATAACATGCTTTATTGTAAATCATTTGTGCTACCCTCCAAATAACAAGGATTTATTTACTTGAATGAGCACTGATTATCTCGTGCTACTTTTTTTTTAAAGTATATTTATTATTTAGTTAGAAGATAATGTAATGTATTTATATTTAAATTAATTAATTTTGAGTTAAAAGAATATTCCGTTAGCATCTTTTGGATGGTGTTAAAGGGGGTGGGGTGGAGTGTAGAATTTAGAGAAGAATTGAGTTAAGTGTAATTGTGAGATTATTATTGGGGTGAAGTGCATATTTTGGATAAGAATGGAGCTAAGTGTTATTCTCACAAATCTTGAGGGGGGTGAGTGTATTTTACTCTTTGGGAAATTAAGATCTCATTCTGAAAAGTGAGATATTCACTCAATTCAACCTCTCTAAGATTCTCTCTCTTCTTTAATTTCACAACGAACTTCACAAACATTAGAGAAGGTTCTCAAGGTTTGTCAAAATGTACATATTTCAGGTCTCACATACAACTTAACATGGCAGCTAAACATTCCCAAATGACTTTCCCACAAAAATGGCTCTAAATGATTTTAAGAGAGGGTCTCATTAAAACCTTGTTAAGAAAATCTAGCAAGGAAAAAGAGCACCACTTCCTTAAGATAGCAAATTTTACATGCCTAGAAAAACAATTTCAAAACCACGCCCCTCCATTAATCCTATGCAAATCCGCCCTGTCATGAAAAACAACATCACCCGTGAAAAACCAACATAAATAAATCCTTCACAACAACAGTCCGAACAGCTACAACAAATTCTAGACCGCAAAAACAACAACAACAATAACAACAACAAAACTAACTAGCAAATTCCAAAGGCTTTATTCTTTTACTTTTCCTTATTAGATTTTTTTGAGATAAATTTATCATATTTATATAATGTTGTTATATCCTAAAATTTGTATCATTTTCCGATGGTAATATCGTATTTATATATTGATGTTATATCCTAAAATAATTATCATTTTCCAATGTAAAGAAATATCTTAAAATTTTTATAAATCATATTTTTCTATTCAAAGAAATGCAGGAAAAAAATTATGATATTAATGTTCACTTGAGCTAGTGTGAATGAAAAAATGTAGGAGTTAATTAAAAAAAGCTTAAAGCTAGATTTGAACCATAGACACCCTCTTAATATATTACCAACATTTCCACTATGACACATGCTAATTTGTCTAATTTATTGTCTTTGTTTTTATTAAACAGTTATTAACACAAAAATTTACATATACATATTTTATTTTTTCTAAATGTTTGAGGGGGCCATTACCTCCGTACGCCCTCAAATAGTTCCACCTCTGGATCAGCCTAAGGTCTCTAGGGTCACATAACTTCAAGGCATTTTACATAGTAGGTCCAAATTTTAATTGTAGAGGTCAATTTCCGAATCCTGAGTCGTATAAAGTACACAAACGTGGCCAGCTTGACTTAAAGTGTAAAGGATATTTGTCTTTTTGTAATCTCAAAATATGAATGTAGATAATGTCAAACCTTCTTCATGTCAGATTTCGAGTCATTGATTTTATTTCTAACGTTCTGAGAAAACTACGACTCAAACTTCGCCTTGTAGTCTGAACGCAGCGTTCAAATTTCAAAATATTTAGGATTGCCTAATATGTAAAATTAAAAGCTCAAACTTTGATGAAGAAATCTAAATAAAGAGGATATAAATTGGAGCATAATTTATATAACAGTTATTTATACAAAAACTTACTTATATGCATTTTCTATTTTCAAAGATTTTTCTATATGTTTAAGGGGACATGACCCCCTCCCCTTATGTCCTCAAGTAGTTCCACCTCCTCTATTACAGCCTAAGGCTGGGGGCACACAACTTCCATATTAAAAGCCATTTACAAAGTAGGTCCAAATTGGAATGGTAGAGGACAATTTTCGAATCTCGAGTCATATAAAATACACAAATTTGACTGACTTGACTTCACGTGTAAAAGATATTTGTCTGTTTATAATTCTCGAGATATGAATGTGGATAATATCAAACCTTCTTCATGTCAGATCTGAGTCATTGATTTTGTTTCTAACATTCCGAGTAAACTACGACTTAAACTCTACCTCGTAGTCTCAACTTGTCTTTCAAATTTCAAAATATTTTGAATTGTTTAACATAACACAACTTTCATATTAGAAGTCATTTCACAAAGTAAGTCCAAACTGTAATTGTAGAGGTCGATTTTCAAATCCCGAGTCATATAAAGTACACAAACTTGGCTGGCTTGACTTAAAGTGTAAATGATATTTTTCTTTTTATAATCCTTGAGACATGAATCTAGATAATATCAAACTTTCTTCATGTCAGATCCGAGTCACTGCTTTTGTTTTTAACGTTTCAAAAACACTACGACTTAAACTTGCCTCGTAGTCTGAACGCAGCGTTTAAATTTCAAAATATTTTGGATTGTTTACTATATAATTAAAAGCTCAAGCTTTGATGAAGAGATCTTTGGATTCTTGATATATTTTCTTTAGAAAAACTATTTCATTTTTTTTGGTAATGCTATGCATTACGAAAGATTGACAGACAAAATGTAGGAATCTCATATGTGTCAATTGTGGAGATATATTTGGATAATGCTAACCATAAATAATGAAATTGACAAAAACATCTGATAGCCACAATTTCTCCCTTGCATTTTGTGTGTTAAACTAATTTTTGTAATAATAATCCTTACTATATTTTTTTGAGTTTTAGATTTGATCTTGATATATTTTTTAATGTTTAAATAGCATTTTTATAATTATTTTGATTAATCTTTCTCTTGAAAAAAGGCTTTACTCATGTAATTTTTCTTATTAGTTTTTTTAGATAAATTTACCATATTTATATATTTTTTTATATCCTAAAATTGTTATCATTTTCCGATGGTAATATCATTTTTATATGCTGTTGTTATATCATAAAATTGTTATCATTTTTTGATGTACCAAAAAGGAATATTTTAAAATTGTTATGAATCACATTTTTCTATGCAAAGAAATGGAGTATAAAAAATTATGACATTGATGTTCACTTGAGCTTGTGTAAATGAAAAAAATGTAGGAGTTAATGAAAAAAAAGCATAAAGGTAGATTTGAACCATGGACTTCCTTTTAATATATTACCAACATTTCCGCTAGGACACATGCTAATGGGTTTAAAATTTTGTCGTTGTATTTATATAACCGTTATTGACACAAAAATGTACTTATATGTATTTTATTTTTGGTTAATTATTAAATTGGTCCCTGTTTCTGTAAGGGTGTTTGAGACTGGTCCCTCTCTGGAAAAAATTGTGCATATGATCCTACGGTTGCACCACGTTTGTGTCTAGTCCTCGACGGAGGGTGGAGCTCCGGCGAGGCTGATGAGTGGCTTTTGAGTGCTAACGTGGACCTATGACTGGATTAATGAGTCAATATGTGGCATTCATTTATTTTTTTAATTCGAAAAATCTAACAATTTTAATTCAAACTTGACCCCACAAAATCTCATTAATTTTAATTCTCTCCCCAAATGAAACTCAAACATAAACCCCTAAATCAAAATCAAACTTTCAAATCCCTAATTCTTAATATCATATCCCTAGCAAACAACCAAACCCTTATTCCCTATTTCGTTATCGACTTCTTCTCCTCCCCAGCAAATAACGAAACCCTAATTCAATTTCGTGCAATCGACTTCTTCTTCTCCCACTGAAAGGGACAATAAAGGGACATATTATACCAAAGAAGAAGAGATAATGATTTTTTTTTGGGTGAGCAAATATGTAACTTTTCCATTAAACTAAACATTGACAGGTACAGTAGCAATTAAAGTCTTTAAGTTGTATAAATTCATCACATATAGAAATTACAAAACTTAATCAGGACATGTAATCTCATGATTCTAAATTGGCCATTTTCAATGATAGCATCACAGAGATAATGATTTCTATACCATATAAAATTTAAACCGGCTTTGTATAAACAATAACCATCTACATAATGAAACATTCCATACACATAAGGACAATAAAGTGACCCACCATCCCGATAACCTACCCAAAATAAGCAACACCACCCACATCTCGATAACCCACCCAACCCTACAACATCGAAGACCCAAACCCCAACACACCCATCAATAAGCGCTGCGAAAATCATCCCCAAAACCAAACCCAAAAAACAGAAAACAAGTCCATCCAAAGGAATCAAGAAGAACGAAGAAAATTAAACAACGAATAGAAGATATCACTGACCTCAATCACGAAGACCTTCCTTCTTCATTGTTCCTCTCTTCCTTCCTTCCTCTTTCAAAATCGCGATCGTCATTAGTTGTTCCTCCCTTCCTTCCTTCCTTCGTCAACTTGAGTTTCTAATTTGGGGGAATTTTAGGGTTGATTTCTTAGATGGGTTAAGATTAGGGATTTCAGGGTTTCCTAAGGATTTTGGGTTTTGATTTTGAGTTGGGTGTGAATTATGATTAAGGAAAAATGTTGGCGTAAGTTTGAATTAAATTGTTTTTTTTTTTTAGAACAAAGATGCTAGTATTATATTATTATTGAAACTAAAAAGAGATCTATGATAACAACCCTCTCATAGTAGGTGAAAAAGTCTTGGTTGAAGAGGAACTAAAAAGGGGTAATCAACAAAACTCATGGACAAGCCTCGTTAAAACCTCTCTTGAAAAGCCCAGTGGGAAAAACCCAAGGAGAGGAAAACCCCAGTTTGAATTAAATTGTTAGGTTTTTCGAATTAAAAATAATAATAAATGTCACGTATTGACTCATTAATCCAGTCATAGGTCCACGTTAGCACCGAGAAGCCACTCATCAACCTCGCCGGAGCTCCGCCCTCCGGCGAGGACTAGACACAAACATGGTGCATATGGTGCAATCGTATGAATCATATGCACAATCTTTTCCCCGGGAGGGACCAATCTCAAACACCCTTACAAAAATAGGGACCAATTTAATGATTAACCATTCATTTTTTCAAATTTTTTTTCTAGATGTTTGAGGGGGCCATAACCCCCTACGTCCTCAAGTAGTATCACCTCTAGACCAGCTTAAGGTCTATGGGAACACAACTTTCACATGAGAAGCCATTTTACAAAGTAGGTCCAAATTGTAATTGTAAAGGTCAATTTTCGAATCCCGAGTCATATAAAGTACATAAACTTGGTTGGCTTGACTTAAAGTATAAAGGGTATTTGTCTTTTTATAATCATCGGGATATGAATGTAGATAATATCAAAGATTTTTCATGTCATATCCGAGTCATTGATTTTGTTTCTAACATTCTGAAAAAACGAAGGCTTAAACTCCGCCTCGTAGTCTGAACGCAGTGTTCAAGTTTTAAAATATTTTGTGTTGTTTAAAATATAAAATTAAAAGCTCAAACTTTAATGAAGAGATCTAAATAAAGAGGATATAAATTGGAGTATAATTTATATAACAATTATTAATACAAAAATTTACCAATATGTATTTTATTTTTTCAAAGTTTTTTCTAGATGTTTAAGGGGCCATGACCCCCTCCCCCTATGTTCTCAAGTAGTTTTACCTCTATTCCAGCGTAAGGCCGGGGCACACAACTTCCATATTAAAAGTCATTTTATATAGTAGGACCAAATTGTAATTGTAGAGGACATTTTTCAAATCTCGAGTCATATAAAGTACACAAATTTGACTGTCTTGACTTAAAGTGTAAAAGATATTTGTCTGTTTATAATCCTCGAGATATGAATGTGGATAATATCAAACCTTCTTCATGTCAGAGATGAGTCATTAATTTTATTTCCAACGTTCCAAAAAAACCACAACGTAAATTGCGCCTCGTAGTTTGAACGCAGCATTCAAATTTCAAAATATTTTGGATTGGTTAATATATAAAATTAAAAGCTCAAACTTTGATGAAGAAGAGATAAATTGGAATAATATATATATTCGTATTTCAATAACTTGTCATATTAGTCCAACTATTGTGAAAGGAAACCACTTCTTAATCAATCTTGTACCGCTTAAATCGTTAATTGTTCCTCAACTCTTACGATTTATTGTTCGACTAATTGTGTGTAAGGTTCAATGGATAGGCATTCGATCTAAATATTGGGAAGGTACATAGCTTCCCAAACTTAGAACCTATGGGAAACCTGGCTTAAGTGTGAAGGATAATTATCCAGTCTAAGGTGGGGCACACAACTTCCATATTGGAAGCCATTTTACAAAGTAGGTTGAAATTGTAGAGCACAATTATCGAATTCAGTGTCTTATAAAGTACCTAATCTTGGTTGGCATCATTTAAAGTGTAAATAATATTTGTCTGTTTATAATCCTCGAGATATGAATGTAGATAATATCAAACATTCTTCATCTCAGATTCGAGTCATGGATTTTGTTTCTAACGTTCCGAACAAACTACAACTTAAATTTTACCTCATAGTATGAACTCATCGTTCAAATTTCAAAATATTTTGGATTGTTTAATATATACGAAAACCTCAAACTTTGATGAAGAAATCTTTGGATTCTTGATATTTTTTTCTTTTAAAAAAGTATTTTATTTGCTTTTCACTTTTTTAGTAATGATATGAATTATGACAGTTTGACAAACAAAATGTAAGAATCTTATATGTGTCAATTGTGGTGATAAAGTCAGATAATGCTAACCATAAATAATGAAATTAACATAAAAATTCGATAGCCACAATTTCTTCATTGCATTTTGTCTGTTAAACTAACTTTTGTGATAATAATCTTAAGGCTTAATTGCACTTTGAGTCCATGATGTTTCACAAATGTGCGATCTGCATCCCCTATATCTAAAATGCGCGGTCAAGCTCCCTCATGTTTCTAAAACGGTCGATTGAAGCCCTTCCGTCCATCTCCGTTAGTTGACTAACGGAAATACCGACTTATCACTTTTTTAATCAATAAAATATTTATTTTTTAGAACACAATAAATAAATAAAGACTAAAACTTAGTGAAGGATGGTTGTTGTAAGCGAGGTGAAGCTCTTTGAGGGTGGAGATGTTTCCGAGGGAGGTAGGGATGGTTCCGGTGATGCGGTTGGAGACGAGGGAGAGGGGCTGGAGTTGCCGGAATTGGCCGAAGGTGGATGGAATTTCCGCACCAGTACCACAAGTCCTCTGTCCCGTGCACCTCTGCCTCGCGACTCAGTCGCCGTGCTTCTCCACTCTCTGCACCGCGCGCCCTCTCTGTTCAGCGTTGCAGATCCGAGCACCACAACCCGACCTGCGCCCAGATCCGCGATTTCTTCCCTAAACCGCGTACAAATCCGCGCGTCACCACCCACCAGCATCGTGCCCAAACCGCGTCTGACGTTTGTGCGAACCTAGCCCGTCGTCGTTTCTCCAGATCCGTGACTGCCCCTGGTTCCATATTTGTGACGTTTTGCATCAGATTCCCACGTTCTACATCAGATTCTCGCGACGTTCTGCATCCGCTTCCCGTCGGAGAAGTTGTTGAATGAGAGGTCGAGGCGGCGGAGGTGGGGGAGGTCGGTGAGCGTTTGAGGGAGAGGTTGAGGTGGCGGAGGGAGGTGAAGGCGGCGAGGCCAGTGGAGGGGATGGAGGAGTTGAGGTTGATTTTTCACCTCTGGGTACTTTTCTCACCTTCCTTTGGGTATTTCTCACCTCTGAGTTGAAATAAGAATTGATACATTAAAAAATTTGGGGATTGGGGTTATTGAGAGTAAATTTACAGATTTTAATTTAGTTTGATATTTGAGTTTTGGGTTACATTATGTTAATGATTTGAGGTTGAAGAGGAGGATAAATTTATGGCGGCGTGGGGTGTTCAGAGGCAGCCAAGAGAAGGATAAATTTTTGGGTTCTGTACTTGGTAAAATTCAAAGCGTGGAAATGGCTCAAAAACAAGAAGAATGAATTTATGCTCCTATTATGAGTGGGAAACGAATCCAGCTTTTGCTTGCAGGCAGGATCAATGAGACAGTGGCAATTTTATTGGTATCATATGTCTGTTGGAGTCTTTGGATTCTGCTCTGTTTTTTGTTATAGCAATCTATACATAAGAGAGGTTATGGACTTAGCTGTGTTGTTAGTTTGCAAATTACTAACAATTTTCTTTGTGGTTGGTGTTGCATGTCTGCAATTTTGCACAGTCGTTTCTTTTGTTCTTGTATCAAGGATTAGCACCCTTTTTGCTATATACTTGTTTGGCCTTAAAAAAAAAGTTCAGAAATTGAAGATGGAAGAAGATGATGGAGTTGAAGATGATATATAAGAGATGAATTTTATGTTTTTGTAAATTTTTAAAATTTATTTATATATTTTGTTTTAAAATATAAATATTTTATAGATTAAAAAAGTGATAAGTCAGCATTTCCGTTAGTCAACTAACGGAGATGGACAAAAGTACTTCAATCGACCGTTTTAGAAACATGAGGGAGCTTGACCGCACATTTTAGACATGAGGGATGCACACCGCACATTTGTGAAACATTAGGGACCCAAAGTGGAATTAAGCCTAATCTTAACTCTATTTTTTTGAGTTTTAGATTTGTTCTTGACATATTTTTTACGTTTTTAAATAGCATTTTTATAATTATTTTGATTAATCTTTCTCTTGAAAAAAGACTTTACTCTTTTGCTTTTGCTTATTAGTTTTTTGAGATAAATTTATCGTATTTATATATTATTGTTATATCCTAAACTTGTTATCATTTTCCGATGGTAATTTTTTTTTTGAAAAGCCGATGGTAATATTGTATTTATATATTATTGTTATATCATAAAATTGTTATCATTTTCTTATGTACCAAAAAAAATTCCTATAATTGTTATAAATCACATTTTTCTATGCAAAGAAATGGAGGGGAAAAATTATGACATTGATGTTCACTTGAGCTTGTGTAAATGAAAAAAATGTAGGAGTTAATTAAAAAATGCAGGAGTTAACTAAAAATGGCATACAGTTAGATTTGAACCATAAACCCCTTACTAACATATTACCAACATTTCCACTGGGATACATACTGATTTGTTTATAATTTTGTCGTTGTATTTATATAACATATATTGACACAAAAATTTACTTATATATATTTTATTTTTCAAAGTTTTTTCTAGATGTTTGACGAGGCCATGGCCCCCTACATCCTCAAGTAGTTCCACCTCTATTCCAGCCTAAGGTCTAGGGGCACACAACTTCAATATTAGAAGCCATTTTACAAAGTAGGTTTAAATTGTAATTGTAGAAGAAAATTTACAAATCCTGAGTCATAAAGTACATAAACTTGATTGTCTTGACTTAAAGTGTAAAGGGTATTTGCCTGTTTATAATCCTCGAGATATGAATGTGGATAATATCAAACTTTCTTCATGTCAGATCCGAGTCATTGATTTTGTTTCTGACGTTCCGAAAAAACTACGGCTTAAACTACGCCTCGTAGTCATAACGCAATGTTCAAATTTCAAAAATATTTCGAATTGTTTAATATATAAAATTAAAAGCTCAAACTTCAATTAAGAGATCTAAATAAAGAGGATATAAATTGGAGCATAATTTTTATAACAGCTATTGACACAAAAATTTACTTATATGTATTTTATTTTTTCAAAAAATTTCCTAGAAGCTTGAGGGAGCCATGACCCCCTATGTCTTGAAATAGTTCCACCTATATTCCAACCTAAGGTCGGGGGCACATGACTTCCATATGAAAAACCATTTTACAAAGTAGGTCCAAATTATAATTGTAGAGGTTAATTTTCGAATCCCGGTCATATAAAGTACACAAACTTGACTGACTTGACTTAAAGTGTAAAAGATATTTGTCTGTTTATAATCCTCAAGATATGAATGTAGATAATATCAAACCTTCTTCATGTCAGATCCGAGTCATTAATTTTAATTCCAACGTTCCAAAAAAAACCACAGCGTAAACTGCGCCTTGTAATCTGAACGCAACGTTCAAATTTCAAAATATTTGATAGGGGGCACACAACTTCCATATTGGAAGTATTTTACGAAGTAGGTCAAAATTGTAGAGCACAATTATCGAATTCAGTGTCATATACCGTACATAAACTTGATTGGCTTGACTTAAAGTGTAAATGATATTTGTCTGTTTATAATCCTCGAGATATGGATGTGGATAATATCAAACCTTCTTCATGTCAGATCCGAGTAACAAATTTTGTTTCCTATGTTTCAGAAAAACCATGACGTAAATTGCGCCTCGTAGTTTGAACGCAACGTTCAAATTTTAAAATATTTTAGATTGTTTAATATATAAAATTAAAAGCTCAAATTTGATGAAGAGGACATAAATTGGAATAATATTCATATTTCAATAGCTTTTCGTAATAGCCCAACTATTTTGAATGGAAAACACTTATTGATCAATCTTGTACCACATAAATCGTTAATTATATGTTAATTAGTCTCACAGCTATCGACAATAAGATATGAGCTTTTGACTTTCACCCTTATAGATTGATATATTGATGATTTTCATTTTTTTAGAAGTATACCACTTTAATGATAAAAGAATAAGAAAAAAAAAAGAAAAGGTAGGGTGAGTAGAGACAAGGGTGGTAGAGAGAGTCTATAAAAGACCAATGTTGGGGTGTTCATAAGTTCACTGATGCAAAGCTGGAGTCTCCCTACAGCTACACATCACATCATCAACTCATGTTCTCTCTCTTACTCCTTCACTTCACTTTCAATTTCTGTTCCTTTCATCATCTTCCTTCCAACTTCTAAAACCAATTAAAACACTCTTGTTTCAAACTCCATTGTTCCTCTTCTCTCTCTCACAATGGAAACAGAGAAAGCCAACTCCATTCAAACCTACAATCTCCTCTCCGCCATCCCCAAAACCTTCCGCATTCTGGAAATCATCGTCGCCGTTATGCTCCTCTCCTGGACCCTCACGCGCCTCCCCTCCGCCCTCACCGTCTCCGCCGGTTTCCTCAGCTGCCTCGCCGCTAGCCCTCTCTTCATCTTCGCCGTCTCCAACGCCATCATCGCCGCTTTAATCGCCCAATCCGGCCGCTTCTCCGCCCAAACCGCCGCAGATGACGCCGCCGCCGGACTCCACCGCGAGTTCCTCAACAGCCGCAACTCCGTCCCTGATCCTCCCTCTCCCGCCGACGCTCCGGAGTGCCAGGACAAGGAGGTCATCATCTCCGAGACGGTACCGGATACAAACGCCGGAGTGGGTTCCGATGTTGTTAGTTACCGGCGGAGCGAATCCAAGGAGGAGGTTATCACCGAGACGGTTCAGGATAGTGCGGTTGCGGACGCCGGAGTTGGTTCTGATGTGGTGAGTTACCGGCGGAGCCAGTCGGAGAAGTGGAAAAGAGCGGCGCGACGGAAAGAGCTCCGGCGATCGGAGACGGAGAAGCAGCGAGAAAACGGCGGCGATGAAATCTTGTACCCGCAGGATGAGCTGAGCAATGAGGAGTTCCAGCGCACCATAGATGCGTTCATCGCCAAGCAAATGAGGTTTCTGAGGGAAGAGTCTTCCGCCATTGTTGTTCAGAAACCATGTTAGATTTAGAAACTAAGAAAAAATATTGACCAAAAATTGCGCTCAAAAATCAAAATCCAAATGAAATTAATGTTCATATTCCCCCCTATGCTATATAAAATTGACAAATATTCTCTATAATTTATCTTTGAGTTCTTGTACTAGGCCCCATTTGGAAGAGCTTATTTGAGCTTATCTGATAGCATAAGCTCTTATGTCAGTGTTTGGGAGAGCTTATGCAAACAGCTGATGGCCTACCATAAGCTGTTTCGAGCTTATTTTCATAAGCTACTCAGGATAGCTTATGAAAAAGAGCTTATGCTTATATATAGCTTATTTTCGATTTATTTCAATAAATATTTTAAAATAGCTTATAAATAAGCGCTTATGGTTATAAGCGCTTAATTAAGCTGTGATTCCAAACGGGGTCTACCTATGTAGTTTTTATTGTATAAACCACATAGACTTAGTCATATTCGGATGTCGATAATTCCAAATTCAAGATTTATTCATAGTTACATAAATGCATTAAATAAAAGAGGCGATTCAAAAATGAAGCGAAAGCGAGAAATTGAGAATGTTGGCTTGAGTAATACAAACATTGGGAAGAATCCAATGCATCGAACCTAAATGTTCCTCTGCAAGGTTTGTCCACGAAGGGTGACTCAGAGCCCAAGATTAGGTCAAAAAGCATAGTCGATGGACAACAGGTGAATATCTACCCCTTGTTGGTCCCGAGGGACGACCGTCAAATAACTTCCAACTTATTTGTAAGGAATATTCTAGCGGTGTTTTTTTATCGCTATCCGGGTGTGTTGTGTAAGCATGAAATCTGAGAGCACTTTGGTACTCAGTCTAATTTGCCTTGTTGATAATTGAGTTATCTCTTTCGCAATATTAAGTTATTAATTATCTATGTAGATTTAGTTTCTTAATTGTGTCTAATGATAAATTAACCATGTGTAATTCTTCATAAGATTTTTTTGACCAAAATAAGGGTCAATGACGTGGAATAATAGAATAGAACAGAACCAACCATGAAGCTTTAGGAATATATTCCAACGTTTTTTAAATGGTTTACTTGATCAAAATAATAATACATTTGAACAAGAATTGGAATAAATGCTGATCTTATTCTACGGCTGTAGTTGGTAATAGAGGAAAATGGAAATAGTTTGCTGGTTTGATATCGGAAAAAGAAAGGGAATGGAATTGTATTCTTAATATAACGTGAATGGCTGATGCTTAATTAGTTCAAGCAGCATCCAGAAAGCATTTCAAGTGAGCTTGTTTAGATCCAGGTTTTCTCTCGGATCAGTGGATCACATGTTCAAGTTTCATAGAAAGAGGATTATAGAATGAAAAGCAATGGAGTTTGGATTCTCAATTCCTCTAGTTGGTAACTTCAAAGACCAGTCACATTTATTCAAGATAAGGTTAATGACATGCCCAATATCATGCTTCACCCAAATGTCTCTTTATCTCTCTTTATCCGAAATTCGAATGATTCAATTTATATCTATTTATCTAAAACATTCACATCAATTTTATATCTACAGAAATAAAATAAAATGAATTGGTCAAATTTACAAATAAAGATAAGTGGGAATTAACTTTATTCCATTAATATTTTCTAGGCTTAAATATGTTGGAGGTCCCAGTAATACTGAGGTTCTTTAATTTAGGCCCCTACAAATGATTTTTTGATCAGATTAGGATAAAAGTCATATAAATAACTTCATCCCATTATTATTTCTAAGCTTAATATTGAAGTTCTTTAATTTAGGTCCCTTCAAATTGTTATTTGAAAAATTCCGTGAAGATAAATTAATATGGTGGTTTTTTCCCCTGCCTATTACAAAAATCACACAAACCTCACCACTAGGCTGCAGGAAAGCTTGGTGTTATTTGTCCATGGTTTTGTATTTATTTAAGATATTAGACAAAACTTATGTCTCCATCTTTCGGATTGATCATCAATTTTTTCAGCATCCTAAAATGTATTTCTTTTTCTAGACTCACCGTTTTTTTAAAGTGTTCATCTTCAAAATAATCTAGAAAAATTACATAAATCTTCATCTTTTAGTGAATTGGAAGATGAAACCCAAAAATTAAACCCAGCAAAGGCAAGGAAAGAAATTCAGAGCTAGTGGAATAATGTTTGGTTCACACCTCAAAGTAGAGGTGGAAAGAGGTGGAGGAGCAGAGAGATAGGAAGAAAAAAGAGAGAAAATAAAAGATGTGATAGATGATTTGATTGATAAAAAGAGAGAAATAAATAAAAAATAAAGGTGGAAAAGATGTGAGGGGTGTGTATGTATCATAACTCGAGCTAGTGAGGAAGACAAAAATCGAAGATAAAGATTAAATTGATGAGTCTGGAAGATGAAGACATAAAAAGAAAAATTTAAATTGATGAATTAGAAAGATGAAACTCAAAAATCGAACCCCAAGCCCACAAATTATCATCTTCTTCTTCTTCCTCCCTGTGCTGAATAGTGAACAACAACCCAACAACCACAAGGAGGAATGAACGAAAACCTTGATGAGTTGATTCCTAACACTAACCCCTCTCTCTCAAATTCAAAACCCTTCGATCTAAGCATTGTTCGCGTATGAAAGTGCATGCACAAAAACATAGCAAATGGAAGAAGACTCATATGTTCAGTGAATTAGAACCTTTGTGAAGAGAGAACAAAAAGTAGTGGGACCCTTATCTTTTTCGGGTATTGATTATTTTGTGAAGAATTGGCCTGACGACTATTGACATTTTTTAATTTTTTTTCATTCTTATCATTTACCACATTACTCTTTCCTTTGGTATTGACCATATAAAGGTAAAGTTGACCTAGGAAAGTTGAGAAAGGAGGAAGAAAGAAGAAGGGGCCTATCGAGAGCTCAAGCGGGACTAAGGGAGCCGAAGATGTGGATGATGTGGCGGAACCAATAGGGAAGGAGCTGATGGTGCTGTCAGTGGAGCTGTCAGAGCCTTATGTCGTCTTGACTAGGGCGCGGAGCGCAATCTTGATAGGTAAACGCCTTGGCATGACATACGATTGCACAGATGGTGTTGCCCAGTTCCAGATTGCAGCCCAGATCAATTCGCGCTAGCCTTCCTAGGTTTGTACAGGTCTAGTTTTAGGTGGTTGGTTTGATTTGGGGGTCTTGTGGGGTTTTTGGTTGTCCCTGATCTTGTGGTTTATAGGATTTTAGGCTGGTGCTTTGGGCGGGTTGAGTTTGCCGATTTTACTATTTTTTAAGCCCTTTTGAGGAGGGTTGTAAATCCATGTCATTTCCTCATCAATGGGTATTCATTTTACTTTGAAAAAAAAGTTGACAATTTCTTTTAAAAGTTAGTTGTCCTATTCTCAATTTCAATTAAACCAAACAAAATAAGAAATTATCAACTATATATCTTCTATTTTTTTCACCACTTTTTATCTATTCATATTTTATCTTCTCATTTCCTTTAGTATATACTTCTCTTTTGAATTCACATTGTGTCTCTACATCAATAGAACAACTCAGAGTCGCCAATGATCCATATTTGAGAAACAGAAAATCTTTAACTATCAATTCAGTATCATTCACCTAGCCATGCATTATGTTACCACATTGTGCTAACTACAAATTTGATTTAGCCTGTTCCTGTGAAATTATTACCACTCACTTTTTCTTATTGCTATACATATTGTCTTGTCAATCAGTCTGTACTTACCATATCGCATTCACCACCCCGTCCCCCACCCTCTTCCAACTTTTTTTTATTTTTATTTTTTAATGTGCTTTTGCCTTCGGCAAAAGGTTTCTCCCGTGTATAATTAATCCCAATCATTGTTAAATTATGTGTTGATTATTATAAAAACAAAGTTTCTGTATTACTAGCTTCCATTTTCCTTGTTACACTTTTACTTTCTGTCCAAGAGATTATATAATCTTTGATAAATCTTGATTATGTTGCCGCCAAGCCTTTCCGTTTTTCCAAAATGTCCTTTTTCCCTTCCATCCTTTTTGCTCCTCTTATTGGGATTGTCATGATTACTTCCACAAACACATGAATATTGGAGTGGTTAGGTTAGTTTTCTCATGGAAATAGATGTATAATTCTCAAATTCTTATTTTAAAAAAATCTCAAATTCTTGAGCAACTTTTACTTTCATTAATTAACTTCATGGAATAATAGGCAAAAAGTGATAAAGGAAAAAGAAGTTCACGAGGAGCTCAAGCACTTTCACGCTCACAAACACCTCATCACCCATTTTGTTGTCTTCAATTCAATTGGTTTCCTTTAGGGGTCTTATATCACTTTGTGGGTGTGTTTGGATGCACGTTGGATCATGTCTGATCCACGTTTAAAGACCTCAAACGTGATTTTCCCATCTCCATTGATGTTTGGATGCTAAATGCTGATCCAATTCTGGCCCCAGAATTGGATCCATCCTAACACAACAATTTGTTGCTTCAGCATCAATGCTGATCCAATTGTCCCCTCACCCTTTTACAGATCCAATTCAAGTCTATCAGATCCAATTCCTGATAAATGTATCCAAACATAAATCACGTCACTCAAACTCACGTTTACCAGATCCAATTCTTCCAGATTCAATTCTGGCCAGATCCAATTCTGCTAACGCTAATCCAAACACACACTGTATAAATTGGCTGGAGTAACATGGTTTATTTGGTAGTACTTGTAATGATTTTTTAGTGGTGGGTACCAACAGATTGCTGCTTTATTGAGGGCAGAGACAAAAGCATTAAGCATTAAACAAATCTAGCAGCTTCTCCTATCCATTGGTCGGAGAAAATTTTGATTGACATTGGGGCTTTTTAAAATCTAACACTCAATTATTCAGAAAAGTTGAAATCTTCTATAGTCATTCGAAAATATGCAAAATCAGAAGGTGTTTAACTCAGAAAAGTTAACTGTTTGGATTAGGGTTTGTTACAATTAGTTTGAAAAAGTGATTTTTGTTGAATAATGCTATGAAAATTCAATTGATGCAAAAGCTATTCTTTCAAATTTATAGAAAAATTGATTTTGTGTCTCAAATCAATTCTCTAAAATTACTCTTATATCTTGAACCAATTATATATTTCAAAAGTTTAAACTTGTTGGTTAAAAAAAAACACATAATAATTTTTATATTATACTTGTAATAGGCGTCATCATTCCCATTGTGTGAAACTCATTTTTTTCTTATGATAATGGAGCAACAATAATTAAATTCTAAACCATTTGATTATAGAGGTTTTGGTATCATGTAAGAAGAAATTATTGATATGCATCTGATTAAGAGGTCACCCTTGAGACATTGTTTGTGGCTTGACGACCATTTGATTGTCGAGACTCTAATATCATGCCACATATCAATTTTATTTTTTGGTGTAAGACATGCATCCTCTTCGAAAGAATTATGTTCGAGTAAAAAACATATATATTTTTTATGAGATTAACTCTTCTAATAGAGTTCTTTCCGTCTATAAGAGTAGAACCGAAACCTGGAGAATCAATTGGTAAAGAAAATTTGAATTAATAATTTTGCATTTTACTTCTAATATTCCAAGCATGACTATTTTCGGATAAAATTGATTTTACTTCATCAGAATTATTTTTAGATTTTTTTAAGGTGAAACTAAACACTCTCTAATTGTGAGGGCCAATTTTGGGTGTTACTAGCTTTTTTTTTTTTTTACACTCTTCTACCAAGCTATTACTCTAGTATGCCTATATAAGGGACCCACTAGCTTGGAAAGCTCTATATTCCCAAACCCACTTCATTTTTTAAACAGCATAAAAACAGGCAGGGTCATGAATTCATGATTATGTTTAAGGTTCAGACAAATGTTTTTTCAAATTTTATATTATCTGCCCACCGGCATAATCTAATCCAATTCATGTATTAAACAGTTTAAAGAATTGAGCATTCCCATCTTTATTGATTTTTAAATGGCAAACAAGGTTCCTTTGAGTCAGCAATAACAAAGACTGCAACATGACCCCATTTTTATCCTAGTGAAATTACCAAACAATATCTCACTACCCAAAACTGCAAGCATATTAACCTTTCTTCAGGTTTGTACCTATTACAACCACAGTCACCAATCATAGGAAGAGAAATCATGTAAGTCAGAGTGGCAGATAGATACCTTGCCTCTCTTCCCTGAGTCATCAGCAAGAGCTAGCAATGAAGGCTATAAGACAAAGCAAATGCTGGCTTATTATCTTCCAGCAGTGATACAGATCATCCATTAATGGAAACTTGGACAGATTTGGGAACATGATAGTCTCTGTATCAAGCACATTTTGAATCCCAATGTGAGGGAAAAGGATAGGGCTACTGCCTCTACAGGTGATATTGAAAAGCAACCCAAATTGAAAAGCATAAATACAGAGTAAAACAAAACAGGAGAAAGGACAATGAATCAATTATAGTAAACAGAAAAGGAAAGACTGGAATTTTTACAGCACCATCACTCCAGCAGGAAACTATGACGGATTAAGTAAGTAAAAGTCCCATGAGCGTTGAACTATTTATCGCAGGAGGGAAAAGAAGTATCAAATCGTTGTTCTTTAAATAAATTGTTATAGCAATTTAGACTCGGATGTTGTAAAGGCCAACAAATCTCTCCAAGAGTATGGCTTGGCTTCTGAAGATTAAATTTTTGACATAAGAATTTAAATAGCTACTTCTTACCACTTTTGAATTCAACTAAAAGAAACAAATTGTTGATACACGTCTAGACAAGGTTTAGAGTTCAGGGGTTAGAGTACATGTTAATTTCTCAGTTGCTTGCTTGGTTGCAAAGATATATATATATATATATATATATATATATATATATATATATATTAGGACTACCATACTGAGTCAAATTTTGAGACATATATTGTATATAAATTAAAAAAAATTAATGGTTAAATTAATCCCTAATTTTATAAACGAGTTTGATTTTAATCATTTGACAGAAAAATAAAGTTTAGTGACGGTAAAAATAACTTGTAATTATGAAAATGATCGCCTCTAAACGTCATTTTTCCACCAAAAGACTAAAATCAAACTCACTTATAAAATCACACACTAATTCAACCATTATTTCTAAAAAAATATACTCCAAGCCCTCTTCTGGATTATATCCAAAGATTAATCTATCATTAGATCAATGAGTTTCAGCAAAAGAAGAAAATAACTAATTAGTGGATAGAAAAGTTTCCAGCAAAATTATTGTTTTGGCATGTCTGTAATTTAGCCTTTTGGCCTAGTTACAGTAAGGATGAGTTAGGTTCCTAGAATATATCCTATTTTATACTATATACTATTTTCAAAATTAAAAAGTGGGAACTCCGTCAAGTGTCACCTCTCATTGTATGTCTTCCTTCATATATTTTTACTCTCATACTATAATTAGTAGTAGATACTGTTATATTTATATTTTTAATTTTTAGTAATTAAAATATTAAATATTTTCATATTTAATGAACTTGGGACAAGACGAGACCGGATTGGGTCTGGACACCCTGATCCTCCTCAATAACACATTCTTTCCAACCCCTAGTGAAATTAGTTTACCAAAAAGTAAGTATTGAATTACATTTATCCTCATCTATGTTGGCTGCATAATGCAGCTGCCAGAAAGGATCTCAATTCGTGTTAGGACATATATTAGCAAAACTAGTTCTGATAAGAATAATTTATCTTGACCTTCCCTCAGTCATTTTCATATTCTTATTTACTTGTGACACGCTTTATATAGTGTATAAATAACATTTTCTATTAGTTGTCTCTCTCCCATTTTAAAAAAATATATCTTTTAAGCACAGTTGAAAATTACATTTGATGTATTGAAATTTAATTAAGTATGGTTAATAAGACCCCATAATGCGTGAAATGTGAAAAGAAGTCAAGATCTTTAGTTATATTCAATTGAGTTCAACTTAAAAACCGTATGCTTAAAAGATGTGAGTTTCTTAAGTGTGTGTTTGAATTAATGTATGCATAATTAATTATGGTAGAATTGGTTCTAATAGAGTTGAGTATTGTATGTGATTTATTTTTTGATCTATTTATAAAAATTAATGTTATAAAATTCAATTATAAAATCATATAACTGATTATGTTTAACGTAAAAACGGCTATTTATTGTGGCAATTTGAATTGATTCTCTAGAATTCCATTTTGCTTTTATGATGCACCCGGTCATCATTTCAACTACTAAAAAATAATTTTAACCTAGTAAAATCATTTTTATATAATTGATTGTGATATCCAAATCAAGCTCTAGAATTCATTATGGAATGATATGACAGAGGAGTGTTCTGTGCTCTTTCAAACGAAGAAAACTAAACAATAATTCATCACCTCCAACTTTGAGACATATGCAGTTAATAAAGAGAGGCTAAACTTAGTAAACTACACTAGCTATTCAATGCCTCTACCTTTCTGTCTTTAATGCAAGGTTCATGCTATAAGGTGGGGCCATCAAGGAACCATAAGACTTTTGTATTCAAGGGCTATATACCTATAATAAAGGGATGTTGGTCCTGCGGTAGCATGCTGGAAATTTTCCTTTTCTTTGCTAGTTTGTGATAATTTGGCAGTGTGATCAATTGCCTACACATTTTACTAGCTGGTGAAATTTGAATTTGAATTTGGCCTGAGCTGCTAGTCACTCTCACATCATCAATATAAGTAGTGTTTTTTTATCTAATTTTCGAACGAACCATTAATTCAGTTGACAATTTGGCTAAGCCTAATAACCTCAAATATTGATAGGTAACTAAGAATGTGACCCTGCAAAATCTGACGGTTCTAGACTAACCTTGCATGGAAGAGTCTTCTTCATTACTTGTCCCCAAAGTCATGCATCAATAATTGTTGAAGATTCGAAGAGTGCCAAGTTCTGATTGAATATGGAAGTTCTAGGGTATAGACACGTAATTCATATTTTCATTTCACTATATTTTGATCTTTAACTGTTCTAAAAGTTAGACTAAGAGCATGTTTGAAAAACTCAAAATCCACGTTTAGCCTGATCCACGTTTTCAGAAGTAATAAATAATTGCTTTTGGACTCCAGGATTCATGTTTGGAATCGAGTGTGGTAAAGATTAAATTGTCTCCCTAAAAGTGCATTTCTTAAGTATTGACATTTCGACATTGGGAGTTCAATTAACCACTTTTAATTACTTTGACCTACACTCATTTGAATTGAAACAATGACACACCATAATTGACAAAACAATTAAATTAATTAATTAATCAATCTATGTTATGTTTAATTACTAATTAGTCAATTAAAAGTTTTAATCAATCAATTCTACCATCTAAATCCTTGTCAGATTTCTTCAATTGTCTGTTGTTTCTAACGGGATGGAGCCCCAAGCTTGCAAACAGTTTTGTATTGGGCCTAAGTGGGCCGTAAGACCCAATTCTAATATCCAAATGGGCCAAAACAAATCCTAAACTAAATTAAAATAAAGGGAGTGAAAGATAAAAATAAAAGTGTTAATAGTTAAAAAGTGTCCGTAATTATAAAAATGACTCACTAAACGTTATTTTTTTATCAAAATTAAACTCACTTATAAATTCAGGACCAATTTGACCATTAACCCAAAATAAAAGGAAACGGAAAAAGGAAGAAAGGAAGGTCACGAGGGGGAGAAGAAAGAAGAAACACTAATTCCTATCTTCTGCCGCCACCTTTCAACTCATCAGGCAAGTAGTGATCAAGTTGTTGCTCGACTAGGTGGTGGTTATGATTTATGACCGCATTAGTAGTATGTGTCGAAGCACAAGTTGTTTTGATATATGCCTATTTTTTGTATTTCTTATTTTCACTAATCAATTATTGGGTTTTCGGTTTTTTCCTTTTATATTTTTTTATTAGTTAATTAAACTTAGCTATAACTAAAAATAAGAATAAAAGTGAAGTTAAACATTAAAAATAAATTACTCCCTCCGTTTCTTATTAACTGTCCACTTTGAAAAAAAAAATTTATTCCTATATATCTGTCCACTTAGAGTTTCAAAAGAGCAATAAATGATGTTTTTCCATGAAATATCCTTGCAGGAACAATAAATGCGGAAAGATAATATACGTTTTAAAAGGTGAAATAAGAAATCAAATAATACTTTTATAGAGTTTCAAAAGAGCAATAAATGATGTTTTTCCATGAAATATCCTTGCAGGAACAATAAATGCGGAAAGATAATATACGTTTTAAAGGGTGAAATAAGAAATCAAATAATACTTTTATGAAAAGTAACAAAATTAATGACACTCCTTAATATGTGTATTTCTTCTCTTACTGGACAGTTAAATAGGAACGAAGGTAGTACTGAAAATAATATAAAATTAGGTGCTGAGATAATTAATGACATCATCAAATATTTAACCAATTATATCTACCATTTTATTATGTAATAGCTGTCTTCATTATTTTTGTTTAATTGAGGTTTGTAGTAGTCTATTTTAGGTGGTCTTTCTATTTGAAGATATAGGAGATGCGACATACAAGGGACATAAGGGCACAAAGGGACAAACCGACTGCCAATATTATGTAAAATATCTTATATTGTGCAAGCTGTCCACGGAGCCCAAAAATTGCCTAATAATGACTTGTTGAGTTTGTGTTCACGTAAGTATTTCTCATCTGGTGACAATCTATGTTCCCCCGTTATTTCTCTTCCACACATTGGCATGCATGAATCAGTGCCAAGAAAAATATGTTTTGCATTTTTAAAGATGATGTTGTTCGTTGAAAATGTGATAGAGTAGAGTTTCTTGGTTTTTGGGCTAGCTTTACATCTAGTTTCAAGTTTCAAAAAAAAAAGTTAGCTTTACATCTATATATACTGTGATATGGGGCTCTGATTAAAGGCAAAGAAGCACCAAAAGATTGAGAGTGCAACAAGAGAAAAAGAATGGAAGTAGCACAAGTACTACACATGAATGGAGGTTCTGGAAAAGCAAGCTATGCAAACAACTCCATACTTCAGGTATCAATACCATAATAACATGTATGTAAATGTAACGGTATAAGTTTATCCGTTTACTTTTCTAAAAAAAATAAAATTATCCGTTTACTTAATTTTCTGGCTACTCGCCCCACCCCAATTTATGGCAGTTTCTAACCAATACAAATTCTACATTCTGTAAGAGTTATAAATTGCCACAATATTGTTGTGTCTTTGTTGTGATATCAAGTTGAGTAAATTCTACATTAGAAGATAAAGACAACTTTAAATGGTTTATAAGTGAGGGAATCAATCCACAATTGTGATTTGCTCTTTAATACCCGGTGTGATAATTTTTTGTAGTTGAAATCATCTCCTTTGACTCAATAGTTGTTTCGCGCTTTATGTCATTGGTGATACAGCAAAATGTAATTTCCTTGACAAAACCCATCATAGAGGAAGGCATAACCAGTCTCTTCTACAACATGCTCCCAACAAGCTTGGCAATTGCAGACTTAGGTTGCTCTTCTGGACCAAATACTTTTTTTGCAGTGTCAGAAATTATCAAGGCTGTGGAGAAGCTCTGTCAAGAGTTGAACCATAAATCTCCTGAATATAATGTCTTTTTCAATGACCTTCCCGGGAACGACTTCAACAACATCTTCAAGTCCCTTGACAACTTCAAAGGGAAATTACATGATGAAATGGAATCTAGGATTGGTCCATGCTATTTCTTTGGAGTTCCAGGTTCTTTCCATGGGAGGATTTTTCCTAGTCGAAGTTTGCATTTTGTTCATTCCTCTTACAGCCTTCAATGGCTATCTAAGGTTTATACTACTCCCTCCGGTCCTATTTATAAGCAACAAAAAAAAATTCACATAGTTTAAGAAAAATAGTTAAACTAGATAAAATGCATTAAATATGTCTTGAATCAAAATAAACTTCTAAAATTACCCTTTGTTATTAGTATTGGAAAGTGAGAAAGAGATATAATAATTAATGAGACACATTTTACAAGTTAGAATTAATAAGAGCATCATTGGAAAAAAATAATTAATATAGCTCAAACTTTCATTTGGTTCTTATAAAAATGACCAAAATTTTTCATCTCTTTCATGCTTATAAATAAGACCGGAGGGAGTAATTGATTAACACTTTTTCTTATTTTGATTAATTAAGGGTGATCACTTTATATTTTAACAGTTGTTCAATGGTTATTAATTAGGTTCCTGAGGGTATAAACAACAATAAGGGCAACATTTACATTGGCAGCACAAGCCCCTCAAACGTTTACAAGGCTTACTACAAGCAATTTCAAAGTGATTTCTCTTATTTTCTCAAGTGTCGAGCAAATGAACTAGTGGAAGGAGGACACATGGTTCTAACATTTGCGGGAAGAAGAAGCAACGATCCACAGAGCAAGGAGTGTTGCTTCATTTGGGAGCTTATGGCTACGGCTCTTAATGATATGGTCTCGCAGGGAATCATAAAGGAAGAGCAAGTGGATACTTTCAACATTCCTCAATATAATCCATCCTTGTCTGAAGTAAAATTAGAAGTTATAAATGAAGGTTCATTTGTCATCAATCGCATGGAGGTGTCTGATGTGAATTGGAGCACTTTAGGGAACCAGAATAATGATTTTTATTTTGAATCTAAAATATCTAAGCAACTCAGTGAGGGTGGATACAATGTTGCACGGTGCATGAGGGCTGTGGCTGAACCATTGTTGGTTAGCCACTTTGGTGATGCTATCATTGAAGAAGTTTTTACTCGTTACAAAGAAATCTTGGCTAATCGGATGTCGAAGGAAAATAGTTTCATCAACGTTACTATTTTATTGACTAGAAAAGCATGAGAAAGAAGCTTGAATCTACTATTTATCTTTGAGTAATCTCAAAAATAATTTCCTTTTGTTTACTTTATTTACCTAGCTGCTAATTAGCTAGGGAGTATCATGTTGTATAATTGTTTGTGATTGAAGTTAAGGAAAGAAACCTAGGAGTATCATGTTGTACCTGGACTAGTAATTGTTTGTGATTTAAGTCATCTATTAATAAAAATATACTAAATATTTCAAAATTATATTCTGTATTTGTGTGTTACAAGTAACGGTAAAGTTCTATGAGAAATTTTGGAGGGCTTGCATAAGGTCTGCAGACACATCCATGACATGAGAGTGCAGACCCATGACTTAATTATTATAAATAGTTGGTGCTTATATTTTAAGCTTAAATATGTCTTTGATCTCTCTAAAATTAGGGTCTTTTGGTTTATGCCCCTTTAAATATTAGCCTTATGTGGTAGAGCATTTTCTTGTAGTAAAACCACTCTCACATTACTTGAAACCCACCACCACAACCAGTACCTTGCAACCTAACCTACACCTTCTTCACATTTTCTTGTAGTAAAACCACTCTCACACTACTTGAAACCCACCACTACGATCATTGCCTTGCAACCGAACCTACACCACCACCACTGATTCTCACTACTACTTCATCGTCTCACCCAACACCCTTCATTACCATTGTCATCATCTATCATCCACCAATGTTGTCGCTCTGACACTCTATATGACCTTACACGACTAACAATGGAGGGTTATTAGGTGGTGGAGGGTAGTGGCGCTAGTGATGGGTGGGGGTGGAGGATACAATGAATTAGTAGCAAGATTAGAGGGTGACAATGGCAGTGGTAGAGGGGGTCAAAAATTGGTGCAGTTTATTGTGCAGTGGTGAATGACAATTAACAATAATAGTGGAAAAATGGAATTTATAAGTTGTCATTCTTTTAAGGCTTAATTGCAGTTTTCGTCCCTGATGTATAGCGCTTGTGCAATTTTGGTCCCTTTTGTTTAAAACGTGCAATTTTGATCCACCTAAGTTCTGGACGTGACAATTAGGTCCTTCTGTCAAATTGGTAACAGAAGTTGCCTATGTGGACTTAACTAATGACCTGGAACTGACAATGTGTGACACTGAAATGCCATGTCGTATTTCCTTTTAAAAAAATAATTAATTTTCTTTTCATTTTAATTTACTTCTAAATTGTATTTTTAATAACCCTCCTTCATCTCTAGAGATACAGCACCACCGCCCCACCGGTCACCACCGCCAGTCGCTTCTTCTCCTTTCTCCATCGCCCCACCACCACTCAAGCATCGCACTGCCACACTCTCTCTTTCTTCTTTCTTTCTTCTTCTTCTTCTTCTTCTTCTTCTTCTTCTCCTCCCACTCACCACTCCCTTCTCAACACCAAAAACACTCACCCCATCGATCCCTCTTTCCTTCACCTTCTTCTTTTAACACACAGGAACCGACGGAGGAGGAGCGAAAATAGGAGCCAAGCTTTCATTGTCACGACCAGAGAATCGAATTCCACTCGATTTCAATTTTCAAACTCTACCCAAATCCAAAAAAGTTCAGAAAAACAACAAATTGGTTGTTGAGGACGGTGTGGGGATCGTCGATGAAGCGAACCATCTCGTAAAGCACCCTCTCGACGGCGGGATGAGGTCGATACTGTTGACCTTGTCAGTGTTGATGAGGTCGCAGAGGTGGAGATTGGTGGCCCAATCGGGTTCGTCGAGGGCTTCGGAGGTAGCGTCCTCGACGAGCTTGTCGACCTGGGTGATTGAGGAGGAGGGTTTCTGGGTGAAGGGGTGAGGGTTTGGGTTGATGAGCGTAGGAGGGAGAAGGTGAAGGGGTTTGGGTTTAGGTATGATGAGCTGAGTGTGGGAGGGAAAAGGGGAGGGGTTTGAGGTTGATGTTGCTGGGTTTTGGGTGGGGGTGTTTTGATTATGGGTTTCTTCAGATTGAAAGATGAAGGTGAGATGATGAAGAATTGAAGATGATGAAAGGGAAGATGAAGAAGGGGCGGTGGTTTTTTCTTTCTTTATGAGTTTTTATAAATTAATTTAATTAATATTATTTTTATTTATTTAATTAGGTGGCATCCCAGTGGCGCACAAAGTCACATCCATGTCATTAATGAGCTCCACATAGGCAAACGGCGTTAACGATTTGACGGAAAACTAACGGAAGGACCTAATTGTCACGTCCAAAACTTAGGTGGATGCAATTAAGCCTTCTTTTAATCAAAATCCCAACACAAACAAAAATTGAAATTTAATTTTTTTTAAGTTTTCAAATCTTAAAACAAAATCATCTCGAACTTGACCTAAGGGGAAAAGTAGAAAGAAAGATGTAAGAGAGAATTAGAGAAGAGGGAGATGAACTATGCTCTTTGGTTTGCACTTGGCATGAAAACGAGTTGGTATCATCTCCACTGCCACCATTCCTGCCATGGCCACCACCGTCACCACTATCACCACATCAGTCGCCGTCGCCTAGAGATGACAGGAAAACCCACACCCACAGGGCCCAACCCGAACCGAACTCGAAATTTCGGGCGAAACCCGATTTCTTAGGGTTTGGGTTTGGGTTTCCCCCGAATTTTAAAACATGTTTGAGTTTGGGTGTGGGATTGATTAAACCCGCACCCAAACCTAAACCCGATGCCTTATGTATGTAATTACCCGCCCTTATACATATATTATTAAAGTTACTAAGTAGAGTTTTCTTCAACGTAAAAAATTGATGAATTATGTTGTTTATCAGCTTATGTTCATGAACTATATTTTTTCCTTGGTATTGGAAATATGATGAGGTTTAATCAGCTTTTGTTCATGTTGTTCTCTTATGTACATGTTGTTTCTGGGTCGGGTTTTTTTAGGGCTCGGTGCTCACATCGGGTTTTGGATTTGGGTTTGGGTAACCCGAAACCCAGGGATTTGGGTTTGGGTTTAACTTTTGCACTCATTATTGGGTTTGAGTTTGAGTGTTAAGTTCGGGTTTGGGTGTTGGAATGGTCAAACCCGCACCCACGGGGCCCGTTGCCAACCCTACCGTCGCCACGACTTCAGTCACCATTGCCACAACCGAGTCATCGCCTCTATCGTCTTTGTCACCACCGTCACTACCAACCAATGAGATGAAAAACGGTGATGGTGAAGAGTTGGTAGTGATAGTGGTGACAACAACTGTGGTGCGGTCGGAGGCGGTGACAGTGGTAGCGATAGCGATGAAGGTGGTGGTAGTGGTTTGCGGTAGCAACGATGATTGCAGCAATGACAATGGTTGTGGTGGTGGTGATAGTTGCAAATGCTTCAATGACAACAAAAATGAACATATTTTCTAAATTTTAAAAATTTAAAAATGAAAACTATTTTTAGAAAAATGAAAATGAAAATTCTCTGGACAAATCTTTTCTCTTTTCACTTTCTCTCTTAAACCAAACACACTCAATTGAAGTCAACTAATGGCACCACGTGCAATGTCATTCTGCGCAGGACGCCCCACATCATCCTTTGGAGCTCCGGTCAATGCAACAATGGCAGGTTCATGACGTGATTTCCCACCCAACACTCTCCACAGTCCACACTGTAACTGAACATGGCTCACGAAAACCACACCTCAACCCTTCGCGTTCTCTGCATCGGAACCCTGGACACCAAGCTCGACGAGCTCCGTTTCCTCTCCGATTCCCTCCGTTCCAATCTCCACCGCTTCACCCACCACTCCTCGCCCAATCTCCAACTCGTCCTCGTCGATGTTTCCACCGGCCCAAACGCGCCACCACAACAACCTTCACCAAACTTCACATTCGTTTCCAGAAACGATGTCCTCTCTTGTCACCTCTCATCCTCGCATCTTCTTCCAGAAGACAGAGGCGAAGCCGTTGCTGTCATGAGCCAAGCGCTGGAGAATTTCCTGAATGAATCATCTCACGACATCGCCGGCGTAATCGGCGTCGGTGGCAGCGGAGGGACATCGCTGTTATCATCTCCGTTCAGGTCTCTCCCTCTCGGGATCCCGAAGCTGATTGTGTCAACCGTTGCCAGTGGCCAAACGGAGCCTTATGTGGGAACCTCAGATCTGGTGCTGTTTCCCTCTATTGTGGATGTTGCTGGTGTTAACAGTGTGAGCAGGGTGGTGCTGTCCAGTGCTGCTTCTGCTTTTGCTGGAATGGTTGTTGGAAGGGTTCAGAGCTTGAAGGATTTGGATTCGAGAGGTGAAGATTGTAAGCCCACTGTTGGTTTAACTATGTTTGGGGTTACCACTAGTTGTGTCAATGCGGTGAGGGATCGGTTGCGTGATGAAGGGTATGAGAGCCTGGTTTTTCATGCAACTGGGGTTGGTGGTAGGGCTATGGAGGATTTGGTTAGACAGGGATTTATCCAGGTATTTGATTTTGGGGAATTGAGGGTTTTCATTCAGTCACTTATTTGGAATCTCATTGCTTAGCACTGTGTTTTTTTGTTTATGATTATCTCAATTATGATTCTGCACATTTGGTTATTCTTTTCTTTTAATTTGCTTAGGGTGTTTTTGACATCACAACAACAGAGGTAGCAGACCACATTGTTGGAGGTGTAATGGCTTGTGACGGTTCTCGCTTTGATGCCATCATAGAGAAGAAAATCCCCCTGGTTCTGAGTGTGGGAGCATTGGACATGGTGAATTTCGGAGCAAAAGATACTGTACCGCAGGAATTTCAGCAGAGAAATATATATGAACATAATAAGCAGGTGATTAGGTGACTACTCTGCATGTCTAGGGTGTTTTCTTTTGTTTTTGCTTGAAAGCTACGCAATGCTCGCATTTGCATGTTTGAGAATGGTTAGATATTTCCTGCTATCCTGTGACTTCGACCAAAGTAACATTTTATCAGTGATTATGTTGGACTGTTCATAATGCTTTTTATCATTGACTGGAGTTTAAGATGTTTGAAAAGGGGTTGCTGATTTAGTGCTTATGCTAACATAAGAAATCAATTGATTCTCTCCCTAGGTTTCGCTCATGCGAACAACAGCTGATGAGAACAGAAGATTTGCTGATTTCATAGCAAAAAAACTGAACAATTCATCATCTAAAATTCGTGTTTGCCTTCCAGAAAAGGGTATATCTGCTTTAGATGCACCGGGTAAGCCCTTTTATGATCCAGAGGCAACGGGTACACTTATTCATGAATTACAAAGGCTTGTTCAGACTGATGATAATCGAAAGGTACTAAAATTGCGCAATGGTGTTATTTACCATATTTGTAAGCTTCAACTTCTCTTGGATTTTATTTTTATTTATTACTGAGCATTTTGTAAGGTTAGAAGTTGTGTATTTTGCAGGTAAAAGTGTATCCACATCATATTAATGACCTTGAATTTGCAAATGCATTGGTTGATGCGTTCTTAGAGATTGATGAGACAACTAGTAAAGATTCTACTCATTCACCTGTAGCCAGTCCTGAATCTGTAGTACACTTTCATGAGGATTATATTTCAAATGCATCAAGCTCTGGGACCATTGTCTATGCACCTAGTGACTTCCCAAATGCAAGACCAGGTTCTTATTTCATTTAAATTTGCATTCTGTCTTTCTTGTTCTGTAGTATTTTGTTAATGACAGTTATAGATGTGAATAATGCTGACCTTCTAGTGGTTTGGCCTTTCAATCAATCAATAAGCATATTCCTTTGCCAGGTTGCCTGCAGTGGCTGCCATTTGAGAATAAAGAATTAATTTTATAAATTTCCTCATTATTTGTTTCTTTTTCCTTGAAGCTTTAATTTGTTGTCTTGAAAAATATTTACTCAATGCTAATAGCTTATTATTTTTGTTATATTTCTGTTGAATTTGGCAGAAATAAGGTGTTCTCTGATAATTGCTTTTGGTAAAAAATATTTTCTGTGTCTGACTGTGCAAGTACTGTTTCCTTTCTTGTGGCAGAAACTTTGGAGAAAACACAGCTAATATTGCAACAATTGAAACATCAAATAGATAAAGGAATTCCTATAATAGGAGCTGGTGCTGGGACAGGTATATCTGCCAAGTTTGAAGAAGTTGGAGGTGTAGATCTAATAGTACTGTACAACTCAGGGCGCTTCCGGATGGCTGGAAGAGGTTCATTAGCAGGGTTATTACCTTTTGCTGATGCTAATGCTGTTGTGCTCGACATGGCCAATGAAGTTTTACCGGTACACCTTTATTTATATACTTTTTATATGAGACTTTAAAAAGTATTGCTCACTGCTAACTTCTATTCAAGTTCTTGTTACGTAAGTGGGTGATTTTTTAGGTGCTTTTCAGTTAAACATACTAGATTTCTAGATTCTTCTTAATATATAGGTGATAAATGGACCAACTAAACAGATGAAATGCCAACAAATTATTAACCTTCAATACTCATTTGGGGTGATAAATTTCTTATGTTATTTGATGATAAAATGGTCTTGTCAAGGTAGCACTGTATCTCTTTCATATCTCTTTCTGTCCAACACACTGATATTTTGTTTTCAGGTGGTAAAGAAGGTACCAGTTCTTGCTGGTGTATGTGCAACTGATCCCTTCCGTCGAATGGAGTACTTCCTTAAACAGGTGGAGTCTACTGGATTCTCTGGGGTACAAAATTTTCCAACTGTTGGGTTATTTGATGGTAATTTTAGACAAAACCTTGAAGAAACAGGAATGGGATATAGGTAGGCGTTAGGAAAAGAATTTCTCAATATACCATTAATTTTACTGTTACAACTTACAGCTTTGATTCATTTTCATATTGAATGAACAGCTTGGAAGTTGAGATGATTCGAAAAGCACATAACATGGGTCTCTTAACAACCCCATATGCATTCAATCAACATGAAGCAATTGAAATGGCTAAAGCTGGCGCTGATATTATAGTGGCCCATATGGGTCTAACAACAACAGGCTCCATAGGCGCAAAAACAGCTGTTTCACTTGAGGAAAGTGTCGTGCGTGTACAAGCTATTGCAGATGCAGCACATAGAATCAACCCCAATGCCATTGTGCTGTGTCATGGAGGTATGCACATCACCCGGAAGCCTTTTTGTCTGAATATATTGATCAGTTAAATAGTACATTTTGTCTCACTAAAGTTGTTTTGATGGTCATGTGACAAAGTTTAGAATGTTTTTTATTAGATAAAAGCATCCTCCTATGTCTTTAAGTTAAAGCTCGAACTGAATCATCTTAGTTTGTATTTGAAAGTTGTAGGTGTGAGAGCTCCGTTGAGATTGGTGATTGTATTTTTCGAAGATAAATTATTTTGCAGTTGTGAATCTGTGTAACTACTTTGTATGATTGTTCTTACTCTGCGCTTAGTTTCTAGTTTATTGAGGAATTGATGTAGTTATTCAACCTTGCTACTTTTACTGCTCACTGTTCAAGTGTTCTTATTCCTTAATGTCTTGAAATAGTGGTTTGTGTTTATCAACTTTTTTCAGAGTATAACTTACAGTTACTGGAATATGCAGGTCCGATATCGGGTCCAGAAGAGGCGGAATTTATATTGAAGAGAACCAAGGGAGTTCATGGATTTTATGGAGCATCAAGCATGGAAAGACTACCAGTGGAACAGGCTATCACAAGTACAGTCAAACAGTACAAGTCAATTTTTATTTGTTGATGTTCAACTTCAACATGTTTGTAATCATGCCAGTTCTGTACGCTACATTGCTAATAATGGCTGCTTATATCACTCTGTTACCTAACATATAATTGTGATAGAAATATTTCAATAATAGCAATAATAAAAATACGATCATATTATTTATATTTACATAAACAATTTGGCCCATTATACCTAAAAAGGCTTTTTAAATGACCAGAAACCTGACTTTATTTAGCTAAATAAGCTTTTAAAAACTCTTCATTTATTTAGTAAATATGTTTGGCCATGTAGGCTTGGCAATAGGTCTAGCTAGAGGTCTGATCAGCTTTCATCTCTACTACTCTCAAAAATTTAACAGGACTCAGACTCATCATACACCACAAGGTTCACTTGTAATTAAATTTGTAACCCAATTCACCCAAAGTAGACAATACATTGGCCAGGATTATTAATACCTAAAAGTAGTGTATTAACTGGATCAAAACATTATTAATCTTGCACCAATTTATTTCCTGTGGTGCCCTTTGCTTCAAATATCATAAATCTGAAGATGTGCACAACTGTCTGCTGCAATGTTCTTTTGGTCTTCTTACGGCTCCATGACCTCCATTTATGCCTCTGGCATGCTAGCTTTTGCTTAAGGACTTCAACGTTATTGGACAGCCACTCCTCAGTCTAGGTATGTGTGCCTTCTTCTCTAAACTAGTATCTAAATCATCAAGGGTCCACCTATGCAGGATAATATATTTCAATTTTTGCCTATTTGTGCAATTCAAAAGAAGGATAAAAATCTTGGAATGGCAGAAAAAACTCACGTGTAACTACTAGTGAGTCTGTGTAAGAAGATCAACATTGTCACTTTCGCCATATTCATCCCAAGGCATGTCCTTGGCCCTGATCCAAAAGGTATGAAACTGTAGGGCTTTTGCATTTCCTGTAGATATATGTATTTAAGTATGTAAAATAATTATTTTACACCATGATATGGCAAAAGACAATCAAGAAAATGAAAGAGATAGCAGTGTCTTGGATTTGAGTATTTGTATATAGAAAAAGAATTTGCTAGGAGAGTTAGCCCACGAGGTCTCAAATATGATTGACTCTCGTGGAGAATACTTGTAGAAAAAAACTAGAGAGGAGTAGGAGTTACTTACATCAAATCTTTGCGGATTGAATTTCAACGGATCCTTGTACAAGTCTGAGTCGTAATGTACACAAGTTGCATCGACGTTAACGTGCCAGCCTTTCTTTATTTCATGGCCTGTTATTTTACCACTAGTATAATTAGTAACGTGGCCAAGATAATTATGGTTAAGGCTGAATTTAATGAGAACAATTTTATACAACATTTTTATTGAGTGAATTACCTTCAATTGTGCAGTCTTGAAGTGCTACACGAGGAAACCATAACAGGACATTGGACATTCTCAGTGTCTCCTTAACTACCTGGGGTGAACAAGGAGAGATTCTTGACATTTAACAAATTCCGTCACATGTACTTTAAAGCTTAAAGTTTAGAGACAAGTAATCATTTCATAGGTAATGCAGAATTTCTTTAGTTCTAAAGTCTAACCTTCAAACCATAACGCATGTTGTTGAGGTCATCTTGCTTAAGTGAAGCTCCTTCTGGCTTCATTTTGGTTAAAGACAATTGTTCTTCCTGTGTAAGTCAAAATGAACGCTTGTAATTTCATCAGGAAAGTACTAAAAGTTACGATACGAAATGCAACAAGGTGTAGTTATCGACTACTACTACATAATTTCTATCAAATAACTCAGTTAGCTTCGCCGCATCAACATTTCTTGCAATTTTCCCTTGTAGCATATATTATTGTTGCTTATCTTAACATACAATTGTGAATGTGGTTTTCTGACCAATGAGAACACTAAGTTAGGGTGAATTTGTAAAAAAAAACACCAAGTTCAATGAAAAAAATACTTTTCAACCTCAATCTAACAATTATTTTTACTTAGCTTATAGCGTTTTGAAATTCATAAAACAGATGAAAAAAGTACTTCCAATATAAATTTAAACACATACAGAGTCAGAATTCAGATCATTTGCTGCCACTGCAACCTCTACAGCAGCAAAATGACAAGTGTTTAATTTTTATTTTTACTAATTCAACTTTTGACTAATTAATATGCATCGTTTGATATAAGAATTCAGAGCCAAGAATTTGCAGCAGAGATGCAAAGGATCCATGTTGACAGAGTCATGCATGCCCTCATGAAAGAAAAAGCAGTTTTGGCTCCACACAATGATACTTCGATATTGAAGATAATTCAGAAAATTCTATACTTAATCCTTCTGTTTAGTATTAATGCTTTGTAGGGTCAATAATTTTACTACAATCTATGCATTATCTCACCCTGAGTATGTCCTGCACTTCTTTGTTGTCATGTAGAAACTTGACACTCCACATCATTGCTGCTGCTGTGGTAGTCTGTCCAGCAACTATCAATGTTAACAGATTATCCATAATCTCAGAGTCATCAAGCTTTTCACTGGCTGGCAATGAGTCTCTCTGCAACATGGACTGCAAGAAGTCCTCTGAAGACTCTTCTCCCCTCCTGCGTCTAGCAATGATTTCTCTGAAGGTTTGCATGAGCCTTCTACGAGCCTGCGTGTTACTAAATGTTTGAAATTTTTTCTACAATCGATTTTAAAGCCAAAACCAATCACGGGAAGAGTTTCTGTAAATAGCTTCTGGCTTTCAGAATTGATTCTGAGGAAAAAGAAGTTGATTCAATACATGCTATCAATGTTGGTATTTTCTTAAATTACTCATAGGAAGCATATAATTGACTTCACTTCAATTTAATCCTAGGAGGCGACTTAAATTTACATACAACTATTTAAAGTTTGTGAAGAACTTGTAGAAAATATATATGTTAATCGAAATATCACTAACCTTGATGCCTTTATAGTATCTGGTGCCAGGAATCATGACAGGAAAAGATAACATAGCATCAGAAGTGGCTGTGCAGTCTTTCTCGATCTTTTGTAGTAATGAATCCTCCGTGATGCTCATCAGCATCTCACACATTCCATCAAATGTCATCTTTATATGTCAAACATTTCATGGGAGTCAGGAGAAAATCAAAGTATACTTACTGATTTTCTTACCCTGTTTAGCATTTTTACTACTTTGCTCCTATCTATATCTTCTATATATATATATATGTAAAGCACACTTGAGTTTTAGCATTAAATACATAAACAAAACTCAAGTGTTGCATTGTATTAAAAACATTCAAGCAAAAAAAAAACTTTGTAATAAATATATTCAACAATAATAAAATTTAAATTTAAAAAATTTATATTGTCAAAAACCATTCAACTACTTACATTAAATAACAACGTTCATAAACTTAAAATTTACTTGAGTTTTGTATTTCACAAATATTAAAATTAAATTCAATAAGAAAATAATAGTTTTTAACAAATAATTTAGATAAAATAGTTTTAAAATTTTAAAATTTCAATTTATATGTAAAAGAGACTTGAGTTTTACATTAAACCATATAACGCTCATACCTTTTTATTAAAATACATTAAGAAATAATAAATTTTCTTTGTAATAATATATTAAAAAATGAAAAAATTTGTATTGTAAAAAAATATTCAACTACTTACATTAAATAACGACATTCATCAACTTAAAATTGACTTTAAAAAAACACTGAAATTATCTTCAGTTTTGCATTTGACAAATATTAAAAAATTAAACTTATTTAATAATAAATAATATGTATAAAATATTTTAAAATTTAAAAATGCCGTAAAAAGGTATTTATTCTTAACTATAACATATATGTGCATTATTGAAAAAAATATTTAAACACATTTTTAATCTATGATATATTAGTAAAAATTACTCGAGGAAGCATAATAGAGAAAAATAATAATGACAAAAGTGGAAGAAATGTTTGTTGTGAGAGTCTCAAGGATTAATCTCATGGCTATCGACTGTGTGAAAACATTTGCAAACCAAATAAGTTGAAAAAAATTATTCACAAGATAACATTTTAGACTATTTTTTGTCAAAAGGGTATTTAAGTTATCACTTATTGTAATTCAAAAAGTTAAAATCAATTTATTCTTCTTGGTCATGACATGTCACAGCAAATGACTTTCCATGTAAAAAATATAAAAAAATGATATTAAAACTTATTTCATGGCATTAAATACTTATTAATTAACATTTTTTACGTAATTTAAATTTTTTAAATTAAGTTAATAATTTTTCATATTATTAAATAAATATATTTTTAATTGTTAAAATTATTTCTACGCTAATAATTAAATTTGAGTAATATTAATTATTTATACAAAAAGAACTATAATAATATTTATTGAAATGTCTTAACACAAATTTTTTATATTTATAATTAAAAAATATTTTAATTTTTATTTAATTAAACTATAATAATTTTTATATATTGGTAAAAAATATTGTAAGTAAACCCGTGCAACGCACGGGTATAATATCTAGTTTATAAGATATTCCAGAATTTGTTTATGTTCATTCATGAAGTATTTATCCTTTTATTTTTTCAAGTTAACCATTGACATGTAATATTTTATTTTTAATTATCTAACATTCATGAATAAATTCTTTCAATTTTCTAATTGGAATAATTGTGTGTTGGCTCAGAAACATAGTAATCTCTCCACAATCCATACCACATTGGTCAAATAGCAAACGGCACAAGTGAATGAACATAGGACTATTGACTGTGATAGCTGAAGATATTAGGTGTATGAGTCATTCTACTTATATACTACTCAACACTTCCATTTTCATTTAACATGAAACTTTAATTCACACATGAGTTCTTAACATTTAGAAAAACTAGCAAGGACGGACCCACGTTAAGAGAAGGTGGGTCAAGTGCCCCTACATCATTTTTATTTTTGCTTCATACAATACTATACTATATAATATAAAATATTATCTTACCCCCGCACTCTTCATAAATGCCCCCATAGCTTGACAATTATACATTTAGTGCCACTAAAAAGTTAACTTCTTTTACTTAAAATTCTTGGATCCATCGCTGAAAACTACCATGATTTTTTTTGTAAATTTGAAACTAATAACTTATTTTAACTAATTTTTTAAAGTTAAAAGTGACTTATAAATAGAATAATGGTGAGGACTTACTTGGCTCAATAGAAAATGTATAAAGCTTCGTTTTTACCTTCATGCAGAAGTCCAGCACCTTGAAACTTTTCCCGCTCTCTTGTAGCTTTTGCAGCCTTCCACACAACATTTTGTCAAATTTTGTGAGTAATGAAGATAGGGAGGTCATGGAGAATGGTTCTGATAGAAGTCGCCTTATTCTTTTGTGGCTCTCAACGGGCACACATAATAAGCTTTTCTCTCCTACAGCATCTGCCATTGATTTCACATAACCCTTGTTGAATACCACAAAATCATTAGCAAAAATTGTCCTAGCACCTTCAGGGTTAGGAACAAATACATGGATCTTGCCGAATACCCTTGTCTTGAACCATCTCCCATGCCTATATTTACATCAAGTTAACATGTTATATTGGCCTAACAGAATCTGATAAAACACCACAATAAACTTGATGGTGGTCTAAAAAATATTTTGGTCTAAGCTTATGATTATTTGGATCTAGTTTAGTTGAATTTTCAACCCAAAGTAATTATTCACCTGTTACTCTGTTAGTTATTATTTTCTAACTGATTCCACTATATGCCTAGAACTTTATTTTAGTCTAAAAGTTCAACCTTCTAGCATAAATTGAATCAATATGGTCCATATAACAAGACTAGTGAAAGTCTTGGATATGAAGTACTGACTTGTCATTCGTTCGCACTCGAAACACACCTAGACTGGGTGAAAATAGAAAGAAAAAAGAGAGATGAATGTATTATTCTTACATGACACCACCCTTCTTATATTAGAGGCCACTTTTATTAGACTTGGAATCACGGACTCTAAATATACCTTTAGGTTGATGAGTCTATGTGCTAGATGTGAAAGTGATGTGTGGTCCAAAAATTTTAAGGCGCTATTTGACCTAGAACACTCAAAGTTATAAATTGTTGTAGTCCCCTTAATCTATTCAATGTGAGACTTGTTTTCTTTCGACACTATTCTCAAGTTTAACTGAATTAGTCAAGTAAGACATGTTTTTGCTTGGACTTATACTCAAGTGGAAACTCAGAGATCGTCTATGCAAGGTAGTGCTCCTTTTTCCTTAAACTTCAGTCTCAAGGGCTCATTACTTGATTTTATAGTTGATAATTGAGTATTAGTTGAAAGTTGTTTCTCTTTCAACTCATTTGATATTTTCATGTAACTCTTTTTTTCTTTGGCTTTTTTTTCAATTATGGGCAGTGAGACAATTTGGGCTATGATGTCATTTGTTGGATTTGAAAGTCTGGACCTAACATGTTCCGTTAGCTTTGAGAGAGTGTGATTGACTAATGACTAGTTTGGACTATGATGTCACTTGTTAAATTCGGAAGTACACGCTTAAAATGTTTCTTTCATTTAGAGTTTTTTTTATAAGCAAATGTTAGTTGTTAGTAATTAGTCCTTCTTAGTTGATAATTGAGCACTACAAAAAAAACATGATTTAGTGGGGGTTATTTAGCGGGGGTTTTAACAACCCCCGCAGATTACATTAATTTTCATTAGTTAGGGGAGGTTTTAATAACCCCCGCAAAAACTTACGTTATTATCTCTCCCAATTTTCACTCTCTGAACTCTCATCTCACTCTCACTCTCACTCTCACTCTGAACTCGTTTCTCATTCTCACTCTCACGATTGCAACCTGATTCGTTAACCATGGAAGCTCCTGAATCCTTTCCACCTATTTGATCTCTCGATTTCCACCGATTGCAACCTGATTTGATCTCTCAATTTCCACCGATTTCAACCTGATTCACTCTCGATTTCTTCTGATTCGACTCTCAATTTCACTCTCCTGATTCCACTCTCGATTAAACCCTAAAATCTACTCTCAGTTCTCTTTATGATTCCTCAATCTCCAGTGTTTCACGAGAAAACGCTCAATCTCTGCTTCACTTGCATTTTCCTGGTAAGAACTCAACTCCACTTCCGTATGAGTTTCAATTTTGCTTCTGATTTTGAGTTTTGTTTCTCTTTGGAATCACAAATTAGGCAGAAATTCTCTGGAGCTGGAACCTAGACATTGTTAGGAGCTTAGGAGCTGGAAGGTAAGTCGATTTCGTTTGCTTAACTTGAATATCTATGGCTGGATTGGTATGATATGATCGAGTAAAACTGTGGAAGTGAATACAGGTTTTCCAGTTTCAATTGGCTTTTGGGAGTGTTGACTTGTTTCATACGATTGATAACTTGGATCAATCCCAATTTTTCAATGAAATACTCAAGTTGAATCTGAATGGGGAACCCCTTTTAGCTACTAAAATTCCTATATTAGAAACAAAGCGAATAGTATAAAATCATTTATTCTGTTTGATATCAGCATCTAGCATTGACATCAGCTGCATATTCTGTTATAGAAGAACGTTGCACACTAGTATTTATATTTACTTTTCCAAGTCTTGTGTTGGTGATGTTTGTAGCCAGTATAAATGGGATTATCCCTTATAGCTGCATATCTCTATTTTATATTTCTATAAACAGTGATGGTATTATGTTTTGCTTGCTCCCCATAAGAGCTTGTTCTTGTTGATGTTTAATGGCTTGTTTTCTCCTTTTAACTGTGTTTTAGGCAGGAATAAGATTCAAGGCAATCTCTATTGCACTACAAGAACACATTTTCCTTATCATTTCAATATTTTATGAAGCATAATTTTTTTTATACTGTTATTGGGAACTGATTGGTACTGTCATTTTGAGCTATTAATCATTTTGTTGCTTGATAGGTTTTTGCTTTGTTTATGCAGTCATGCCAAGGTTCAAGCGTTTCCACAACCCACAAAAATCAGCGTCTGGATCATCAATTGAAGCTTCTTCACAATCAGCTCCTGAAGTCTCTCAAAAAGCCCCACCATCGAAGAACCCCGTGAGTACACCATCTTGGAATGTTGAAGCAATAGGTATGTGTCATATTTTCTTAAGCAATATGGATTGGTTTTGATATTTGAACGAGTGAAAATAGTAACTGACAAAGTTGAAACTGAAATAAAGAAAGAAGGCCTAAGGCCTAGGATGCTGCAGAGAAAACTGTGTGTCCATAATCATAGCATAATTTATAAATAAATAAATAAGATCATGACACTTTAGAAGATGGACTTTTGAAGTGGTTTTAGTGTAATTTCTCTAGAAAAATGAGATAGATGCTTTGAGAAGTTTAGATTTTTGGTGTGTCGTTCATCTTATGTCCATCTTAGGAAACAATCACTTGCCCCTTCTTCTATAGTCTCTGCTAATTTTAGCTCAATTTGTAGGATTTGTTTGTTACTAGAGTGGTTCTCCAACTAAATTTACATTTTAAGCTTACTTTCTTTTCCTTCCTTTTTTACCTGTTATAGAAGATGTGTACCGACCTATGCTGTAAGCAATAACATATACCTTGAGAATGAAAGAAATTAAGACCAGTACTGCATCCAATAAACACATGCTTCTTATCCAGGAGTTAAGGTTCTTTACTTAACTCTGTTTTATCTTTCAGAGACTCAAACAGGGAAATTGATGGATGTAAATTTTCTCTCTTTGTTTCTACTTTCTACTGTTGTTACTTATCTGAAAGGTTTCTAGAAAGTTTCTTGCTATAATCTCAGTTTCTCAAGTTTTCATTTTCAGGTTGTATGCAGTACTCTCCAAAATATATCATTGATTTCTTTCCTAATTGGTATTACTCTATTTGGATGGGCAACCAAGCAAGTTATAAATGTTATTCAGGTTGGTTCATGATACATTTATGCTTGATATTTAGATGATGATTGATGAGGTGTTGTATAATGTATCTATCTAGTTTTTTTTACCAACCCCTAACCCATAATGAAATGAGGAAGAAGAAGAGAAGCAAAGCATGTAAGAGAAGAAAAGAAAATCCAAACTCCAAAGAAAACCGAGCGGAACTTAATAGTCTATATTTTTCAGTTTGGAATATTCATCTTGACAGAGTAATAGGAAATTTGTAACCTTTGAGTTCCTGTAATCTGAACTTTCTTTTAGCATGACTCAGGAACTTCATATTGTGACCTGATAATTGGCTTCAAAGATTGTTTTTTACATTCTAGCTGTAGGCTTTCTTGGATTGAAAGTTGTGTATGGGTTATTTTGGATTGTAAGTTGTCTATGAGTTTGTTTCTTTAATTGAAGTGTTTTGTTATTTTGGATTATGAGGTTAAAAATGTTCCTAGAATATATTATAGGCTGTAAATAATCTCTTGCATTTAAGGGAGGTTTAAAACTCCCGTTAAAAAAGCTTGCGGATAAGGGAGGTTTAAAACCCCCACTAAAAACCGCCGCTAAATTCATATACAGGTACCAGGGTTTGCTGAAAAACGCCGCTAATGATTTGTGGGGAGTGTAACTTCGAGATTTTTCAAAACCCCCGCTAAGTAACTCGCGGGGGTTGAAAACCCCCACTAAATGCAAAAAAAAACCCCACTAAATAACATTTTTTTTTGTAGTGGAGTATTAGTTGAAAGTTGTTTCTCTTTGAACTCATTTGATTTTTTCAGGTAACTCTTTTTTTCTTTGGGCTTTTTTTTTTCAATTATGGGCAGTGAGACAATTTGGGCTATGATGTCATTTGTTGGATTTGAAAGTCCGGACCTAACATGTTCCGTTAACTTGGAGAGAGTGTGATTGACTAGTTTGGACTATGATGTCACTTGTTAAATTCGGAAGTACACGCTTAATTTTTTTTTTCATTTAGAGTTTTTTTTATAGGCAAATGTTAGTTGTTAGTAATTAGTCCTTCTTAGAGTTTGAACCCTGAACCCTGAACCCTTCATCTCACCCAATCCTTATGTCCCAAGCTCTTACCACTTGAGTTATTCTTGAGTGTGACAGGTTAGTGTGGTTGTAGTCCAAATTAAAAACCTTAAGATTATTAGACTTAAAATACTCAGTTATAAATCAATGAAGTCTCCTTAATCTATTTAATGGGAGATTCTTTCAACAACCTTCAACTAAAGGGAACACGCCCACCCCAACCTACAAAAAGGGACCTACACCAATATTTTGGGCCCGCTCCAAGTTCAAGAATATTTATCACCTCTCGCTATTAAAATTTCATATGTTATCACTTCTAAAACCTTGAGGAGAGTAGAACCGCAAGAAAACAAAGTGCAACCTTGGTATAATGAAAACAGTAATCAGTCACTAGACCAGACCTTTGTCTCAATATTTATCAATCTTAACAATTTTCTCTTCAGAAAGAAAAGCAGATAAGAACTGTATGCCCAGTGGCGGATCTAGGACCCGGGGTCAGGGGGTTCAAATTTTTTAAATGAACACATCGGTAAAAATATAATTAAAAAAACTTTAACATGTTTTATACATCAGAAATTATACAAGTCATAGTTGTGCAAATAGGTGAATTTTTTATGCAAATAGGTGCAAAACTTGGTTTACTAGTATAATTTAAAATTTTCAGGAGTTCAAAAAAAATATTATATAGGTTAAATAATTATTATAGGGGGGTTATGTGCAATTTTTTTTTCCAGGGGGTTCAATTGAACCCCCTCACTCTAAGCTACATCCGCCACTGTGTATGCCAGGCCATGAATCAAACACATATTCTATATAAAAAACAAAAACACATTGAATTTATGCATATTTGGGATCACCTTTTGTAATCACGTCTAAAACCAAAATCAATTCTGACATAAATTTTTTAGTGCATAGTTTTATTGCATTTTGAGAGAAAGAAAAGTTAATCCAAATATATCAATTAAAATAACGAAAGTAAGTGCTAGTTTGAAAATCCTTATATGCCATAATCAATTACAATTTACGAGGAGTAGCTTCTAAGTTTAGAAATTGATTAGGAAAAGTTGATGCAAAGATGTTATAAGTCACTTACCACAATCGTCTAAGTCTGACAAAATCATAGCATCCTCTTGTGCTATTAGTGGCTGAAAGCAAAGAAAAAGTTTCCCCGATGAAAGGTAATCCTAGTCGTCCAGGGATATCTTTTCTCTCATTTTTGGCTCCTTTCCAAGCTTTTGAAGCCAAATATGTAAACCACACTGAGATTAATGCGACCAAGATTACCTCATAATAATTTTGCACTACGAATACTAGATCTTCTCTGGAGAGAATATTCAACATCTTTTATGTTTAGTTGTTGTTTTTTCTCAAACCAATAGCTAGATCAAGGAAGCCAAGTACTACTAAAATGTTATATTAAACGGGCTTGACGATAGTGTTAGAGTGTTACATAAAAGACAAGTAATGCTTTGTTTTTGTAAAATATTAGAATTATAAAGATGGGAATCTTTGGATGGACTGCTATTACAATAACCGAAAGATTCGTCTTACTAGAAGACAATCTTAAAAAATTATCAATTATGCGTGTTTGATTAAAAATATTCACTTAATTACCAAAATTAAATTATTGTGGTGGGGGAGGCTGGGAGAGTGAGGGTGCAGTGAGGAAACGTAGCGCCCCAATTTCTCAATCGGGTATCGCATTAGTAATCCAACAAAGTCTAGGGACTAAACTCAGATTTTTCAAAACATTAGGGATTTTCGAAAAATACTCATCATCACCAAGGCAAGTGCATCCGAGAAGTTCTCAGGAAAGCGAGGTGCATCACAATGAACAACTTTAAGTACTAAAGTTTTCCTTAACCAGAACAATCCAATAGTTCCTTACCCTAGATCAAACAAGTTCTATTTGTCGCCTCGCTTGATAAAACAATTTCAATTTTAAATTTCAAATCACGTCTTAAACTTATTAACGAATATATATAACCCCAATAGATTGTTTAATTTGAATCCAAAATAGATATATGTGTTAACAACCAAATATTCAAAAACACTAGATGACGAGAAGATAAAACTAAAGTTCCTTCTAGCCTTCGCGTCAACGAAGAAGTCATAGATCTCTGTCTTCACCGCCTCAAACAACTCGTCGATCCTACGATCAATCACCATGAAACCGTCTCCATATCCTCCGCCACGAAACAAATCATAGATGACATGGTGATTCATCTTCCTCGTCTAATCGTGTTGAGCGCCCTAACAATTACCAAACAACCAAGGAGTTAACTCAAATAATTCAAATCACAAAAGAGATAGACATGCTTATTCGATTCATATTCAAGAAGATGAGGAGATAAGATAAGATCAATGATTTCAAAATAAGATAACAACAAGATAATAATATATCATCAATTTCAAACGAAGACAACAAACAACAATAAGGTTAGTACCCTAAGGTGCAACTACATGCATCTACCAAATGGTTCGGTCAAGAATGTCTCTCAAGACTGGATAATCACGCATGACAACTCCACCTCATTGCCACTTCAATAATTCAAAACACCTCCGCAAGGTGCGACAATCTCATGAGACAAATAATCATCTCATTGCCACTTCAAGTTTCAAGCCCTATATGCTCAAGTTAGTTCACCAAAATTTCGTGACCCATACACAATCAACAAGTTCCAAGTTAAAAATCATGTTATGAGAAACTCAAGATATCTCAATTGTTCATCAAACATATAACTTATTAATCATGCTTAAAACCTGCCCAAAACAACATCAACTTAAAGATTAATCTCATAGGAAAATCAGCCAACAAGTTTTAATTTAAGGTAAAAAAATGTCTTATACACAATTATATGAGCACTCAAACATGTTATAATAGCGCATAAAAAAAACATGTTATAATCATAGAAAAATCAGAAAAAAGGAAATTGATCATAACATGTAAAAACTTCATCCAAATAACATCAAACTATAACACCTTCATATCAAACACATGTAATCGATTATAAGACACACATGACTCGAAAAAGACACTCTAGGATCGAGTTACCCTTACCTCCTCAAGTAGTAATGCATACACTTTACAACCTCGATGCTTGGAAAAGAAGAAATAAAAACTTGAACTCTTTAGCGAGATGGATAGGGGGTTTCGACCAAGAGCAAAAAAAGAGGTGCTTGAGGTTTGATGATTCCTCAAGTGTGTTTTAGGTGAGGGTAGAAGCAGCTCCAGGTGAATGAGTTTTCCCTCAACCAAAGACATTTATTTATAGCAAACCACCTACGTCTTCCCCAAGCTACCACTCGAATAGCCTCCTCTAGATGGGGTAGTTATTTTGTTTTTTCCTAACTCATCTTTGAATAAAACTCTTCATCTTTTCCAAAAGATGACATGAACTTTGAGTTATAAGAAAAAATTCTATCTCTAGCTCCTTACATTTAAAATTATGGATTTAATTCTATATGCATGAAGATATTGGAATGTCAAAAATAAAGATAACTCTCCTATTTATAAGATTGCTTCAACTACAAGTAACTCATCTTAAGACTAAGTCAACGTAAAACAATTTATCTTCCAATTATATATATATAGGAAAATGTTTAGTTGTTAGAAATGTTAGTAAATTAATCCCTCATCCTCATATGATAGCTCAAGTGGTAGGAGCTGGGGGACATGTGGGTTGGGTAGAGAATGTCCAGGGATCGATTCCTAGCGGGTGCAATTTATATTTCAGATGTACCAAAAAAAATAGTAAATTAATCTCTCCTCCGGGTTCGAACTCGGGACCCTTCACCCTTTATCTCACCCAACCCTTCTTATGTCCCTAGCTCTTACCACTTGAGTTATCCTTCAGGGACATATCGAATGACATAAAATAATAAGGGAGAATATAATTGGAATGGGCGGGACATAAAGGATACTTATGCCCGCCCAAATCGAGTAATCAGATGAACGAAAGACACCTTGGCGGGATTCACGGAACAACATCGAATCCCGCCCTTCCTTTAGTCAGGCCCACACGCCAGCTGGAAGATTCCTTTAGATTTGTCTTATATGCATAAAGACTTGGACCCCGGTTGTCAGGCCCAAGTACAGTAAAAGTCCACATCATGATCACTTCCTCTATAAAAGGAGAGGTCAACACCTTGTAAAAAGTACCTTTTGAACATTTAATGAGAATATTCCTTTTATGATATTTTTAGTACTCTACTAGGGTTTACTTTCTGACGAACGCACTGTCGCGGGTGCGTGCCAAAGTATTCTGCTTTGAATGCAGTACAAGGTGTTAACACCAGGATCGATCTCACAAGGACTTGATAAATTATTAATTGATATTAGAGTATAACAAGAAACCTAAAAAGGGGTTGATTGATTGGATTGAAAAGTAACAAAGCAATAACTAAATAGACTAGACAGAAGAGAGAAAACGTTAGTCATCGGATTATAACATTCAAGTGCAACAAACCTTCATTGGTTACATAAGATTAATTCTTCCTTTTCAATTCCCTAATTCGTGAGAACTAATTAATTAAGCGGAAATTAATTCACAGTTTCCTAAACTAAGCGATTAAGAAACAGTTACGAACTAACATGAACTAAGCGAACATGCATAAACTCTTATTCCTAAACCTAAGGAATTAAGCAAACCCTAGATCAGAAATAGAGATGAAAAGAATTAATAAAGAAAAAAATTTGCATTAAGAACAGAACCTCAAGTTTGCAAACACAAGAATATTAAAAATCCTAAGACTAACTATGGAGTTTAGCAACTCATACTAGAAAAGATGGAGAGAGATATTAGGAGAAGGTGGAGGAGGTGATGGTGAGATGTGGTGAGGTGATGGTGAGGTCTAACAAAAGCCTAAACTCACTTATTTATACTAATAAATAAACTTGTTCATCAAGTAACAATCTTTGTTATCTAAATCTTTTCTAAATCTTCACAAAATCGGGCCCACATAAAGGAGTAAACTGCTGAACAATCAGGCATTCACGGGTCCTACAAGAAGTCTGAATCTTCAATTGAGGTAAACAAGAGAGTTGTATCTCTTTAAGTCAGCTTCGCGGGCCTTCATTCGGATCCTAATTCGGAGTTCTGTAGCCCAAGATATGATAATTTTAGTGCAGACTGTTCCAGACTCGCAGGATTAGCGACAGCAACTTTGTAAGGACATTCTGACCAAGTTAGAGGCTTGTTCTTCAATTGTGCTGAACATGAAAGTTGTAGGGCTTCGGGTTAGCTTTCCAACGACATATTATGGGCCTTATTTCGATATTTCTGGCTCCAGATTCAACCTGTTCTAGCAAAACAGTCATAGAAACTAAAAGTGTAGAATTAAGCTCTTTTCCATGAATAATCCAAATAAGCACTAATGGTCAAAACATGGCTAAGTCATAACAATTAAGCACAAAAATGTATATAATGAAGCTTAGAAAGACACACGTAAAGTGTATAAATTATGCGCTTATCACTTTCTGTCGGTCTTCTACGTCAGATCTCCCTAGTACAGAACATTGGCGCTGTCTGTGGGTCTTACCTCGATCTACAACTTGACGTAGACGGTGAGCTCTAAGATCCATGGAAACCCGTTCGTGTGGCGTGGGCCGCCGAGATCATCGCCGGAGGGGGGGTGGTCGTCACGGCGGCCGCGGCGGCGGACGACACAACAACCATGAAGTACCTCAAGAGCCGGAGCAGGAGGCTTCTTCGGAAGGGGTTCACTCGGTGGCACAGTCACCGGTGTCGTTGGTGAATGCTGCTCCGGGAAGACCTTTAGATCTGATCGCTAGATCAGATCCAGGAGTCAGGCGACGATCAGCGCCGCCTGAATACGTGAATCTGGACGACTTCAAAAACAGCGTTCCGAGAAAAGCACCAGAGGTAGTGACGGGAATCACTCCGGCGGCCTTGCAACAAATGTTGGATACTTTGCAAAAAGTACAAAGCCAGAACGAGCAGTTGCAAGCCCAGGTGGAGTATTTAACCCAACGACAAGACTATAAGCAAGAACAACGGCTCGAGGCTGAGGATGTTGTCGAGTTCCAGCCTTTTGTTCCCGCCATCACACGGGTGGGTATACCAAAGCACCTGCAGACCATGGCACTGGACGCCTTCTCTGGCGACACTGATCCTATGGAACACTTGAGATATTTCAACACTAAAATGGTGATCGGCGGGGCAACGGATGCGGTAAAGTGTCGGTTGTTGCCTTCTACGTTTAAAGGCATGGCGATGCAGTGGTTCATTAGACAACCGCCCTTCTCCATCGATAATTTCACCGATCTATCTACTAAGTTTCCGACTCAATTTTCCGCCAATAAAACCACAAAAGCAACAATGTTTGATCTTTTCAGCATACATCAGCAACCAGGGGAAAAGTTAAAAACCTACATGGCATGCTTCAGCAAGATGGCAGTTCAGTTGGAGGAGGACAATCCGGACGTATGTTTGGCGTCTTTCAAAAATGGTCTCCGGGCGGGTGATTTGAATCGGGACTTAACGAGGCGACCAGCAAAAGACATGATGGACCTTCGTGCCCGTGTTCAGGAATTCATATTAATTGAGCAAGATGATCAGAAAAAACAAGAAAGAGAGGAAGGACGCAAGCAAGCCCAATCCGGCGGGGTGTCACAGGATAAACCTAAGGCGGGGAAGGAAACCAGGGTAGCACAAACCCCCCGTGTACCAAGACCGGGACCATATCAAAACTCCAAACCAGGATTTCAAAATACATGGCACAGAAATTCCCAAGGTCCCACTGCAGCCACAACTGGTCAGCATGGTGCTTCGCCAGCTCCGGTTCCACTTACCAAGTTGAATGCACCCTTAAGCACCATTTTAAGGGCAGTTGGGCAAACAAACGTTGTACAGTACCCGCCACCACCACGGCGGCCGCCGGCTAATGTAGATACCAATAGGTGGTGCGAGTACCACAAAGCGTTGGGGCATACGACAGATAATTGTTGGAACTTGAGGCGGGAAATTGATCGTTTGATTAAGGCTGGCCATTTGGCAAATTTCGTTAAAGACACAACAACGCCAGAGGCCGCTAAGATAAATCAAGGGGAAAAAGGCAAAGGGAAGGAGATAGTTGAAGAGTTGGGCGATCCTGTTGGGGAATGCTCATCTATTGCAGGAGGATTCGGCGGGGGTGCAATTTCAAGTAAGGCTAGAAAACGCTATGTGGCGGCGGTACACTCAGTACAGGAGGCGAACGAAGGTGAGTGTTGGGTGAATCATTCCCCTATCATATTCACACCTCAGGATTTTGCGCATGTGATCCCCCATGACAACGATCCAATTGTGGTAACAATCAGTGTTAACAATTATGCGACGAAGAAAGTATTTTTAGACCAGGGATCTTCGGCGGATATCATTTATGGAGATGCATTTGATCGCCTGGGGTTAAAGGAATCCGATTTGAGGCCATATAAAGGAACCTTGGTAGGATTTACAGGGGACCGTGTCAATGTGCGGGGATATGTGGAAATACCAACTGCTTTTGGAGAAGGGGAGTTTGTTAAGAAATTTCAAGTAAAGTACTTAGTCTTGGCGTGCAGAGCCAACTACAATGTACTCTTGGGGCGAGACACCCTCAACAAGATCTGTGCGGTCATTTCAACTGCTCACTTAACTGTCAAGTATCCAGCCTGTAATGGGAAGGTCGGGATACTGCGCGTAGACCAGAATGCAGCAAGAGAGTGCTATTTACGAAGCGTGGCGCTTTATGGACGAAAGGCCGCCAAGGAAAGTCATCGAATTACAGAAATCTTTCCACAAGAAGGATTTAGTTTAGACCCAAGAGATGAGGTTGATGATTTTCGCCCACAACCTCTGGAAGAAACCAAGCAGGTGCAAGTCAAGGACAAGTTCTTAAAGATTGGTAGCAGTTTAACAAAAGAGCAAGAGGAAAGACTAATCACCCTTCTAGGTGATAATTTGGATCTCTTTGCATGGACCATCAATGATGTGCCAGGGATTGACCCCAATGTGATCACTCATAAATTGGCCATACGACCAGGGGCGACCCCAGTCATCCAACCAAGGCGAAGAATGAGTGATGAAAAGAACAAGGCCGTACAATTAGAGACTGAGAAACTAATCAAGGCTCGCTTCATCCGTGAGGTACAGTACCCAAAGTGGCTCGCCAATGTGGTAATGGTAAAAAAAGCCAATGGAAAGTGGCGAATGTGCACGGACTACACAAGCTTGAACAAAGTTGTAAGATCAAGTTTTGATCTAGTAGTACAACTCTATGTTTTGATGATTACAAGTTAACCTTTTGATATGAACAATTGTGGTACTCTAACGTGTTTTTCTGAGTGTGCTATTTACAGGCTCTGACCTCAACTCAATCTCACACAAATCAGAAGCACTGTGTTAAAGAGCGACCCAAGCAACGCTTTCGCATTCACCATGTTCAGTATGAACAGTGGAAAAGCTTCAGAAGTTCTGAAGTTATACAAACTCTGATGTGGACTCAGTCACTAGAAGTTCTGAAGATCCAGAAAGTCTGATAACCAAGAAACACTGAAGGCTCAGATATTCTGATGGTGTAGAAGACTCTGAAGATCCAGAAGCTGATTAGTGAAATTCTGATGTCCAGAAGCAAGATACTCTGAAGACCATGTACTTCCCTCTGAGTTCAGAATCAGAAGAAACAATGGTCAGAGGATCTGGGCTTCCCCTCTGACTCTGATCAACCGGCTTCACAAGTTCCAATATGAAGCATTCCCCTGATCAGAAGTCTCCTAGGTTTAAAGGTCAAGTCGCTATCCAAGTACAAAAGCAACTGTACCTCCCTGACGACCTACCTAACAGTCTCAGACATAGCAGAAGCTGGATTTTCCAGAACTGCCCTCCAACGGTAGCATTTTCCATGCAACGCTCAACCCTAATCCTTGGAGTATATAAAGAGGCTGAAGATTGAAAGAAGCTGCTAGAAGCATTCACATACGCGCAATACAATTTCAAATTCTTCTAAGCTTTCTTTCATCTGAAATTCATTGAGTTTACTATTAGCTTTTTAGAAGCAAATCTCTTGTAAACAATTCTTTGATAAACAGTTTGTTTAGTTCCTTTAGGAGATCAAGGTTGATCGGATCCTAGAGAAGACTAAGAGAGTGAATCTTAGTGTGAGCTAAGTCAGTGTAATTGTTAGTCACTTGTAGGTTTCAAGTGCAGTTGTAACTCTTACCTGATTAGTGGATTGCCTTCATTATAAGAAGGAAGAAATCACCTTAACGGGTGGACTGGAGTAGCTTGAGTGATTTATCAAGTGAACCAGGATAAAATCCTTGAGTGCTTTTCTATCTCTTATCTTTAGCACTTAAGTTCTCGAAAGATTTGTCAAAATCTTTAAGGTGGAAGCTTTATACTGAAAACGTTATTCAAACCCCCCCTTTCTACCGTTTTTCATACCTTCAATTGGTATCAGAGCGCAAGTCCTGATTACCACACCTAACAGTGTTCAGTGATCCGGGCCGGTGTGAAAAACAATGGCTGCCAACACCAGTGAAACTCAAAGAGATGGTTACAATGCAAAGCCTCCTATGTTCGACGGTCAAAGGTTCGAATATTGGAAAGATAGACTGGAAAGTTTCTTTCTGGGTTTCGATGCAGATCTCTGGGATATTATTGTGGATGGATACGAGCGTCCAGTTGATGCAGATGGCAAGAAGATCCCAAGGTCAGAGATGACTGCAGATCAAAAGAAGCTGTACTCACAACATCACAAAGCAAGAGCAATTCTTCTAAGTGCTATTTCCTATGAAGAGTACCAGAAGATTACAGATTGTGAGTTTGCGAAAGGCATTTTCGAATCTCTGAAGATGTCTCATGAAGGAAACAAGAAAGTCAAAGAATCAAAGGCATTGTCTTTGATCCAAAAGTATGAATCCTTCATCATGGAGCCAAATGAGTCCATTGAAGAAATGTTCTCCAGATTTCAGTTGCTTGTAGCTGGCATACGACCTCTCAACAAGAGCTACACAACAAAAGATCATGTCATAAGGGTCATCAGGTGTGTTCCTGAAAGTTGGATGCCTTTAGTGACTTCAATAGAGCTCACGAGAGATGTTGAGAATATGAGTTTAGAAGAACTCATCAGCATTTTGAAATGCCATGAGCTGAAGCGCTCAGAGATGCAAGATCTGAGGAAAAAGTCCATAGCCTTGAAATCTAAATCTGAAAAGGCTAAGGCTGAGAAGTCAAAAGCTCTTCAAGCTGAAGAAGAGGAATCTGAAGAAGCATCAGAAGATTCTGATGAAGATGAGCTGACTCTGATCTCCAAGAGACTCAATCGCATCTGGAAGCACAGGCAGAGCAAATACAAAGGCTCTGGAAAGGCAAAAGGAAAGTCTGAATCCTCAGGTCAGAAGAAGTCCTCACTTAAGGAAGTCACATGCTTTGAGTGCAAAGAATCAGGGCACTACAAAAGTGATTGTCCAAAGTTGAAGAAGGACAAGAAGCCAAAGAAGCACTTCAAGACAAAGAAGAGTCTGATGGTGACATTTGATGAATCAGAGTCAGAGGATGTTGACTCTGATGGTGAAGTCCAAGGACTCATGGCTATTGTCAAAGACAAGGAAGCAGAGTCAAAGGGAGCTGTTGACTCTGACTCAGAATCAGAAGGAGATCCTAACTCAGACAATGAAAATGAGGTATTCGCTTCTTTCTCTACCTCTGAACTGAAACATGCATTGTCTGATATCATGGATAAATATAACTCCTTATTGTCTAAGCATAAGAAGCTGAAAAAGGACTTATCTGCTGTTTCCAAGACTCCTTCTGAACATGAGAAAATTATTTCTGATTTGAAAAATGATAATCATGCTTTGATCAATTCTAACTCTGTGCTTAAGAACCAAATTGCTAAGTTAGAAGAAATTGTTGCCTGTGATGCCTCTGATTGTAGAAATGAGTCTAAGTATGAAAAGTCTTTTCAAAGATTCCTAGCTAAAAGCGTGGATAGAAGCTTAATGGCTTCAATGATCTATGGCGTAAGCAGAAATGGAATGCATGGCATTGGCTATTCTAAACCAATTAGAAATGAGCCCTCTGTGTCTAAAGCTAAATCCTTGTATGAATGCTTTGTTCCCTCTGGTACCATATTGCCTGATCCTTTACCTGCTAAAGTTGCTAAAAACCCTCTTAAAAAGGGATCTTTCTCTATGTCTAAATATCATGCAAATATTCCTTTAAAATATCATGTTGAGACACCCAAGGTGATCAGAACCTCTGGGGTAACTAACAAGAAAGGACCCAGAAAGTGGGTACCTAAGGACAAGATTATCTATGTTGCAGATATCCTTGATAGCTCCATTGAAACACCAATCATGGTATCTGGACAGTGGATGCTCGCGTCACATGACGGGAGAAAGGCGTATGTTCCGAGAGCTGAAACTTAAGCCTGGAGGCGAAGTTGGCTTTGGAGGAAATGAAAAGGGTAAAATTGTTGGTACTGGTACTATTTGTGTAGATAGTAGTCCATGCATTGATAATGTGTTATTGGTAGACCGCTTAACACATAACTTATTGTCTATAAGTCAATTAGCTGACAAGGGTTATGATGTTATATTCAATCAAAAGTCCTGCCGGGCTGTAAGTCAAATCGATGGCTCTGTTCTGTTTAACAGCAAGAGGAAGAACAACATTTATAAGATCAGATTATCTGAGTTGGAGGCTCAGAATGTGAAGTGCCTTCTGTCTGTTAATGAAGAGCAGTGGGTATGGCATAGACGGTTAGGGCATGCCAGTATGAGAAAGATTTCTTAGTTGAGCAAGCTAAACCTTGTCAGGGGCTTACCCAATCTGAAGTTCGCTTCAGACGCTCTCTGTGAAGCATGTCAGAAAGGCAAATTCACAAAAGTCCCTTTCAAGGCAAAGAATGTTGTCTCAACCTCAAGGCCGTTGGAACTTCTGCATATCGACCTTTTTGGACCAGTGAAAACTGAGTCTATAGGTGGCAAGAGATATGGGATGGTTATCGTTGATGACTATAGCCGCTGGACATGGGTAAAGTTTCTAACCCGCAAGGATGAGTCTCATGCTGTGTTCTCTACCTTCATTGCTCAAGTGCAAAACGAGAAGGCTTGTAGGATTGTGCGTGTCAGAAGTGACCATGGTGGAGAGTTTGAGAATGACAAGTTTGAGAGTCTGTTTGATTCCTATGGAATTGCACATGATTTCTCTTGTCTCAGAACTCCTCAACAAAATGGTGTTGTTGAGAGGAAGAACAGAACTCTTCAGGAGATGGCTAGAACCATGCTCCAAGAAACTGGCATGGCTAAGCACTTTTGGGCAGAGGCAGTAAATACAGCATGTTACATTCAGAACAGAATCTCTGTGAGACCAATTCTGAATAAGACTCCTTATGAATTGTGGAAGAACAAAAAACCCAACATTTCTTATTTTCATCCTTTTGGCTGTGTTTGTTATGTTCTCAATACTAATGATAGATTGCATAAATTTGATGCTAAGTCTTCTAAGTGTCTATTACTTGGTTATTCTGAGAGATCTAAAGGTTTTAGATTTTATAATACTGATGCTAAGACTATTGAAGAATCTATTCATGTTAGATTTGACGATAAGCTTGACTCTGACCAGTCAAAGCTAGTTGAGAAGTTTGCAGATTTAAGCATTAATGTTTCTGACAAAGGCAAAGCTCCAGAGGAAGCTGAGCCAGAGGAAGATGAACTAGAGGAAGAAGCTGGTCCCTCTAACTCACAAACTCTGAAGAAGAGCAGAATCACTGCAGCTCACCCTAAGGAATTGATTCTGGGCAACAAAGACGAACCAGTAAGAACCAGATCAGCCTTCAGACCCTCTGAAGAGACCTTGCTCAGTCTGAAAGGATTAGTGTCCTTAATTGAACCCAAGTCCATAGATGAAGCTCTTCAGGACAAGGATTGGATTCTGGCTATGGAAGAAGAATTGAATCAATTCTCCAAGAACGATGTTTGGAGCTTAGTGAAGAAGCCTGAGAGTGTCCATGTAATTGGAACAAAATAGGTATTCAGAAATAAGCTGAATGAGAAAGGAGATGTAGTCAGAAACAAAGCAAGGCTAGTTGCTCAAGGCTACAGCCAGCAGGAAGGAATAGACTACACTGAAACATTTGCTCCAGTAGCAAGACTGGAGGCAATCAGACTGTTGATCTCTTTTTCAGTGAATCACAACATAGTTCTACATCAGATGGACGTGAAGAGTGCCTTCCTAAATGGTTATATTTCAGAGGAAGTCTATGTTCATCAACCCCCAGGTTTTGAAGATGAGAAGAAGCCAGACCATGTGTTCAAATTGAAGAAGTCACTCTATGGTCTGAAGCAAGCTCCCAGAGCATGGTATGAGAGACTCAGCTCATTCCTTCTGGAGAATGAGTTTGTAAGGGGTAAAGTAGATACAACTCTTTTTTGCAAGACTTATAAAGATGATATCTTAATTGTGCAAATTTATGTTGATGATATTATATTTGGTTCTGCTAATCAATCTCTATGCAAAGAATTTTCTGAGATGATGCAGGCTGAATTTGAGATGAGTATGATGGGAGAATTAAAGTACTTTCTGGGAATACAAGTTGATCAAACACTAGAAGGAACATATATCCATCAGAGCAAGTACACTAAAGAACTTCTGAAGAAGTTCAATATGCTGGAATCTACAGTGGCCAAGACTCCAATGCATCATACATGCATTCTGGAGAAAGAAGATAAAAGTGGTAAAGTATGTCAGAAGCTCTATCGTGGCATGATAGGTTCACTTCTATACTTAACTGCATCTAGGCCAGATATACTATTTAGTGTTCATTTATGTGCTCGTTTCCAATCAGATCCAAGGGAAACCCACTTAACTGCTGTTAAGAGGATCCTAAGGTATCTGAAAGGCACCACTAACCTTGGCTTGATGTATAAGAAAACATCAGAGTATAAGCTTTCAGGTTATTGTGATGCTGATTATGCTGGAGATAGAACAGAGAGAAAAAGTACTTCTGGAAATTGTCAATTTCTGGGAAGCAATCTAGTCTCATGGGCAAGCAAGAGGCAATCAACCATTGCACTATCAACTGCAGAGGCAGAATATATCTCAGCAGCAATATGCAGCACTCAGATGCTCTGGATGAAACATCAGCTGGAGGATTATCAGATCCTTGAGAGCAATATCCCAATCTATTGTGATAACACTGCTGCAATCTCATTGAGTAAGAATCCTATCTTGCATTCAAGGGCAAAGCACATTGAGGTAAAGTATCACTTTATTTGAGATTTTGTACAGAAGGGCGTACTTCTTCTGAAGTTTGTTGATACTGACCATCAATGGGCAGATATCTTTACAAAGCCCTTAGCAGAGGATAGATTTAATTTTATTCTGAAAAATCTGAACATGGACTTTTGTCCAGAGTGAAGATGGATCAGAACCTCTAACTATGATACTTCTCGATCAGAAGATGTCTAGTCCAGAAGGTAACTCAATCAGAGTGTGTGTACCCATTGGTACTGACTCTGAAGCTGAGACAGCAACACGTGTGTCAGTATTTCTGATGCATAGTTCCTTGTGCCCGTGTGACAGTCTGTCATGATTGCGTGTAGATGTGCTTCTCTCCTGTGTGTGATATGTGTATTTACTGTTACTATCTATCTTTAATTTTCAACAGTTGATTTTAAATTGCTTTTTGAATCAACAACGGTTATTTGTCAAAACCCACTATACACACACGATCTCCTTCACTTTCGGTTTTTACTCTTTCTCTCTCTTGCTATTTCAAAACCGCTTATCCTCGATTTCTCTCTCGATCTCTCTTCATCTTTCAACCTTCATCTTCTACCTAAACCTTCAACCGCTCCAAAAATGGTGAGTCAAACCAGAAGAGCTACTGCAGATGCAACCCAGTTCCCTCATATGGTAGTTGGTCTAGCAACAGGTCAAAGGGGTCCTGAGAATCCGACTCAAGATCAAGGTCAAGCTCAAGAGCAGATTATTCCGATTGCAGAACGGGGCTGTGCCGTTCACTGCGTATATGCTTCTGAGGAACTTCAAGTACTGGCAGAATGGAGATTCGACCTCGACAACCTTGCTACAAATGGGTATGATCTTCGTCCTGAAGTCCAAGTTCAAGGTTGGGGAAATTACTTCAACAGGCTTCGAGGACCGGTGTATGATAAATTGATCAAGGAATTCTGGAAGCACGCCGACTGCGATGATACTCAGGTGGTATCTCACATTCTTGGAAGAAAGATCATCATTACAAAGAAGTCTTTCGTGAACCTGCTGGGTGCAGAAACTGCTTTTGGGTATCGTTTCCAATTCACTGAATCAAAGCTGAAACCCAAGACGAAGGATGAGACCAACAAGGCCCTGTACACCAATTACAAACCGGGCAAGACTAATTACAAAGTGATGGACCTTCATCCCAAGCTCAGGATCTGGCACAAGATTTTGCTCCACTGCATAAACCAGAGACCAAAGGGCAGTTCCCCAGATTACATCAACTTCAACCAGAAGGCGATGTTGTTCTTCATCCAAGACAAGAAGAAGATCTGCCTTCCCTACTTCCTGTTCTCCTACTTGAAGGAGTGTATCCGGAAGTCTCGTACCACTGCCTCCATCAAGTCAGCAATCAAGTATATTCCCTTTGGGAGACTGTTGTCTGATCTCTTCATTGAGAGTGGCCTCATTCAAGATCTGGTAAATGCTGGATGCACAGAGGATCTGACCATTATTGTCAGTGATGTCTTCACTGCAAATTCTCTAAAGAAAATGGGCCTAGTCAAGAAGAAGATTGCTTCTGCCCATGAAGACACATCTTCTGAAATCAGAAGTAGAAGGGTGCCTCTGAATGACTACCCTTTGTGGACACAGGCAGACAATCCTGAAGCCATTAGGTGCTATGTTGAAGACCTAAGGGCTCAAGGCTTTGAAATTGATCTCGATGAATTCTTCAGCAGACTGCCGCCAGCTCCAGAGTTTCCTTCTCCTATCAAGAAGAAAGTTCAGAGGAAGATGATCCTAGAAGAATCTTCTGAGGAATCAGATGTCCCTCTGACCAAAAAGAAGAAGACTGGTCAATCCAAGAGAAAGCATGATGAAACCAGCAAGCCCGATGATGGTGATGATGGTGATAATGAGGATGGTCCTCCTTCTCCTAAGAAGAAGAAGAAGCAGGTCAGAATTGTGGTGAAGCCTACTCGGGTGGAACCAGCTGCTGAAGTGATCAGAAGAATTGAAACTCCTGCCAGAGTGACAAGATCATCAGCACATTCAAGTAAGTCTGCAGTTGCTTCTGATGATGATTTGAATTTATTTGATGCACTCCCCATATCAGCCATGCTCAAACAATCTTAAAATCCACTCACTCCTATTCCTGAGTCCCAACCAGCTGCACAAACCACCTCTCCACCACATTCCCCAAGGTCTTCATTTTTTCAACCTTCTCCTACTGAAGCACCTCTCTGGAATTTGCTCCAGAACCAACCCTCTAGGCCAGATGAACCAACCTCTCCCATTACCATCCCGTACAACCCATTAACTTCTGAACCCATCATTCATGAGCAACCAGAGCCTAACCCGACAGAACCTGGACCCAGAACCTCTGATCACTCTGTCCCAAGAGCATCAGAACGTCTGGCTCCCAGAACCACGGATACAGACTCTTCCACAGCCCTTACACCCGTATCCTTCCCAACAAATGTTGCTGATTCTTCTCCTTCCAACAACTCTGAATCCCTTCGAAAATTCATGGAAGTTAGAAAAGAAAAGGTGTCTACCTTAGAAGAATATTATCTCACTTGTCCAAGCCCTAGGAGATATCCTGGCCCTAGACCTGAACGTCTAGTTGACCCAGATGAACCTATCTTGGCCAATCCTTTACATGAGGCAGACCCTTTGGCTCAACAAGCTCACCCTGCCCCTGACCAACAAGAGCCTATTCAACCAGAACCTGAACCAGAACAATCTGTGTCTAACCAATCCTCAGTTAGATCACCCCATCCTCTGGTTGAAACTTCAGAACCTCACCTTGGAACCTCTGAACCAAATGCTCAAATGTTTAACATTGGCTCTCCACAAGGTGCCTCTGAAGCTCACAGCAGCAATCACCCAGCCTCTCCTGAAACCAACCTCTCTATAATTCCTTACACTCACCTCCGACCCACATCTCTCTCTGAGTGCATCAATATTTTCTATCATGAAGCCTCTTTGATGCTACGCAATGTGCAAGGTCAGACTGACCTAAGCGAGAATGCTGAACATGTGGCTGAAGAGTGGAACAATCTGAGCACTTGGCTAGTGGCTCAAGTTCCAGTTATGATGCAGCTCCTGCATGCAGAGGGAAGTCAGAGGATCGAGGCTGCAAAGCAAAGGTTTGCTAGAAGGGTGGCTCTTCATGAACAAGAACAGAGACATAAGCTGCTTGAAGCTATTGAAGAAGCCAAAAGAAAGAAAGAACAAGCAGAAGAAGCTGCACGACAAGCAGCAGCTCAAGCTGAACAAGCCAGATTAGAGACAGAACGACTTGAAGCTGAGGCTGAAGCTCTTAGATGCCAAGCACTTGCACCCGTAGTTTTTACTCCTGCTGCTTCTGCTTCCACTCCAGATCCTCACGCTGCTCAGAATGTTCCTTCTAGTTCTGCTCAGCCAAACTCGTCCAGACTCGACATTGTGGAACAACGTCTTGACACTCATGAGTCTCTGCTGATTGAAATGAAGCAAATGATGATGGAACTTCTGCGTCGATCTGATAAACCCTAGCTTTAGGATCTCTTCGCTTTGATTTCTTTTTCTTTATCTATGTTTTATTTCGTTAACCTCTAGCTCTTTCTTATTAATCTTTACTTTGTTCGTTTGTGATTATCTATGCATATATATATATATATATATATATATATATTTCTGACATTATGTTTGCAAATTAATTTTTTATTAGTATTCGTCATAAACGCTTTTACATCATACATTCTCTTTCTTTTTCCTAAAATCCTAGAATGGAGGATCCCTCCTCATTCTTCTGCACTCCTGGCGCTGCTCTGACCTCTCCTTCTCCAGACGCTCCAGTGCATACTGGATGTTGTTGAGCCTGTCTTTTAGCTCATCCCTCTCCAGAATCTCTTCTGCAGTCTTGAGCTTCTCTTCAAAAATCTCTTTTTCTTCCAGCAGCTTGAGTTCAAGCTGGCTGAGTTCTTGCACCTCCTCCACGAAGGCAAGAAATTCCCTCAAGTCTCTCTTCAACTCTGGACGCAGGTCATCCTCCAGCAGTGTCCGTGTTAGCTCTCAGATGGTCTGTGTACCCTCTGGATGCCTAATGTTCAGGAACAAGTCCTCCTCAAAGGCCTTCTTTCTCAGCTCTTCTAGTGCTACGATGTATGACGCAATTTTTTTTTTACTGAAAATTGCTCGAGTTGTGAAGCTTACCTCTCTCTCCAACGCTTTTTATAGGCTTCACTTTCTCTCTGAAAGTTAATGCTCCTACAGTTTCTCGAGGTTAAGTTCTTGGTAACTGACCCTCCTCTTTACTCCCTTGGCCGGTGGTAAACGTTCTTATCTTGCATTAACTCTTCTCTTTATTTCGCCTAACTCTGATTCTTGCATCGTTTTCATTTTCTTTAAACTTAGACCTTCTCTAAGGGGGAGTACCTTGTACTTCAAGCTAAGTTTTTCACACCCCAAGCTTTTTGCTTTTGACAAAAAGGGGGAGTAAACCCAGTTTTTGATGTGTAAGATGTGTTAGTGTGATTTATTTTTCTTTTGGAGAATTTAAGAGTTCCACCTTTATGACCATAGATGTGTCACTGAGCAAATACAAGGAATACATTTCACTTCTTCTGAAGTGATTCTAATTTGACTCTGATACCCAAGACTCTGATACCTTGTCCGTGACTCTGATTACTTATGCGCTCTGATTACTCTATTTTCATCTATGTCATAAGTTTTTCACTCTGAACTCTTATATCATTTAGCTCAGAATCTAGACTTTACTAATGTTTTCATCAAGTATTAGATTCAGGGGGAGCTAAGTTCAGAATCAAGCAGTTACTTGAATTCAGAATGAGCAAGATAAACTATTCACATCAGGATAAGTCTTATTCTATATCTCTAAACTCTGAGTGAATTTAGTTTAATGTTTAAGAATTGTTCATCAAAAATCTTAGTTTTGTCATCATCAAAAAGGGGGAGATTGTAAGATCAAGTTTTGATCTAGTAGTACAACTCTATGTTTTGATGATTACAAGTTAACCTTTTGATATGAACAATTGTGGTACTCTAACGTGTTTTTCTGAGTGTGCTATTTACAGGCTCTGACCTCAACTCAATCTCACACAAATCAGAAGCACTGTGTTAAAGAGCGACCCAAGCAACGCTTTCGCATTCACCATGTTCAGTATGAACAGTGGAAAAGCTTCAGAAGTTCTGAAGTTATACAAACTCTGATGTGGACTCAGTCACTAGAAGTTCTGAAGATCCAGAAAGTCTGATAACCAAGAAACACTGAAGGCTCAGATATTCTGATGGTGTAGAAGACTCTGAAGATCCAGAAGCTGATTAGTGAAATTCTGATGTCCAGAAGCAAGATACTCTGAAGACCATGTACTTCCCTATGAGTTCAGAATCAGAAGAAACAATGGTCAGAGGATCTGGGCTTCCCCTCTGACTCTGATCAACCGGCTTCACAAGTTCCAATATGAAGCATTCCCCTGATCAGAAGTCTCCTAGGTTTAAAGGTCAAGTCGCTATCCAAGTATAAAAGCAACTGTACCTCCCTGACGACCTACCTAACAGTCTCAGACATAGCAGAAGCTGGATTTTCCAGAACTTCCCTCCAACGGTAGCATTTTCCATGCAACGCTCAACCCTAATCCTTGGAGTATATAAAGAGGCTGAAGATTGAAAGAAGCTGCTAGAAGCATTCACATACGCGCAATACAATTTCAAATTCTTCTAAGCTTTCTTTCATCTGAAATTCATTGAGTTTACTATTAGCTTTTTAGAAGCAAATCTCTTGTAAACAATTCTTTGATAAACAGTTTGTTTAGTTCCTTTAGGAGATCAAGGTTGATCGGATCCTAGAGAAGACTAAGAGAGTGAATCTTAGTGTGAGCTAAGTCAGTGTAATTGTTAGTCACTTGTAGGTTTCAAGTGCAGTTGTAACTCTTACCTGATTAGTGGATTGCCTTCATTCTAAGAAGGAAGAAATCACCTTAACGGGTGGACTGGAGTAGCTTGAGTGATTTATCAAGTGAACCAGGATAAAATCCTTGTGTGCTTTTCTATCTCTTATCTTTAGCACTTAAGTTCTCGAAAGATTTGTCAAAATCTTTAAGGTGGAAGCTTTATACTGAAAACGTTATTCAAACCCCCCCCCCTTTCTTCCGTTTTTCATACCTTCAAAAGTGTGCCCCAAAGATTCGTATCCATTTCCCAATGTTGATAAACTTGTGGATGGAGCTTCCGGGAATGAACTTTTAAGTCTCATGGATGCTTACTCGGGCTATAATCAAATTATGATGCATCCCTCGGACGAGGAAAGTACAACATTTATGACCAATCAGGCGAATTATTGTTACAAGACAATGCCTTTTGGTTTGAAGAACGCAGGAGCTACGTACCAACGGCTCATGGATAAAAATTTTTCAAGACAAGTGGGCAGGAATATGGAGGTATATATGGATGACATGATTGTAAAGTCCGCCAAGGCTGGTGATCACGGCGACGATCTTATGGAGGCATTTACTCAATTAAGAAAATATCAAATGAAGCTAAATCATGAGAAATGCTCGTTTGGGATTCAAGGGGGAAAATTTTTGGGCTTTATGATGACATCAAGAGGGATTGAAGTAAACCCAGATAAAGGCAAGGCGATCTTAGAAATGAAAAGTCCAACAAGCGTCAAGGAAGTACAGCGATTAACAGGACGCATGGCGGCTTTAGCACGTTTCTTGCCAATGGCGGGAGACAAAGCGGCTCCTTTCTTCAATTGTTTAAAAAAGAATTCCAAGTTCCAATGGACAGAGGAATGCGAGCAAGCTTTTTCCAAGTTGAAAGAAACATTAGCAACGTTGCCAGTACTATCCAAACCTACGCCAGGCGTTCCTCTGATGCTCTACCTGGCTGTCACGGACAGGGCGGTCAGCACAGTGTTACTTCAGGAAGAAGGAAAACAACAGAAGATTATATATTTTGTAAGTCACACCCTGCAAGGCGCTGAACTGCGATACCAAAAAATTGAAAAGGCGGCTTTGGCGATTCTGAAAACAGCAAGGCGCCTCAGGCCTTATTTCCAAAGTTTCCAAGTCAAAGTTAAAACCGATGTTACCTTAAGGCAAGTACTTCAAAAGCCTGATTTATCCGGGCGATTGGTTAGCTGGTCAGTTGAATTATCGGAATACGATATACAATATGAGCCAAGGGGCCAAGTCACAGTCCAAAGTTTGATCGACTTCGTGGCGGAATTAACGCCCACAGAAGGCGAAAAGACTCAAGGAGAATGGGTCCTATCTGTGGATGGATCCTCCAATAACACTGGAAGCGGGGCTGGGATAACAATTGAAAGTCCAGATAAAATGATCATTGAACAGTCTCTAAAATTCGAGTTCAAGGCGAGCAACAATCAATCTGAATATGAGGCGCTAATCGCCGGCTTAAGGCTAGCCATTGAGTTGGGGGTCCAGAAGTTATTTATCAAAGGAGATTCGCAGTTAGTGGTTAAGCAGGTGAAAGGCGAGTATCAGGTGAAGGATCCGCAACTTTCCAAATACTTGGAAGTGGTGCGCAGATTGATGATGGAGGTCAAAGATGTTAAAATAGAACATGTCCCGAGGGGACAAAATGAGAGGGCTGATGTGTTAGCAAAATTAGCAAGTACAGGGCGATTGGGCAATTACCAAACAGTCATTCAAGAAACCCTGCCTCGCCCAAGTATTGATTTAGTGGAAGTGAAGTTCAAAGCAGTGAAGTCAATAAGTGAAGGCGAGCCTTCATGGATGGAATCAATCAAAATTTTTCTCCAGAACCCTCCATAGGATGACGATTTGAACTCAAGAGCAAAACGTAGAGAGGTCAGTTTCTACACACTGGTGGATGGGGAGTTATATCGGCGATGCATTATGTCTCCTATGCTGAAATGTGTTGACACCAAAGATGCCCCGGGAATAATGGCGGAAGTCCACGAAGGAGTATGCTCCAGTCATATTGGTGGGCGATCCTTGGCAGTAAAAGTTTTGAGAGCAGGATTCTACTGGCCCACATTGAAGAAAGACTGTCTGGAATATGTTAAGAAATGTGGAAAATGTCAAGTCTTTTCTGATTTGCATAAGGCCCCGCCGGAGGAATTAACCACCATGATGGCACCTTGGCCATTTGCTATGTGGGGGACTGACATTTTGGGACCATTCCCGGTAGCGAAGGCACAAATGAAGTATATCATCGTGGTGGTTGATTACTTCACCAAATGGATAGAAGCTGAAGCAGTGGCGACTATCACGGCGGTCAAGGTCAAGAATTTCCTGTGGCGAAGAATTGTGTGCAGATTTGGGGTTCCCATGGCTTTGGTAATGGACAATGGGACCCAATTTACAAGTAATGTCACCCGGGAATTTTGTGCAGAAATGGGAATCGAGATGAGATTTGCCTCGGTAGAACACCCACAAACTAATGGACAGGCCGAGTCAGCTAATAAAGTTATTTTGAAAGGCTTAAAAAAGAAGTTGGATGAAGCAAAAGGGTGTTGGGCGGAGGAATTACCAGGCGTTCTTTGGGCATATAACACTACTGAACAATCAAGCACAAAGGAAACCCCGTATCGTTTAACCTATGGGACTGACGCCATGCTCCCAGTGGAAATAGAAAACCAAAGTTGGCGAGTGTCTCGGTTTAATGAGAATGACAACGGGGAAAATCTGATAGCAATTCTAATTATGTTGCCAGAGGAACAACGGGAGGCACACATAAGAAATGAGGCGGGAAAAGTGAAGATTGCAAGAAAATTCACAACGAAAGTAGTGTCAAGAAAGATGAGGGTAGGAGACTTAGTGCTCCGAAAAAATACAATACCCGACAAACACAACAAACTTTCACCCAATTGGGGCGGGCCTTACAGGATTATAGGCGATGTTGGAGGAGGAGCTTATAAGTTGGAACAACTTAATGGTCAGAGGGTCCCACGGACATGGAACGCCTCACATCTGAAGCAATATTTTAGTTAAAAAGACAAAAAACAACAAAGGTGAATGAAGTCGCACTCTTTTTCCCTTTCTTTGGAAAGGTTTTTGATGAGGCGACATATGTAATGAAGGGACAATTGTTCCCATGTGTGAAAGAAAATTAATGAAAAGATCATTTCAACAGAATCGCCTATATTTTTTAAATTTATATAACGAGTTCATGCAATGCAAATCGTATCAAGGTATGCAATACCGCGAGTAAACCTTTCGGAATAAGAAAGTATCGCCATCAAATGTTAAAAGCCTTGGCAATTCTAGTGGCCACTAGAAACCAAGCCTCGTCGAAAAAATCGACTAAGGTATACAGACCTAAATAACAACAAAATCTGGTAAACAACATCAAGGTAACAACATGGAAACAACAGAAGAACTTAAACAAACTTTGTTAAAAAGTAAGGAAGTGGCGAAGCATTACATGATTCGAAAGGACAAACAAAAGGGCAAGGCCCAAAGATAAAATTGACTTAGCAAAATAAAAACAAATTACAAATTCAAGCTACGTTATCATTGTTGGCGCTGTTTCCCTGGCCTGCAACAACTTGAGGGTCTTCCTTTCCTTGGTCCTCACCCTTGTTCTGGCCATTTCCATTTCCGCCATCTGCTTCTTCTTCAGGCTCACTTTCATCATCAAATTGAGGAAGGAGATCGAGGCTAACGTCATCCTCGCCAACAACTTGGCCGTCCTTAATCTCCTTCAAATAGCCAATGCGGGAAAGATCAAAGCCTGGCTCAACCACACTTATCTGCTCTTTGGCCGCCAGAAAGCCTTGAGCATATTGGAGGGAGGCGCGCCCTAAAATAGATGCATTCAAACGATCATATTTCTTTTCCAGCCTTTGACACTTGGCCTGAATAGCAGTATGTTTGTCATTGATGGCTTCTTTCAAAAACTTGGTCTTTTGAAGAAGCAGGTCCGAAGCCGCCAAGTCATCAGTTAACTTAGCACACTTCTCCTCAGCAGATTTCAGCTTTTTGTGAGCAGTCTCAGCATCAGTCTTAGCCCGCTCACATGCTGTCTTGTAATCGGCCGCCTTCTTCTCAAGACGGTTCTTGGCTGAAATCAACTCCTTTACACACTGAGCCATCCCCGCCACAGTGCTGGCGGCAGAAAGGGCGTGATGGATCGCCACAGAAGCAATATTGGGGGGGCCTTGACCGGAAACATCCTTATGGATCCGGTTGTCAAAAGTACGAGTCATAAAGTCCAACCCGTTGAAGTGAGGATCTGATAAGCTCAACAAAGGGGGAGGAGCCTCGCCACCAGTGGCTGAACTAGGGCCAGCTTGGCCAAACGGAGTTGGCGGGCGGTTGATAATGCTTGAATCTTGTTGGGGTGGCGGGACGTTGTCGTTCCCTTTCTTTTTTTCCGCCGGATTACTTTTAGAAGCTAAACCGGCTGGATCAAGTGTGGATTGATGAAGAGGTCTGCTGCCAGCAGCGCTTGAAGTCTTTTGGCACTTTGGGTCCCTGATGTTGTCAGAGCCCGAAGCGCCGTCATTTTTCTTCTTTTGCTCAGCTTCGGCGACCCTCTTCTTCGCCGCCGCAGTAGACTGGGCGAGGTACTCCTTCATCTTGACGGGGTTCGCGTCAACCTTGCTTTTTCCCATCGTGGCTGCATGGAAAGCATCAATTAGGCGAGGTACATGAACAAAAAGAAAAACAAGTTATGTGCAAAAATTATAAACTTACTAAAAAATTGATTTAAAGTGCCGGATTTCAACGCCTCAATCAAGTCATGACCAGAGATTACTGGTAATGTGCGAAGGTAATCGGCGATGGCCTGCTCAGATTCATCCAAGGCGTCGTATGAAACGGATATTTTTCGGCGAGGGTTTTTTGTCCAGTAAAAGGGGAAGAGAGGGTTATTATCGGAATCTCGAAATAAGTTATTCATTTCAGGTGACTCCATAACTTTGAAGTATTTTTTCTGCCACACTTTGTAATGGCTTTTAAGGGCGGTGAATCGGCTCATGTTCTTGCGGGCCAAAAGGGGAACCCACTTGACAGATGTAGGTTTTGTGTTGACTGTCTTATAGAAAAGGAAAAACAAGGGATAGGTGGGAGTGCAACTCAAATGTTCACAGAGAATTTCAAAGCAGCGAATAAAACCCCAAGCGTTGGGCTGGAGTTGACAAGGCGCCACGTTCAAAAAGGTAAGAACGTGACATATAAAGGGCGAGAAAGGGAGTTTGATATTCAAATCCAAGAAGAAATAACCATAAACAAAAAAGAAGTCGGGCGATTCATCAGAAGGTTCCTTGTGTAAAAGAACACAATCATCCTCGCCACATGGAAGAACATTTAACAGGTGATCTTCGTTATTAGAGGTGGCGGGATTTATCTTTGTAAACCCTTGGGAAGATATTCGAAGCGAGTTGATGCTTCCAATACTACCCCAGATGGAGCGCCAAAGACATTTATCTTCAACCAAATGCGCGTTGGAACGCCATTCGGGTGAAGACAAGTCTCCATTGGAGGAAAGAATAGAGTCTACGGAGCCGGCGGGATCGGAATCTTCGTGGGTGGAAGGCGAGGAATGAATTTCAATAACAGTGGGGGCAGAAACTTCCCCAATGGGGGCAGAAACTTCCCCCTCCGTAGAAGGTGAAGAGAGTTTTAAGGAAGAAAGGCTGAAATTTTGGGTGGACATACTGGGAAATTTCATAAAAAATAAAAAGAAGATGAACAGATGCAGAAAGAAAAAAGAAGAAGACGAACAGTGTCAAGAAAGAAGAAAGAGAAAGGACTCACCGGAGGACGAGGTGGAGGATTGAGTAAAGAGGATGTCGGCTATGGGAGAGCACCGCGCAATGACGACGGCCGGGGTGACGGAGGTTCGCGAAGTTCAAAGAGGAGAAGGTGAAAATCGCAGAGGAAGTCTGAGGAAAAAGGTTTTCAGAAAAGTGAAAAAGAGAAAAGTGAAAAGGTTTTTTATAGAAGAAAAGGGAAGAGAGAGAATGAGTAGGAAAGATCGTGAAGAGTCGTGGGATTTGAAATTTGAAAAGGTGCGAAGCGAAAAGACATAATTCCTCGAGACGCACAATTAGAAACTGCATTCATGGTCAATGATGACGAAATCCCGGAAAACAAGGATACGTGCGTCAGTTGAAAAGACGTGACTGACGGTTATAATGATGGCGATATATCAACGTAATAAGGGGCGCGAAAACAGCGCCATATTGGCGAACAGCAAAGTGGCGATTAATCCATAAGCAAGAAGGCGATAACAGGCCCACGACTGCAAAGAATGGCGATATACTATAAGGCAGCGCATTAAAGACATCTCGACTCAAGGAACCTAAGTCTCATGTCTTGGGGGCATGTGGAATGGGCGGGACATAAAGGATACTTATGCCCGCCCAAATCGAGTAATCAGATGAACGAAAGACACTTTGGCGGGATTCACGGAACAACATCGAATCCCGCCCTTCCTTTAGTCAGGCCCACACGCCAGCTGGAAGATTCCTTTAGATTTGTCTTATATGCATAAAGACTTGGGCCCCGGTTGTCAGGCCCAAGTACAGTAAAAGTCCACATCATGATCACTTCCTCTATAAAAGGAGAGGTCAACACCTTGTAAAAAGTACCTTTTGAACATTTAATGAGAATATTCCTTTTATGATATTTTTAGTAGTCTGCTAGGGTTTACTTTCTGTCGGTCTTCTACGTCAGATCTCCCTAGTACAGAACAATAATTTTCAAAAAAATGATTTTTATCAACTTTTAAAATTATTATCTTTTAATTTTCAGAACTTTTTTTTTAATAAAAGGGAGATATTTCTACTTTTTTCAATTTAAAAATATTTCCTTAAAGATAATCCTGCTAGAAATAATTATTAAAATAAGTGTAATTATCTCTTAGATAATATCTACCTCTATTACCTCTGAATATAATTCAAAATCTATTTCTTCTCTAATTTTTCATCTTTATCTTCTAATTTTTCAAAAAAATAACAACCTTATCTGCTCAGAAACTGGCCTTTATATAGTTAGTGCGTGGACTGCTAGTAATGTTGGGTGGCCCATTGGATTCTAGCCTTGAGTTTGATCTTGTATTCACTTGCGCACTGTTTTGTGCTTCTCTTTTATTCTTGTTTAATTTCTTTTTTTATGCATGAAATTGAAGTACCCCTAGTACTTCTTTTCAATGCATTTGATTCTTTGCTCATAAAAACAACCTGCTCATAAACTAAATTTAAAGCTGACACCTCCTAATAAATTCAAAAAATTACAAAATTAATTCCTAAAATCCACTTTTACCTCTGAGGAATCAATATTTTCAAACAAATTTTATAATTTTTAAATTATTTTAACAAAAACAAATTTATAATATTTTGTCTCTCTACAAAATAAGGAAAAACTCTAATTTTAATGAATAAAACCCAAAATAGTTCAAGTAATATTATTTCTCTCTCTCTATATATATATTCACGAAAAATAACTCTTTTTTTTAGAAAGTTAAAGTTATATTAATAACAAGCTTGAGAGCATAAATCTCAAGCAAAGGGGACAAACCAGCCAGCATCGGCGGTAACAAAAAAAACCCGCTAAAAACCGCAAAACAACCCAAAGCGCCCCAACACCCCAAAGGTTGAACCCAGCTAAAAAACTACCAAGGAGAACAGCCAAAGACAAAACCTACAAAAGCCAACAGGGGACAAGGCAACAATGTAAGCTCAAAGGCAAAACCCCTGAAGAAAAACAATTCAAAACCCCCACAAAAAAACAGCCAAACCGCAACAGACTCGCTAAGGACCCCCGTACAATCTCGGATGATTCGCGATGAGATGATCAACAAAGCTTTGAATTGCTTCCTCCTCATACCCAATGGGGACGACTCCCAGCTGTTTGACAATAAGAAAATCCCTTCGAGCACGTGTCAAAGCACGATCAGAACCCCGGGCTTCAGGAAGGATCAACGAAGAGCTAGTTTCAGGCAAAACCACAGCTCTCGGAATCTCGGCAACCTCATTGATCAAAACACGAAGAGCCTTGTGCTTACCTGAAGCAGAGACTTTCTTAGGCCGCCCTCTTCTTCGCCGCTCCGTCACCGTCTCCTCAGCAACCACCAAGCCCTCCCCAACACCGCTACAGTCCGGCGTAGAGGAACAACAAGCTTCCCTCAAACAATCAGCGATGACAGTACCAGAAAAGTCCATCCCCACTTCTGGGAACATAGCGACAGGGGGCACCTCCCCTCAGAACTGACCGGCGAAACCTCACCGCCCATACACCCAGCGGAAATGATCTCAGGGAATAGGAGAGCAGGTGGGCAACGCGGGCAAGGAGAGGCCCGTGAGAGACCCAAGACCAAAGACTCCTCCACAGCAGAAACATCAGAAAAAAAACCTCAGAGGCCTCTTCTTCCCGGAGCTAATCGTCACAGCCGGGGTTGACGGAGCACAAGGGAAACCCTTCTCAGCAACCTGACCAGAACTTCCCGATCGCGGAAATCTCTCCAGATCCACCGACATGAATGACCCACCTAAAAGAACTGTCACGACCCAAAATCCTAAGTCGCAACCGGCGCACAGACTATCACCTTAGTATGGCAAGCCTATTTCTCATAACAATATTTTCCAAATAATTTTCATAAAAACAGAATCTGTCAAATATGTAATTCTTCATAAGCAGAATTTCATTGATGTGATCTTCAAAGTACAGCACAAAGTGCAAATTCTTACAATAAAATACAAGTTAAAAATCATAAAAAACTCAACCTAAGACTCCCTATAGCTGCAGAATGACCAAACTCCAACAAAGAAACCGAATGATCTGAATCTGAAAACAACCTGCTACTCAGCTGCCTGAGAATCTGTGGAGGGAAATAATGAGGGGGTAAGTCACACAGACTTAGTGAGGATTTAGCAACCACCATGAACAAAAAGGGGAAACATATCAGGCACGAGTTTTTCGCTCTCAAATCAACAGAAACCATTTATAGCACCAACAAAGTTAATTTCCAATTGTAAGATTTGCAAATAATCACTTCAAAGAAATTAAATAAAATTATGGCAATTTATGAAGCAGTAAAATCTGAAATTTAATATAGTAGTAGGGTCACGCATGTAGAACCATGAGGCGGCTCCATCTCGTTGATAGCCCTCTCCTCCTATGGGATGGCCTATCCGATAGGGGGCGGCTCCATCTAACGGATAGCCCTTTCCTCTCTAATATATTATGTCGTATCGTGTCATCGGGGGAAGCTACATCTCGTTGATAGCCCTCTCCGTGCACTGGCGGCTCCATCTAACGGATAGCCCTCTCCTCCCGGAATCAAATAGCTAAGTGCACTTAGGCCGTTACCCCCGCTAACGGCTACGGGGTTCTAACAAGGATTCCCAAAACAGTCTTTCAAAACCATAGTAAATCCATATCGATAGTCTAAAATATAATATTTCAGTATTCATCAAGTCCTTTCAAACCAATTCAATTGTTATCAATAATCTCAACATCAGTTTTCCAACACTCTTCAAAGCTTTCAAAATATTATACTCAATAACACCTTTTTATAATATTCTCAATATCAAATAATTCCAAACTCAAGTCACTGTAAATTTCCTTCTCATATCAAAACATAAAACATGCTCGAATCAATTTAATAAAACTCAGCTTTGAAGGAACTCAAGAATGATAAAAAAACATGTTTCCCCAATTTAAATAATTAGGCAATGAGGTAAAATAATTAATTCATCAGTGATAGAATAATTAAAAATACGTCATAATGATTGAAAACCACTCACAACAATGAAGAATCAATACGATTGCTGCCAACACCTCCAGTATACTCAAATGAGCCAATAGCTAACAATTCTTTGCATGATCAAATCCAACTCAAGGCATTTGCATCTTTCTTGTGTGTCATCTATAGCTAAACATAACCAAACATAGATTTCACTTTCAGTTCGTGAGCTAGAGCAATATAGCATGAAAAAGCATCATGACCCCATAATCACTAAAAGACAATGCACAACTCTAGAATTCACTTGACTTGGTACCTTTCCTTGTGCTGACACAACACGACTTGGGGAGCACTATACTCAGGCTGCCAAATAAACCTTTCAAGGGCCATGATTTCTCACTCTGTCACCGAAAACTCCATTCTCGTTCAATTGCTTACTGAGTTAGTGGGAAAAATAAAAGCAATAAGAGATCTAGACTTATATTTATGTGATCCACATAATGGGACAATGACAAACCATAATCTTCCTCTTATGACAAGCAATTACCTTCTCATTGTCCATTACATGCTCCACTTCAAGCCAACTTGATTACTCTGCTTCTGTGGCGACAAACGAATGAGGTTTTGCAGTTCACTGGCTTCATTCAACGTTATAGGCACTGCCCCTCTCCTTTGCGGCAAAGAACTTCAACATCTCTGCCATGTTTCGGCACTTCGGTTGCACTCGCTCTTCAATGTGTTGGCGATGGAACTGAAGAAGGATAGAGCGTGGAGCAGGTCAAGGAAAAAGGAAACGTTTTGGCTTCACTTGGTGAAGAAGATGAAGGGTGCAGGGAGTTCGCGACGTGCGTGGAGGAGATTAACGTGCGTAGGGTGTTTAGGGTTTTCATCCATAGTGTAAACTCAGCGTGAGAGAGAGAACTACAATTTGGAGTTAGGATCTGGTGGTTATCTCCTATTTTTAATTACTAGGTTATCTATTTTTTTTCTATTATTATATTTTGTAAAATAGAAAAAAAAACAGAACGTTACAATCTTCCCCTCTTAAAGAAAATTCGTCCTCGAATTTTAAAGCCTTATCCAACCTTGAGGTTCAAGTAAGAGGGGATACTTCACTCGCATGATTGTCTCGATTCCCAAGTCGTGTCTCCCCACCAAATAGTCATTGTCAAATTACTTTTGTTGAACCAATATCTTCGGTGTGCAGATGCTTCACTCATCCATTAATTGTAGCTACTTGATACTTCTTATCAGATAAATGTCCATTAAGTTGTATATCCTCATAAGTCATAACATGTAACATGAGAATGATCTTATATGCATATCATGAAGCATAGAAATATGAAATCCAAATGAACTGCCAAAAGATCTAGGCAACTGCTAGCTGATAACCACCGGACCAACCTCCAAAATTTCAAATGGTTTAGTGAATTTGAGACTTAGTTTCTCCTTTTATTTTCCAAACTGCAACACTCATTTTGCTGCAGAAATAAGTAAGAACACTTGACCTCCAATTGCAAACTCCTCGCCTACTGCAACCATAAGACTTTTGCTAATTCTGAGATGTTGCACCATGATCTCGAACCAGCTTAACTTTCTGTATAGCTTCGTGGATGAGTACTAGGCCTACAAAAATAGCTTCTCCAGCTTCAAACCGACCTATTGGAAATCTGCTCACTTATCATACAGGGCCTTAAATAGTGTCATATATATGTTGGACGGATAGTTGTTTTTATGAGCAAAACTCATGAAAGAAAAAAAAAATCTTGATCTCAACTTCTCTAAGTCCTAAAATATAATCACGAAGCATATCCTCCAAGTCTAAAATTATAGACACATGCGCACCATGCAAAGAGACAACATCATCCAAGTAAAGCTTAGCTTTGCGAGTTTCAGTCTAAGTCATCACAAGTAAGAAGTATGCAGACTTAGCTAATCAATATATAATCACTTATTACGAATCATAACCCATTGAAGTCCTAACATAACTTGTACCAAAATTCATAGCAATTCCTTCTCACTTCCACTTTGGTACCTCAATAAATTGAAGCAACCTTGATGGATATTGTTGCTTATCCTTCACCCGACTGCTTGTTAAAAACATTGAGAAACAAACTTTGCTATGTATTTGATCTTATTTTCCCACCAATAAAAATTCTCCAAGTCTCAATACATTTTTATTAAAATCTAGGTGTATAGTATAAGGAGAATGATGAGCCTCTCTAATACTTCCCTCCTCAAGCTATATGCATTAGGCACACACAACTGATACTCCAGTCGTTAAAAGCCATCAAAGTCTACTAAGAATTGTGTAACTTTACCACCCTAAACATCCTCTATCACCTTCAGATCTTGACTTCATATTGTTTCCTAACACCCACCAAATAAAAAAAAATGAATTTGCACTTTGAGTCAACAATGAAGTTGAATGACAGCCCCAAACCAAAATCTATTATCAACAAGCTTTTGATGCTCTTTTTTTTTTTCATCAGACTAAAGAGAACCATAAAAATACAGTCATGAAATGACCCAACAATTCTTCCAACACGTAATTCACAAAATCCTTAAAAGAACAGCAGCTGCATCATTAAGTCCAAGAGCATGAGTAATAACTAAAGTATGATCAAAACATGTTATGAAAGCTGTCTTCAAATTGTTTTCTTTCTTAATCTTCAATTGATGATGCTTAGATCACATGACAAACTTTCTCAAATATTGAGCTCCTTACAACCAAAGAAATAACTCATCTATGCGAGGTGAATGATATTTGTTCTTTTTGTCACACATCCAACTGCTTGTGGTAACACATGACACTCTTGGTAAACACCTGTAGTAAAGACCTTTCTGCATAGTTCCATCTTCTTCTTTCTTATTTTTTTCTTCTCACAAACATTACTGTTGTCATAAACCCAATTTATAGAAAACTTTATTCCTCTATTGCGCAGTACACCAGGAAAGTTTCAGGAAATACGTTTAGAAATTCATACACTATAATAATCTTTCCAGTTTCATTTCAAATGTTTGAGTATCATTTACCGAGACCAAATATAATTGATAACTCTTCCTTAGTATCCCTGTAATACTCAATGCTAAAATTAGATTATATGGAGTCCAACTTTTCTCTCCCATAAATAAGAAAGATAACTCTCCAAGTAATTAAAATCTCACTACTTCATTATAACAATCCACAGTATCATAACAAAAGGTCAACTAATCCATACCCTAAGATCACATCAAAATTAACCATGTCTAACGCTTTGATGTCTAGCAACCACCCTCAATCTTCAATTAATACCTCGGATTGACGATGCACATAATCAACTACCAAAACTCCCCAAACGGCGTAGCCACAACTAAGATGTCATTTAAAGACGGATAAAATTTACTAGCTTAAGAAATAAACAATAATGATACAAATTAGTGCGTAGCTCTAGGATCAAACAAAACATAAGCATCTCAAGAGCACAAAGAAAGTATACTTACAACCATTGCATTGGTTTCTTAGGCATCATAAAGAGGCAAAGCAAGACTCAAGATTGACTCTCCCGCTTGTCATTGACCTTGACCACCAAATCCTTTACTACTCTTTAAGATACTCCATGACCATGACCAAAGAACTCAAAGTTTTCCTCACAAGTGTTGGAGGGGTCAGAGAAGATGCTAAAGTCGATCATAATAACACTTATCTGTGACTAGAGGGAAGTTGCACCACAACCACAAGACAATCCCTCCTAATATGACATGTCTGGCCGCACTAACAGCACACCTTATAATCTCCAAAAAAAAGATGAAACTCATGACAGAAGGACAAGGTGTAAATCTCGTGCAGAAATTCCTTTGAGGAAATATGGATCATAAAGAGCCCCCAAAATCTATTTATGAACTTGTACATTGCCTTAAAAATGTTCACTAGAATGTGATGTCATTTTTCTTAGCGTACTCCGACCGCTCCAACTCATGTGCCAAACCATTTCAGACACTCACTAGAAGAAAACGATTTATAAATTTATGGGTAAAATTTTCCATGTTTCTCTTTTGAGGTGATCTCACCATTCTCATACACCTAAAGTCATCAAATAAATCATATACTACACCCTCCAACTGAATGATATTAACTTTGTTGCCCTTAAGTGTGATCATCCGAGTACTCTCCATAGCCTCTCCAAAGCATTAATAAACCTTTGGGATCCTCCCTTGCACTAGAACCAGCAAAGTATGATAATTAAGCCTGATGAGACCAGGCAATGTGACACACCTACTTGTTGTTCCATTTTATCTAGCACCTGACCAACGCTCATAAGTAGTCTGATGTCGGTCCTCTTGTTGGTTCTTCCTGACAGCAACTCCGACATGTTATTTCACATTGTGTTACAATCCTTACATACCACCTATAAGTTTTGTCATTCATAGATTTCTTCACCTCAATTTAGGAATCTTAATATGAGCTACATCAGTGGAAAACTCACGCCTAACACCGATGGTCCTTGGCTTACACTACGACGCCGACCACAAACACTTCGAGAAGAATCCTGATGTGGGTAACAAATTCATCATCTACTAGGAATCCAAACTTAGGTGGCATCCTCAGTGAACAAGACAAAAGAATAATCATCGTAGATAAGACATGACTCAGATTTCGGTGAATGAGGAACAAACTCAAATCACACTTTTGAAACAAGTTTAGGACTCTCATGAAGTGTTAATAGCATCTTGGAAGTAAGTTTTGCCGCGGTTCACAATTTACTAGAAAGATTCTATCACCACATCATGTCTGCAGCTAATAGGACCCACAGCCAAAGCTCTGATACCAACTTTGTCACGACCCAAAATACTAAGTCGCAACCGGCGCACAGACTATCACCTTAGTCTGGCAAGCCTATTTCTCATAACAATATTTTCCAAATAATTTTCATAAAAACAGAATCTGTCAAATATGTAATTCTTCATAAGCAGAATTTCATTGATGTGATCTTCAAAGTACAGCACAAAGTGCAAATTCTTACAATAAAATACAAGTTAAAAATCATAAAAAACTCAACCTAAGACTCCCTATAGCTGCAGAATGACCAAACTCCAACAAAAAAACCGAATGATCTGAATCTGAAAACAACCTGCTACTCAGCTGCCTGAGAATCTGTGGAGGGAAATAATGAGGGGGTAAGTCACACAGACTTAGTGAGGATTTAGCAACCACCATGAACAAAAAGGGGAAACATATCAGGCACGAGTTTTTCGCTCTCAAATCAACAGAAACCATTTATAGCACCAACAAAGTTAATTTCCAATTGTAAGATTTGCAAATAATCACTTCAAAGAAATTAAATAAAATCATGGCAATTTATGAAGCAGTAAAATATGAAATTTAATATAGTAGTAGGGTCACGCATGTAGAACCATGAGGCGGCTCCATCTCGTTGATAGCCCTCTCCTCCTATGGGATGGCCTATCCGATAGGGGCGGCTCCATCTAACGGATAACCCTTTCCTCTCTAATATATTATGTCGTATCGTGTCATCGGGGGAAGCTACATCTCGTTGATAGCCCTCTCCGTGCACTGGCGGCTCCATCTAACAGATAACCCTCTCCTCCCGGAATCAAATAGCTAAGTGCACTTAGGCCGTTACCCCCGCTAACGGCTACGGGGTTCTAACAAGGATTCCCAAAACAGTCTTTCAAAACCATAGTAAATCCATATCGATAGTCTAAAATATAATATTTCAGTATTCATCAAGTCCTTTCAAACCAATTCAATTGTTATCAATAATCTCAACATCAGTTTTCCAACACTCTTCAAAGCTTTCAAAATATTATACTCAATAACACCTTTTTATAATATTCTCAATATCAAATAATTCCAAACTCAAGTCACTGTAAATTTCCTTCTCATATCAAAACATAAAACATGCTCGAATCAATTTAATAAAACTCAGCTTTGAAGGAACTCAAGAATGATAAAAAAACATGTTTCCCCAATTTAAATAATTAGGCAATGAGGTAAAATAATTAATTCATCAGTGATAGAATAATTAAAAATACGTCATAATGATTGAAAACCACTCACAACAATGAAGAATCAATACGATTGCTGCCAACACCTCCAGTATACTCAAATGAGCCAATAGCTAACAATTCTTTGCATGATCAAATCCAACTCAAGGCATTTGCATCTTTCTTGTGTGTCATCTATAGCTAAACATAACCAAACATAGATTTCACTTTCAGTTCGTGAGCTAGAGCAATATAGCATGAAAAAGCATCATGACACCATAATCACTAAAAGACAATGCACAACTCTAGAATTCACTTGACTTGGTACCTTTCCTTGTGCTGACACAACACGACTTGGGGAGCACTATACTCAGGCTGCCAAATAAACCTTTCAAGGGCCATGATTTCTCACTCTGTCACCGAAAACTCCATTCTCGTTCAATTGCTTACTGAGTTAGTGGGAAAAATAAAAGCAATAAGAGATCTAGACTTATATTTATGTGATCCACATAATGGGACAATGACAAACCATAATCTTCCTCTTATGACAAGCAATTACCTTCTCATTGTCCATTACATGCTCCACTTCAAGCCAACTTGATTACTCTGCTTCTGAGGCGACAAACGAATGAGGTTTTGCAGTTCACTGGCTTCATTCAACGTTATAGGCACTGCCCCTCTCCTTTGCGGCAAAGAACTTCAACATCTCTGCCATGTTTCGGCACTTCGGTTGCACTCGCTCTTCAATGTGTTGGCGATGGAACTGAAGAAGGATAGAGCGTGGAGCAGGTCAAGGAAAAAGGAAACGTTTTGGCTTCACTTGGTGAAGAAGATGAAGGGTGCAGGGAGTTCGCGACGTGCGTGGAGGAGATTAACGTGCGTAGGGTGTTTAGGGTTTTCATCCATAGTGTAAACTCAGCGTGAGAGAGAGAACTACAATTTGGAGTTAGGATCTGGTGGTTATCTCCTATTTTTAATTACTAGGTTATCTATTTTTTTTCTATTATTATATTTTGTAAAATAGAAAAAAAAAACAGAACGTTACAAGAACGTTGTTGAACAGATTGACAGCAAGAGAGGCCAGCTCCACGGAAGAGTATCTCACGAAACCAAATCGGAAAGCTCCCCCACATGTTGACATGTTGACAGAACATAAAGGTTTTCCACAGCCGACGAGAAGAGGTATAAATATTTTCATTTATCAAAATATTTTCATCCAATAAAATTACTCAAACAAATATTTTCCCCGAGAAAAATATGCATGCATCAAGCATTACTAAAAAATTAAGGAAATTATTTTTTCTTTCAGAAAAATTCCACAATCCACAAAATATGTATATTTTATGCACATATACACTTATGCATATAAGTATAAATTTCTACACCTCACATAATCACATAATCAAACATTCCATTCCAAATCAGCTAGCAATCCAATTCAAGTAATATTATTCCAAAATTGAAATTGAAATTCTGGTCCACTTACTGCAGATGTTCTACGCGATGCTGGAACAACAACTTCGACAATTGAACAATAGTAAACAACAAAAGCATAAAAGAAACAAAACACAACACAAAAGTTGTTAATCTAGTTCAGTGAAACTTCACCTACGTCTGGAGGGTTTTCACCCAAAGAAAAGAAATCCATTATCTCAAGATATAGGAACTACAGACACTCATGAACACCACAGCTCATAGTTCTCTTCCTAATCTACCCAATGTATTTCTACTTAGTATTCCCCCCTAAGTGTGAGAGCCCCTCTCACTTCCTCTCAATCACTGCCACAGTGATTGGTAAGAACAAAAATTAATCAGAGATTTAACACTCAAACAACACAGAACACGACCTTGCTTTATAGAATCAGTGAGCAAAGTTGGTTCACAACGAAACATGGACTAAGACAAATAACAATCCTAAAACACTTGATATTTTCTCTTTATTCGTTAGTCAGTCTTCAGGTTTTAGGTCTTCATATTTATATACTTCAGCAGCGGCACTAGGGTTTGCAGAGGCTGAAGAAAATAGTCCAACAAATCCAAACGCAATCTTCCAAGATTATGATTGCGTTACAAATCAAATCACCATTAAAACAATAGAAAAAAATCTTCAATCAGAGACTGTCTCAACAAATAAACCAGCCCACATTAAATGCAACCACGGTACAACTACTTGACCCCCAATTAACCACAAAATAAATATTCACGAGATTCACTAGGGCACACATAAGCACTCCAAGTAAGGGCCTAATGTCATGTGCTACACGTGGGTAGATGACACAACATCTGCTTCGACATCAGGTTGTTTTTGACAAAATGCAAGACAACCAAAAGTAACAACAAAAATAACACACAAGTCAACCATAGGTCAAATTCAACTAACAAATCAACACATCAGAAAATTCAACATCCAACAAATTATGATTATTTTCCATGATTAATTCAATCAAAAAATAGAGGGTCTTACAGGGAAGCATGTGTGGTGGTTGAGGGTGGTTGGAAATGGGGGAAAAGATGAACAAAAAATGATGTAAAAGTAATTGGAAAGACTAAAATTGATGTAAAAAGTAGGGTTGTTCATTGGGCGGTTACGGTTGGTTTCGGGCTGCCGACATCAGTTTCATTGGGTGAAAACCACAAAAAACCCAGGTCCGCCACCGTTTGTGTAAATCATCTATTTGGTCGGATCTCAGGTGATGCGGGTGCGAGTCAATCCGCTCGGCTAAATGGTAATCGATGAGAAAAGAAAAAGTGAGGAGGAAAAAAAAATTGTTTTTCAGTGATGGATCTAAAAAAGACTAACAAAATAAAACAAAGACGAAGAGTAGTTACTAATCACACATACCACTAATCTAGAAAATTCTCACAAAGCATGAAAAGATCACAAAAAGGAGGCACCAAATCCATAGATGACAGGACTCATGAGCATGCGATGGAGCACATACGTGGCGCTAGGGTTCCGGTAGCTCTCTTGCCTAATGATTCTGGATGGATCGGTGGCGGTGGAGCATGGGTTCTTTGAATCTGTGGCAGTGGTATATGTACCAATGTATGAAATGAGGTACTGATTACCAACTTCATGATGATTCTCGGCGGATGGGTGGGGTGGACTATGGGTTCTTCGAATCGGTGGCGGAAGGGGAAGATAGCAAGAGATGGTGGTGGTGGGGCATGGATTTTGTGCATGATTACCAATGTTTGAAATGAAGAAAGAGAACAAGAGACAAGAGAAAAGAGACGAAGAAAAGAACAGTGATGGAGAAGAGAACTCAGAGCTAGGGTTAGTCTCTCAAAAGCGTTTAGATTTTTGGGAGAGAGTTGGGCTGGATTTTTTTTGGACCATCTCTAATGCGTTGCAAATAGGGCCTGGGCTGTCTTTTTTTTTTTTTGTCTTTTGTTTTTTACTTCGATCGGTTTGGTCGAACCATAGCTCAAACCGGAATCGATTGATATGAACTGCCTTAAACCGAAACGAACCACCCGCTAGATCCGTCTACCAACCTGACTAACCCAATTTCGTCAAAATGGACTCGGTTTGAGCGGGTCCGATTCGGGCCGGATGGGTCTAGGCAACCCCAGTGATTGGACAACCTATATTTGACTATGATTGTCATATAGGGTTATTAATGAGCAAAAAATTTGCCACATCATAAGCATTGTCCAAATTTAGATGTAAAAGACTGAGAATATATTTAACCTTATATTATAATATATAGAAGCGGGTCAATATATTTGGACTTAATGATGTTTAGAGAAAAATAGTGTACTAAACTTGGACTACAACTTTTTTTTTGTAAGGCCAATTAATTATATTGAAAAAGAGCACAATACGTGCCTAAACCAGTACAAGGAAAAAAGAAGATTAAAAACAAGAGAGAAGCCAAAGGACACAACCACGGCTAACAAGAAAAAAAAAAAAAAGAGAAACAGAAAAAAAACCGAGGAAAAACAGAATTACTAGAGACGAAATAGAACCATAGACGATGGCTGCGAGGGAAGTAGCATGACCCATCCATCAAAGGAGGAACAAGCAGCAACAAACAATAGCACCAAACTTATGACTAATTCCACGCTGAGCATACTAGATAGAGCATCCACTGATAGAGCTTTAGAGAATTAACAGTTAGGCAAGGCAGAGCCAAAAGAAAATTTGATTATACATGTCAGGCAGTGTTCTCCCCTAAACAAATAGAGGGATTGCAGGTCCATTCATAGAAGCTGCTTATGAAGCCCTTCTTTTTACACCTTAGCCACTTCCATGATATAAATTTGATTAGGTCCAAAGTCTTCTCAATACAAGCTACACCGTAGTTGAACATGACTTCATTGCTTTGGAGCCAAATGGACCATGTAGTTGCCACCCACACTGACCACCAACCCCTCTTTGATCCATAAGATAGGCTATGCACATGTTGTATAATGAGTTCTTGCTTCCTCTTCAAGTACTGAGCGCACTCCTAACCACTTGTAGACCTCCATCCAAACACACCAGGCAAATCTGCAGGAAAATAGTAAATGGCTCAAGCTTTCCTCATGATCAAGGCATAACAAACAGAGACACGACGTTCCCAGTTGAATGACGCTCCTTTTCCTGAGATTTTCTTGAGTCTGAATTCTGTCTAGCATCACCCTCCATGAGAAGGATAGTACATTTGACGGAGCTGGGATGGAGCATATATGCTTGAATACCTCAAATGCTCCATGTGGAGATGTCCCAATCTGAATTTCATAGGCTGATTTTACACTAAAGATGCTATCAGGTGAGGCCTCCCAAATCCATATATCATTGATCCCATTGTTTCAATTGCACAGACTCAAAATCTTGTAACATCTTCTCAAGTAAGTGTTTCTCCCACACAAAGAGTTCCCTCCTCCAACTAAATTTCCACTTCCACATGCCTTCTTCCCACCTTCCCATCTCTTTGATAGAACAAGCTTGTTGTGTTGAGATATCAAAAAGTCTTATGAATTGTGATTTCAAATTAGACTCCCTCAACCTCCATATATCTACCCAGAACAAGGAAGAACTCCCGTGTCCTAATTTCTTCCTCACGTTATTCTCGAACCAATCCTCATCTCCCAAATATTTTCCAGATCCCGCCACCACACAGATCCTCTTGCCCTCGCCCACTCCTATATAACCCTGTTTGCTACCCTATGTTTTGCGTGCAGCACCCTACACCACAAGCTATCTTGGTCTCTTAAAATTATCCATCTCCATTTTACTAAAAAGCTTGGTTAAAGGTCTCTAAGTCCTTTATGCCTAATCCCCTACCTCCTTCGGATGACGAACTGAGTCCCACTTTACCCAAGCTATCTTTCTTACCCCTTCGTCACATCCCCACAAAAATTTCTTTTGGATTTTCTTACAAAGAGAAGAGACACACTTGGGCATCTTGAAAAAGGTTAAGTAAAAAAGAGGAATAGAAGATAGTACACTTCTAATTAGACACACTCTTCCTCCAAAAGAAAGCGTCTTGTTCTTCCGGCCAGAGGAGAGTCTCTTTTTCAACCTTTGAATCAACAGATCCCAAGTCGCCTTCCTTCTTGGATTTGCCCCCACCGGAATTCCCAAGTAGATGAAAGGTATAGCCATTGTTTTGCAATTTAGGATTCTTGCAAACCGATTAAGATCACCTGAATTCATACACACTCCTGTCAATCTGCTCTTAGAGAAACTCACTTTTAGACCTGAAACTTAACATGCTTGAGAATGAAATGATTTTTTACATGTTTGTTTAAAGTCATATCCAATACAAACATAATTTTAAGACACCAACAAAGAAATTAGAATTTTTCACGTTAAGTTTAATGCTCGCTTTCAGTTCAACATTAAACATAAATCCAAACTCACACTTCCAACATTTGAAAGCTCCTTTACATGAGATGGTGCATGTTTGGTGTGCCAATCAACTAAGCTCATATCCTAAAATGGTCAATCAAATGTTGTTCAATGGCATGTAACAAAACTGTGATGACCCAACTTCGGCTAACCTAACAAATTATCTTGGCCAAGACTATTTGTACCCTCCATATTTACTATCCACACCATCCCCCCTTTTTTTAATCCCAAAAATACCCCCAACATAGAAAACATACAAAGTAGTAAAAAAATACTCTCCCAACCTCACCTTCTTCTTCCTTCTTCCTCTTCCACTTTCACCTTCCCCATCCCTATTTCATCTTCTAAATCAACACATCACACACCTTAGAGGTATTTAAAGCTCCAAATCAGTGTAGAATATAAGTGTGTGAGATCAAGAGAAGAATAGAAGCTCAAAATATGTATGATTTTGGGATTTTTACTGTTTTTCGCGTAAATCTGGGTAGAATATATGGGTTCTAGGTTGATCCGTCATTTAAAATGCAGACGCTTTATTGTGTCCGCTACTTAAATGACGGTAACATCCGCTAACTTAGTTGCGGTAACGTCTGCAATCTAAGTAGCGGTAGCGTCCGCTATCTTAGTAGCGGTAGCTTCCGCTATCTAAGTAGCAGAGGTTACCGTAATTTAAATTACGGATTGTGTTGCAGGTTCTGGTTTTGGTGTTTGAATTGGTGAAGTTTGTTGTCTATTAGGAGCATTATGGCAGCTGGAACTTCTGATGAGGTTGATAATGAACATGATGGCACAATTGTTGTTAGTGTGGATCTCACAGAGGCTTTTACTACTGATAAAGTAAGTATTAAAATTGTTTAGTAATGACATGGTTACGTTTACGTGATGAGATAATGATTTATAATTTTTGTATGTGCATGCTTTTGCATCCCACACTGATCTTATTGATTGGGCTCTCCATGTAGGTAAAGAGAATGGTTATGTTGTTATTATGATTAGGTCTGACTACGGATTTGCAAAAAGGAAGCCTGTGATAAAATTGGGATGTGAACGTGGTGGGAAGTATATACCAGCGGCTCAAGTGTTAAAGCGCAGTCAAACTGGAACAAAAAAGTCTGATTTCCCTTTCAGGCTAAGAGCAAGGCCTAGCATGGTTGATGGGCGATGGAAGGTGATAGTTCATTCTGGGATTCACAACCATTATACAGCTGAAACATTACAAGGTCACTCTTTTGTTGGTCCTCTAAATCCTGATGAAAATGCCATGGTGGGAAGTATGATTGAGAAAATGGTTAAGCCAAGCGACATGTTGATTGCACTAAGGGAGAAAAACCCCAACAACCTAACTAGAATCAAACAAATCTACAATGAGAAGCAAGCCTACAATAGGATTCAGAGGGGACCTTTCTCGGAGATTCAACACTTGATGAAGTTGTTGGAAGGTGACAAATATGCACACTGGTTGGGGTGAGGGTGGTTCTAATGTGATTAAATCTCTCTTCTTTGCTCACCCTGATTCTATTCATCTTTTTAATGAATTTCCTATTGTGGTGCTTATGGATAGTACATACAAGACCAACAGGTACAAAATTCCTTTACTTGAAATGGTTGGGGTGACATCAACTAATTTGACATACTATATTGCCATTGCTTACATGGCGAATGAGCGCGCATATGAGGTGTTATGGGCATTACATAGGTTGAAAGGGTTGATCGTGACGGAAGAAAATCTTCCTAAGGTAATTGTCACTGACAAGGACACTGTTTTGATGAAAGTCGTTGAAGACGTGTTCCCCGCAGCTCGCCATTTGTTGTGCCAATTTCACGTTTCAAAGAGTGTGACCGGGAAGATGAAGACACTTGTTCAGTCGATAGAAAGACGTGAATTTATTACTGATATCTGGAATCGGTTGATGTATGCTACAACTGAGGCTGACTACATTAAGGAGGTTGCAGCGATGCAGGTGAGGGTGTGTAACCTCTGGACATACCTTGAAACCAATTGGTTGCCATTCAGACATAAATTTGTGAAGTTCGAGATTGATACCTGCATGCATATGGGGTGCACAACAACAAACAGGTAGTTACTAATTATAGCTTCCTTCCTCAATAATCTTTGTTTTTTGGTGAATTTATATTGTTATGTTATTTGTTGATAGAGTTGAAGGTGCGCATTCAAATTTGAAGAAGCTTCTTTCAGATAGCAAAGGTGACTTGGTTACAGATTGGACTGCGGTCAACAAGCTTCTTATCATGCAACATGACAAGATTAAAGAATCCTACCAGCTCAACATTTTTGTCACCGAGCATACTCTCAATGATGTGTTTTATAAGAATTTGCGAGGCTTCGTTCCTAGAGCAGCATTGCACATGATTGCTAGAGAGAGGAAACAAATCGGTAAGCCCCGTGTTGATGGTTTATATTGCGGTTGTGCGATTAGAAGAACCCATGGACTACCCTGTGCCTGTGAGCTTGAGAAGTTAACTTCTGTCCCATTACTTGCGGTACATCCCCATTGGAGGAAATTGAGTTGGGATTGTTCAGACCCTGCCATTGATCCTGAGTTGAGCGTCAGTTTTGAGTCTGAACTTGAAGCTTTAAAAGTTAAATTTGACGGATCTTCTGCGGCAGTGAGGAAGTCCATCATTGATAGCATTAGAATGATTTCTTTCCCGGAAAGGACTTCCATGTGTCCTCCTCCAAAGAAGGTCCCAACTAAGGGTAGGTAAAAAGGCTCTTCGTAAAAGGTCACAGCAAAGGGTATCAAAGTACCTAGTGAGCGCTCTACAAAACGTTATGCATCTCGTTGGGAGCATATTGATGTGCAATATCCGAGCTCTTGGGAAGGTAGCAACTCCACACCAAATGCTGTCATTCCTCCCAACCAAAAGAATCAAAGCCTCCGCCCAAGCACGTTGAGACAAATCCACGAAGAGTTTCATCCATTCATTGTTTCCTTGGTTCATGTAAAGGGAGACGGACACTGCGGATTTAGATGTGTTGCTGCAATGTTAGATATGGGAGAAGACAACTGGCCGATTGTTCGTCAGACTCTGATCCATGAGCTTGACACTGAGTTTGGCATGTACTGTTCAATATTTGGGATAGCTGAGGCAAATGAGATACGTTGTGCTTTATATGTCACTTCAGATGGGCCAATAGGAAACGATAAGTGGATGATCGTTCCTAATATGGCATACATTATATCCACAACTTATAAAGTGGTGTTCATGTTGTTAGTGGATGTAACACTTTCTTCCCGTTGAGAGGAAGTCCTGACCCACCGGCACTCCACAAACGCATGGCAGTTACATTTGTTAACAAAAATTACTTTATTGGTGTATTTGACTCTTACTGTATTGTGGTCTTTTAAAGTATATTTATATTTATGGTGTTCTAAGATGCTTAATTTCCCAATGCAGGTTGTTCTTCGTGATGGGCACCCAATGCCTCTCCCTGCTCACATGTGGACATATAACCGCAGGGACGAGGCCAAGACTTGGGTTGATCCCTATTCTGCTCGAATTGACGCTTATAGTGCATATCTTACCGCTAAACATGGTGGTGGTGATCACTCTGTAATAGACCTTGGTGAGGATTAATAATTGTTGTAATGTGATAGATCTTAGTGAATTTATGGGCATTCTAAATTATGTAATAGACCTTATGTAAACCGCTTTCATGACTATATTCGTATTTATGTTCTTAAGCGATATGTTCCTATTTATGTTTATGTTGTTATGAGAAAAGAGAGGTTGATCCATATCCAGTTCAAGATCCATAAACATATACACAACTAGCAAAGTCCAACAACATAAACAACATAAACACATCCATGTCCAACAACACAAACAACATACGCAACATAAACAAAGATGTCCAACAACATAAACAACATAAACACATCCATGTCCAACAACATAAACACTAGCATCACTCATAATCAGCTGAAGTCCCAATCCCGCTAGCATTCCTCCTCTTTCTCCGTTGTCATGGCTCCTCCTGTCCCTGCAATGTATTATGAATAATGGAATGCATAGTATGAACTACATCCCACATGGTTGTGCCCTATGCGGGTGCCCCAACAGTCTCTAGATCAACAGCAACAGTAGAGTATGTCGACAGCAAAGCAATCTGACCCTGTAACATTCCAAGAAAGTGTCAATATTCGCAAGTTAATATTCCAAGAAAGTGATTATGTTGATGTACAAGGTTAAATTTAACCAACCTCAAGAAATGACCAACGGTCAACTCTCATCTCCTCAGGAATCAGGAAAGGATGTGAGTGTTGTTTGTACCAGTCATTGTACTCAGCAGCACACTCGTGGGGGTAATCAACATAGGTTCCTCTAATAGTATGGCTCCGCCAATCCATCCACATAGCATCACAATCTTCGCATGAAACTTTCGTTGGAGGGCCTCGAGGCTTGGAATGCACAATCCTAAACTGCCTGGATACACGCTTAGGTAGGTATGGATAAACTGAGCTGCTAAACCTGATGAATCCACTATACAGTGAGACATGTTCAAATGGACGATGAACATAATGTCCACATAAGGCCTCCAAATCACTCCACCAGCAGGGAAGTTAACAAGATTAAGTCTCTTCTGCTCCACTTTCTTTATCTCACTGCATGCCAACCACCTCCTAGCCACAGGCATATAATCTTTGTAGCTATGGAACTTCGACCTCTCAAACAGCGACCCAGGAAAGCGTGCATATACCCACGTCTGCAACTCTAAGGTGTTAGTATTAAAATACGAAAAATACAAATGAACTTAGCAACAAATAAGTCAAATGTTGACCTGTAGCAAACCCAAATACCCAGCAACTGTCTTCTCAGACTTTTTGCAAGCCTCCCCTAACTGGCAATACAAATATGTCAACGCGGTCGCACCCCAAGCATACTGACCAACCAAGCTAATATCCCTGAAAAGCTCAAGATAGGCAACATTGACATACATGTTACTCTTATCACAAAAGAGAGTCATGCCAACCAAGCGTAACAGGTAAGCTCGGGCTGCTTCTGTCCATTTCTCTTTCTTCACATGCTCCACCACAAGCTGAAGAAGCCAAGCATACCGCAGACTAAGACCTCTACACTTCCGAAACTCAGCCTCCACCTTCTCAATTCCCACCCCCAGCAAATCAACAACCATAAGGGAAGCCTCTTCCTTAGTCGGCTTGCCGAATGAGAAAAATGACCCCTCCACAGGAATGTGCAATAGAGCTGAGACGTCATCCAGAGTGATCGTCATCTCGCCCCACGACATATGAAATGAGGACGTCTCTGGCATCCATCGCTCAACAAAGGCAGTCACGATGCTAAGGTCAACTGAGCCGCCATTACAACTATACGGAAGGTGTAATAACCCTGCATCTGCCACAAGTTCCTTCACTTTTTTGGAGTAGAACTTTACAGGATATAAGTGTTCTCCATGATGATGGATCTTCAATGGACCCCTACATTGGAACTCAGGGTTGATGTATGACTTCCAGACGTCATGTGCTATGTGTTGTCCAAACTTAGGCAACAAAGACAAGTCATAGGGACCTCCAGGATACCACACACCCTCCGTTCCATCTCCATCCTCAGACTCTCCATCCTGCTCATCATCATGACCATCATCATCCTTAGACTTTCCATCCTGCTCACCATCACCATCCTCATAATCTATCTCAACCTCATTCTCATTATCATTCTCATACTCCGAACCAGCATAATCTCCTTGAGCACCCTCAATATCAGCATTCACCGCTTCCTAGTGTCGTGCATTAATCAGCACACCCTCCTGAACTTCATCTCCCATACCCTGAGTCCCCTAACGATTTCGGCGAGCCGAAGCATGAGTTTTCGAACGGTCTCGTGGAGGATGAGGTGGTTGTGAAGCCTTTCCCACAACGCGGTTTGTTTGTTTTGTTCTCGCCATGCCTTTGTTAACAAAGCAAATCCCAAAATCAGGAACATAATAAAAAACTTGGCTATGTACAACTACCAGCTTATCCATTTCAGAGAAACATATTCAACAATCAACAACCTGGGCATGTACAAAATGACAACTACCAGGTTCATAAACTAGTCTTACTCTAAGACAACCAAAAATTAATAAATGTGATACATGTGATGTGATGTGATAAGAACAAACATTATGGTAGAAGAAAGTAGCTTGAGGTGTGGTCTCATTCAACTTCAAAATTGAGATTATCAAAAGTTGCTTCTACTATATATCTAAGATCACTTCTTAGGTATATATGTAAATTGTAGATCATCAAAATTAACAGATATATCAACTGTTTCACAGCCTTTAATTTTGATGTTCAAAATTGTGCTAATTATAGGGAGATTAGGCTCATAAGCCACACTATGAAGCTTTAAGAGAGTAATCAAGTAAAGATTGAGACAAGACAAACTTATTACAAAAAATCAATTTGGTTTTATGCCAAGGAGGTCGACCACAGAAGCTATATACTTGCTGTGAAGATTATGGAATGATATTGGAGGAATAAAAATATTAACGCATGGACATGGTTTTCATTGATTTGAAAGACAAGACAGAATTTATGAAGAGGTTTTTTGGAAGGCTATAGAGAAGAAAGGAGTCAGCATTGGACACATTCAAGCAATTAAGATATGTATAAGGAGGTCATGAGTAGTGTGAGAACAAAAGGTTTCAATTATAGGTTTGTACCAATGGTCAACATTGAGTCTATTGTTTTATTTTGGTCTAGATTTGCTAACTAAACATATTCAAGAAATGTTATCACCATATATACTTTTTTCATGAGTCTCGGAGTTATACTAAAGATATGGAGAAAACCTTGGAAGCACAAAACTTTCTCTTATGTAGTGGTAAAACAGAAGTATATGTAGTACAGGTTTAACATGAGACACAAGAATTTTAGCTTAGAGACACTGGTCTTATGGTTTAATTATCTTGGATCCATCATACAAAATGATGGTGAAATAGAGATGCCAACCATAAGATTCGAGCAAGGTGGATAAAATGGAGGAATGCTTTGGTGTCTTGTGTTACAGAAAAGTACCACTTAAGGTTAAAGGAAGATTTTACCACACAACTATAAGACATGCAATGTTGTCAAGGACTGAATGTTGGTAGTCACGTTAATTCTACCTTGTCCCTTGTGTGAATTTTAGAACAGAATCAACAGTTTGGGTATTTGAGACGTACGTGAGTATGGTTCATGGTTTATAGGAAGAAATAGATGTGTGCTCGAATGACTTGAACAGAAAACAAAAACTTGGCTGCAATTTAAACTACCGCTATTTTGATGGCAGAAACTACCGCTAGTTTGGTTGCGAAAACTACCGCTATTTTAGTAGTGGAAGCTACCGCTATTATGATTGCGGAAGCGTCCGCTATTTTGATAGCGAGTACATCAAACAGGGTGTGGGTACAGATCAAGGTTACGATAACACTACCGTAATTTAAATAGTGGTAAGCATAACACAACCGCTATTTAAATTGCGGATCCAACATTCAACATCAGGGTAAACGAAAAGGGAGGCTATTTGGAAGGGGGACTTACCATATCAGTTACGTTGCTCCTTCTTTCTTCTTCTTCCTCCTTTCTTGTTCCTTTGCTCCTTCGTCCTTTTCCTTCTTCCTCTTTCTTTCTTCTCCTTCGTGATACAGTGAGTATGGTGGTGGGAGGGTACGGTTTGGCCGGTGGTGAGACTGAAACCGGTGGGAGATGGAGGCTAGGGTTTTTTTTCCAATTGGGAGAAGGCTTTCCAGATAGTCTCAGCGTGAGAATGAGAGAGGGAGATGGTGAGATTAGTTTTTTTTTTTTGTAAATTGAAGTAGTTTTTTTTAAAATATATGGGGGTATAAATGTATTTTCGCACTTAAACAATGGTGTGAATAGTAAATGGGGATGGTCCAAATAGTTTCAGCCAATTATCTTTTTATATATATATATATATATGTGTGTGTGTGTTTTTTTTTTAAAAGAGAAGTCACTTTTTTAATAAGAATGATATTAATGGGGTACAAGGAGTACCCAACCCAACCGATGGGAACAACATGGTCGCTGTGGCTACATCGGAACAATGATCATATTCAAGAACATTCATATGGAGGTGGCAAGAGTTGTGGAGCTTGCTCAATTGAGGGCATGGTACTGGTTAAGGGCGAGAAATTTTAGTTTTACAAGTTCATTCTTTGACTGGAGCACTCATCCAAGAATCTGTCTTGAGAACCTGTGATACTAATGTGGAATCTGAATTTGTTACCTCTGCTGCATTTGTGCTTGCGGATTCCCATCTGGTATTCTATCTTTGCAGACTTGATTTATAAAGGCCTAGGAGAGCTATTCGAAGACTTGTGGTGGAAATTTCAATTGTTCTCCTTGCTGTTTTTCTGTGATTGTGAGCTACCTGTTGGTCCTCTTACTTAGATAGTGTTCTGTAGCTAAACTTTGTATCAGTAGGCTTGGATTAGGCTTAAAGGGTCAAATGACCCCTGGAATTACAAAGGGAATCAGTTCCAGGACCTAAATTTTTTTTTCATCAAATTGGGTCCCTAAGAAAAAATTTTAAATTCAATTAAGGACAAATGGTGTCAGACGGTGATGTGGCTTCAATTTTAGCCTACTCAGCTTTTACACGTGACATTTAATTTTTTTTAAAAAATAATTAATTCAAAAACTTAAATTTTTTATTCCAAGTCATAACTTAAAAATATAACTTTAATATAATCTCTAAAAAAACCTAATCTAATCAATACTAATCTATAATCAAATCAATACTAATCCCAAATCCAAACCAGAAATTCACCTTGTTCTTTAGCAAGCCCAAAAGTTCATCAACTAAAAACCTTACCCACACTAGCAGCATTCCAGCCGCCACCCCTTTATTCCCTTCCTCTTTCCCCAACCACAAAACCTTACCCACACCAGCGCCACCACCTCTTCCTTCCCTTCCTTTTTTTCCAAGAGAACACCTTTGCAAAGAGAGAGTGAGATCGAGAGAAGATCGAAGCTTGGAAGAGGAAACGTCGAGATCCATTTGTTCTACCAGCAACCACCATCGAGGGAATGAAAGCGTGACAGATCTGATGGTGTCATACCAGAGCACAAGGGTTCAGATCTGTTAATTGAAGCAACCACCTTGCCTTCAACGACTTCGGCGATCTTGAAAAATTTCAGCCGCTACTTCAACCAGCAGCTCCCACCTCTCGATGAAGATTTTGGGGTCAACGAACAAAAACCCCTCAAAGTTGCTCTTCCTGCTCGCAGCGTTCACTGTGGTGGTGGTTCCGGTGGTATTTAGTTTAGGATTGTTACTGTAAAGAAAGAGATGGAGGAGGAGGAGAAGCTAGAGAAGATGCCAATGCCATTGGCGTTAATGTTACCCAGTAGCAGCAGCAGCAAAGTCAGAGGGGTGAAGAGTTCTTCAAGAAAGTTGGAATTTGCTGAAATCAAGAAGCATTTTGGGGTGAAGATAACTGAGGTGGCGAAGAACATGAATGTTGGCTTGACCCACCTCAAGAAAAGGTGCAGGGAGCTGAAAATCATGAGGTGGCCTCACAAAAAACTCAAGAGCTTGAACTCAAGAGGAAATTGGAGTTAACTGTAACAGAACATATGAAGAAACAGAACACAGAAGATTATAGAGAAGGACTCACTTGGTAGGTAGATAGGGTTATTTTGATAGTTTAGGAAACTAATTTGACTGCAACCCATGTTTTTTGGTGGTTTTGTTGGATTAGAACAGAGGCCGGGGGAGTAGTTTTTTAGCAATTCTTCTATGTTACCTAACCTTGTCAATTTTAGTGGTCAAGTTTTCCAGTTATCTCTGTAATGCAAAGACGTTTTTAGATACTGCAAGGAGATTATGCTTTTACCTATTTTCTCAAAAAAAAATTAATTGGGTTAAGAATTGCAAATGATGAAGAAGAGCAAATTTCTGGGTTTTTTTAATTTAGGTTTTAATATATGAGTTGGAATTAAAAAATAAATTTTCCTAATTAAAAAAAATTAAAAATGTCACGTGGAATTGCTGACTAGGATAAAATTGAAGGCTGACAGCATTTGCCTTAATTGAATTAAGAAAAAAAAATTATAGGGACCCAATTTGATGTAAAAAAAATTTAGGTCCTGGAACTAATTCCCTTTGTAATTTTAGGGACCATTTAACCCTTTAAGCCCTTGGATTATGTTCTATGGTTTTTGCTACTAATAGTTTTGTTGCTTATTGATGTATATGGTTTGGAGTACACCTAGTACTTCTATTCTAATACATTCTCAATTTTGTGGATAAAAAAAAAACCCATGGGAACAACAGAATTAACTCAAAGAAACATTATAGGGAAATATATAAAAATATACACATAAGATCCTACTTGTTCCTTTCTATCATTGAAGTCACTTTTTTTTATTAAGGAGAAATATATATAATGTTAAAATATGAAATATTGAGAAATAACCTCTTTCAACAACATCAGTGCAGTAACCTGATTAACCAAAAGGGTGACAAAAACTCCTAAGAAGGTACAAACTACCCTCAAGAAGAATAAAATTCATTGAATTGATATATGATTTTGATGGAATGTCACTTAGTAAAAGAATGCCCGGATATTATAGACGAGTGAAAATGACAACTGAGTATTAATGGAATGGTGCATGAGAGGTCACAACTCATCTGCTCCTACATAATACCACGTGTTAAGATGTGATGACCTCAATATGGACACCTTAGTGCATGTTCGGTTTTCAGTTAGGAAGTCCGTTTGTGTAACACCCCGATTTCGGTGGCGTCACTTTAGTAACCAAAATAAACTTAATGCGGAAAAACGTACATATTTTTTTTTGATAATAACTAAGACAAGACTGAATTAAATAAAACCCAAATGCGAAAGGCAACAGAACTAATATACAATATATATAGCATCCCCCGCTGTAAATAGCGACCTCGTCACGAGTAACCTCCAATGACGGAAAGTAGAAAAGTGTAACGCCCGTAGGCAAAATGTACAATCCCAAAATGTTAGGTCAAGTGTCAGCAACACAAGCCCTCAAAAATAAGAATAAGTCAGAGCTAGGACACTAACACCCAACCTTAATAGACTCTAATCACCCATCCCCCATACTTCCAACATCGACTCCCATCTGGTCATGCATGAAGTCCGGGTCCACGTCGAAGGCTCAATAGTAGTCATTTCGCTACGGGTCTTCCCTGAACGACGAGGAATCACGGAAGAATCCACCAACGACATCTGACAAAAAGGGCATACATAGCCCCCCAAACACAGGTAGCACGCGCAAGGGTCAACTTACGGAATATAGTATAGAGAATACAAGACAACAGGTAAAGTATAAGGGGTATAGATATATATGTTATATATATACATATAAGTTCTGCATTGTCTACCCTAAGGTTTAAACATAGCATGTTATCAACACTCTAGTACAATTCCATCATCAAAGCACATAACGATATCTATCAACATCTACTCATCAAAACACATAACGATACAATTAGAGTGCATGATATGTCAATGCAACGTCAATCTCGACGATTCCGGAAAGAGTAGGCTGGGCACGTTTGAGTCGGTCCTAACACTGGCATTGTGTCGACCATAACCCCCGAGTGTCACTTACAACCTTGACATAGCCGGATCAGTCCTAACCCTGCGGGTCGACTTTTCCCTCCGCTATGCCCGACAATCAACAGGTCGATCCTAACTCACGGTCGATCATATCCCCCGTCGATGTCCGAATTACCCGAAGGTATAAACTGTACCCGAAGGTATAAACTGTACCCGAAGGCATAAACTGTACCCGAAGGTATAAACTGTACCCGAAGGTATAAACTGTACCCGAAGGCATAAACTGTACCCGAAGGTATAAACTGTACCCGAAGGCATAAACTGTACCCGAAGGCATAAACTGTACCCGAAGGCATAAACTGTACCCGAAGGTATAAACTGTACCCGAAGGCATAAACTGTACCCGAAGGCATAAACTTAACTCATGATGATTCCTCGAATCATCCGACTCATCTCCATCCGATGGTCAAAAACTGCTCAGCGAGCAAAGAGTATCGACATACTCGAAAACTATCAGTCTCCCGGCTTATCCCTCGGATAGCCCAACGACATAACTGCTCCCACAGCACAAGAGTGTCAACATACTCAAAACTTCTCAACTTTCTCAACACTTGGATCCGACGACACTTCTCGTTTTCCATAACTAAGATCTTCATCCCAAGCTTCCTTTCGAGGTTAACGCCATTACTTAAAGATTTAGAGGTTGTTTAATGTCTTATGAGTTTTCTTTTCAAAATAATATCCTTTTAATCTTATCGCGAATCTTATAAGTTCCCGGGATCTCCAAATCCCAAATGACTCCAGAGAATGTCTCGACCCATGAAAAACCATAACAAGGCCCGAATCTCATTCGTCCTATCGAACTTTCTCAAAACTCTCAAAATAAAATCGGCATGACCTGCCCGCTATTCTCACTACTCAGAATCACAGATATGAGTACAAGACATAGTTTAAATCATCACCGTCATCAAACATGTCATATGACAATACATCTCAGACTAAACACGTAGCACTTAGCATATAAATCATGCACCACACATCCTAGATTACCCACATAGCACATAGCATGTAAGTCAATCTCAAAAACATAATAGTAGATGCATCATCTACATTGTCAGCCGAAGCCTCAGAAAACATTTTCCCAATCATACACAAACAAGTGCATAAACAGTAAATCAAGTCGAATGCGTCGACACCTAAAGCATTAGCTAGTAAGGTAAGTTGCCCTTACCTCTAGTTATTCCAGCGTTCTCCTCAAACGTTCCTTCACAATGAGCTCCTTGATCTTCAGGAAATTCTTCAAAAGAACCTTTAAAGTAAAACCACAGAATTCTATCAAAATCTATCGGAAACTAAGCTATCAATGCTCACTAAGGTTACACGAAGTAGTTCATACTCCGAGGTACGATAATCTAGCGCGAAAGGACAAGTTTTCGGAAAAGGAATTTTCCCCCTCCTCCCCTATAGGGCTCGACCACTTTTCACAATTGTGGGGCTCGATTTTTCTTCGATCAAACTTGGTTCCTATGCTTTCATTAGCCGTAACTAAGGGTATTCTGAACTCGGAAAAATTATCGGATCAAAAACTGTCGCAGGGGTATTTTGGTCATGATTTTTAACTTAGAAATTTCAAAACTGAAATCCCAAAAACCAAATTTTGCAGGGACGTTACTAACGACGTTTATGACAACTAATCCTACTAACACTAAGCTAAGGCGATAGTTTTTAGCCTAAAGGTTGAAGCTTTACCTCAAAAACTCCAAAAATGGGTATTTAAGGCTAAAATTGATTCCGGCGGAATTCCGGCGACATAGCGGAAAATCTAATCCGGCAGAAGTGATCTTGGGCACATATAGAAGAGGTTTAGAATCAGAAATGAAAGATTCAGGATAGTTTTGCAAAAACCCATAAACTATCCGCTCAGAAAACTCTACAGAAAAGCTATGGAAAAAGCGATCAGAGGTAAGGATTAGCGACTATACCTCGAAGCCTTGAAGTAGCAACTGATTGATCGACGATCAAGCAAACGATGAAGAAAATCTTCTCTTCTCCCTCCCTTGTAGAACTCGCGGCCTTGATGAAGAAAATGGAGGAAAATTTGAGTTTTTCTTCCTTTCTTTGCTATATATAAAGGTTGGAAATTCGCGGGAAAATGAAAGTTTCGCGAATCTAATTTTTCCGGCGTCATACTCCGTGAATTAATAGATATGTTTTGGCGAAAGAATTCCAAAACTAAAATGAGGTCTCTTTGTATTTTTGGCAACTAAAGCATAGTCGGTATAAAACTATTTTACCCGATAAGTTGCTTTTTGCATCGAATGTCGGAATGGAAAACTTCCTTCGGAAGAAAGATTGAAATCATCAAGAGAAATGGGTGTACGCGTGTAGAATATTCATTTGAAGCTCTGAATAGAAAAAGTCTTCATCGTTGAGAAATTCTAGGGTTTTGAAATACCAGGGATTCGGTTTCGGCAAACTTCAGATGATTGGAATCGGACGTTCGTAGATCCTAGAGTTTCGCCTCGAAACGATTGTGATATATGGAAAAAGAGAAGTTCTAACATTTCTCTGAAGATTTTTGGAATTAACTTCCGTCGTGCCTAAAAGTGAAAATTAGCTATATACTAGGGTTTCTGACCTAGGTTTAAGCGTAAAACGATCGTGCTATAACTTTTATCGACTTCGATACGATCCTTTGACTTTTCCTGAACTTTCTCCTTCATAAATTTATTTCATTTGGTAAACTCTTGTTCAGGTTTCCTTTCACGATACATCAAGCCTAATCGTAAATGGAAATCTCTTCCACTTATTCTAAGCTTAAAAACTTGGGTCTTACATTACTACCCTCCAAAAAGAAAGTTTCGTCCTCGAAACTTAGGGTTCAGTAAAAGCTCTGACTATTGTTCTTGATCTTTTCCTCTAACTCCCATATGGCATCGTCTGTGTCTTTGTTCCAAATAACTCTTACTAAAGCACTCTGCTTTCCCTTCGATTGTTTCCCTCTTCTAGTCCCAATGTTGACCAACAGCGTCTCAACAGACATATCCTCTTTCAACTTGCCGAGGTTTAACTACAATCATCAATGGTAACACCACTAAAACTCTTACTCGAATATGATCTCCAGCTTCTGAAGTCAATCTTTACCCTAAGATTCTCATTCCACTTAGCAAAAATTCACTCGCTAATCTCTAGCTTGTATCACCGAAATCCATAACAAGTTTCATTCACTCTTAGACTTTAAGCAACTTGTCCAAATATGACAACCTCAAGTGTTCATCTTAATACTAACACTTCCCTTTTCTGTAACTTGATCACCATCTCGTCAATCAACTTCTTAATCTCTCTATCAAATTCTAACCAACTTCGAGTCCTAGAAACTTAAGACAACAATTCATAGACTTAAAACCTGAACCTTCACCAAGTTTGGACCTCTAATGTCCGTTAATTCTTCAATGCTTCCTAAATGAATATCCATTTCTTCAAACTATATCTCCTTCGCAAGAGAACTTATACTTAATGCGAACTTTTTCCTCCCAGATCGACTAATCCTCGATCCAATCAAGTTAATCTTACCAATCCTTCTATCAAAGTCCATAGCCAGCTCTGATTCCGAATATCACCCCCTCAATATTAAGTTGATCAAGCCTAATACATCGAAGGTGAAATTTAGAAAAACCCACTGGAACAGTCAATGAGTTCCTAACATCCAATAGTCACAAATATCCTGACCTCACATCCTCAACGATTCCGCTACGGAACTACACGCCCTCGACATCATACGTATACTATCCATAAGAAATCTCTATGAGATTCATCTTCAGCTTCTAACTTCTTGTTAAACGCATTGGTGCAGAACTACTTTCTAGGTTTACCGTGTTATTCTAAACCTCGTGTAATTTCTATAGCTAAAATACGAGCTACGGTCAAATAAGGTGTTAATAGGCGTAATAACTATAAGGTCAAAGCTCAAACAAACAGTTAGTACTCATCATAAGATAGCATCTCCATAACTATACAATATGATTAAGCAATAACTTCAATCAATTTTTAAGCGAAAAATCGCTTGCAGACAATCAATTTTCACTCTTTGCAGAGTCACACAACCTAGCACAGAAGACCTATTCCCCAACAACTCCCGAAAGACTCGACAAGCTCTGATACCACAATGTAACACCACGATTTCGGTGGCGTCACTTTAGTAACCAAAATAAACTTAATGCGGAAAAACGTACGTATTTTTTTTTGATAATAACTAAGACAAGACTGAATTAAATAAAACTCAAATGCGAAAGGCAACAGAACTAATATACAATATATATAGCATCCCCCGCTGTAAATAGCGACCTCGTCACGAGTAACCTCCAATGACGGAAAGTAGAAAAGTGTAACGCCCGTAGGAAAAATGTACAATCCCAAAATGTTAGGTCAAGTGTCAGCAACACAAGCCCTCAAAAATAAGAATAAGTCAGAGCTAGGACACTAACACCCAACCTTAATAGACTCTAATCACCCATCCCCCATACTTCCAACATCGACTCCCATCTGGTCATGCATGAAGTCCGGGTCCACGTCGAAGGCTCAATAGTAGTCATTTCGCTACGGGTCTTCCCTGAACGACGAGGAATCACGGAAGAATCCACCAACGACATCTGACAAAAAGGGCATACATAGCCCCCCAAACACAGGTAGCACGCGCAAGGGTCAACTTACGGAATATAGTATAGAGAATACAAGACAACAGGTAAAGTATAAGGGGTATAGATATATATGTTATATATATACATATAAGTTCTGCATTGTCTACCCTAAGGTTTAAACATAGCATGTTATCAACACTCTAGTACAATTCCATCATCAAAGCACATAACGATATCTATCAACATCTACTCATCAAAACACATAACGATACAATTAGAGTGCATGATATGTCAATGCAACGTCAATCTCGACGATTCCGGAAAGAGTAGGCTGGGCACGTTTGAGTCGGTCCTAACACTGGCATTGTGTCGACCATAACCCCCGAGTGTCACTTACAACCTTGACATAGCCGGATCAGTCCTAACCCTGCGGGTCGACTTTTCCCTCCGCTATGCCCGACAATCAACAGGTCGATCCTAACCTCACGGTCGATCATATCCCCCGTCGATGTCCGAATTACCCGAAGGTATAAACTGTACCCGAAGGTATAAACTGTACCCGAAGGCATAAACTGTACCCGAAGGTATAAACTGTACCCGAAGGTATAAACTGTACCCGAAGGCATAAACTGTACCCGAAGGCATAAACTGTACCCGAAGGTATAAACTGTACCCGAAGGCATAAACTGTACCCGAAGGCATAAACTTAACTCATGATGATTCCTCGAATCATCCGACTCATCTCCATCCGATGGTCAAAAACTGCTCAGCGAGCAAAGAGTATCGACATACTCGAAAACTATCAGTCTCCCGGCTTATCCCTCGGATAGCCCAACGACATAACTGCTCCCACAGCACAAGAGTAACAACATACTCAAAACTTCTCAACTTTCTCAACACTTGGATCCGACGACACTTCTCGTTTTCCAAAACTAAGATCTTCATCCCAAGCTTCCTTTCGAGGTTAACGCCATTACTTAAAGATTTAGAGGTTGTTTAATGTCTTATGAGTTTTCTTTTCAAAATAATATCCTTTTAATCTTATCGCGAATCTTATAAGTTCCCGGGATCTCCAAATCCCAAATGACTCCAGAGAATGTCTCGACCCATGAAAAACCATAACAAGGCCCGAATCTCATTCGTCCTATCGAACTTTCTCAAAACTCTCAAAATAAAATCGGCATGACCTGCCCGCTATTCTCACTACTCAGAATCACAGATATGAGTACAAGACATAGTTTAAATCATCACCGTCATCAAACATGTCATATGACAATACATCTCAGACTAAACACGTAGCACTTAGCATATAAATCATGCACCACACATCCTAGATTACCCACATAGCACATAGCATGTAAGTCAATCTCAAAAACATAATAGTAGATGCATCATCTACATTGTCAGCCGAAGCCTCAGAAAACATTTTCCCAATCATACACAAACAAGTGCATAAACAGTAAATCAAGTCGAATGCGTCGACACCTAAAGCATTAGCTAGTAAGGTAAGTTGCCCTTACCTCTAGTTATTCCAGCGTTCTCCTCAAACGTTCCTTCACAATGAGCTCCTTGATCTTCAGGAAATTCTTCAAAAGAACCTTTAAAGTAAAACCACAGAATTCTATCAAAATCTATCGGAAACTAAGCTATCAATGCTCACTAAGGTTACACGAAGTAGTTCATACTCCGAGGTACGATAATCTAGCGCGAAAGGACAAGTTTTCGGAAAAGGAATTTTCCCCCTCCTCCCCTATAGGGCTCGACCACTTTTCACAATTGTGGGGCTCGATTTTTCTTCGATCAAACTTGGTTCCTATGCTTTCATTAGCCGTAACTAAGGGTATTTTGAACTCGGAAAAATTATCGGATCAAAAACTGTCGCAGGGGTATTTTGGTCATGATTTTTAACTTAGAAATTTCAAAACTGAAATCCCAAAAACCAAATTTTGCAGGGACGTTACTAACGACGTTTATGACAACTAATCCTACTAACACTAAGCTAAGGCGATAGTTTTTTGCCTAAAGGTTGAAGCTTTACCTCAAAAACTCCAAAAATGGGTATTTAAGGCTAAAATTGATTCCGGCGGAATTCCGGCGACATAGCGGAAAATCTAATCCGGCAGAAGTGATCTTGGGCACATATAGAAGAGGTTTAGAATCAGAAATGAAAGATTCAGGATAGTTTTGCAAAAACCCATAAACTATCCGCTCAGAAAACTCTACAGAAAAGCTATGGAAAAAGCGATCAGAGGTAAGGATTAGCGACTATACCTCGAAGCCTTGAAGTAGCAACTGATTGATCGACGATCAAGCAAACGATGAAGAAAATCTTCTCTTCTCCTTCCCTTGTAGAACTCGCGGCCTTGATGAAGAAAATGTAGGAAAATTTGAGTTTTTCTTCCTTTCTTTGCTATATATAAAGGTTGGAAATTCGCGGGAAAATGAAAGTTTCGCGAATCTAATTTTTCCGGCGTCATACTCCGTGAATTAATAGATATGTTTTGGCGAAAGAATTCCAAAACTAAAATGAGGTCTCTTTGTATTTTTGGCAACTAAAGCATAGTCGGTATAAAACTATTTTACCCGATAAGTTGCTTTTTGCATCGAATGTCGGAATGGAAAACTTCCTTCGGAAGAAAGATTGAAATCATCAAGAGAAATGGGTGTACGCGTGTAGAATATTCATTTGAAGCTCTGAATAGAAAAAGTCTTCATCGTCGAGAAATTCTAGGGTTTTGAAATACCAGGGATTCGGTTTCGGCAAACTTCCGATGATTGGAATCGGACGTTCGTAGATCCTAGAGTTTCGCCTCGAAACGATTGTGATATATGGAAAAAGAGAAGTTCTAATATTTCTCTGAAGATTTTTGGAATTAACTTCCGTCGTGCCTAAAAGTGAAAATTAGCTATATACTAGGGTTTCTGACCTAGGTTTAAGCGTAAAACGATCGTGCTATAACTTTTATCGACTTCGATACGATCCTTTGACTTTTCCTGAACTTTCTCCTTCATAAATTTATTTCATTTGGTAAACTCTTGTTCAGGTTTCCTTTCACGATACATCAAGCCTAATCGTAAATGGAAATCTCTTCCACTTATTCTAAGCTTAAAAACTTGGGTCTTACAGTTTGAAGCATTGCAATTCGAGATTACAATTTTCAATGCACATTCAGCCAACGAAATGCACTTGTTGGGTTGACTGAATGTGCAACTAAAAACCAAACAGGCTCTCAATTCATGAACCCGACCACGCTCATTTTGTGCAATGCAAGTTCGTGTTGCCGTGTTAGTGTTCATGATATGATGAACCATGCATGTTAATGTGTAATACTTTTTTATAATGATCTTAGAACATTGCCTGAATGTCAATTCAGCCAACGAAATGCACTTGTTGGGTTGACTGAATGTGCAACTAAAAACCAAACAGGCTCTCAATTCATGAACCCGACCACGCTCATTTTGTGCAATGCAAGTTCGTGTTGCCGTGTTAGTGTTCATGATATGATGAACCATGCATGTTAATGTGTAATACTTTTTTATAATGATCTTAGAACATTGTCTGAATGTCAATTTTAATATTCAGTCTCAGATTTAACCCCACCCGACAAGACGCACCTCATTTTAGAATTCTCCATCTTTCTTTTTCTATCAGATTATATTAGATCAGTGGCTGACATATTTAGATTCAAGATGGTTTTTGTTGTTCGGTATTGTAAATTGGAGAAATTTTCATATATATGCAAATAGCCTGCTTAAAAAAAAGTATATATGCATACTAGGATTTTAACCCGTCTCCGTGCGATGCACGGACGAGCAGTTATTCAATTTATCATATTTATTCAATCAATTTAATTAACTCCATCTATTTAAATCACATACTAATTATTGTAACCTTCACTAATCACAACACAAAATATGACTTAATCGAAACATAGACATCAACAACTAATTATAAACATTAATATGTATAACAAAAGTTATTGCTTATATATGAAGCCTCAGAGTGAAAATGATGAAAATATCATCACAACAAGTATGGTCAACAATATACATATATTCAGAAAGAAATTCCAGTGTCAAATACACATAAAAAACACAGAAAGTACTAATTTTTTACTGTACAAACTGACTCAGGCAATTTATCTACCTACACAAGAAAATTTCCCTACGCTTGTCATGTAAACAAATGATAATCAAGTAAGAAAATTATTTTAATCTACATCCAAGTATGATTACCTCTGAGAGCAATTGGGGGTGGGTACATGAAAATCATGATTATCGTTATTTTGTACTACTAATTAGTACATTATATGCACTGATAAGTCAAATAAGTAAATATCTTACCTGGATGCACAAAGAAGAAGAGATTAGAAAATAAAATCTGTCAAATACCTACTTGTCACATAGTAGAAGATAAACAAAGAGGTAGAGCTGAATGTCTCCTCTCCATGTTTGGCAATAAGCAGCAACAACGACGCTGACACGAAGCCTAACTTCTGCACAAAGTGGGACGAACACAAGTTTGTACATTATTGAACAGGAAACGAAACAAAGCTCAGATCACAAAAAATGGAAGGCTGAAAAGGGAATGAGAGAAAGTGAATCCAAACTAAAAAGGAGAGAATAAGAAAATTAATTTTATTATGACAAATTCACGTCTCTTGGAAAAGAAAAACAAAGATTATAGACCTGCCCTAACATTTAACAAAAAATTAAATTTCCTCATTCAACAAAAAATATTGGGCCGCCTAGAGTTTCAGAAAATTAATTGGCCCACAGAGTTAATTTCTAGTAAACCAAAAAAAAAATAACACAAGTTTCATAAAAAAAATCTCTACACAATTAGGAAAAATGAAAAAAATCATGCTCCACTCAATCCACATGAAATAAGTGGACCATCACAATATTCAAGTAAAACAACTATCTTACTATTTTTTTATAAATATCCTAGTTATCAAATAATGTTAATACATAATTCATCCACAAACTTCGAACCCTGTACCATGAAGGTGCGAAAAACACTAGAAAGGGGGGGGGGGGTTTGAATAGAGTTTTTGAATCACGGGTATATTTTTAAGCTTTTTCAAAACTCAAAGATAAAAACTAAGTGCTGAATGATAGGAAGTAAAGCACGCAAGTATTTTATCCTGGTTCACTTGAGATAAAAGCTCAAGCTAATCCAGTCCACCTGTGAAGGTGATTTCTTCCTTCTTCTGATGAAGGCAATCCACTAAAATCAATGAGTGTTACAACTGCACTTTGCAACCTGCTAAGTGACTAACAATACACTGATTTTCTCACTAGTATCCTCTTAAGAAGCTGATCTACCGATCCTCTTAAGACTAGTTAAATACTAAATCAGCCTTGATTCAGTTCTCTCAAGATCCGACCAACCTTGGTCTCTTGATGAACTTTACAATGTGATGTAAAAGGTTTCGGGTTTACAATAAGTGCTTCTAACAAGCGAATAGTAAACTCAGATGTTTAGGAACAGTGAAGAAATAATGCTAAGAGAATGGTTCGTATATGTTGAATGTTTTCAGCAAAGTTTCTTAGCTTCTTTCTTCTTTCTTCAGCCTTTATATACTCCAAGACTTGTGATGTAGCCGTTGCTAGGGTTTTATCCGTTGGAGTGGCAATTCTGTGATATCAGACTGCTAGGCTGTACAAGGTAGGTGGCGGACAGACTGAGACATGTACGACGTTGTACTGTGATAGCGACCTGTCCTTTCACCAGTTGACTTGAGATCAAGGAGCTTTAGATGAACGTTTGGTGAAGCTTCTGATCATCGTCAGATTGAAGCTTGGATTCTTCTGACCTTGCAACTTCTGCTTCTGAACATGTTCCTCAGAACTTCTGATCGTTAGAGCTAGAATAGCTTGGGTCTTCAGAACCAACTTCTTGCACGTCTTCAGAACTTGAGTCTTCTGCTTCTGGACCGTTCCACTGGAACATCTGGTCTTCAGAACTTCTGACTTGAGTTCTTCAGAACTTCTTGAGAGCTTCCATCTTCAGAGCTTCTGAAGTATTTGTCACTGTTCAGAACAAACATGGTAGGTTAAAGAGCTCTCTTTTTAGTAACCCTTGGTTCTTCTTCTTCTGAACGAATAGGCTTGGGTCAGATTCAGAACCTGTTTGTCACATCTTAAAAAGACAAACGTTAGGGTACCACAATTGTTCATCATTTCAAACCTTAATTGTAATCATCAAAACATAGAGATGCAACCACCGATCAAACCTTGATCTTACAATCTCCCCCTTTTTGATGATGATAAAACAAGTATTTTGATGAACAATTTTTACACAATAAACTGAATACACAGGAAGGAAAGGATCAGAGATTAAACTTATCCTTGTGTAACGGTTTGCATTGCTCTTTCTGAATCTGGGATGACACCTGATTCTGAGCTAGGGTCTCCCCCTGACTCCCCCTGAATCTATGACTTAATGAATTGGTGAATAGTCTAGATTTGGAGTCTGGTTATGTGATCAGATTTTACGCTAGAAGAGATGTATACTCATCAGAAGTGATGGTTCAGAGCTTAGCGTATATCACACAATAACATAGTCTTGTCCAGATATAATTGGTCAGAAGCGTCAGAACCAAGATTGGTTCAGGATATGAACAAAATGTATTCCTTATTTGAGACGCTTGACAATATCTATGTGCTATAAGTATTGATACTTGTTCTCCTCTACTGGTTTTATATAATATAATAAAAAAAATTATCAAATCCATTTTTATGTACTCCCCCTTTTTGTCATAATCAAAAAGAGTGAAAAACAAAACCAACAATAACAATAACAAGAAGATGAGGCAAATAAGAGATGTTATTATTACTGAACGGAGAAGAAGTACAGAGGATTAAGAGGAATGAAGAAGACTAATCCTAGATAAATAGGAAAGCTCGAGAATTCTTCATGAAGATAAGTTGAAGGTGGAGGGGACGAATGTCCTGATCAATTGAGGCTAACTGAGTAGCCAGTTCTTCCTTCAAGGCAACATGCTCCTGGACAGCCTCTTGATCCGCTTCATTGTGTTCTGCTTCATATTCCAGAAGCATGCAAATGCCCTGGAGCTGATCTTCAACGTTCTTCCGGCGAGTGATCAGACGGAGGAGGTCATTCAGAACTTCTTGAAGGTTCTGAAGACAGTGAGTCTGATGAGAAGTGAGCCAGCATTTCAGAAGAGTCTCAATCTTCTCAAGAGCGTGAGAGATCTGAGAAGAAGATAGATTGACACTCCATGGAAAGACTTGGTCGAATACCATAGTCTTGAGTCCAGAAATCAAATCGACAGTAGTCATTTTGATGTAGAAGAGAGGAGAATGGATATGAATGGAGGAGAATGGGATTGAATGGTGAAGGAGAAGATGAACGCAGTGAATATAAGGAAGAAAAGTAACAGAAAAACATGCATAAAACTTATCAATCATAAAAGCATGTGAGTTACTAAATGGACGGTGCATTGAATCAGAGAATGAAAAATTAACACAGTCAACATGAATTAAATTCAGTCATAATAAATAAATGCATGCATGATAGATGTGGGGGATTCAAGGCTTGGAAGAGGAGGGAAGGTTGTCCATTAAATACTTCATGATTGCTTCCATTTTGCTTGAGGACTCTTGAATTTGCTTGCTTTGCTCATTCTGAACACGTCCTTGTTGCTCAACCATCTGAAATAACCTCTGCTGATCATCCTGAATCCTGTCAATCCAGGCAGCAAGAATGGCAACTTCTGGAGCTGGAGCTGAGGTAGGAACTTCTGGAGCTTGTGTATGAGTAGCAACTTCAGCTTCTGAAGACATTGCAGTATCAACTTGAATTGGCCCTTGCTGCTCAACTTCATTTATATCTGCATCTTCCAGAATGACTATACCGTCAGAGCTTTCTTCTTCAACCTCTGCTGAAGGCATTCCAGTATCTTCTGAGATACATTCAGAGACAACACATGGTCTTTCAGCCATAGCTCTTCTCAGAGGTGCACAGACTCTGTGCAGCACTCTCTGCCTTTGCTCATAGGCCCTCTCAGATGCATCATGAACTCTTAGTCGTTTCTCTCTGCTAAGTTGCTTCTGAAGTTCATGAACTCTGCCTTCTGACCATCTTTCAAAAGCAGACCATAGACCATCAACCAGAGAGGCATCAAACTGATTATCAGTTACCTGATACAGCCAATTCAGTCTTCTCGCGGCCTCTTCAGAGAATCCTTGAATGAGTTGATTAAGATTCTGAGGTTGGAAGGAGGTGGCCAAGGTCAGAACAGGCTGAGGAGTTCTGACAGCATTGGAGCTTGAAGCGTTTGAGCTATCAGGTTTGAGTTGTTCTGAAGGAGTGGACTCAATCTCATGGTCCTTCTCTATGCTTGAGTGATCTGATTCATCCATGTGCTCAGCTTCAGAGATTGTATCTGGCCTTTGCCTTGAGGTAACAGTCTTCTCAGGTGAGGTGAAACTCAGATCCTGGGAGTTGACTGCAGAGTAGGTGGACAGGGACACATAGGATGACTCAGGAACCTCTTTAAGCTGATCTTCAAAGTTGGAAGCTACTTGTTGAAGAGGCTTCACATTGAAAGGCGGTACAAGGATCTGAACATCATCATCCTCCTTTTTTGTCTCAGCAGGGATCTCACCAGTCTGGGTTATGAGGAAGGTGTGTGAAGTGGATGCAGGCTTGGGAGTGAATTGTTGAACCAAGGTTCTTAGGGTAGCCTCACTTTAAACAATACCTTGAATGAAGGAATTGGAAGGAGGTACTGGTTCAGTTGGGATGGATGTGGACGAGGTGTAAATTGGAATGGAATGGATGGCTGTGGTAGCTGTTTGGATGGTTGATTTAGGAGCTTGAGGTTCAGCTTGTGTTTCAGCTTGTGTTTCAGGTTGAGTGGGTGTTGTTTGGTTTGAGGTCGGCATGGAGGTAGATATAGGCAGGGGTTGTTCAGGAATAACTACTAAAGCAGAATCAGAGTTAATGCTTTCAGTAATTACCTTACTTAGACTCCTGATGGATGTGGTTGTGGTAAGATTTGCAGCCCTTGCTGGATCAGAAGTGCGTTTAGATCTTCTTTCCCGTTGTGCTTCTGAAGCAGGTTCAGATGCTTGCTCTGCTTCTGCCTCTTTCTGTTGAAGTGGACCCCTTGGAGGAAGCTTCCTTCTCTTCACTAAGGGAACAGCATCAGAATCAGTTGATTCTTCAGCGTCAGAAGATTCCCTTATAACCTGAATCACATTCTGGATGATCTCATGGTCATCCTGCTCATCTTCCTCTTCCTCAAGAGTAACTTTTCTTCTCTTAGCCACAGGAATATCATCATCTTCAGTTTCCTCGCTTGAGGAATCTTCCCATGTGTCTTCAGAGCTTTCAGATTCAGACACTTGACGTGGTTGAACAAAGGTTCTCTTGGAAGGTCTTTCAAGAGAGGGTTCCCTGATGACCACAGTCTTGGATGCAGGTTTCTTCTTTGTAGGTTCCTCTGTCAGAATCCCTTTGCCCTTAGGATCTGAAGGCTTGCTGCTTGTTGCCCTCCTTGATTTCCTTGTTGCCAACTTAGGAGGACTTTCAGGAAGTGTTTTGAAAAACTCCCCAAGAGTTATAGGATCTCCTTGTCTTCTGAGCATTCTCACATATTCCAGAATGCATGCTGGATTATCCTTTTTGGACCAGAGGGGAAAATCATCAATAGGGTAGTTCCTCTGACGAACTTCATCAAAAGTGTCTTCTCTGGGAGCAACTTGAACTTTCTCAATAATCTGCATTTTCTTCAACTTTGTTCCATTGAGAGCATCACCAATAGACATGGTCAGATCTTCATGAAGTCCAAGGTCTGACAGAGTCTTGACAAGTTTATTTTGGACGAAGATGTCTGACAGCAACCTTCCATACGGAATGTAGGAAATGGACCTCTTGTTCTCAGAACCAGTTGTGGTCCTAGATTTCTCAACGCATTCCTTTAGATAATTGAAGAGCAGGAATGGCAGACATATAGGCTCACCTATGGAAATGTAGTACATGATTACCTTTTGAGTTGCATTCAGGTAATTAGTTCCTCCAGTTCTGGGGTGAATGCAGTGAATGAAGATCTTCTGCCAAATCTTCAACTGAGACTTCAAGTCCTTTATGTTATACTTGGTTTTCTCCTGAGACCAGTTATCATAAAGCGCCTTGTTGACCATGTTCCTCATCCCAGGAACATTTGCATCAACATTTTTAATCCCTTTACCTTGCTGGAACTCCATACCCAACAGCTTTGCAATGGATTCTTCAGAGATCACAATTTTCTTGTCCAGCACATGAGAGACGACATAGTAGTCGTTGCAAACTGCGTTTTTCCAGAACTCGACAACCAATTTGTGATAGATTGAACCACAGAGCCTGTTGAAGTAGCCAGACCATCCTTGCAAGTTGACTTGATCCCTTATGTCAAACCCATGTTGAGCCAGATTGTCAAAATCAACTCTTGCTTCACAGCACACATTCAGTTCTTCTACTTTCTTGGCGCAAGTGACTACATTTGGTGCATTCAGAATCTTCTGTGCTTCTTCAAACCTTTGATTCTCTTGTTCTTCGGCAGTTTGTTTGGAAGAAGCAGAAACATTTACCTTGGGTTTCCTCGATTTGCCCATGATTTTCAGAGAGTGAGGTTTAGGGTTCAGAGAGAGAAAGGTGAAATGTTGGAGGGAGGAGTATGAATGAATGCAATGCACACGAAGAGTTTCAAAACCGTAAGTGTAAGTGAGTGGAAGATCGTGTGTGACAGTGCATATAGTGGGTTTAATGGTAACCGTTGACAGTTTTAAGAAATTAAAGGCAAAATCAACGGTTATAAAATAGATAGTCTGAAAATAGCATAGTAGAGGAGAGTAGGCATCATCATTATATCAGATATACCACGCGACTCAAGGAACTATGTCACAAATGAAGTGACACGTGTATTGTTGCCTACCACAGAAGTTTAACCGGTGGGTTAAGAGCTTCTGATCGAGTAACTTCTGAAGAGGTAACATCTTATGACTTCAGAGGTACCAGAGTCAGAAGTTCTGAAGAAAACCTTACTTTGGACAAAAATCCATGTTCAGGTTTTCAAGAATAAATAAAAACCTATCTTCTGCTAAGGGCTTGGTAAAAATATCTGCCCACTGATGGTCAGTGTCAACATACTCTAATGATAGAGTGCCCTTCTGAACATGATCACGAATATAATGATACTTTACCTCTATATGCTTTGCTCTTGAGTGAAGAATAGGATTCTTGCTGAGTGAGATAGCAGCTGTGTTGTCACAGTAGATAGGAACCTTCTTCATAGACAAGCCATAGTCTTCTAGATGATTCTTCATCCATATGGTTTGTGTACAGCAAGTGGCAGCTGAGACATATTCTGCTTCTGCAGTTGATAGAGCAATTGTGTTCTGTCTCTTGCTTGACCATGTGACAAGATTAGATCCAAGGAAATGGCAGCTTCCAGAAGTGCTTTTCCTTTCCACTCTATCTCCAGCAAAGTCAGCATCACAAAAACCTGAAAGTGTATACTCTGATGTTTTTCTATACATCAAGCCAAGGTTGGTGGTTCCTTTCAGATATATGAGGATCCTCTTAACAGCAGTTAAGTGAGTCTCTCTAGGATCTGATTGGAATCTAGCACAGAGATGCACACTAAACAATATATCAGGTCTAGAGGCAGTTAAGTAAAGGAGAGAGCCTATCATTCCACGATAGAGCTTCTGGCAAACCTTAGAGGAAACTTCCTCTTTCTCAAGAATGCATGTTGGGTGCATTGGAGTCTTAGAAATGTTGCAGTCACTCATGTTGAACTTCTTCAGAAGTTCCAAGGTGTACTTCTTCTGATGGATATAGGTGACTCCTGGTCGTTGATCTATTTGAATTCCTAGGAAGTATTTAAGTTCTCCCATCATGCTCATTTCAAATTCAGCCTGCATTAACTTAGAAAATTCCTTGCACAATGAGGGATTAGCAGAACCAAAAATGATATCATCAACATAAATCTGAACTATAAGAATGTCATTCTTATAGGTTCTGCAGAAAAGAGTATTGTCACCTTTACCCCTTACAAACTCATTCTGTAGAAGAAAGGAGCTGAACCTTTCGTACCATGCTCTGGGAGCTTGTTTCAATCCATAGAGTGACTTCTTGAGCTTGTAGACATGCTCTGGATGTTTGTCATCTTCAAAGCCAGGAGGTTGCTTGACATACACTTCCTCTGAAATGTAGCCATTGAGGAAGGCACTTTTGACGTCCATCTGATGGAGAATGATGTTGTGATTTACTGAGAAGGAGATCAGTAGCCTTATAGCTTCAAGCCTTGCTACAGGAGCAAAGGTCTCAGTGTAATCAATTTCCTCTTGTTGACTGTAGCCTTGAGCCACCAGTCTTGCCTTGTTTCTTGTTACTTCTCCTTTTTCATTCAGCTTGTTTCTGAATACCCACTTGGTTCCTATGACATGGAAATCTTTGGGTTTGGGCATTAAGGTCCATACATCATTCTTGGTGAACTGATCTAGCTCTTCTTGCATTGCCAGAATCCAGCCTTTGTCTTCAAGAGCTTCATCAACTGATTTGGGCTCAATGAGAGAAACAAGTCCCTTCAGACTCAGAAGAGTTTCTTCTGAAGGTTTGAGCATAGACCTGGTTCTGACGGGAGCATCTTTGTTGCCAATGATCAGTTCTTCTGGATGAGAAGCAACTATTCTTTTCTTCTTCTGAAGTTGATCAGAAGTTGTTGGAGCATCTTCAGATGCTTCTGCCTCTGGAGCAACATCCTCTGGGCTTTTCATTGGTTGATTTGCTTCTGGACAATCAATGCTTAAATCTGCAAATCTTTCAAACAGCTTTGACTTTTCTGAGCCAAGCTTATCATCAAATCTAATCTGGATAGATTCCTCAACAGTTTGATGAATAATATTATAAATTCTAAAACCTTTAGATCTTTCAGAATAACCAAGAAAATAACATTTTAAAGCTTTAGAATCGAATTTACCCAATTGCTCCTTAGTGTTGAGCATGTAGCAACAGCTTCCAAAAGGATGGAAGTAAGAGATATCAGGTTGTCTTCCTTTGCATAGCTCATAAGGAGTTTTCTCCAGAATTGGTCTAATGGAGATTCTGTTCTAGATGTAGCAAGCAGTGTTGATTGCTTCTGCCCAGAAGTGCTTGGCCATACTTGATTCTTGCATCATGGTGCGAGCCATCTCCTGAAAAATTCTGTTCTTTCTTTCAACAACTCCATTTTGTTGGGGAGTGCGAGGACAGGAGAAGTTGTGTGAGATTCCTTGAGAGTTGAACAATTCTTCAAAAGCTTTGTTCTCAAATTCTCCACCATGATCACTTCTGACAGTGATCACTGAAGTTTGGAACTCCTTCTGAACTTGAGTGATGAAGTTGGTAAACATAGTGTGTGTTTCATCTTTATGCCTTAGGAACTTTACCCATGTCCACCTGCTGTAGTCATCTACAATGACTAACCCATACTTCTTTCCTCCAATGGATTCAGTTTTCACTGGTCCAAAGAGATCAATGTGAAGTAGCTCAAGGGGTCTTGTTGTAGATACCACATTCTTTGCTTTAAATGGCTTCTTGGTGAATTTTCCCTTCTGACAAGCTTCACATAGAGCCTCTGATGAATACTTCAGACGAGGCAATCCTCTGACGAGATTTAGCTTGCTAAGTTGAGAAATTTTCCTGAGGCTGGCATGCCCTAGGCGTCTGTGCCAGATCCACTGCTCATCATTTACTGACATGAGACACTTGACCTTCTGAGATAGTAGTTCAGAAGATCTGATTTTGTAAATATCGTTTTTCCTCTTCCCAGAAAACAAAACAGATCCATCTGTTTGACTAACAGCTTTGCATCCGGTTTGATTGAAGATCACATCGTAACCTTTGTCAGCAATTTGGCTTATGGAGAGCAAGTTGTGAAATAATCCTTCCACCAGAAGTACATCATTGATGACTGGAATTTTTCCATCTCCTATGGAACCTTTTCCAATGATTTTTCCCTTCTGGTTTCCTCCAAAGCCAACATCTCCTCCTGACTTAAGCGGTGTCAGTTCTTGGAATATAGACTTTTTGCACGTCATGTGTCGCGAGCATCCACTGTCCAGGTACCATGACAGGTGTCTTAACTGAGCTGCATAAGATGTCTGCAACAGGAATGATTTTTGCTTTAGGTACCCATATCTTGGGTCCTTTCTTGTTAGTTTTCCCAGAAGTTCTTGGAACTTTGGGTGCAATAGGAGGATAATGCAGAGGAACTTGAGTATAATATCTAGACATGTCAAGTTTAAACTTTCCCTTTGGTTTCACCACCTTTGGTGTAACCTTTTCTGGAATGACAGTGCCAGCGGGAACGAAATGCTTATGCAAAGGTTCGCGTTTGGGCTCAGATGACTCATCTTTCATGAATTGAAAGTAGCCAAGGCCGCTGTTCCCATTTCTGCTCATGCCATAGATCATTGAAGCCATAAGACTTCTGTCTATGCCCTTTGCAAGGAACTTTTGAAACGCTTTCTCATATTTTATCTCATACTTGACATCAGATGATGCAAGTTGGTCTTCTAGCACATCATTTTTAGCACGAAGAACAGCATTGTCATTAACAAGAGTATAGTTTTCTTCCATGAGTTCAGAGACTGACTTCTCATGAACTTCTGAAGAACTGGTTTTAACAGCATATTTCCTTTTAAGCTCTTTGTGCTTATTTAGCAGAACATCATGTTTCTTCATTATTTCAGATAAGGCAGTTCTTAGCTCAGATATAGAAAAGTTAGAGAATACCTCATCGTCATTGTCAGAGTCTGAGTGATCTTCTGAAGCTTCAGCACCTCTGCTGGTGGTAGCCATCAGAGCCTCCACAGCTTCATCTTCTTCTGACTCAGCTTCATCAGAATCAGTTGCATCAAAGGTTATAAGAGCCTTCTTCTTGAAAACTTTTCTTGGTCTCTTGTCCTTCTTTAACTTGGGACAGTCACTCTTGTAGTGTCCAGATTCCTTGCACTCGAAGCAAGTGACTTCCTTTCCAGATGATTTCTTCTGACCAGATGAAGATTCATATCTTCCTGAACTTTTCTTTGGTCCTTTGCCTTTGTTGTGTCTGTTCTTCCAGAGTTTGCTTAATCTCTTTGTGAAAAGAGATAGTTCTTCATCACCAGACGCATCTGATAGCTCTTTAGAGGAATCTTCTTCTTCTGCCTGATAAGCTTTCGATTTGTCAGACTTTGACTTAAGAGCAATAGACTTGTCTTTCTTCTGAGGCTTGTCCCCTTTGAGTTCAATCTCATGGCTTCTGAGATGACTCACGAGTTCTTCTAACTTCAACGAGTTCAAATTCCTGGAGAGTTTTAGGGCAGTGACAAACGCTCTCCACTCCTTAGGCAAACTTCTGATAATCTTCTTGACATGATCACCAGTAGAGTAGCCCTTGTTTAGCACTCTGATTCCAGCAATCAAAGTTTGAAACCTTGAGTACATCTCCTCAATGGTTTCACCAGATTCCATCTTAAACTGCTCATATTGTTGTATGAGAGCAAGAGCCTTGGTTTCCTTGACCTCTTCATTTCCTTAATGCGTCATGACCAAGGAGTCAAAGATGGATTTAGCAGTTTCTTTGTCAGAGATCTTCTCATACTCAATATATGATATTGAGCTGAATAGCATAGACTTCGCCTTGTGATGATCCTTGAAACGCTTCTTCTGAGCGTCAGTCATTTCAGAACGGGGGATCTTCACTGCTAAAGCATCTACTGGATCAGTATAGCCTTCAATGACCATATCCCAGAGATCTGGGTCAGTGCCAAGGAAATAACACTCTATTCTATCTTTCCAGTACTCAAACTTTTCACCATCAAAGATTGGTGCTCTGAGTTGGTTGTTGTTGTTGTTGTCAGCGGAAGTATTGGCTTGGGCCATTGTTTGTTTTTCACACAAGGTTCTGGATCACTGAACACTGTTAGGTGTTAAAATCAGAACCGGAGCTCTGATGCCAATTGAAGGTGCGAAAAACACTAGAAAGGGGGGGTTTGAATAGAGTTTTTGAATCACGGGTATATTTTTAAGCTTTTTCAAAACTCAAAGATAAAAACTAAGTGCTGAATGATAGGAAGTAAAGCACGCAAGTATTTTATCCTGGTTCACTTGAGATAAAAGCTCAAGCTAATCCAGTCCACCTATGAAGGTGATTTCTTCCTTCTTCTGATGAAGGCAATCCACTAAAATCAATGAGTGTTACAACTGCACTTTGCAACCTGCTAAGTGACTAACAATACACTGATTTTCTCACTAGTATCCTCTTAAGAAGCTGATCTACCGATCCTCTTAAGACTAGCTAAATACTAAATCAGCCTTGATTCAGTTCTCTCAAGATCCGACCAACCTTGGTCTCTTGATGAACTTTACAATGTGATGTAAAAGGTTTCGGGTTTACAATAAGTTCTTCTAACAAGCGAATAGTAAACTCAGATGTTTAGGAACAGTGAAGAAATAATGCTAAGAGAATGGTTCGTATATGTTGAATGTTTTCAGCAAAGTTTCTTAGCTTCTTTCTTCTTTCTTCAGCCTTTATATACTCCAAGACTTGTGATGTAGCCGTTGCTAGGGTTTTATCCGTTGGAGTGGCAATTCTGTGATATCAGACTGCTAGGCTGTACAAGGTAGGTGGCGGACAGACTGAGACATGTACGACGTTGTACTGTGATAGCGACCTGTCCTTTCACCAGTTGACTTGAGATCAAGGAGCTTTAGATGAACGTTTGGTGAAGCTTCTGATCATCGTCAGATTGAAGCTTGGATTCTTCTGACCTTGCAACTTCTGCTTCTGAACATGTTCCTCAGAACTTCTGATCGTTAGAGCTAGAATAGCTTGGGTCTTCAGAACCAACTTCTTGCACGTCTTCAGAACTTGAGTCTTCTGCTTCTGGACCGTTCCACTGGAACATCTGGTCTTCAGAACTTCTGACTTGAGTTCTTCAGAACTTCTTGAGAGCTTCCATCTTCAGAGCTTCTGAAGTATTTGTCACTGTTCAGAACGAACATGGTAGGTTAAAGAGCTCTCTTTTTAGTAACCCTTGGTTCTTCTTCTTCTGAATGAATAGGCTTGGGTCAGATTCAGAACCTGTTTGTCACATCTTAAAAAGACAAACGTTAGGGTACCACAATTGTTCATCATCACAAACCTTAATTGTAATCATCAAAACATAGAGATGCAACCACTGATCAAACCTTGATCTTACATACCATTCACACTTAACCCTTCCGATCCCCTACGTCAAATTATTCCTACCACTTCGGCTAACATTCGAAGAAAAACCTAACTTTCACTTCATATTAAATTCCAAAGCTAAATATATCAACTCTAAAATATCATGAAGTATAATAGGAAGTATATTCCAATCTTCAAAATGAATCAAAAATATACTCTTAATAAATCTACTTGTAACAGTGTAATAATCTCACCTTTCAAAAATTTATCAATTGGATTATCTAACAGTGTAATAATCTAACTGGAGGACCAGTCTCAACCATTGAGGTAAAACAATTGGATTATGGCACGAAATTAGTGTCACATGAAAGGGAGGGGATGAGAATAAATTTCAACCCTAAGAGCAGTATTTATATACACTTGGAACATAGCTTAAGTGCATCAAACACTTTAATAATATCGGGCCACCAGAAGTTTCAAAAAATTAATACATAATCCATCCACAAGTTTCGAACCCTGGCCCCTTCACACTTAACCCTTCTCATCCCCTACGCGAAATTAGTCCTATCACTTCGGCTAACATTCCCAAAAAAAACCCTAACTTTCCTTCAAATTTGAACTCCAAAGCTAAATAATATCAACTCTAAAATACTAAGACATATAACATGAAATATATTCTAATCTTCAAAGTGAATCAAAAATATCCTTAAAAATAATAGCTAAACTATTTAAATCTAATAAGTTCAAATGATAGCCTAGCTTTACAAATAACATACTCACATCCACAAGCTTTGAACCCTGTCCCCTTCACACTTAACCCTTCCCATCCCCTACGCGAAATTAGTCCTATCACTTAGGCTAACATTCACAAAAAACCCTAACTTTCACTTCAAATTTGAACTCCAAAGCTAAATAATATTAACTCTAAAATACTAAGACATATAATAGGAAATATAATCCAATCTTCAAAGTGAATAAAAAATACACTTAATAATAATTGTTGAACTATTTGAATCTAATAAGTTCAAATGATAGCCTAGCTTTACAAATAACTTACTCACATCCACAAGTTTCGAACTCTGTCCCCTTCACACTTAACCCTTCTCATCCCCTACGCGAAATTAGTCCTAACATTCACAAAAAACTCTAACTTTCACTTCAAATTTGAACTCCAAAGCTAAATAATATTAACTCTAAAATACTAAGACATATAATAGGAAATATAATCCAATCTTCAAAGTGAATAAAAAATATACTTAATAATAATAGTTGAACTATTTGAATCTAATAAGTTCAAATGATAGCCTAGCTTTACAAATAACTTACTCACATTCACAAGCTTCGAACCTTGTCCCCTTCACACTTAACCCTTCTCATCCCCTACGCGAAATTAGTCATATCACTTAGGCTAACATTCACAAAAAACTCTAACTTTCACTTCAAATTTGAACTCCAAAGCTAGATAATATTAACTCTAAAATACTACGACATATAATAGAAAATATAATTCAATCTTCAAAGTGAATAAAAAATATACTTAATAATAATAGTTGAACTATTTGAATCTAATAAGTTCAAATGATAGTCTAGCTTTACAAATAACTTACTCACATCCACAAGCTTCGAACCTTGTCCCCTTCACACTTAACCCTTCCCATCCTCTACGCGAAATTAGTCCTATCACTTAGGCTAACATTCACAAAAAAACCCTAACTTTCACTTCAAATTTGAACTCCAAAGCTAAATAATATTAACTCTAAAATACTAAGACATATAATAGGAAATATAGTCCAATCTTCAAAGTGAATAAAAAATATACTTAATAATGACATTAATGTTGACATGAATTATTGTCATGTGTGTCGACCACTATGATTGGATATAATACTCACCAAAAAATTTAAGCTTCGTGATAAAGAATATTTCGTCTAGTTTCAGCTGACATTATGATAAGAGTCGATAATAGCATCTGCAAGGTATTCACATTTGCCCAGTGACAATCCTGCTAGGGAAATCCTTCCATCTTTTGTCATGTATACATGCCACTTGTTTGTCATATTGTCACTCTGATTCTTGTTCAAGCCCGTGAATGAGAACATGCCTATATGTTTAAGTATGAATGACCAATCCTTTCCACTCTTGTCTTTTGAAGAAATACTATCATATAGCTTCTGTCTAACAATCTATTTCCTTCCTGCCATCATTTCCATCTCTGCTTTCCATTCATTGAAGAGAACTGGATTTCCAACTATATCAGCAACAATCCTAGCCCTGTGAACCGGTGGATTAGAGTACATTGGCCTGACAATCCTTTTCAATTGGCTCTTTACCCTTGCTGCAGATTCTTAAAGGTTTTAAATGTGAAAGCAAACTGGTTAGTGGTTTTTCTCTGCTCTACTGAAATCCACATGACTCAACATGCAAGAGATCACCTTGACAAAAGTAAAGCAGATAAAAAATCACTAAACATACATGAGATTATGACATGTTTGGACGTATCTTTTTCCAAAAGCTATTCACAAAAGTTCCTATTCTGAATTATTTGAACTTTAAAATCAATTCTAGAAGGATTTCCAGATATGATCATGCCGGCAGCAAGACATTAAGAATTATAGAAAGTAAGGAAAACAAAGTACTGACGCCAATATTAAGCATTTCATAAGCAACAAACCAATTAAGAAAATTTTGATAAACTTTGCTGACCTTGTCAGCAGTATAGATCTGGAACTGAATCTTCTGGTTCTTCTGAAGGTTCTTGGACTGGGCGAGCCCCTAGAGGGGCGACGCCCAGAGTTAGCCCGCCCAAGGGCGGGTACCTGGCCTTAAATTGGGCCTCAATCGCGGAGGCCCAATTGGCCCAATGGGTAGTACCCAAGCCCTATAAATAGGAGGTAGATGTCAATTGTAAGGGACTTTGGGGGCTCATTTGATGAAATAACACATGAAATTCAACATTCTCTCTCTCATTCTCATTCCCTCTTTAGTACATTCCACAACTCTCTAGGTACTATCCCTTCTTTCAATGTTCATTCCTAGAACATTTGGCGCCGTCTGTGGGGAAGATAAACTTTCTACTCCCATTCACGTGGATTGATTGTGCAAGAAGCTATCTCTGATTACGATTAGGCAATTCTCTCTCTAGTTTTCCGATTCTGATTCTGTGACCGGCGTTCGTCTTTCGATCGAGTTTGCGTCATTCCTAGATGGAGACTCGACGCAGGAAGCAGCATCATTCACCAGTGCGACAGCGAATCTCGCCGCCTCGGCGGCCTCATCGAGTTGTCCTGGATTCTCCGATACGAACAGCGGGAGTACAGGCTACACGCACTTCTGTGCCGCCTTCTCCTCCATCACCACCACCTCCTCCATCGCCTTCGCAGATCGGATCTCTGGAGCGCTCTCCAGAGAATTCACCTGCTCCGGAGCAACAACCGGCGGTGACACAGGAGCAATGGCGCCATATGATGCGCAGCATTGGCAACATCCAGCAGCGGAATGAGCATCTACAAGCTCAGTTGGATTTCTACCGCCGCGAGCAACAAGAAGATGGAAGCAGAGAAGCGGATTCCGTAGCTGAGTTCCGTCCGTTCTCGGAGGATGTTGAGAGTGTGGCAATTCCAGATAATATGAAAACGTTAGTTCTGGATTCTTACAGTGGAGATTATGATCCAAAGGATCATCTTCTGTACTTCAACACGAAGATGGTGATAATTGCGGCATCAGATGCCGTGAAGTGCAGGATGTTTCCATCGACGTTCAAATCGACGGCGATGGCATGGTTCACAACTTTGCCGCGCGGATCGATTTCGAATTTCAGAGACTTCTCATCCAAGTTTCTAGTGCAATTCTCGGCGAATAAGAATCAGCCGGTGACGATCAATGACCTATACAATATTCGCCAACAAGAAGGAGAGTCACTGAAGGAGTACATGGCAAGGTACAGCGCTGCATCGGTCAAGGTAGAGGACGAGGAGCCTCGAGCCTGTGCTCTAGCATTCAAAAATGGTTTGTTACTGGGAGGGTTGAACAGCAAGTTGACACGCAAGCCGGCACGTTCGATGGAAGAGATGCGTGCTCGCGCCAGCACTTATATTCTTGACGAAGAGGACGATGCTTTCAAAAGAAAGCGCGCGAAACTGGAAAAAGGCGACACGTCACCCAAGCGCGCGAAAAAAGATAAGAATGGCGAAGATAAGGGGAGAATCAAGCCAATATGGCGATGGAATTAGATCTCTTGTCTGAAACGCGTGACGAGGCGCACATTCGAGAAACGGCGATGAAGCAGCGCGTGGCCGCCAAGTATAATAGCAGGGTTCGCATCCGAGATATGCAAGTTGGTGATTTGGTCCTAAAGTGACGATCAGGAGCCCCAGGAAACAAGCTGACTCCGAACTGGGAAGGGCCCTACCGCATTGTCAAAGTTCTTGGTGCAGGGGCCTATCACTTGGAAGAGCTTGATGGAAGGCGACTACCCAGGTCATTCAACGGTTTGAGTCTGCGCTATTATTACAGTTGATTGTGAGCGAGGAAGCTGGAAAGGCGAAGAGCTCCATTCGCCAAAGTTAGACATCTTCAATTTCTCAAAGTATCTCCAAACTCTCCATTGTAACAAAAGCGTGCTCTTTTTCTCCGAAAGGAGTTTTTTAGCGAGACGCTCCATCAATAAAACGAAAATTCATGAAATTCGTGTCCAAAAATTCCAGGGATTCCCTGACGATCGGAATTGCCGATCGATATAAAGAATTACGGCAATCACTAGGTGGGACATGCTTGATCCCCAAAGGGGCTTGCTGGAACCCTGAAGGTGGCGGTGATTTCACAAATGGCCTTTGACGCCTGGGAATCACCCCCCGGAAAGTCTGACGTGATCGCCGGTCCCGTAAACGATGTGCTGGGTAACTCTCGCCAGAATACGACGAGCGCCATTAACTAGGCAAAAGTCTTGGGACCCCCAAATGGCCATTGGGACCCAAGCATTGTAAGCCCCGAGCGGGCAAAGCCCCGGGCGAAGCCCTCAAGAATGGAGGTCGTTTATCCCTTTGTGGAAAACGTTTAAAGTCTTGGCGGAGAAATACCAAGCAACAAGCCCTAGTTAAAATTAACGCACAGAATCGTTAGGCGTAATTCAATCACACGACGCGTGAAAAATAGCGCAAGATATAAGGTCGGCGAATGAATAAGGTGGAAGGCGAGTGCTTGGTCACTCAGGATGTTAGTATTTTATTACTCCGGGGCGTTGGGTCGTTTAACTATGAAATTCATTCTTAAATTTAAAAAAAAAAAACAATAAGAATGCGGCGATTTGCGAAGTGGCGATCAAAAGATTCACGGCGAAAGCAATCATTCAACAAAATTTACAAAGTGTTCAAAGGCGATATAAAAACAATGGCGAAATGTTGCTTATATATAGAATGACAGGAAAATGCATTCCAGGGGGCGGTAAAGGCTAAGTAAAAACTAAAATTACATTATTCATTATTTCTTTCTTTCTTCTTCTTCCTCTTCATCTTCAGTTGCGGTCCAGAGGTTTTGATCAATCAAAGGAGGATCGTCAGGGCCAACCAATCCTTCAGCAGTGATTTCTTTCATCACTCCCATGGCGCTAAAATCAAGATTCGGGAACAAGTGTTGAGCCTGGTCCTTAGCGAGGTAGAAGCCCCGTTCGCGGCTGTCATAAGCAATGTCGGCGGCTTGTTCCCTCGCCTCAGTGGCTTTGGCTTTCTCTACTGATAGCTCGCCCTCTAGCTCTTTGATCCTCGCAAGAAGGGAAGTAATCTCAGCATCTTTCGTGACGAGGGTTGCCCCATGAGCCTCGTTCACCTTCTTGATCTCTTCAGAAGTAGCCCGCATCGCCTCCAGATCAGCCTTCACCAAAGCCAAAGATTCAGCAGACTTTTTCTCCTGCTCTACCAGCGCCTTCTTTGCTAGCTCCAGTTCAGCGCCCAATGTCTCAAACTCTAACTCCTTGGCAGCCAGCGCCTTGCCTTTGGCGGCCAAGTCCTTCTCTACTTGATCTTTTTCTTTTTTACAAGCTTGGAGGCTCGCATCAAGGCCGTTCGCCTCCTCCTTCATCAGCTTCAGATGGTCTTCCAGCTCGCCGATCCTGTTTCCCGCCGCGCCAATCAACTTGTCGGCGTAAACTTTATCCTTTCCCGCCTGCGCCACCAGTTTGTCGAAGCGCTTTTCCCAAGCAGCGGCGGCTTCTTGGTGCTGAGCGCTCTCAGCCTTCAATTGCTCAGCTTCAGTAACTGCAGAGTTGAAGTTGTCAAACGCGTGGGCGAAGATGCACCCGGCGCGTAGAAGACAAGCAAGGGTCTCCTCCTTGGTCTCGTTAATGCCTCGGCTCAACACTTCTTTTTCTATGACGTCGCGGTTGAGGCCAGTGAGCAAGAAATCTGAGGGCTCAATAGCATTGGGTAGCATGTTGAAGTGGCTAGAAGAACCAGCTCTGTTACCAGGAGCTTGCTCAATCTGGGCTGCCTCGGAAGTAGTGGCGGCACCGGGCGAGGGTCTTTCTTCTTGGCGAGGTGGGGGAGACAAGGAACGCTCATCGTTCGTGGGAGGCGGGCTAGGAGGTGTGACTTGGCGCGGGGGAGACTTGGGGTTTTCTTTTTCTGTTTCCCTTTCTTTCTCCCCGGCGGCAGCACCGGAGCATGTGGTGGCAGCTGCGGCGCTTATGCCAGCAGTTGATGGCTGGTCAGCAGTTGTTGTTGTGGCGCCTATGGTGGTAAACTTGGCGGCGGCACCGGTAGTTGTACCAACGGCAGCAGAATCGAGGGTCGTGACAGTGACAGGCTTAGTGGCCGCGGCGGCGGAAGCTTCGGCGGTAGGGAGTTGGCTCGTCCCGTCAGTTGAAGACTTGGAGCTTGCAATAGCGGCGGTGGAGGCAGCTTTCTTGCCTTTGGCCACAGCGGCGGCGGTGGGTTGAGCGTCGGGGTTGGAGGAGCTGGCGGAGGAGCCTTTGACTAATCTTCTCCTCTTGGGGGCCTGAGCGCCCTCAGCTTGGTTTTCAGCACCGCCCCGTCTTTTCCTGTCGCCTTCAGTGTTGAACTTCGGGGAAAAACGGGTCATTTTCCTCTCACGGGCTTTCAAGAGCTCGACGTTGGTGAAGTTCATATCTTCTGCAACAATAAACAAAAAAAAGGAGAGGGTTAGTAGCGACATAAGGGGTGAGAAGAAAAATGGCGATAGTAAAAATAAATTGTGACCTAAGTATTTGGGTATCCTTGAGAGGCGAGTGCCATCAAGGACTGTCGAGCAGTCAAGGATAGGAAGGGGGGCGAGGAGATTCAAAAAGGCTTTGTCATGGAGAGACAAGGATTCTTCTGAAGGGTCGGTAATCCCATTGGGTTTTTCTGTCCAGTGAAGGGGAAAAAGGGCAGTCCCGTCCCTAAGGGTGAAAGCCTCGGGATAGGCGGGGTGCACCGCCACGCGGAAATATCGCCGGGCGAAGGAAGACTTTGCGTTACTTTTATGAGGGTTCAGGCACTTGCGACCGGCTCGGGCCTTTAGGGAGACCCATCCTTTGTTTTTGATGGACTTGGGGTCAACATCGTAGAGATAGAAGAAGCTGGTGGGAGATGGGGCGGTGCCAACAGCGGCGCACAAAATCTCGAAGCACCGGATGAAGGCCCAGGCATTGGGATGGAGTTGACAAGGAGCCGCATTGATATCGTGGAGGACGGTTTGAACGAAGGGCGAGAAAGGAAGCCTGACTCCAAGCTCGCCAAACATATACTCGTAAACAAAGAAAAAGTGGGATCTCTTTACGTCGCCATTGATCTTATGAAGCCGGGGGCGGTCATCGGCACTGCAGGGCCAAATCCTAAGTTTAGCGTTAAATTCGTCATCGTCAGATAAACCACCAAGGCTGCTCACGAATTCCACGATAAGATCACTATCCTGGAAAACAGAGGGTTGGTCTATAGCTTCGGGGGTGGGTGCTCTTTGGACTGGAAGGGTTAAAGTCGCGAAAGTTTTCAATCGGTAAGAGGGGATCTCCGGGACCTCTAAACGGAGGCCGCCGGCTGCGGTAGAGTCGGGGTCGCTCCCGGAAGAGGAAGAAGTGTGATTAGGGGAGTTAGGGTTTGAAGTCATCTTTGACAATGCAATGAGGAAAGGGAGAAAACGAGTAGAGATGAGATGCAGAGATAAGAAAACAGGGACTCACCGGGCAAGGATGTGAAGAGTGGGTAGCGGAAAGGGTGAAAAGCGACGGCACCAGAGCGGAAGTTGGAAGAGGGAGCTTGGTAAGCGATTAAGAAAGTAAAGAGAGGTCTCGGAAAGGGATGATTGTAGGGAAGAAGAGTTTTTATAGGCAAAGGGGGGAAGTTGGAAGGGTGACGCGTGTTGGACGCATGTGGAAGGTTGGAAGTCATGATGGTTTTTGGGGAGTGGGTCGCGTGTGATGGGGAGTTACTGCGCATGATGGGACAGTTATGAGGAGTGAGGTGACGGTTGCGGAGAAAGGGGAAAACTGATGTAACTGACGTGTCACATAGGGCAGTTAGAGATTTGAAAGGTTTTCAAAATATGGGAAAGCGCGAAAGGCCCCGCCACCATGAGGACTAAATGCCATCGCCTGACAAATGGTGTCGCCAATGGAGTTTGATCGCCCGCCAAGGGCATCGCCAGCTAACACTTGGACGATCAATACGAGACTAACACCTGTCACCGTGCCCGCCGGTACAAAGCGACCGTTCCCACCGCCAGTGGACTTGTGGACTTGACGGGTTGGTTTGCTCGCCAAGACCAGTGGACTGGGTGACTAAAGATGCTTGTTTCCTTTTGCTTACGCCATGTTGGCGACGTAGTTTTCTTCTTTCTTCTCAGGCCATGTTGGCAGCTTAGATTCCAGTGCACCACGGGATGCATATAAAAACATTTAAAAGACACACTTAGCTCTCATACTTCGAGCTCGGTGTCTTGTGGACTAGTGGACTGGGCGAGCCCCTAGAGGGGCGATGCCCAGGGTTAGCCCGCCCAAGGGCGGGTACCTGGCCTTAAATTGGGCCTCAATCGCGGAGGCCCAATTGGCCCAATGGGTAGTACCCAAGCCCTATAAATAGGAGGTAGATGTCAATTGTAAGGGACTTTGGGGGCTCATTTGATGAAATAACACATGAAATTCAGCATTCTCTCTCTCTCATTCTCATTCCCTCTTTAGTACATTCCACAACTCTCTAGGTACTATCCCTTCTTTCAATGTTCATTCCTAGAACAGTTCTTCCTTTGCAGGCTTCCAGATAACAAAACACCTTAGTAATGCAAAGCAAAAGCCATAATAATAATATCTAGCAGTAAAATACAATTTGAGTAAAAAAACAAAGTATGTTGATGAAGCTCCTCTTGTTCATAGTTGTTCTTACTTCTTACTTATGTAAGCCACTTTGTCCATAGTTCAGTAAATCTTGTTTGCTTGGTTCCTGAAACATTGAGTTCAAAATCATCATGAGAAAAAGCACACAATAACCTGGAAAGGGAACCAGAGAGTCAGAGAAAAAGAAAGAGAAGAACAAACCAAAAAGTCTCAGTTGGCATATTGGGTCCCGATAGTACAAGTCTAAAATGCAAGTTCTGTTACTATTTCCCAATTCCTTATCACTATGGTTTATATGCTCCCTTTGATAAAATGTTTTGTAGTCCATAACATGTTAGTTTCACACCTACCTCTCAATAATAACCTTATGCAGATTATCAATTGAATTTTTTTTCTAGTGCCTAGAGATACTAACCTCTCATATCTCAATGAATTGCTAAATGAGAAGCGAACTTTCAATAGACTAATGCCAATTAGGTATAAAATGAGAATAAGAAGATATATAGAGAATGATTGGAAAAAGGAAATGGGGGAGATACTGGTACCTAATGAGTCAAGGTCCAAATCTATTCTTGCAACAACAAAACTTTGCTAAGAGAGCTATATGATCTGAGGACCATTCAAGAGAATGAAGCGCTGTAAAAAATATGTAGTAAAGAGCGTCCATAAAATCTCTACTGACATTTGTAAATAGAGGTTCATTTGTTGTGTTGTCAAGTCTTTGACTTATGATGCTCAAATAATTTAGAGAATAATGGATAATGTTAGTGATCAAATGATCAATAACAGTTATAGAAACAAATTACTGTTGTACACTCGGGTAGCTATTCTACATATTTTTCAACATACAATACATATACATAGACCATGCTTCCACGAAATTGAAGTCAAGTAGGTTAGGGAGCCAAAACATCAAGTCTAGATTCACCAATCATCAAGTTTAAATTAAAACACTTAATATTACGGCGGAGATGCATCATACCGAGGCACTTGTGGACCTTTGAAGCCCCATACCTGAAGGGAAGAATAAACAAACAATATGAGAAATGGGAAACAAAAGCTCTAATAATTAAATTCAATTATGCTCTTAAAAATCGTGATATAAGTTTGTGCAATTCCTCCCCACCCACCTTAAGGTACTTAAGGGTTCAGACTCATGATCTTTAAAAACCACAGTTGGACTGTACTATGTGCCTAATGAAAGAGGTAGACAAAAACATCATCTAAAAAGCAGTTTAGAGTTCGTAAAACCAATGAATTTTACATAAAGCATGATTCAAGTTCAAGTAATCTGACTGATAGTTCATGTGGTAAAGGTATGAAACATGAATTGCAATGGTAAAATTAAAACCCTATATTTATTAAATCCTCATCTCAAACCCCTCTCACACATAAGAAAAGCTAGCAGTGATCATTGCTCTTGTACTTGCAACATAGCTACTCTACCTTCATTATGCATAAGAGATAGTGCATCCTTATTTGAAAGGAAATATAAATGATTCCAAAATGTGGAGGGCACATTTTGACAGACATAATTAGGCATTAGCACAAGCTTTGTTCAATAATTCAACCAATGTTAGACCATCCAGAATAAGAATTGAATCAACAGTGTTAATAAAATGTCAATTTATAATATAATTTGGTTAATGGATGATACTTCCAAGTTTTTTTTTTGATAAGCCAATGAAATTATATTGAAAGAAGTACAAGGGGTACTTCAACCCAATACAATATAGAGAGGGAAAGGAAAGAGACAAAAAACAAAGACGCTAAATGTAAAAGCTGATACAAAACGATCACCAGAAAAACACCTACTAACAAAGTACCCCACCTCAAGTCCACCCCTTCCTAAGGGACGAGTATAGAAATTGTGCCTCGTTAAAACCTTACCAGGAAAAACCCCCTTGGGAAAACCCGGTTAAGGAAAAAGAGTACAGAATTTCTATACACCTGCAAAATCCCATGGAATACTTTACATTACAAAATTGCAGCTAATAAGTGGCTGCTCTCATTACAGATTACACCCATGGAATAACATCAAAATGGCTCCAGCTTCTTCTGCAAATGTCACCAGCCACGATCCCAAGTGAAAAAGCTAATTCCTCACATCCTTTGCCACTAAATTCCACACTCCCTAATACGTATTGCAAACCTACATGTATCCAATTAATGTCCTTTGATACCAGCAACCAACCAATATCCCCTACATCCAGTGCAGAACAATTATAAAGATAACAGGCATGAGGTTGGGTTCAATTTCCACTCATACCATGAATAGGAGAAATCTGCAACTCTTGCACTCAGCCATTGCCAAGCCCGCGACTGAGCCATTTCGAAAACCTGCTCCCATTCAAATATACCTCCTTGAAAGATCACTTTATTCCTGTACAGCCACACAGACCATATAATTGCCAGCCAGATCACTACCTCACCCTCGTGTTGAGCTTTGCTTCTCCCAATTGATGGGAATTGGATGATATGCAGCCGAGACGAAGGAACCAACGCTGTGGAGATGCCTAGCCAGCCAAAACAAGCATACCAAATTTGCACAGTTGCAGGGCATAAGAAGAACAAGTGAGAGCTTGTCTCAACCTCAAACTCACACAATGGGCACAAAGATGCCACGCCGCCGCCAATTACTCCACGCTTGCGCAAGTTGTCTCTCGTTTGCACCCTATCCCATAGCACTCGCCAGGCCAACGCTTTTGGATTAGAAGGAGCAGGCACAGACCAAAGCAATTGGAACGCTGGATCACCCTCAACATTAGCATGTTCCTGCAAAAAACAGTAAGATGAATTAACAGTGTAAGCTCCCTCGCCTTCATGCCTCCAAATCCACTTATCACCCACATTTTCCACAACCTGCATCTGCTGTACCACCCCCAACAAATCCTCTAGCCAAACCACCTCCCTACCACAAAGTCTCCTTCTCCATTTGAAGTTCCATGACCAAACGTCATTTTCCCAGCTTCCCATATCCTTGACAGTGTTATGTTTCTGATTAGAGAGGTTATAGAGCCGATGGAATTGCAGCTCTAAAGATCCATCCCCACACCAATGTTCAGACCAAAATTTTGTAGCATCCCCAGAGCGAAACTGTTTTTGTAAACTAGAATCGAACCAATTCCACCCTTCCAAACTACAGATTGAATTAATATCACGCCACCAAGAAGAAACACCAAACTTACCTTTACGTGCTCTGACCACCTTACACCATAGACTACTTTGTTCGTGTAAGAATCTCCATTTCCATTTGCCAAGGAGCGCCACATTGAACAGCCGCAAATTCTTCACACCCAATCCACCCTTCTCTTTAGGGGTACAAACCACTGACCATTTTATCCATGAAATTTTTGTCTCCAAGTCCGCTCCTCCCCATAGAAATTTCCGCATAATTTTATTGCAGACCTTGAGCACTCCTTCTGGCAGCTTAAAAAAGGATAGGAAAAATAATGGTAGCGCAGATAGAACGCTTTGGATAAGACATAAACGTCCCCCAAACGAGATGTGCTTTTGTTTCCAAGAAGAAAGCCTCTTCTTCATTTTATTAATTACAGGTTCCCACAAAGCCAGGCTTCTAGCCTTTCCTCCTACAGGGATGCCCAAATATGTGAATGGGAGACTCATAGTTTTACAGTAAAGCACAGCCGCAAACCTTCCAAGGCTATCATTATCAACTGATATCCCTGCTAATCTGCTTTTATGGAAATTTACCTTGAGGCCAGATGCTAACTCAAAGCATCGCAACACACACTTCATGGTTAACACATTCTGGGCTGAGGCCTCTCCCAGGAAAATTGTATCATCTGCAAATTGGAGGATTGACACCTCTACCAGAGTCCTCGCCAAAATTAAATCCCTTGAATTTACCCAATGTCACAGCTCTGTGGAACAATGCACTCAGGCCCTCTGCAACAATTAAAAAGAGGAACGGAGCAAGAGGGTCTCCCTGGCGCAACCCTCTCTTCATTCTGAACTCCTCACAAGGGCTCCCATTAATCAAAACTGATACTGAAGCTGATCTCAAGCAATTCATAATCCAGTCAATCCACTTCCGGCAAAAATTCAATCTAACCATCATGTATTCAAGGAACTCCCAACTCACAGAATCGTAGGCTTTTTCATAGTCTACTTTAAAAGCTATGGTTGGGATCTTAGCCTTTTTTGCTGCTTCTAGCACTTCGTTCAGCACAAGCACACTGTCAAGCATATTTCGTCCCGCAAGAAATGCAGACTGTCATGGATAACCTTGGGCAGCACCCTCTTCAACCTCAATGACAAGAGTTTAGAAACAACTTTATACATACACCCGATCAATGAGATTGGCCGAAAATCATTCAAACCCATCGGAGAATCTACCTTAGGGATTAATGCAATGAATGAAGCATTGCTACCTTTAGGCCATATCCCTCTACTCCATAAATCTTCGAACACTCTCTGGAAATCACTTTTGAGCAAGTGCCAAAATTCTTGAATAAACTTAAAATTATATCCATCCGGTCCCGGGCTTTTATCACTACCACATTCCCATACTGCGTCCTTGATCTCATCCTCCCCAAACCGACCGGTTAGTAAATCATTGTCAGCACGTGAGATGGTATCGAACTGAACCCCCTCCAACCTCAATCTGTCCCCTTGGCTTGCTGCAAATCGTCGCTCAAAATGAACCTTCGCCTCTTCTTTTACCTTTTTCGTATCTTCCTCCCACACATCATCTATTATCAACCCAACTATGGTATTTGCTTTTCTCCTCCAATTAATTAAAGAATGAAAATACCTGGAGTTTTGGTCCCCATCCTTCAACCATTGCGATCTTGATTTCTGGTAGAGAAGGGACTCCTGCAGTTTCAATACAGCCCAAAATTCACCAAACAGCGCCTTGCGAAGATTACACTCCTCCTCCGACAAACCGGATAACTCTTCTTTAGAATCAAGCTCCTTTATTTTCATCACTGCTAGCTCTCTTTTATTCCTTAAGTCGCCAAATTCCTCCTTATTCCACCTTTTCAGCTGTACTTTTAATGATTTCAGTTTTTCTTTCAGCTTGTATGCCCCCCATCCTTGAATATCCAGTCCTCCCCATGTGTTTTTCACGAATCCTCTGAAAGAAGGGTCATTAAACCAACAGTTTAATACCCGGAAGGGCTTTGGGCCCCAATCTTGGTGGATATTCCTAAGCAGTAGTGGGCAATGATCTGACACATCTCTATGAAGACTCAGCTGCTGACAATGAGGCCAACGGTTTACCCACTCAGGAGACAACAGAAACCTATCTATTCTGCTCTGGGCTAGTCCATTTGGTCTGTACCATGTGAATTTTCGCCCTGAAAGAGGTAGATCCAGGACCTCCATCTCTTCAATAAACCGGTTAAATTCTGCAATTTCTCTTCGTTGATAACCAGCATCTGCTGCTATGCCTCTCCGCTCCTCAAGGGACCTAACTGAGTTATAATCACCAGCTAGACACCACAGAGTAACCCTGCTCCTAGACTTCCACTCAATCAACTCACGCCATAAACTCCTCTTATCCTCCAACCTGCAAGGAGAGTATATGTTTACAATGGCGACATTGTCAGGTAAATCTCCCCACTGTCCCACCAGACCCAAAAAACCACTCCCTATTATACAGTCCTGCAAGTGAAACACACCCAATTTCCATAGACAGAGAAGTCCACCACTTGCATTCACAGCTGGTTTGGCTTTCCACTCAAGCTCGGAATCCCCCCACACTTGGCTACATATGCCTGCATTAATGGTCTCCAACTTTGTCTCCTGAATACAAAGCATATCAACCTGCTCCTTGACCATCAACTCCCTAACCACCCTCCTCTTGGCCCTGCTCCCCAATCCTCTTACATTATAAGAGATGATCTTCATGGCAAACCAGCTTGACCCCCATTTGAGACCGCCCCACCTTGCGCCCCGGCCATCTCTGCATCTCTATTTTCCATGTCAATAAGCTGCAAAATTACTTCAGAAGCGTCACCTGTAGCTGTTACCCCAAGCTCTTGACCCATTGCCCAAATTTTCTGTGCCTCTTTTTCTCTCCCCCTTAACCACTTAGCCTTATTATGCTCTCGAGCTTTAGATTTACTATGTGGCCCAGTTGGCGTGCTGTTCGACCTTACCTCAACCTCTGAATCACCTCGCTGCATAATTGAGGGACCGGATCTGACCTGCTTGGACGAAGAAGATGCCAACGAGCTACCAAGGTTTCTCGGCCTACGCAGAAGAGAGAAAGAGTTGCTTAGCGACAAAGGATTGCCACAAGCCATCTCCTTGGATTTTAATTGATGGCTCACATGGACTTGCACCTGACCCTCTTTTCTGTTTCCATCCTGTTGTTTCTGGCTAGGATTTCCGCTTTCCCCCACGTGACCACAACTTCCCAGAATATCCACAGAGGTGTCATGTGTCTTCACTCCAGATTGACCCAAATTTAGTATATTGTTTTCCACTGCTATTGGGCCATGGCCCAAACCACCTTGTGGGCTCATTATAGGGATATCTGGTTCCACTATTGCCTCATCCACACCATCTGCTACATTACTATCCTCCACACCCTCCTCACGTGCACCACCCCCATTGACCACATTATCATTAATTCCATCATCATTGGTAGTGGGGGCCACCGCCGCCACTTCAGATTCTACATCTGCGTCATTGCACGCTTCCCCCATAATTTGGCTCCCCATTTTATCCTCCTCCATAATTAGATTCACGGGGAAGTCCACCCCCATTACGCCATCATTAATGCCCCCCAGAACATTACTCGCTCCTTGGGAGTGGTTACCGACCCCCTGGGACGCCGTTTGGTTATCAGGGTTCACCGGCCATGTCCCTTCATCTTCCTCGCCGGAATCGTCACCACCTAAGTTGTTCAGATCATCGCTTAACGACCATCCAGATGTCACATCCTCTCCGTCCTCCACGCTTGCCATACAGGCACACTGATTTTGCCCCCCTTCTTCAATAATTCTTATTGTGTATGGGGTGCCATTAATCATAATCTTTCTAGCAAATGAAACAGATTCCAGAGAAGTAGTTCTGACTTGAACCCTAGCAAATTCAAGAACAGAAAAGGAACTTGTCCCTTCATCCACCTTCACAATATCACCTACTGGAAGAACAACGCTCCCTAAGCATTCTGGATTCCACATATTCAACGGTAGGCCTGTGCACCGCACCCAAACCACTCGGTTTACAGGAGCGATTGTTGGTGACCAGGGTCGAATGTTAGTCACCACTTCCTCCAACCAACCTTTCGTTTCATGTAGGATCTCCCCCAAGTTTACATCTTCTGAGCTAGAAAGCAGAACTAGGTCGTCCCCCATGTACTTCACCTGTACAGTAGTGTGGCCCTCAATCAGAAAGGCATCTTGAATCAGGGGAAGTGCTTCAAGATTTGATACTGTGCCCACCATGCTCCGCTGCATCCAAGCGTCACCTGGAGGAATTTCTGGGCCAGACCATATCTCAATACCTGCCATTTTCCGGTCGTGCTTCAGGTTTCCATCCTGCATCCCTGCACCTCTCCCTTTTCGGTTACCACCTTTCCTTCCTCCAGCCACCACTTGTGCATACGTCTGATGGCTCCGTCTGCCATACATGGGATCCTTGCTGCCACCTCCTTCATGTCTACCATAATTACGAGTTGGCTTACGAAGGATCACACCCTTGCTTGTTTCAACATCCTTGGAGTATTTCGCCAAGTTCACCTGAACTCTCTCAGCACCTATCACAATTTGTTGTAGTCTCTGTTCCAGTGCACTCTCATTCTGCACATCCAGAAATCTTACAAACCCAAATCTCACCCCCCTTTTATTTCGTTTTCCAGGTATAAACACCTCCCAAACCCTCCCATACCTATGGAAAACTCTCCACATAGCTTCCTCCCTCCATCCTTCCGGAAAGTTGGAAAAGAAGTAGGTTGTGATGTTTCCCTTGTTTCTCCCCCTAACCACAGTCCATCCCTCACCATCCTGTACTTTCTGACCCTTCCTCTCCCAGACTCCTTGCCTACCCTCTCTCACTCTCTCTCTACTCGCTCTCTCTCTCTCATTTGTTCAAACTTCGTGTTGGTACTCACGTAGTTACTACTTAAAAATGGAAACCTGCAAATTGCAACTTTAAGCACCACAACAAACTTCAAAGGCAGAAAAAATAAGAACCAAGAATGATAAAGCACGAACACAACATTCAGTACCAGCTTGCAAATCACAGCCATGTTTTAAACTGTGTTAAAACAACACAATCAACTAATCTTATTCAATTCTCACAATGACAAAATTTCAAAGGTTAAAATGCTATTTTGTCCAATTTTATGACTTAGAAGAGTAAGATCCAAACTTTTATCCAAAGTACTTGGAAGTAATTGGAGAATAAGAAGTAGTAGATTTCATTTCACCTCACATTCAGATTCAAGTTTATTAACTCCAAAGTTCAATGTGGCAATTTCTTCTGCAAATGAACTGCTGCGGAATGAACTCCCTTCCTTGAAAGCATCATGAAACTGATCTATCACATGTAATTAGCAAACATAAGGTTTAGATATTGTTAGTCCTTAGCAAAAGTCACCCATAAAGTTCTGTTCTACATAATAGAAAAAAACCAAGCCAACAACAATATAGATAAACTATGATTTACTTATGTAGGCCGGTGGTTTAGAAATTTTATACTTTACAGAATAACTTGGGAACATGTTGGTTTAAAAAGATATATTGGACTAAAACATTTGTGATGATTTTCAACTTTCAATATCTCATGTTCAATATATAAGAAAATTTTAGTGAGATATCAGTTATATCATTAAAAAATGTTCATATTTTGATAGATGTGTTACTAAATATGCAAGAAGATTATGGAGTGCTATGTTTCTTCTTCCAAAGGAAGAGAAGATATCCACACAAAATTGATGAAGAGATACAGACATACCTCTGGTTGTTATCTGGTTGCAGTTTCTCTTGTGATATGGACCTTTCTAAATGACCAGGTTCAAGTGTTGTGGTGAGGACTTCTCTTAGCTGGAGCCCTGACTTTTGTTTTACCCTTCCCACATAACAACCACCACAAACCAGGTTAAAACCCATGAAACTTTTGCTCCCTTTTACTGAAAAATGAAGATACATGCATTGACCAACTCTTCCTTATGATAGAATTTTACTAAAATTTGAAAAAAATACAGAGATGACAAAGATAAACCCAGAGGAATGTCTAATAGGCTTATAACATTAAGAAATAAAAAGTGGTCATCCAATACATAAGTAAGAGATAAAAATGTTTTCGTAGTTACTAAAATTGTAAGTAAGAATGAAAGGGAAAGAGAAATGAGAGAGAATGAGAATTGTGATTAGAAGAGAAGAGAGAGAAATATAAGGTGTAAATAGTATTGAGGTGTGAGATGTTTAGCCTACAATAAACTTCTCTTACTTTAATAAGGTTTTTCTTGGTTCCTAAGTGGACTACGCAGAGTCATATTCAAACTACTCATGTGAAGAATAGGAAAAAAAAAACATAGGTATATTGAATTATCCTAAAGGAATAAGAATTTTTTAAACTAAAAAGCAATACACCAAACACATACAATGTATTCTTTTTTGAGAAGAAAAGATCATGAATTGATAAAAAGAGATTCCAGGGAACAATCTCTCCCGAGTGAGATTAAAGCCTAGCACAAGAGAAAACAGAGAGGAAAACAGCAAAGAGTAAAAAATACAAACGAAAACAACACTAACAAAATAAGATCAACAAACAGCAGCAGCAAGAAAAAGGTAGTAGCAGAAACGGGACACGACAGCAACATCATCTACCCTTTTCATGAAGATCTGCGGCACCAGCAAACTAAACAAAGACAACAGCAATAGCAGAAAAACAAAGGACCATAGAAAAAACAAACAATCACATACAATGTTAAGTAGGTTTTTTTTTATCAAGGCAAGGGAGGTACAACTTTCATAGCAACAAAATGTAGAGCCACATAAAATTATAATAAAATCCACACATCAATATATTGCTAATCCAACTGGAGCCAACAGTACATATACATTTGTGCTTGTTTCAAAAAAGTGAAACTGTAATCTCAGTAACATCTGACACAACTTGATCATAATCTGACTTTAGTTTCTCTTGTTCCCCTTGTTCCATTTCACCATTTGCAGGCTTGGTCAGCACCAAAACACAGAAAGTATGCCTCTTTGTTGCTCCTGCGCTGGCAAGGTCCTCTTTAGATTGAAACCATTTTCCATTTCATGAACTGAAGTCACAGTAGTTGCAACATACCTGTAGTATAAAAAGGGTAATCAATATAGATTTGTCATAAATAATAAGTTAAGATTTAGTATTCAGAAGTAACAAAAATCCAACACTTCTAAGGCAAATGCCATTTTATATTGATTTTACGCAAGATTAAGCCACAAATTTATGCGTTTATTGGCTATACCAGTACTAATATACCTTCTAGTTGACTCCAATTCAAAATATGTTGCCATAAAATGTTCAGCAGTAGCCATGGTTTCAAGCTCATCAACACTGTAAAATTCCAACATTCCGTTTAAGACATTCAACCAGTGAAAAACAAATAAAAGGAGAAAATTACCTTAGCATCAATCAAGAGAAGTTGCAAATTTATAAGGTTTAGCCGTAGGTGCCATCTCCCACTTCCTAATAAACCTTGGTCTGATCTTCCATGCTTCTCTATCATGGTTCCAAGCTCATCTACAATAAAAGAATTCAAACAGATCAGTGAAATGAGATGAAATAGAGGGGGGGTTTCAAGTAGAAGGATTGGGATATGGGAATGGTGTGAATGAGAGTTCAGAACATGGAGTATTTATAGCCAAGATTTAAAAGTGTACTGACACAAAAAGATCTCAATGAGCTGACAGTATTCATCACATATACATGTGAAATCTCATTTAACAAAAATAAACAACAGGATATCAATTTCACCATCTAGTACGAAATACATTCAAAAAAGGACCAGAATTAATTACGTATTATGCTTAAGGCTGCCATCATAGTAGTCAATAGCGGCAAATAGCGGCGCTATAGCGGCGTAGCGGAGCGGAGCGGCTCCCTGCCGCTATTGAGATGAAATAGCGGCCAACTTCACAATAGCGGTCGTAGCGGCGCGAATAGCGGCCAAAATAGCGGCAGATCGCGGCCAATAGCGGGAAATAGCGGCGCTATATGAACGAAGGAGAAACTGACTTAAGCCCCTTCGTTTTAAATCGTTGGGGAACCTTTTTATGGGCATGTTAGGACTTCTCAGGGCCATTATAGGTCAAAATTGAAAGAATTAAGCTTCATTCTTCATTCAGATTTGCAAATTCGACTTCTTTACCTTGCTTTTGAGAAGTTATTAGTTGTGTGTAATTGTTCAAGACTTATGATTTTTATTTCTATTATGAATGTTATGAATTTTAGGCAATATTTGACATTGTTTGCTATTTATATGTATATAGTATTAAACTATTAATGATATAAAATTACATAAAAAAATTCAGAATAGCGGCCATCCCGCTATGCGCTATCACGCTATCCCACTTTTGGGGCCGGCCGCTACGCGCCGCTATCCGGGATTGACTACTATGGCTGCCATATTGATATTACCATGTAAGTAATTCATGATTAAATCATTTAGAAAAAGAAGTATGCAACCTTTCAATGACAATCACTACCTGAAGTTAGGTATCATGCTTTATGCATATGAAACATAAACTGAATAGATCAATGTGATGGGATGAGGAAAACAATTTCTTTATTAATCTAGTTAAATTCGTTCTTAAATATGATTAACTAAATAACTCAATAATGAATAGATCAATGAAAATATACACTTCTGAGTAGACTTGGATAGCATATCAAAGGTTACTAAAACTTACAGTTCCAGATTAGGTAAAGCTTCCATTATGGGCTCAACTTCATCGACCTCTTGTCCTGAAACGTATGCCAAAATCATGATTTGAGTCTGAAGAGAGACATATTATTGAAAAAGAAATACAATTTTAACACTAAGGGTAAGATATATTATGAAATGACATTCATTGTTCAAAAAGTAATGCAAACTATTTATGTCATCAACAACATGAAAACCTTATGCAAAGAGACTGGATTTCATAAATTCAAAGAAGAAGATTTCATGTAACCAGAAAAAATAACCAAATAAGATTTCAAATATGAAAGGAGAATGATAAACCTGAAATTTAGAATTAGGATTTCAAAACAGAGGGATTCACATACCTTGGCACATATGGTCATCTAGCTTCCATCAATCCTCTACATACAGACCTCCATCCCTCTTTCCCCATGTCTGAGTGCTCTCACCGTGGGTTAAAGTGTTTTCTCTGTAAGCATGGAAGAAGAGGAAAAGAATGAGATACATGAAGACAAATACAAAATTTGAAATGAAAGACCAATTGTGGGAATATGAGCAAGCAGATCACACAATGCCAGTATTTATAGACAAATGCAAATGAAAAATCTGGGAATAAAATAGATTAAATTCAAATTGAATTGAATTGGATGCCAGAAAGAAACTTGCTGGAACACTACCAATACCAACCTCTTGTACTAAACTGACATAAAAACTCAGTTCTTCCCCGACTGCTCCCAAACTTCATAATATCTACAGTGAGGGGAGCCTGCAAATATGACCATGACTGGCGACATCAAATTGAAACCCACAATCTTCCCCTTCTACCAAACCTCCTCCAACGCAGTCCATGACATCAGGGGCAGTACGAATTATGAAGAACAAAAGGGAAGAAATACTATGCTCCTTCATCCCATACTTCATCAACAGACGCGATTAGGTCATCGAAGAGGACAGAATGGACCGCTCCTACCAAACCTTCTCCAAAGCAATCCATGAGATCATCAGCCGTACGAAAATTGCAGAGGGAAACTGAAATAACACTGTTCTCCTTCAACCAAGACCTCATCACGCAGGAAATTAGGTTTTGAAAGGGGAAAGAGGGGCCAAGATTGGTGGGGTCAGCAAAATTTAATATACAAAAATTAGATGGCCAAGATTGAAAAAGAAAATTGGACTCACTTTAAATCAATGGTCAGGATTGCAACCTTTCTTATGAATAGTGATTCCAAGGGATTGTTTTAAGTAGTAGTAGATAAAGTACTGCATTAGATTTACCTCCCGATTGGGTAAATCTATTCTCCTACATAATGTGGACTAAGCCTTCCTATTGAACATGTTGGAAGTGTTATGTGGATTATCAATAAAGCGAGCTCACTTGAGTTAATATTATTATTTTGGTACATTGGAAAGATAATTGCATTTTGCAAGGATTGATTCTGGACTTTTCGCACCCAACTCGTATTTTTTTTTTTTTGATAAGCTAATGAATTGAATAAATAGGAGTAGAAGGGGTACTCCAATCCCAAATACAAAGAAAAAAGAAACCAATCATACATAGTACAGAAGCTATTACAGAAAGATTACTAGATAGGAAACTAATAGCCACACGAATAAGCTACTGCTAAGAGCCACCAAAACAACAAGAGAGCTCCAATTTAGTTTGCCAAACGATGACAGATAGGCCCAAATGCTCAAACCAGAATTCTTGTATTATGGCAAATCTCAAGCAACAAGCAAACAAAAACAGAAACTGCCCCATCACACAATTCAGATCGATTTCAGACAGATTAGGGGGTTTGAGCTCCATTCAAAAAGAGAGTAGCTGAAGTCTTTTACCTTTGCTTTGAGCCACCCCTAACTCTTAATTACCACTTGAGTCATCATTCGGTGAAGCTAATCCATCGCCGGCCACTATCAGTGCTAAGCAGTATGTGGTTGACCAATGAGTTTTTTCCATTCAAATAGTTGGGATCGAATTTCAACCACTTGTTAAAGAGACAAAGTGTTGAACACTTGAACTACTACGTCAATCCATTTATTTTATAAGCCAAAAATATATTCATAGCTAGCACAATGGGTGCTAGAACCCAACATAAATATAAGGCTTAATAGCTATTTTGGTCTCTCACTTATCACGATTTTACACTTTTTGTCCCCAATAAAAAATTAGCACTTTTGGTCCTCCACGTTGCTTATTTGTTTGCAAAAATGATTCATATTTGGACTAAAACGGCAAAAGTGTGTAAATGTGAGGGACTTATTTTGCTAATTTTTTCCTAGAGGGATCAAAAGTGCAACATTGTGATAAATGAGGGACCAAAAGAGCTATTAAGCAAATATAGAATACAGGTATCAAGGAACCACTTGGAATCAGTGTTAAACAACTAAACCAGAGGCAATTCATTGCAAAATACAAATTATTAAGGATCTAAGTAGCATATTCTGGGTTACATGAAAAGAACCGTGCCCACTTGAGATTAAATTGTTCTCTTAATTAACTGGCAATAATTTTAAGATTGTCTTCTAGTAAGATGAATCTTTCCGCAATTGTAATAGCAAACCCTCGATAGATTCTAATTCTAATAATTTTACAAAACAAATGCATGTGGACGGCCCTATATAGTACGGTGCTCTTATTATATAACGTGTTTGTAGTACTTGAATATTCCTTCATATCCATTGTTTTGAGAAAGAGCAACAGCAAGATGTTGAATCTCTCCAGAGAAGAGCTAGTGATCGTGGTCGCATTACTCTGTGTAGGAATAACATACCTGGCTTCAAAAGCTTGTAAAAGAGCTTCTTCAAACGAGAGAGAAGATATCCCTGGACGTCTGGGGTTACCTTTCATCGGGGAAACTTTTTCTTTTCTCTCTGCCTATAATAGCACGAGAGGAAGCTACGATTTTGTTACACCTAGGCGATTAAGGTAAGTGATTAAAGTTGTAAAAAGAAGTGGAAGGGAAAATAATTTGTGAAAATAATATTATTTATTTTTTGAAAATATACATATTTAAAGTCACATCATCGATATACACATTTTAGTTGTGGTTCTTGACCGCCATAAAAAAAAATCACACTTAAATGTGATGAGTTAAAAACAAAAGGAGCATTTAGCAGGTTCTAAACCTTCGCAAAACATTTTCCTTCAAAATTTTCGGACAAAATCTTCCTGCAAATATATATATGGTTAAAAAATTTGCCCTAAAGAGAAATTCGTAAGAAAATTCGCAAGTAATATTTGTAAGTAAATCTGCAGGAATTTATCGAAGCTAAAATTCACATGAAATCATATATGTCCCCCTTATAACACTCATCCTGTATGTCTGAATATCGAGACTGAAATGAAAGCGTTCATTCAATCTATTTATTTGATTCCGTTGAGTATTTTGCCTTGTATATTATACGAATTGAATGTACATTGAGAAAACGTTCCAAAAAATAAAATAAATAGAGTTGTACTTTCATAGTTAGTTACATTTTTAGTCATTCTAATTTCAGCTGCGGTTTTAGTCCAGTATTAATTTTTTGAGCACATTTAATCACTCAGTTTTTATAGGAATAAAGTGGAGTCATTTACAAAATAACCACTAATAGTGAAGAAAGCAAATAATCATAAGCTGAATATTCAGAGCTAAATATTTGTTTAGACCAATTAACATATATAAAGATTATTGTAGAGTTATTTTAAATTCTGTAATTATATATGCCTAAGTAAACTGGAACTATGAGCAAATATAAGTCGTATAACTTGCTTACTTGATGTAAATAGGTTTGGGAGGTGGTTCAAAACAAGGCTATTCGGCAAGATCCATATCTTTGTTCCTAATTCTGAAGGTGCAAGGATAATACTTGCTAATGATTTTGTTCTATTCAACAAGGGATATGTAAAATCATTGGCAGAAGCTGCAGGAAAGAATAGCTTATTTTGTGTACCCGTTGAGAGCCACAAAAGGATGAGGCGCCTTCTATCAGAGCCATTCTCAATGACTTCCCCATCTGCATTTATCACAAAATTTGACAAAAAAATGTGTGCAAGGCTGCAAAAACTTGAAGAGGGTGGCCAAAGTTTCAAGGTGTTGGACTTCTGTATGAAGGTAAAAATGAAGATTTACATCTTTTGTATATACGCAATGTACCAAGTAAGCATACATTACCTCTTTAAAAAAAAAAAGCATACATCCGTACCTCTTATCAATCTCATTTATAAGTTGCTTTTAATTAACAAACTCACATGAATTAAGAAATTTAGTTAAATCATGTTAACTTTTTTTGAATTACCCAATCGGAAAATTGAATTAAAGATCTTAGAGCATCTCCAATGGGAGTATGTAATGTCAAATACATACCCCCACCAATACATCTATTACCATTGGAGCATATTTTTAATTTCAACATGGTTAGTGAGGGTATGTGAGAGTAGATACTCAATTTAGTCATGAAAAGTGTGTTTGTATTTATTATTGCTTAATGTAAAAGGTTTAAATAAAACTTGCAATTAATAAATAAAAAAATTATATAAACTTTTAAGAGTAGTTGGGTTGGAGTAAAAATTAATAAAATGATGTAGATGATGTGACATTATTAAAAGTTGTAAAAAGTAAAATGTAAATACTTTAGTAAATATCATGCTTAAAGATGCTCTTAGAAAACAAATGCAAAAAATAAATTTTCTAACGGTTTTTGGTCTTAAATCTTTGGGCTATCCTCCCACAAACGAAATTAAATTGTGAATTTGACAGAATCCTTTTATAAAAAGTAAAATAAAAATTAGCAAGATTTAAAGTCAAGAGCTTGCTCTCCTATTTTAAAATTCTTAGCCTTCGCAGTAGCTTCATCAATATTATCTACCAAATAAAAGATTTGTTTGGAAATACCATCTAATTGACTAGAAAGAATCAATTTAAACTCTCTGTCGACCAATATATATTTCTCCGGCGAGCCAGTAAATACTTCTGCTACAATTAGAAAAAAATTTAATTTGAAATATTAAGTATAAATTAAAGGCACACTTTGAAGAATATACTTCATAGATATTTTACACTGACTTATATATAGTAACATGAAAAATTCTAAAATATTTGGTTGTGGAAATATCCCATGATTTTTTTTCGATAGAACTTAAGCATTGTATGAGATGAGAAAAAGCTTGAGACCAGCCCTCTCAAGTAGGCAATAAAAAAAAGACAAACAAAGATCAAGAGGAAACCTCCTAAAAAAGGGCACTAAGCGGGTTCACCCTATTACAACCAGTTTTGGCTAAGTAGTCTGCGATGGAGTTAGCCTCTCTATAGATTTGGACAACACCAACACACACCACCTCTTCCATGAGAAGATCAATCAGATTTAGAACGCTCACCAGCTTCCATGGCCTGTTATTTTTATCACCCAACCTACTGTGAGTGTGGAATCGCTCTCAATTGCCACATTGAAGAGTGAGTGTTGTTTGCAGAATTGGGTGTAAACCATGATAAATGTTATATAAGAATACGTAGTAAAATTGCTACACATAGTGTAAAAAAATTAAGGGTTAAATATGCTTATCGTCCTCTAAAATTGTGAATTATTGATTTTTATCCCCCTTTAATTTTTCATTGATTTTAATCTCCTTAAAATAGCGAACTATTGAATTTGGTCTCTCAATTTATTTTTGGGTTATTTTGTGGCGAGTTAAACTATCACTAACACATTTTATGGCAATTTAAAAACCATAATTAATACATAAAAACCGTCATAAAATTTAGTGGTGGTTTAAACCGCCACAAAAATGAATGAGGGACCAAGTTCAATAATTTGCTATTTTAGAGAGACCAAAATTTATGAAAAACTTAAAAGGAGAATAAAATTAAAAACTCACTATTTTAGGGGGAAAAACACATATTTATCCCAAAAATCAGGACCAGTCCAAGGCCAAAACCACCTAAGTAAGGGCTTTAGGCACCCCCAAAAAAATTTACTTAGTAAAAAAGACCCCCAATTTTTTTTTTTTTACTAAGTAAAAGATGACTCAAAAAATGATACTCCAGTTCACATACTTAAATATAGTATTAGAATTGATTCTTTTCCAAATGCTTTTATTGTTTATAGAATAATGTTAAAAATTCTTGTAATCGTTGCTTCGGTAGAAAGAAGTTTTTCAAAATTAAAATTAATAAAATCTTATCTTAGATCAACTATGTCTCAAAAAAGATTAAATGTATTAGCTTTATTATCAATTGAAAAAGACATGTTAAATCAAATTGATTATGACAATTTAATAAATAATTTTGCATCTCAAAAAGCTCGAAAAATATAAATTTTAAATAAAAAATTATTTTTACGTAAAAAGTTTTAATAAAGAAATTTTTTTAGGTAAAAAGGCATCACTTAAAAGTTCGCTATAAGCCTCACTTAGTACGTGTTGGGCCGGTCTTGCCAAAAATTAACAAGTATACTTTGATTTTCTTATGAAAGCGCTCCGATATAACAACATTTAGATAGTATTAATTAATTAAATATATAAACATTGTTCAACTCTACATCTAATATCAACTTCAAGTATAGCACAATGTACTTTGGCTCCTAACTCCCATGAAAATTTTGACATATAAAGATGTCATTTGATGGAATTTGTGAGATGCTGATGAGCATCACGGAGGATTCATTACTAGAAAAGATCTGGAAAGACAGCATTGCCGCTGGTGAAGCCATGATATCTATTCCTGCCATGATTCCGGGCTCCAGATACTATAAGGGCATGAAGGTTAGTGACATTTAGATAAATAAATTCTCTACAGTTCTTTTAAAATGATAAGTACACTACTAGAAAAACTACTTTTCACATTGGGTATTTTTGAGTTTTTACATCGATTTTCGTCCGATGTAAACAAGGGTGATGTGGTATGTATGTTACTTTTCACATCGGGTTTGTAACCGATGTGAAAAATGTACATTTTACATCGGTTTCTGTCTAAATACCGATGTGAAATGTATACCTTTCACATCGGTTTAGACAACCAACCGATGTGAAATGTATTTATACAAACAACCGATGTGAAATGTGTACCTCTCACATCGGTTTAGAAAAACAACCGATGTGAAATGTATACCTTTCACATCGGTTTAGACAACCAACCGATGTGAAATGTACATTTTTCACATCGGTTTAGACAAAAAAACCGATGTAAATGCTCAACTTTTTTTTCATCTTTTTTTACACGAATTTGACCTGAATATACATTTTTTTTTAATGAAAATTTATTAAAATAAAAAGAGATCTTGAGAACACACTCTCTCAAGTGAGTTAAACATGAAAGGTCTATATAACCAGCAAAAAAAAACAGAATAGCCTAAAAGAACTAGAACAATTCAGCAATTCTAGTTCTTTAAATGTAGTTAAACAACAACAGTTCAGAAAATTAGTACATAAAATAGTTAAACAGAATAGCTTAAAAGAACTAGTACATCAAATAGTCAACAACAACAGTTCAGCAAATTAATGCCCCAAGCAGGAAAGCCACCAGCACCATAAGCATAAATTAGGAGAGCACCGGAGACAAGAAACTTTGAACCCTATAAACAGATGCAATAAATACAGAGATGAGCAATCTATGAGATAATGTAGTTGAGAAATATTAGCTAATTTAGAAACCAAGTTGCCCAAACTTTAATTCAGACTGTTTAGGCACAAACTTTAAATACATACCAAATAAATTCTAAGGTTTAAGCAAGTCAAGAAAGCAAGTTCCCCAACTGTTTCGCAAATCATACAACTCTTGTTCTCTTAGTTCCGTTGGATCATTGAATACCTACAATTTGTACAATAGGTTAAAATACCAATTTTGTGACATTTTGATGAAGAACTCAAACAATGAGACAAATAGGGAGACAAACATTTGTAATACCTCCATCCAAGACTTAGTAATAAGCATTCAAATTAAATAAGCCAAAAACGAATCACGAATTCAGAGCCAATTTTAGAAAATAGTTTTAAAGTGAAAACAAACTTACAGCAAGATGGAAGAGTTTTGCAATGGCCGGAAGAGTTTGTCGGAGCTAGAGTGGCTGGAAGAGTTCGCTGAATTCGTGAAGAGGAAGGTGTAAATCTGAGACGTCTGATAAATAACAAAAACATGGAAAGTCAATAAATAAATGGACAGATTAGCATTTTTGAAATGAATGATGGAACATGAAAATGGTAACCAAGTAAACTCACCAATAGAAAAGTCAACTAGGCCAGCAGCAACCGCTAGAGCTGAACCACTTAAAGAACCTCCAGGAATGCAAGACGACAACAGAGGATTGGTTGGTGTCCCATAATGCTTGTTCTCACCAGAAATCATGTCATGCCACCCACAATAAGTGAAATTAAATCACTTCTGAATCAGCAATCTAATTGATTCTTATGTAGAAAGCATCATAATCATTTCTAAGAATCACTTTAAGAAGATGCTTGAATGAAGAGGCAAGGTTCATGAAAATGAGAAGAAAAGGTTAGCACAAGAGCCAACTAATATCTGGAAAACTAACACAGTGACACAATAACCCAACAAAGAAACAAAGATAGAACCTAGCAATTACACAACACACTCTAATTGCATAATCTACTGCCCACCGCTATCAGATAAGAAAATGACCCAACACTAGTCAGCAAGGCTTAAACAAACCTGTGTCATGTTTGTGGCAAAAACCATAGCAACATTGTGTGCTTTACATGTTATATAAAATAGCAAGTACCAATCAGTTTCTTGTATAGGGGCACAAGTACCAATCAGTTTCTTTTGTCAATTATCACTATCACATAAATATCATCTTATGCAGTTATGGTTTATCACTAACATCACTTCGCAGATGGATAGCAAAAGTTGGAACAACTTGGATTTCATATAAATAAGATCGCCATATTAAATAGCAGCTACCATTAGACATTTGCATCCAACAATGCAACATAGCTACATGGGTACCCTCACCATGGGATATATGGGCTATACAACTTACATCATAATTGAGATTGTCATATCAGGAATGTTACAGGCTAAGACAATCTAGAGACACGCAGCATTCACACCAAATTTTAGAGATAAGTGAATACTGAAAACCCCAATCAAGCTAAGAAACACCAAACTACTATTTTCCCGTTTTATTGGGAAGCCACTTAAAACCTCAAATTTTCTTAGATACACACACACATACATGCTGAATCAGGATGAAGGGAGCCTTACCTTGTGCTCATCTAACAATCCACATGCTGAATCAAGATGAAGGAAGAAATTCAGAGAAGCTTCCAAATCTCAATAGCTTCGCCTGCAAGATGAAATGAAGAGGAAAAATTGGATTCATTGCTTTTTCTTTTTCATTAGATCAAGTAAGAATTAACAAAAAAAAAAAAATTGAGGTATCAAACTTTGGGGTTTCTTGTGGTTGTGGGCTTAAGAAAATCTTCAGTTGTTTTGGGATGCTTACAATCTGCAAGTGAAGCCAGTGAATCTCAGAGCTTCTGCTTCTGCTTCAGCTTCTGCAAGGGATGCTTCAGCTTCTGCTTCAGAGCTTCTGCTTCCCCTGAATATGATTATGCACCAATGTGTCAAGTCTTCACTTGACAAAACCCTGCTCAAATAACAAATCAAAAACACTGACACATGTAAAAATTTGACAGTCATGCCAATGAGATTAAAACAGGATATACTTAAATTTTCCAAAGCAAAGAGGTCCGAAAGAAGAACCAGAAACCAAACACCCCAGTCCCCACCACAAACAAGCTAATAACTGATGGAATCAAAATATTTAATTAGTTCACCAATACAAAAAACGTCAAAAAGCTTGACCAAAATCATTTGGTTCACTCAATACACACACACACACACACACAATATGCTCAGTAACGCATAGTAGTTGACCTAAAAACCACTAAACCCACATGGCTATAATCAAAACCCATATCAAACAATATGCTCCAATCCATGAACCTTCAAAGAAACAAAGAACAAGGAAGCAACGCACCTTAACGCAAGGAATCAAAGTGGAGCACAGAGTTGCACGAGCGACGACGGAAGTGGAGCAAGGGAATTGGAGACCGAGAGAGAATGAGAGTGAGGTGAACGGTGAGCGACGGCGAGCAACGGCGAAACAGGAGCTGCACAACGCACGAGCGACGGCGAGAGCGTAGGCGACTTAGGTTTTCAACGGCGAAAGAGGAAGAAAGCTTTCAACGTTTTCTAATCCTTTGTATCCTGTGTAAAAACTAAAGAAAAGAGAGACTTTTCCCAACGGTTATATTATAACCGATGTGAAAACTAAAGAAAAAAGGGACTTTTCCCAACGGTTATATTATAACCGATGTGAAAAGTATTTCATTAAAATTTCAAAAATGCCACCGCATTTAGCTTTCACATCGCTTATTCTAAAAACGTTGTAAAAAATGTTTACTAATTACTTTTCACATCAGACATATTCCCAACCGATGTGAAAACTTTCATAAAAGTTCAATATAATTTCAATATTGCCACCGCGTTATCTTTTACATCAGTTAATTTATCCACCGATGTGAAAACGCTGATGTGAAAAGTCCTTTTTCTAGTAGTGGTAGTTACGTTGTATCTAAATTTAAAAAAAAAATATTTACGGACATACGCATTGTGCAATGTAGACATAAAAAGTAAGAAAGAAATAGAAGTAATTAATGTGATATATAACAGATTAGAGAAATAGAGAAAAAGATATGATATATTTCGTATTTGTAACTTGTAAGTATGAATATTATTAACTCAAATTTCCTCCTAAGATTAAAGTTAAATGATGTCAATTACATGCTTCTTCCAATTATGAGTTAAAAAGAAAACTTTTTTTACTATATATAGTTGTACTTAAGATGGAATGACAATTCGAATTCAAAAAAAAAAAAGATGGAATGACAATTCTAAGGCGGAATATGTTAAAACTTGATTACTCATAAACTATATTTCTAGTGATAATATTTAATTTAATATATATTATTTACAATATACTTCTTATTTGTTAAAATTAGCAAAAAAAATTAATTTAAAAAAAACCATTTAAATTAAGGGAATTGTTATTCAGACCCCCCCACAGCTATTCAGACCCTCATTAATGTATTAAAAGTCCTAAATACCCTTAATGAAAAAAATATAAAAAAATCCTCACTCTCTTCACATTCTTTCTCTCTCATCTCTCCTTACCTCTCTCCTCTTTCTTCCACCCAACACCACCCACCACCACCCACCACCACCCACCGCCACCACTGCCACCATCGCCGCCGCTGCCACCACCACCACAACCACAACCTCCATCTTCTGTCGTTTTTGAAAATATCCAACTTTAGGGAGTTGCTTCTGTCGTTTTTTTTTTCCTGCAAATAAACGCACTTTAGAAGTGCGTTACGCACGCACTTTAAAAGTGCGTAGTTAACGCACTGTTAACGTGCGAAGTAAACGCACTTTTAAAGTGCGTTTTGCTGCAAATTTGCACATAACTAATATTAGATGATTTTTAAAAATCGTGAGACTACTATAAGGTGTAGGAATTTGAAGATTCTAACTGCATATTTGAGCTTAGAATGATCCTATTACCTTAACTAATAAGTGACAGTCCAAAATTCCTTCCGAAAATTAAACAGGAAAAAAAAAAGAAATATCTGTGTTGCGCTCGCACTTTGAAAGTGTGTGATTATCGCACTTTGAAAGTGTGTGACTATCGCATTTTAAAAGTGTGTGACTATCGCACTTTCGAAGTGCTATAGTGACAGACTTTCAAAGTGCGAGCGAAAAAAATTTAAAAATGGCTTTTTTAGATTTTACAAATTTATCAGGGTCTGAATAGTTGTGGAGGGTCTTAATAACAATTCCCTTAAATTAATGGATCATGTTTTTCTTGGTAGATAAATCCGATATGGATTTGCCAAGCCTGTCCTTGAAAGATGGAAGTCTTTAAAATATTAAAATCACAATCAACATGATCCCTAATAGTTTAAATAAAAAAGACGACTAATTAGTTCTTGAAAGACTAAAATGAAATTTACATCTTTAAGAGATAATTTTACTTATTTTTTAACTAACCGTAAAAGAGTAATCGACTGTATGTATATCCTTAAGGGCGAAAATGACTATTTACTATTTTTTCCAATAATTTTATTATGTTTGTACTAAAGAAATTAGCTAATAATACAGGCTCGTAGAAGGCTTGTGGAAACCTTCACAGAGATCATTGCAAGACGGAGAAGGGGAGAAGAGTCTGCAGAGGACTTCTTGCAGTCCATGTTGCAGAGAGATTTATTCCCAGCCAGTGAAAAGCTTGATGATTCTGAGATTATTGATAATATGTTAACATTCATATTTTCCGGACAGAGCACCACAGCAACAGCAATGATGTGGAGTGTAAAGTTCTTACATGAAAACAAAGAAGTACAAGATATACTCAGGGTGAGATACTGCACACATTATAGCAAAGTTTTTTTTTTAAAGCAAAATATAATAATATATAGAAAGTGTTGATAAACAATCCCTCTCAACATGGGTACAGTAACCTAATCAGCAAAAAGTTGGCAAAAATTCAGTCTCTACGGCAATAACCTTCCAAACACCACAAACACACAACACAAGTGTGCTATAAACCCCCAAGAGACTACCCAAAAAAGCTTGATTACCATTTACCAATTTAAATTATTAGTATCATACTAATTGAACAGTAATAGAATCTTCAGAATTAATTATTCAATATTACTATAAAAGTATATTATAAGTATTACTGTGCATGTTTTGATTGACGTTGGAATTAATTCACAGCTAATTTTAGGGGTTGTTTAGCATCCACCACCTGTTAGATTCAGGTGATGACAGATGTAAGCACAGCTACTAAATTATTGTGAATTAATTATGAGAATCGGCTAGTCATTAACTAATTTGCAAACAACCTGCTATTTTATTGTTATTTTTTGGGAAATTTTATTTCACATGGTTGCAAATTCTATATTTACATGTTGCAAATAATGTATCGGTATAGTCATTAGTCAATGGTATTGATCTTGACTTACAGGAAGAACAATTGTCTTTAAGCAAAATGAAGCCAGAAGGAGCTCCACTTACAAAAGAAGACATCAACAACATGCCCTATGGTTGGAAGGTTAGAATTTAGAATTAAAGACATGTTAATATATAACTTATAAATTGATTACTTAATTGTCTCTAAACTTGGAAGTGCATGCATGCGACAAAATTTTTATATGTCAATCTCCTTGTTCTCCTCAGGTACTTAAGGAAACACTGAGAATGTCCAATATCGTGTTATGGTATCCTCGTGTAGCACTTCAAGACTGCACCATTGAAGGTAAATAACCCAACAAATACGGTTAAGGTAGTCTAAATCACTTAAAAGTAAATAAAGATAAAATCATCCTAATTTTAGATGGACCGACAATATTTTGACATGTGTCCTAAGACACTTGTCAAAATGTTATTGAACCACCTAAATTATGGTTATTTGACTCAATAAATCTTGGAGGATTTATAGAACCTAGTATTTTCATAATTGTTTTCATTAAATTTAGTCTTAACCATACGTCACAACACTTTTAATATGCATAGCCACGTTGTTAATAACAGGGCGTGAAATAAAGAAAGGTTGGCACGTTAACATCGATGCAACTTGTGTACATTTCGACCCTGACTTGTACAAGGATCCCTTGAAATTCAATCCGCAAAGATTTGATGTAATTAATTTTCTCTCTCTCTCTTTCATTCTCTCTTTTAATTTTGCTCATTGTTTTTAGTTCATAACAACTAATAGTTATAAGAGCAATTTTCTCGAGATTTTTTTAACAGACTTTTTTTTTATGTATATCATCCTGAAATTAAATCCTAAACTAAATACTTAATTAAAAGCAGCGTAGCTATCTATCAACTGTGATCTTTCTTTTATTTTCTTGATTCTCTTTTATCTGCAGGAAACTCAAAAGCCCTACAGTTTCATACCTTTTGGAGCAGGGCCGAGAACATGCCTTGGGATGTATATGGCAAAACTGAAAATGTTGATCTTTATACATAGACTCGTGGGGGGTTACACGTGAGTTTTATTTTGCCGTACATTCCAATATTTTCATCCTTCTTTTAACTTGTACAGATGGACAAAAATTAAAATATACTCGTATGTAGGTGGACACTTGATGATTTAGATAATAGCTTACAAGCGAAGGAACTCGTTCCTAAACTAAGGAGTGGTTGTCCAATAACGTTGAAGTCCTTAAGCAAAAGCAGGTCGGAGGCATAAATGGCAACAATATGCAAACAACAAGCTGGGTGGTAGAATAAAAGTTATTGCAAAATAAAATATTGTATTGTTATAAAAGATGAAAGGTTGTCGTAATATGCATTAAGGAGCCAATATTTTCTATGTAACCAGTAAGTATTTATCATTTATCATTAGATTTAAGTTTATTAAGCAGATGCCCGTCAAAAAAAAGTTTATGAAGCAGATGAAAAGCTTGGATGATATTTGCAATGTGTAAACTTGTCTTCAAATACAGTTGAGAGTCGTTTTATGTCTTCATCTTTTCTTTAGTGTGATGTTTTATTTGTTCGTAGGTCAGGCAATAGTACCGCTGATTTTCTTATACTCAGAGGGTGTCTTCTTTCACTTCTTATGTTTGGATTGAGGAATGTCTCTCGGGTTTATAAGACTTTGTTTATTCTGATGTATTGGCCTCAGTGCCAGTTTGATTTTCAATAAATTAGACACATTTCAAAAAAATACAGTTGAGAGTGTTGTTCTTGCTTTATTTATCAATAAAATCATTTGTTGTGCATAAAAAAATATGAATCCGCATTATACGCATATGATCGTTGATGTCAATACAAGAATGTGTTGATTTAGCATCTAAAATTAGCGTTGACCATGACACTGCTTTTATATTTGCCTCATTAGTGTTGGAAAAAACAACACATGAGGTAAATATGAAGAAAAAAAAATCTCCCTCTTCCTAATTATAAGACCTTTTAGAAATTTTTTGGTGTCCTGGCCCTTACTATAAGTCCCCCTTCTAATTCCAAGAAGAAGTTATTATCTTTTTCCATATTTACCCATTGCATTTATTAAGAGAGAGTGAAATTAAATTAAGGAGATAGTGAGATATAATTGATAGAATGATGAAAGAGATATAAGGGTAAATATGAAAGATTCTACTCTCTCTGTTTCAATATAAGTGTCTATTTAGAGAAGATGCACAAATAATAAGAAATGCAATTAATTTTGTTAAATTTTTAAAACATAATAGATATTTTCTCATTTAACCATTTAAAGTGTATTATTATCTCTCATCATTTATAAGGGTTTTATATAGAAAAACATCAATTAATGCTTCATTGGAATTCTAAGTGGACAGTTATTCTGAAACAAATATTTTCTCTATAAGTGGACAATTATTTTGAAACTGAGAGGTCCTAATAAAGCCGAAAAACAACGACAAACAACGACAAGTACAGTATAATCCTATCAGTCGCACGACACCTACCAGATAGCCACCTAGGTAGTGCATACCACAAGACCCAAAAACACCTGGAACACCGTAGTGATTAGACCCAATCCTAAAAACCCAGTAGAAAGCAGAAAGTAAAAAACACACTATGAAAAAAACAAGATCACATGTGCACGCAAAACAACAAACTCCAACACTGCCTCTAGGACAACACCAAGCTCAAGCTGCCTGCCTCGAGGAGAACCATAAACCAAACGCGACCCACCAGCCAAAAACCACGAGACATCCACCGCGGCGGCGCGCCAAGAAGACTCACCCAACCACTAATATGAGGAGAACCCTGACATGAATGTCAACAACTCGGTTGGGTGAGGGGTGGGTCACTGAAAGAACGTCAAAAGCCGCCATCACTTACTGAACACATAAACGCAATCACCAGCCACCAAAGGAGGCCCACGATCCACTCCCGTCAGCACACAGATCCCCCTCCGCAACCACCGTATCTGAAAGCAAGCCAAAGATTCATCTTGTCTTCCGCTGGGCACCTCTTAGTGAACAAATTAGGCGAAGCATCGATCAGGAGAACCACATATACTTTGTTCGACTCATTTTCCAGAGAGAATCGAGCAAGAGAGTCATCTTGAACATCTCTGAAGATAACAACAGGGTCTAAAAACCAGGAGACAAAAAACGAATGAAGATCTGTCCTTTCTACTTCATACACCTCGAACTTCTCTTGCACGATTCTTAAATCAAACAGAGAAGAACCCACCAGCCAAACCTAGACACAGATCTAAAGTTATATGGGCAAGGCAAAACGCAAAACTCGAAACGCGAATGACAAAGACGACCAAGGAGCGCGGGATGGCGTGGCCGACGATGGCCGCTACTACAGAAAGGAGAGGACAAAAGGCAACAGAGGAGGCCTTGATTGCAAACCCATATAAAAGATGCACTAGAAAAGAAGGGAAGCATAGGAAAGAGGAAAGATAAAGGGGTGAGATGAGGGGTTGCCGCTGCGCAAGGAGGCGGCGCGGCGGCCACCCAAACAAACCCTAATCAGCGAGAGAGAAGGCGAGAGTTAGAGAGGGAGAGTCTTTAAGAGAAAAAATTTAATCGAGGGTGCGAAGAATTTAACACGTATATAATTAGGAACAGAGGGAGTATTTTATAGTCATCTTATAATATACTAATTTGTGTCGGTAAAGTACAATTTAGAATTGGGCAAGACAAACACTAAATTCTCCGGCCACTGTAGCGTCCAACCGCTGACAAATAGTGGCGGCCTCAAGCCGACGCTAGGTTTATTCTTCACATCGATTATGTTCGACGCTAAGGTCTACACATGTAAAATCAAATTCGTGGGCAGGAAATCTTGTGGTGACCTAGCCAACACTAATAGTCATAAATTTCTCGATCTGCTCACACTTTCATTATAAGCCTCTATCTCTCTCTCTTCACATTAAGCAAAACATCATTTTCAACCTTCATTTGTCGTTATTCCTTGTCCACCACTCCCCGTTAGTAACCTTCATCTTCATCATCCCTCAAAATTTAAAAGTCGGCCTAGAATATTTCATCACCATCACTGAACTCATCTTTTCCCTCCCCCATCAAAATTAAAAAAACTTAAGTACCTATTAAACCAATGCTTTTGAGATAATTGGTTGTTTGACATGGTATTAGAGCCTCAATGACCAAGCGGTCTAGAGTTTGATCATTGCTGCCCCCAATTCTTCTTATAAAAAGTTGAATTTAAGCACATGGTAGGTGGGTCTGTGCATTGTCCACGCTTCAAGCCCAAAGGGCTCGTGCGTGAGAGGGCATGTTAGAAATAATAATATAAAATCATTCATTTGGTCTTACCCAACAGCTTAAGCTTTTGGGATAATTGGTTATTTGACATTAGACAACACAATTTTTTCAACACTAAATAAGTGTTCCTTATTTTATAATAGGGACCGGTTATTACGTAATAATTGTTGCATATTCCACACAATAGGTTAGATTTTGTCAAAGTGTTACAGTAGAGTACGAGAAACTTACCAAAGGGAGTAGGTAACACTAGAACATGAGACCGTCGAAAACTATTGTGTATAGTTTAGGAAACATTTTTCGTCTCTATGGCTACACTTCTGATTTTTTACGAAAAGCAAAAAATGTTGTTGTGTTAGTGTTGCTCAGTGGCAAGGAAGAAGGAAAGATCTCTAATGATGTACATAATAGTCATACTTGTTAGAAAGAATCACTTTTGGTTTGCATGTCGGGGTTTTGGGGATTGGTGTTGTGAGGGCTTTCTTATTTTCGGAAAGAGAGTTCGAGTTTAGGTCAGGAGAAGATGGGAGTAGTGATGGTGATGAAGATTTTTGGTTTTCTTATTATTTTGAGGGATGACGAAGATGAAGAAAAATGAGGGAGATGAAGATGAAGGTGGGAAAGAGGAAGGGGAAGGAGGGAGGTGACAATGTCCACATAGGATTTAATTTGCTACGTAAGATAATGAAACCCATGTGGAAATGATTATAGGGTGAAAAAATTTCACATAAACATTATGATATCAGGAAGAATATTTTAAAACACAAAGATTTGTCAAGGATGAAAAGTTATGAAAAAATTACACGAATCATTTTAGATGCAAGTGTATAACTGTATAAGTATGGGACTAAAAACATATTCAACCTCTCAGATAAATTTAGTTACTTAATGATAAGAGACAAGATAAAATATTAAAAGTTATCATATTTAAAAGACTCAACTTAGTAATAAATATATATCATTTTAACAAGTGCAATAAGAATCACCTAATAACATTTTAAGGCGGTTTTTGTGTAGTAAGTTTGAATCAGTTTAAGATTTGTAGAATATATTCAGAGAAACACTCAATTATTAACTTGGAGAGGCCAAGTTAAATACTAGTTAGTTTGAAGAGGCAGAGTCATATACCTGTAACTTTTAGAAGCAAGTGGAAATATTCTTTAGGAGTAAGGGGACCGGTCGCAGGGACAGACCCATGTAGAGCTCCAAGAGGGCGATCACCTAAGAGAAAAAATATCCTTACTAGAATAGTATTTAAATGTTGTTTTTGCCCCCTTTAAATTTTTCATACTACATCTTTTAACTAGTACTTGTTAATTTTAATTAATGAGTTAAATTTTTACCCTCCTGACCAACTTTTTTAATTCCACCCTTTACTGTAAGTTGCCCAATTTTTTGGGCGAACCAATATAAAAATCTTATGTGTTCATTTTCTTTATTTTAGTCTTAATATTTCCAATTATACTAACATAAAGGGGAAGGTGAAATATATTTGAAAACTCCTTTCTTTTTTGTTTGTTTTGGGGGGATCAAGTTCCTTGCCAACTATCGACCCCGATCTCTTTTCATTTCTTTTGGGTATTACGGGACTAGCCTTCGTCAATCACACTAAAGCAGAGCACCCAACTAGCTGTAGCCGTCTCAGTAGTCTCATTGGATGGGTAGTCTTTCAAGAAAGCTAGGGAACGGCACGAAAGCGGCCAGCATGCATTGAGTGCAAAAACACTCCCAACAGAAAAGACTAGCTCACCCTTGACTAGGGTCGCGGCCCACATATTATTTCCTAAATGTAGGCTCGTTGCTTAGGGGACTTTTCTGTGTGTTCTTGTATCAAGGATAGAGGGATCTAATCTCTTGTTTTTAGTCCCCATGCCATGCTTACCACCCTTGGGAAGGTGTCATGCTCCCTTGATATGGGCTCCAAAGATCCTTCTCTGGCGGGCATTCCTACCCTTTAGGCTAGGATTTCCTTTTCCTCTTCCCATTCTTACTTCTGTAGGTTTCCCGGTAATAGGGATATCTGCGAAAACTCTGACCCATATCTTACCATTTTTTCGGAAGCCCCCTCGGGCATGCTCTTTGTACAACCAAGCAAAGAGCGAGGGAGGGCCGGAATGGCGAAATCCCAAGAGCTAATCCAAAATCACCTACTCGATTGACAGGCATAGCTTTTGTAGCTGCTTTATCTGCTTGAAGTCGTGTAAACCATAAATGAATTAACAAATATGAAGCAAGACCTACTCCCTCCCATCCTAGGAATAATTGAAGAGAGTTATCTCCAGTCACCAACATTGGCATAAAAAAAGTAAGAATGGATAAATAACACATAAATCGAGGGCTATGCGGATCCTCAGACATATATGAAATGGAATAAAGATGGACCAAGCTACTTATGGATGTAACCACAATTAACATCACTACGGTCGGGCTATCGAACACGGAGTCAGAAGTGAATTACGAGTCGGACCAATTTGCGAATCAAGCGAGCTCCCCTTGCATGCAATGAAGCGAGAAGCACCTTGTATAGGTTGGGCAGAGCTTGAAGAAAAGAAGTGGAGAGAAGTAGGCATGGTGGCCAACCGACGGCAGTGAAATCGAGACAATCAATCGGAAGAGGGTTTAGTTAGGAGTCCGGGTTCCATCCTATAAGTTGAAGGAAGGGAGGAAAGGAAGTTATCTTTGCCCTTAGTCTTGGGTTCAGTGAATAGGGAAATTAGGTTAGTCTCGACTCTAGATTATCCTTGGAGGCGGAAGTAACCTTTCTCTTTCCCATTTCCACTCTATCGAGTATAAGTACAAGGATGATTCAATCGATTCCTAAGACCTTGAAGGGCGAAAGCCCAATCGAACATCAATCACTTCACGGACGCTATTGATTGAGTAGCCAACCCCAGCAAGAATCAAGGGGAGCGGAAAGAAGCTTCGGCTTGCGACTTTCAATCAGAAAGGGAAATTGGAGCAAGGCAAGGGAGAAAGAAGTTGTCCCCTCTTCTCTGGTAACCCGCCACCGCATTTCTAGAAAAAGAGGGAGCGGGGAAAGAAGAACAACACGAATATCTCTGGTAGTCAGTCTATTTCCATCAGCCGGCCGGTGGGAGCGAGAAGTTTGGGATATGTTTGGTGTTTCTTCCATCAATCATTCGGATCTACGCCGTATATCAACAGGAGGGGGCACATCAAGTCTGAAGTCGAATCAAGCAAATGTCCTCTGACATTAGCTGCTTTCCTGGGACTTGCACTTGTTTCTTTTAGATTTAGAGAAGGTTTTGCTCTATTTATGCTATTTCCATCCACTTGGCTATGATTGTTCTTCGCGAGTCTCTTTCCTTTCTTCATGGGAATCAAATGCATATGAAAAATATAAATAAGAGTTCAACCATTAGATTATGAGAAGAGTTGCAAGCCTCGTAGGAACTCGGTCTCTCTAATACATCAATATGGTAGATAGATCAGCCGCTAATCCGCTACTATGGACTTCTTTCCATTGGGCTTCTATTGAATGTAATTAGGCTCATCTCTCTGGTTCATCCTTGCCGGTTGGTTATAGTTCAGATTCAGTGACCATAGAGTCAGTCTTCGGTTTCATATCAGTGTCTACATAAAAGGGCAACCAGCTCACATCCTTACAACGAGTTGTTTAGTCGAATAGATATGGCCTCATTTGAAAAGGAGGTCATTCCCAACGATCCTACTTCTGTCAGAGTCCTTACCTCGGACGACCTATTTGAACCTGATCTGCAAATTTCTATCCGGTAGACTTGGTAAGGTAAAAGGGCCCCGACTTATTTTATTTCCAGAATTAGAGTTCGACCGCAGCTGCCCCTTTTTTGTTTGTTTTGGGGGGATCAAGTTCCTTGCCAACTATCGACCCCGTTTTCGCCCTATTCACCAAGGAATATTTTGCTTGCTTTTGGCGGATTGCTTACTACTAGGTTGGATGGGATGTCAACCTGTGGAGGCACCATTTGTTACTATTGGACAAATTCTTCCTTTAGTTTTCTTCTTGTTCTTCGCCATAACGCCCATTCCGGGACGAGTTGGAATCGGAATTCCGAATTCTTACACGACTCGGTCATCTAAAAAAAAATGGGTGGAAGAGAAGAAATTTTTTCGAGTTAGGGGTTTGGATTCAATTCCATCTTCTTTCTCGGTAATGAGTTTAAATTAGATGGTGAGGATGCAACTAATAAACTACGGACCGAGGGGACTTGACTTATTCAAACCAAACGATATCGGCTTAAAGCCAAGCCTATCACGCACAAGCAGTGTCGGCGTCGCTGCTTGATCGGCGGGGAGAAGCATCTCAAATTATGGGGCGCTCGACCGTCGCCATGCGAGTCAACGCGCCTATTTACTGTGCGCCTTTCTGTTCTCTAGGAACCGGCTTTCACATTTATAACTTTCGCTTCTGAGGTAGAAAAATATTCCATCTGGATTCGAAGGATGGAGGCGGATCGGTCGGGGGAGGGGAATTGCACATTTGGTTTGAAACTCTCTATATAAGAGTCTTAGGTTCTATAAAACCCTATAGTAAGATGCAAGCTTAGTTGAGTTCAGTTACACCAAGTAATTTCATATAGAGAAGTGAAGTAAATAAGAAAGCTCATTGGAATGAAACATGGCATCCATCTTCATCAACTTACAGTAAGCGCAGGGGAGAGAGTGGCTCTCGGGGAGCGGGCACTCATGGAACGTAGCGATCTCAAGATACCTCGAAAGTTGCGAATAGCTACTCCGGGCCGAACCATTCAAATGACGATAACTTAACGCTTTTATCCACTTCTAAAACTCTAAAGATTGCACTTTGGTACTATATCTCAATAATTTGTGCTTGCGTTCAAAAACTGCTTGTATTCACTTTTTGTAGGTTTTGGTTGATGGTCCTTCTTGATGGTTGTTGCTTGGGTCTGGTGGTGCTTAGGAGGTAGTGTCAGAGATGTTATATGTGCTCGGTTCATCTACTCTCTTTTTATTTTCCTTTATTTTTTTTAACTTTTTTATGTTTTTGGTTCTTTATGCATTGGGTCTAATTAAGCTCTATGACATTTGTTGGGGGTCTTTGCAGTTGAGTTTTTTAGTTTGCACGCTTGGGTTGACTCTCTGTTTGACAATGCGACTGATAAGATCTCGTTCGGCTGAACATGTCGTTGCTTTCGACTTTAATAAGGATGTCTCCTTGTGGTGTAAATGAAAGCAAACCTGCTAGTGTATAGATTGCTCAAAGTAATAAAAAGATCGAACCACAGAGATTGCGTAGTTTATGCTCTAAGTTAACTAAATTTGGAATGAAAGAAAGCAAAAATAAAATTAAAAGTAAAAGATGATTGGTTGTTGGTACGCTAGGGATCCAGATTTCGTTAACCTCTCCCTATGTATCTTCCAAATCAGTCATAATTATGAATCAAATTAATTATTAAGGTGCTAAGCCTAACTGTCCACTTATCATTTTCTTGCATAAATGTCTCTTCCAATTAATTAGTGATAGCTAATTCCTTAGTACCTAATCCTAATTAATTAGAGATGAAGTTCAATTCAGTTCAGGCAAACATAAGCAATTTTTACCCTTATTCCTAAGGTGCAAATATCCTTGCTCAATTCCTCCCCAAATCGCTAAATTCTACCAATTTTCCAATTGCATAGAAATTAGTATGACAAACTATTGCAATAGAAAGGTTCAATCAAACCAGAGAAGAAGTTCAAGAACTAAAATAGAAATCATAATCATAACTGAAAAATTACAGAGAAGTAGAAGAAAAATCTATTAAAATTATGTGATCTCTAATGTGCACTACTTTTTAAGTGGTGTAATTTTACACCACTTGCATTAACCTGCTATAATAGGTCAATACATCTTTTAAAAAAATTAGGCTTAAATAGACTTTTAGTCCCTGTAAAATACATCACTTTTGTTTTTCGTCCTTGAAAAATATTTTTTTTTTGTATAACATCCTCCTAAAATGACATTTTTTATTTTTAGTCCTTGCCTTCACATTTTTTAGGGATGCACATGGGTTGGGTTTGATGGATTTTTAGGCTAATCAGGACCCGAACCGATCAAAACTGTTTGGATTGGGTTGGGTTGGATTTTGTGAATTTTCACCTAGGAATCCGAACCAACCCAATCCGACAATCTTCGGGTTGGTTTGGATGGATTAACTGGATTGTTATATTAAAATAAAAATAAATCTAAAATATTGAAAAATATTAAAAAGCAAGTGCTTCAAGTCTCTAACATGCGATTACACGATAAGTGCAAAACTACTGTCTACACACATCTATACAACAACACATAACTAAACAAGTACTTCAAGGTTTTAAATATGACAAGTAATTACAAACAAATTAGTCTCCAAGTCTCCATAAATTACATACCCTACTAGTAGGTTAGGTAAAAATTAAAATTATTAAAAATATATATTAAACAATATATTATTATTACATGATTGGATTTCAGGTTGGGTTGGATGTATTATTACGAAATCCGATATCCGATCCAAAGATGATTAGATTGTAATAAAATTCATCCAATGGACTCGTTTGCCCAATCCAACCCGCATTTTTACCATTGGATCGGATTGGGTTGGATGGATTTATTGGGTTGACCCGGCCCATGTGCACCCCTAACATTTTTCATCCAATCTAAGTTGGAATAAATACAATTAATGTAAGAGTATAAATGAATAAACACAATAATCATTTAACACAATAACTTTTTTTTGTTACAACACAATAACTATTTAACTCATACCATTTCTAATTCGATTTAGATTGGATGAAAAATGTGATAGTAAGGACTAAAAACAAAATGTTCAATTTTGGGAGGATGTAAAAAAAAAGATTTTTCAGGGACGAAAAACAAAAATGATATATTTGTGGGGACTAAACGTTTGTTTAAGCCATTTAACATATAACAGATTTTTAATAATATTTTAAAAAAAAATTGTGTTGACCTATTATAACCGGCCAAAGTAAATGGTGTAAAAATTACACCAGTGTAAAAATGATGTGTATTAAGGAGAACCTTAAAATTAATGAAGAACCAAAGTATTTCTACTCCTTTTAACGTCGTTTTTCTCTCCTTCTACGGTTGCTTCTAGGGATGGCAATGGGTCTCGTACCCATAGGGTACCCGTAAAAAATACCCACGATGGGTAGGGTAAAAACCCGCTAGATGGGAATGAGGTTGGGTATGAGTAATTACCCGCAAAAGATAGTGGGTATGGGTGCGGGCATGGGTACTATAGTACCCAACCCGCCCCATACCCGCACACACATATTATTATTATTATTTAGTAATATATGAACAAATTAACTTAAGCTATAACTTTCAAACTTACTTATTTTAAAAAATTGGTGAGTATTTAAGGTATTCATAATCATTGCTAATTTACTCCCACTTATTTTTGAATTAGTAAGTTAATAACCTACAACTTTAGGACTACATTATAATCCAAAATTAAAAATTAAAGCTATATCTTTCTTGCTTATTCGTTCTAAAAAGAAATATTCTTAGTTGAATGATTTTATTTGTTAAGTATTTGCATAATCTTTTGTATTTATATTAGTATTTTTTATTTAAAAAAGTTAGTTGTATTTTTTGTTTTCTATTAAAAAAGATAGTGAAAAATATATTTTGGTTAGCTAAATTGCGGGTAATGGGTACGGGTACGGGTATATAGGTACCCAAAGGGTACGGGGACGGGCATTCAAGTTGCTACCCACGCGGGTATGGGGACGGGTACAGGTAATTTTTAAAAACGCGGGTATGGGGATGGGTACTATAGTACCCTACCCATTGTCATCCCTAGTTGCTTCTCTCCCCCTTTTCAAGCTTTTTAATCACGTGACTAAGTCACACATAAAAACCTATCTATTGCCATGTGTTGTCTTACAATTGGTGCGCACTTTATAACGCTAGAATCTAATATTCCGCGACACACAGTCTTACGGTAGACCGAACTTGAACGCGCCATGTGTCAGAGGGCAAACCCGCAGCCGTCCATCTCTGCATGCGCACTATATTTCCCGTTGACCATCGGGACTCGATCAGCTTCCTTTTTCCTGATTTTCTCTTTTCCTTTATTCCGAAAATCCTAAATAAAATAAAATAAAACTAATAAAAATATGAAAAATTATTAAAAACTACATAAAAATATTAAGATGCATGAGTAATCCTAAAATGACCAAAATATTCTAAATAATATATTAAAATGCATAAAAATAAACTAAAAAAATAGCTTAAACACCCGGGTCATCAGTAAACATTACGAGGTTGCTGGTTTGAATTGACGTTGCTTGTGGGGTTTTTGCTGCAATGTACGAACATCCGATTCTAGTTCCCGGAGGTTTGCCGAAACTAAATCCCTGATAGCTCAAGAAACTTAAAATAAACGGTCGATGAAGACTTTTTCTATTCGGAGCTTCAGACGAAGAATCCGCACGCATACACCTATTTCTTTCGAGTTTTCTAATCTTTCTTCAGAAATAAGTTTTCTCATCCGACATCAACTGCAAAAAGTAGTTTTTCGGGTAAAATAAATTTACACCGACTTTGGATCGTTTGCCTTAATTCCAAGAAACCTATTTTGAGTTCTGGAATTCTGTCGCCAGAACCTATCTTAGAATTCACAGAGGAAGGCACGGGAAAAATCGGAATCGCGAAATTTTCATTTTTCCGCATTTTCCATCAACTATAAATAGCTTGAAAAAAATCAAAAATTCTCCAACACCATCACCACCAAACCCGCGAGTAAGAGGAGAAGGAGAGGAGAAAATATTTTCGCCGTTTCTTTCCTGATCGCTGCACCGACAGTTGCTACTCGAAGACCTCGAGGTATAGATGTTATTCCTTACTTCTGATCGTCAATTCTGTCGTTTTTCTCTATGTCTTTTTGTGCTCAAAGTTTCGAGCTTTTTGTAAAACTGTCCAAATAACTCGATTTCTCTGTCTAAACTTATTCCTTGCATGCCCAAGAGCATGTTTAGCGGATTACGTTTCGCCGAATCTCGCCGAATTGCCGCCGAGTTTCAATTCTGCTCAAAAACTCATTTTCTGACCAAAGCTTCGCCCTTTAGACTTAAAACTCTCGACTGAGCTTAGCGCCAGTAGGATTAGTTTTCATAAACGTCGTTGGTGACGTCCCCATCTAATTTGTTTTTCGAAATTCCAATTTTGAAATTCCGAGCTAAAAACACTGACCAAAATACCCCTGCGTCAGTTTTCGATCCGATAATTTTTCCGAGCTTTAATTCGCCTTAGTTACGACTAATGAAAACCTAGGAACCAAGTTTGGTCGAAGAAAAAGCGCCGGACACATTTAGTGTGTGTGGCCGAGAACACCCTCAATGGGGGGAGGAAAATTTCTCTTTTTCGAAAACTCGTCTTATTGCGTTAGATTATCGTACTTCGGAGTTTATAATGCTTCGTGTAACCTTAGTAATTATTGTTTGCTGAGTTCCTGACTGATTGTGATTGAATTCTGTGATTTCGCTCTAAGGTTCGTTTGAGGAATTCCAAGGAGCGGAAGGAGGAGATTGTGAAGGAACGTTGCAGGATCGCACTGGAGGAGCTACAGGTGAGGGCTACTCACTGAATACTAGATAATGCTTTTGGTGTCGACGACTTCGACTTGATTTATTGTTTATGCACTTGATTGTGATTGACTGGGAAATGTTTTCTGAGGCTTCGGCTGACAATGATGATTATTTATCGCTGGATTTGTTTTTGATATTGATTCACATGCTATGTGCTAAATGGTTAATCTAGGATGTGTTGATATTGATTTACATGCTATGTGATAAATGGTTAATCTAGGATGTGATGATATATGTGTCATGACTGTTGGATTGTGTTACTTTGATTATGCAATTACACATATATCTGTTGTACGTCAGAGTGAGGATAACGGGCAGTTATGCCTCACTCATCATGAGATTTTGGGAAAGTTTGACGGGACGAACGGAGGTTCGGGCCCTTATTAATATTTTAGTGGATCGAGACCTTCTCTGGGAGTTACTTGGGATTATGGGATCTTTTAAACTCATAAGAGTAGAGACAAAATTAAATGGAAACCATTTTACAAGGAAAATTCATAATACACTAAACAACCTTCGAACCCTTTAAATAATGATAACAATCTCAGATGAAAGCTTAGGGTTTGGATATTAGCTTTGGAAAATGAGAAGTGTCGCCGAATCCAAGATTTAGGAAAACTAATAAGTTTCTGAGTATTGATAAGTGTCAAATCTACTTAATTTTCATATCATTCTTGGGCACTTATTTAGGTTAGAAATGTGAAATAGATATCAAATTTACCCTCAATTGTAAAGATATGGTTTACTAGAATTCCATGTATAATTTAAGTGTTAATTATCAAATTTTGGTGTAGGAATGAATTGGGAATGAAGATTTGCTCCAAAGAGGCTTGAACCATATGAAAGCATCAAAGAATTCTGCTTGGCTCAGAAGTTCGCTCAAGCCATCTTGCAACAGAAGTTCTGCTTGGCTTAGAAGTTCGCTCGAGCCATCTTGCAACAGAAGGTTTTGAGTGCTTGGCTCAGAAGTTTGCTCAAGCCATCTAGCAACAGAAGGTTTTAAGTGTTTGGCCCTGAAATTGGCTCAAGCGAACATTTGGTCGCTTGAGCGGTTGAAAGGCGGTTCCCAGTTCTTCCTTCACATTGAAGAAAGAGTTCGCTTGAGCGAACTTTGGACCGCTTGAGCGAACAAATCTGTTATAAAAAGAACATACCATCGTATTTTGCAGAGAGCGGAAAAATTAGGGAAAAAGACTACAGAACTCGTAGAACAAAGGTGAAGAAGATAGTTTGGACCTCTTTGATCATCCATCGACGTGGGAACGCTCGGCGGACATCACGGATCATCATCATCTTCTTGTTTCTCTTTGTAAGCCTTAAAGCATCCATGGAAATGGATTGCTAAACCCTTTTTGTTGGATTTGGATGTAGCCTTTAACTATGATGTGTTTCTCTTGATTTCTATATGAAAATATCGTTTCTATTACATGATTCAATGATTTTCTCTTATTCTTAATGTTATGTTTTAGTTGCGCACCTAGAACATATCGCTTGATTCGGCGTAAGAGCGGAAGCTACGACGTCTAGAGTCTGACATAGAGTTAATCATCTAGTAATCCTAATGTCTAGGAATGGAATTAGGCGTTGCTAGTCACTGAAACACCTAAGCTTAAAGATAACTTAACTTTGCTATGCATGTGAGGAATCGATGTTTAGGAAAGTAAGTTATAGATATCCACTCATGTGAGGAATCAATGAAGTAGGGTAGAATTGGTGTAGATGAATCATAAATAGGAATGAATTTCCATATAGAATCATAGGACACTAGTAGTTAAACGGTGAAGTCCAATTCCAACAGCTTTCTCATCTTGATATCCAATCGTTTTACTCTTGCTTTGTTTAATTTGAATGTGTTTTGGTCACCGAAACAATTATCAACCTTTTGAAAATCTATTGCTTGGGTAATTTTACTAGAGAACGGCATTTGTATTAGCAATTCCCTGCGGATACGACAAAAACCCTATGCTATACTACAATTGAATCTTGAAGGATTCAAAAGTGGTTCGGTGTAAAAAATCTTTCAACAAGTATTTTATACTCTTTGCTCGATGAGCAGTTTATTTATCTGACTATCTAAAGGATAAGTCAGGGAACTATAAGTTCCCAAGTACATTATTACTCTTCGTTTGCTGAGCAGTTTTGACCATCGAATTAGATGAGTCGGATGACTCGAGAAGTTATCATGAGTGATTGCACTCTTTTCATATTTAATTGTCTTTTGTCGCAGAATCGACATTTACCTTAAGGCATTCTTTGTAGGCTTAATAGCACTTTTGGTCCCCCACGTTTAAAAAATGTGCAATAATAATCCCCCACGTTTAAAAATAGCATAATAGTACCTCAACGTTTATCTCCGTTAGCAGTTTTGGTCCCCCGGCTCCTTTCCGTTAAAAACTTAACGTTTTTGTGTGACATGGCTTTTTTTTTCCTGATGTGGCACTCAGACTAGGAGAGAGAAAGGTTTTGGGGGGAAATCACAACACGTGAGAATCACGTGCTCATTATCTGACCTAATTCAAGCCCCAATCCCCAATTAGTAACCCTAGGTCCAAAATTGCCCTAAATCTACAATACCCATCTCGACGCCGGTGAGGGTGTGCGATTGTGGTGTTGAGGAGCTGCGATTGTGGTGCTGAGGACCTACGATTACGAGCGAGGACGACGGTGGTGAGGACCTGCGATTGCGAGCGAGGTCGACGGTGGTGAGGACCTGCGATTGCGATAGAGATGGCGAAGGATTCGAAGAAGAATGGTGTGTCAAAGAAGACAACTGCCTCTCCAAGTCAAAAGAAGACCCCTCCAAGGCAAAAGAAGAACACTCCGACAAAAGAGAAAGAGAGGGTGGTCCCAGAGAAGATGGTCCCAGAGAAAAGGCCTCCAAACTTGGACTATTGGAACCTTGGAGCCGATGTGCCCTCTCACTATGTTGCCAGGTGCCTTTTTTATTGCATATGATGTCTAAGTATTGTGAATCTTGGTTGAATTTTTATTGCCTATTGTATTCATGTCTCAGTGTTGTCGGTTGCATCTTTTATTGCCTATTTTAGTCATGTCTCAGTCCATTCAATGCATTGATGTGTGTTATTTAATTGATAAGTTTGTTTGGTATGTTATTTAATTGAATCCCTGTCTTGTTTGTGCTTGCATGTGGTCCATGAGATTCCCTTTAAAGTTTATTCTATTGTCTTTCTACAGGCCTACTGTTGCCCATGTGATAACCATGAAAGTGCATCATAGGGGTGAAATTACATTTGACCCAAATATGCCCTATGAAAGTGGGCTCTGCCAATCCTTTGAACATTTGGATGTGGATCACATTTCATCCATTGTGGTGGGTAATTTGGTAAAGTACTTGGGATATCCCAGCTTCAAATGCTTGTGGTATAGGCATGTGGCTAGTGATGGGTCTGTCTGCTTTAGTCCACTTTCCAATGATGAAGATGTTAGAGAATTCTTTGAAAATGTTAAAGGTGTAGCTGAAGTTGATATTTATGTTGAACACCTAATGGAAGATCCAAAGTTGTGAATCTGCAAAGGTAAAACTGCAGCTGATAGGACAATCCCAGTAGGAGGCAATGAGGTAATGAATTTACTTGTGCTTACCAATTAAATTTTGTCAAAGTTGTGAATTTACTTTAGTGGATTGTGTTTGATTTCAGGCAAATACTCAAGTTCTTCAACCTGAACAGAGAAGGACTACTAGAAATAGAGGTCAGAAGAGGAATGCTCAATCTGGACCAGGTGAAACTTCAGCTCAAGGTGCTGCAAATAACCAGCCTGCACCCTCTGCTCCAGCAAATTCACAGGCTCAACAAACTGATGCTCAATCTTCTCAGCCTGCACCCACTGCTCCAGCAAATTCTCAGGCTCAACAAACTGATGCTCAATCTTCTCAGCCTGCACCCACTGCTCCAGCAAATTCTCAGGCTCAACAAACTGGTGCTCCATCTTCTCAGCCTCAGTACATAGCTACTGCATATTCTCAGCCTGCACCTACTGCCACTACATCTCAGCCAAATGCACCAAGGAGGAGAGGAAGAAAGAGGAATGCAGAAGCAATTAGTGGCACTCAGTAGTGTTTTTAGATATGTTATTCTATTTTTATGAACCTATTGTCATGTGGATGGTGTTTTTAAGTCTGTGTTTTTTGAGGTCTTGTAATGAACCTAGTCTTGTTGTGTATGTATCTGGTATGGACCAAGTATGTTTTGGATGGTTATGTAGGTTTTTTGGATGGTGGATTTTGCTGATGTAACAACTATGGCTATTCCTTCTTATTTATGAGACTCTGTTGAAGTAACAACTATGTTCTTTCCTATTAGGAATACATGCATATTATGTCAATGCCTATTATGACTCCATTCTTATTGAATTCATGCATTTTATACATTCACTCATTCACAGGATCAATTCATGCATTTTATACATTCACACATTCAAGTGAATTCAATCCAAGCTGCCATGAAAAAAATTGCATCAAATTTAAGATACATATAACCTCAAACAGAATTGCATAAAATTCAACTCAATGGAAACACAATTGGCAAATTTCATTTCTTGCATCAAAGGATCCTAATGGAAGTACATAAGTGCATTCACTTTCTCAAAGGATTTTTTTCCCATCTTAATGGAAGTACATTCCTACTTCCTTACAAAATACATTCCTACTTCCTTACATTCCTACTACCCCAACTAGTATTCCTACTTCCTTACATAAGCTACCAACAACACAAGGATCACAATTATTGACATGAACAAAAAGGCAAGTAGGATCCTCTCTTTCTTCTTCAGGTCTTCATTCTTCTTGGTTAAGACAACAATCAACTTCTTCTCCCTAGCATTACAATTGTCATCAGCATCATGCCATTGGAAGAAGTTGCATACCTTCTTACGATGCACCTGTAATTTTAAGTTAGTTATACAGATCAGGGAAGAAGAAAATAGCCACTGATTCAACAACTCAATAATCTTACAAACCTCAAACAGCCCACAACCATAAAACCTCCTTCCACGATTCACCCCAGTCCATGTTGTCACCAATGGACTTTCAACCCCACATTCACACAGCACTACTCGTCGCCTCATCTCAGAACCAGTCGAAACATCGCGAGAGCCAGACAACCCATGAGAACCATCGTTTCTTCTGTGCGATTCAGGTACCCTGCGACTCGAATCAGCTTCTCAATCCCTCCAATTAGGTGTGGCTGAAGATCCTCCCATGGTTAGAGCTCGCGATATTGGGATTTGGGGGAGAAGAAGAGGAATTAGGGCTCGCGATTTTGGGTTTTGAGGGAGAAGAAGAGGAATTAGGGCTCGCGATTTTGGGTTTTGAGGGAGAAGAAGAGGAATTAGTTTTGGTGATTTTAGGATTTGAGGGAGAAGAAGAGGAATTAGGGTTAGTGATTTTCAGATTTAGGGAAGAAGATGATAAAAGAGAAGGTGATTCTCACGTGAGGGGCATGTGATTTCCCCCCAAAACCTTTCTCTCTCCTAGTCTGAGTGCCACATCAGGAAAAAAAAAGCCATGTCACACAAAAACGTTAAGTTTTTAACGGAAAGGAGCCGGGGGACCAAAACTGCTAACGGAGATAAACGTTGAGGTACTATTATGCTATTTTTAAACATGGGGGATTATTATTGCACATTTTTTAAACGTGGGGGACCAAAAGTGCTATTAAGCCTTCTTTGTAGAGACAATAAGTTAGCTAGAACACATGACGACGTGACGAGTGAGGTCAGAGACGTTGTTTGGCTAATCACGTTGCATTCATTCACACATTTTGAGGTTTATACACGGCGGGAAGTCGGACCTCGATGGATTCCAAAATGGTCCTAAGACCCGGAGTTCCATATAAGAACACTACGGTGATTCTTAGTAGCAGACAGAAATGGCAGGCCTGCGGGTATGCTGCTGATCTGACTACATTTTGTTTGGTGTAAGAGATGCCCGAGCAGAAATGGTCCCACTTTGACCGGCGATAGGACTGACTCGTTGGTGTCCATCCTTCCGGATTGCATCTTGTTCCTCGTCATCTCATTCATGCACCATGCATACTGACTTAGTTGCCGAATGTGATTGATACTTGTTAATCTTACGTGATATATGTTAATTGTAATTATCATTTATATTCAATTGGAAGATATACAATTTATAATGCTATCACAACTTCTAAGCCTAAGTAGCTATTCATTAAACCTTATCTACTGGGTGTATTACTTATGTAATTCTTTGAGTTGACCCTCGCGCCTTCTGTTTGTGTTTTGGTGGACTACGCCCATTGTCAGATGTCCATGGCGGATTGGTTTACGATGGTCCACCCTTCGGGGGGGGACTAGGTTTGAGATGCTTGATCAGGAGATCCCCGGCTCATGGGTGGTCGACCCCGCTGGCCACAGAGCGATTTACTCGGGGAGAATAATGGAAGATCGTGTCGACAGTCTGGGATACTTGACGGAGGGAGTTCTGAGGCATTACACTGTCAGCTTTAACCTGCCACCCGACGTGCACTGTGGACCCGGTGTAGGAGCACCGCCACCACCGTTGTCTTCTGACGACGAGGACCCTCGGAGGAGGAGCCAGTGGGAGGGACTTCATCGGACTCTAACTCACCTATTGTTGTTGTTGCTGATGACTTTGGATCGGGTCCCGGACCCGTGAGACCAGTTCAGGAGCATGTTGCGGTAGCGAGAGGGGGATGGTTGCAGACGTTGACCTAGTCGTCCTGGATTCTGATTCGGACGATGATCACGCTAGCATGTAGTTGTGAGTGCTGGGGTGTACTCCTTTGGACAGGATTAGGGTAGGAGTAGCGTTATAGCTCTGGTCGTCATGTTCGTATTTTGGGGCAGGGTAGGTCCCCGACCGTTAGCTTTTTGTGTGGTTTTCTTTATGGAAATCACAGAGAGTTGGTCGGACTAGGAGGTCTTGTTTAGGCCGTTTTGGACTGACCTACTTTCGTTTTGGAGGACTGTATTACGAACACTTGACCTTTCACTTTGGTTTATACATATTGCCCACGGGGCACTACTTTCGGTTACTTCCCGTCACTGGAGGATACTCGTGACGTGGTTCACTACTTACAGCGGGGGCTGTAAATATATTGTACATTAGTTATGTTTATCTTTCGCGGTAGAGTCTTTACTTCGACAAGTCTTTAATTTTACTATTTAAACAAATCAAAAAAAAATATTCACGTTTTTCCGCTTTATTTCCGCTTTATTTTCTTTTTGGTTACTAAAATGATGTCACCGAAATCGGGGTGTTACACTAGTGGTGGAGGCGTCGCTCTAAAGGCAACTCTTATCTTGATTTAATTTTAGCAGATTGTCACACTTTAGCTTTGACTTTTTTACAGTTGGATGTTTTATTTGTTCGTACGCAGACTTCTTGGCTACGAATGCTTCCTCCTTTATGATTTGGATAGAGAGGGGCCTCATGGTCTTGATGCTTTTGTTCGCTATGATGCTTTGCCTTCCATGCCGACTTAATAATTAATATATTTAAATGACTTTAAAAAAGAAAAAAACTTCAAAACAAAAGTAAATAATTATGTGGCAAATACATGACACAATTACGTATCCACATCATTTAATGAACGACACATCATTCACTTCCGTTAAAATTGGATGTCAACTTAACGGAGGGATCTAATTTTCACAAATTGATACATGAGGGACCAAAATCGCTCGCTTTAAATATAAGGGAGTCAAATCACACATCCATGATCGATCAGGGACTAAACGTGGAATTAAGCCAAAGAAAAGAACCCACATTCCTACCTCTTTCTCTGTTTATGTTTGGAGTGAAGCGCCGTTCACTGCCATGAGAAAAATTTCTTTTTGATTGAACAGCTTTGCAACCGTAGAGGAATTTTCTGCTTTGCCTCCAGGTACCTGCCGCGCTACCCATATTTTTGTCTTGTTATCTTTGTTTTATGCTGAGTGAGTGAGTGAGGAATTTACATGGTCTGCTTGTTCTTGGAGGTGAATGGAATGTAGGTAGGGATTTTTTCTCAAAAAAAATGTCTTATTCAGTTCAAAGTTCAAACCTTTGAAGGGGATTGGAGGCAAAAAGCTTATTCCTTTATCATATGATTTTGCTGGTGATACTCATTGATTTTACAGATTCCTGACTAAAAAGTGTTATTAGGGAGGGTGAAATTTATGTTTCTCTCTCTCTTTGCCCCTAATATGTTATGGGATTAGTTTGATATTTATGGCTTGTCAATGTCCTATTTCATTGCTGTGGCTTCCATACATTCATGCTTCCACTGCAATTTATAAATTGTTGGACCATTGTCCCTGTTTAGATGTATGGTGGTTACTCTTCCATTATAAATCCTTAATTACTCATAATAGGGAAATAGTTTTCCACATCCAACTTATGTTATACCAGGAAACTTGTAAAGTGACTTGCTTTTTCATGATGTGTGTGATATTGTTTTTCTTTTTGCTTCAATAGTGGAGTGCTACCCCTAACAAACTTATATAGTTATGTGGTTAAACCATACTCAAAACGGATATGCATTCACCATATGATCATGTCTGAAAACTTGAAAATTAGGACATCTAGATGCTGACTTAAATAGGGTACATGTTGGATGTGGCTTCATACACATTGTTGAGAAGTCTCACATTGACTAGAGATATGACCAAAATAGTCCTATGAATTCTAAGATAGTATCAGAGCCTATTTATTGGAGACTACCCATATATGGGTCAACCGCATATGTTCATTCCTGCAAATTTCACGCTCCAAATGTCCATATGTCCAGCACTCACCGTGAGGGGTGGGTTGAGAAGTCTCACATTAACTAGAGATATGGCCAAAATAGTCCTTATAAAGGGTTAAGATGGGTATACAATGTGGAGTCCTAGAGGGAGGTTATGAAGGAAGGTTATCAATATTCAAGGGTAAAATAGCATTTTCATGATTTAATTACATGATCAGTTTTTCTTTCCATTCCTTTCCACCCAATTTGGGAGGGAGCAAATTTAAAGGAAAACAATGGAGCATGATGGAACTTGAACCATTACTTACCATGGCTTCCATCATATTTTAAACAAAACAAACAATGGAACCCTATCTCCCTCCACTCCACTCCATCCCCCTCCCTCAATCCAAACAAAGCCTTAGTTGAGTATAATAATGTATTCAGTAAATAACTAAATACACCCTTAGTTTCACCAAGTGTAGACCCTTCACTCTTCAGCCGCGCCACCCCACCGCACAATCTTCAGTAACCAGACTCTAGAGTCCACGAACACTACCGTCGCCGTCTCAGACCACCGTACTTTCGCCGTGCTGAACTCTCGTCGGTTTCGCAACCACCGTCCTCTCTCCGTGCTGGAGCACTGTTGGCGTCGAAGGCTTGCTGCAAGCAAGAGGTCTATTTCTCTCTCATTCAAAGGTTATATTTGTTCCTCTCACATTTTCCTTCAAATTTCTTCTGTTTCTTCATCAGTGTCATGGTGTTTCTCCACTATTACCGTTCAGGAATCTTAATTTTGTTTGTACAGAAAATGGCAGAGAAATAATCCTTTTAGTTGAATTAGGTTTTCTTTTACAACTTTTATTAGTTTTATGTGTTCAATTGTAGATAGGTTTTGGGAAAAATTAATTGGCTTCTTCTCTTGTAGCAATTTAGTTCCTGCTTATATATTTTGATATAAGCTACACTAATTGAAGCAATGTTATTGTACTAACAAGGGGTGGTAGAAAATTTCTACTGGGCGAGGATTTTGGGTTGGTAAAAACAAGGGGTGGGGTGAAGGAATTGGGGGTGAAGGCTACCAGGTGTGATAGGAAGCAATTCATAATGGTATCCTTTTGGAAACCAGTAGTTTGATGAGGTGGATTGAAAGCTCAAATTAGAAGGAATTGTTGTTAATTTGGTGTCAAGATGAGGATTCAAAAATCAGTTGGTCTTACTGTGGGTCTTGTCAGCATTTTAAACTTTACAAGATAGTATTGTCATTGTGAATATTGTGCATCTGAGATGTATTCCTTTTTTTGGGCTGATTTGATTTGCTTCTAAACCGGCTTTCTGTAAATATTATGTATCTGACAAAAAAGGGGGTCTTTATGTTAAATAGGCTTTTAGATAGGCTAGTAGGCCAGGCCGTCTAAAAGACTAGGCCTTTGAATTTGGCCTACTACAGGCTTGGGCCGCAAAATTAGAATGCATGCCAGGCTTGGGCCGCGCAAAGCCTGTCCTAGCCTATTTCCACCCGTAGGTTTGCTTAATAACATGAACTTAGTTATCATGATTTGTTGTCAAAGCAGTTGTCTGACACCATTTCAAGGCAAGTTATAATCATTCATGTCTCTTGCTCAGGTTCAGTTACTTCGGATGATGCAAGAAGCTACCTTTCCCAAAGTCACTCCACCTTTTTTACTAGAATAGAAAAAGCAAGCAAGAGAAAAATAATAAAATAAAACTAGAACTTGTTAGGTTTGGCTCTTGGATATAAAGGAAGATTTTGATAATATCTGTGCATAATTTGTTTCTTTGAACTCTCTACCGAAGACAGTTCACCCACATTTGTATCAGTCATACTTCATACAAATGTTTTCACTTTTGATGAGGATGTGCATATGTGATTGTGTCTGCTGCCTCGAGAGCTCATTTTTGGACATATTCTTATTAAAAAGTGCCCATAATTATTGATGTTTACTATGATCATTAGTGAATGAACTTTTAGCTGAAAAGTCTGTTGTTTAAAGTGGTTATGGATCAGATAATTCCCCACTCTCGGTTGTTAATTTTTTCATATGATGATTTGTCGCCTCCTTTTTTATGGACATGGGCTTGTATTTGTATATGTCTATGCCAACCTTCACGGTGATCAATAATCTGGGTGGCACTTGTCTGTTAAATTGGGTTTCAATTGAATTTAAACTATCCTATGTTTTATGACTTTTGTTTTCTTGCAGTTCTGGAATGATTGATTTGAAAGAATTGTCCTTGGTCAGTGGGAAAGCTGCATGGATGGCTTACTTGGTAAGCATTTATATTGACTGCATTTATCAAATGTCTCTTATCAACCATAGAAAGATGCATAGTACTTGAAGTCTCGAACTTTGGTGCTGGGTACCCTATCTTTGTTTGCTTTGATTGTGTAGTTATCAATCTATTGAATATATAATGCTGTCTTCTTTATTATACAGGATGTCTATTGTTTGGATGCTGATGGTGCTCTTTTTGATGCTGCTTTACTTTCTGCAGCTGCTGCCTTATCTCATCGTAAGTGGTACATCTTTAGTCCTATTATGAATCATTCAGAAGATAGATCATTCTTGCCTAAAGCCACTGTAAAATAATACTTCCCAACTTTATGAATTGTTTCTTTAAATCACATAAAGAAATGTATGGCAATCTTAACAAATACATTCCAATTGGGAGATCTCAATAATAATATTAGGAGTGATACGGTGAGTTGGAGACCTTAAAATGGGCCCTGGTTGGACCCCCCCCCCCTCTCGTTTCATCCATGCTGTTAAACATCTGCACAAGTTGAATGTTTAGACTTTAGAGGGGGGGGGGTGGAGTATTGGTAGGTATAGTTAGTTAATTGAATAGTAGTTAGTTGGTTAAGGTGTGCTACCTATAAATAGGAAGAGGGGTGAGAGGGAGAACTGGCTGTTCATTTCATTGTAACCAGCTCCATCTAGTGGGAAATCGCTTTTGGTAGTTGTTTTTGTTTCAATTTCTTTGATTAGATTGGTGAGATAAAAGAAGGAAAAAATACCAAATCTTTGAGTTGTGTGATCAATGGTATGAATCACACTGATTCATGTATGTATTGCACAATTTAAAGTCATTTGTGATTCATCATGTTAGGACCCCATTGCAAGGTATGGGACTTGAGTCCCACATTGGAAGTATGGGATTCTAATGTGGGGTTTATAATTGGGCTCTCCAACTACAACAGCTAGCTTTTGTGGTGTGGTTCTCCCAAGGTTCTTATCACATCACATGATAAAACTGGCATGGACAATTTTCACAATTCACTGGCTTGCTGACTCATATTAAACTGTGCGATTTGAATCATGAACTGTTCTTGCAATTGCTTGAATTTGCAAAAGGTAACCCTTTCTTTCAATTTTCTCACATTCTGCATTTGATAGCCTTTTAAATCCTATATTCCCAGCATCAGAATAGAATTGGGTTTGGTCTGTAGTTCTGTGAAAGCATTTAGACCACTGCCTTATTCCACTCCTCCACTGATTGGGCCTTGTTCACTAATTAAATTTCAAAGTCAGCCCACACTATGTAATTTCACTTCTGCCTTAATATCTCATTGAGCCCATTCATAAATATTCCCTTCAATATCTTCTTAATGTGATCCAATGGTCGTGTAAGCATTTTGAATTGTTCCCATTGTTCTACTGTTGTATTAGATTGTTACAAATCCAGCAAGAACTCCTGCTTTTGTGCTAGAGATGGCTGACACGGGTGGCAACAATCTTTGCCGTAAACTCTCCCACCCCCACACAATGTCACATTCAGAATATTATGCCATTGTTCAGTCTATGTAAATGTAACCAATCCTTCCTAGTGGGAAAAGACTATTTGTTCTATTATCTTTAGCAATGGTGTATAATGAGTTATCGAGACCACTAAAATTATTGAAAAAAGGCCTTTCTAAAGTTTTTGGATGACTTCAAACCGTTTTTGTTGAGAAGTCCTACATTAACTAAAGATATGAGGATCAATCTTGTAAGCTAGCTTTTCAGGTAAAGTTAAGCCTAACCCAAATTTTAAGAGTTTTATTCTGAAGTTTTGGTCCTTAAATCTTTCTTTCATAATACTGAGTCTAGTTTTATTTTGAATTTTGTTGACAGTGCAAATTCCTCATGTTGCTATAAACGATGACGGCAAAATAGTACTCGTGTCTGATGAAGATGGACAAAAGCAGGCACAAGAGCTGGTTAATAAGGAAAAGAGGAAGCTTACACTAAGAAACATTCCATTCTCATTAACATGCATACTTTACAAAAATTACATCTTGGCAGATCCTACTGCAGAAGAAGAATCCATTATGGAAACCCATATGACTATAGTTTTGAATACATCTGGTCAACTTATATCTCTTTACAAGCCTGGCGGGCCAGTTCTTGCCTATACTTCTGCTCTCCAGGTTAGTTTGCATATGGTATTACAGTTATAGCATTAACATTATTTGCCTCATTTTGGATTAGCATGCTAATGAAATAATGAGCACTTTTGCTCATAGAAACTTCATCAAATTTTGATTTAGCATTAGAAATTGGGTGTTTTTGGGATAGAGTTAGTCCTCTTGGTATCAGAACCTATCGTAGACTACGAAACATTGAAAATAGGGTATCAGGGTATGAGTTTTGTAATTTAAAATTGAAGATTCACATTCTTCTTGAAATGCTTAAATGAAAAAAAGTTCATCAAAATTCAAGATCTAAAAAATTGAATGATTGAAAATATCTCTTAAAATTAACAAATTTGTGACTCTCGAATATCCAACAGATTTATTAATTTTTTATAAAGTATTTTATTTTTCTTGGACAAATAAGAAATGAAAGTAAACCAAATATATAGTATCGTAATGAATCATTTACTAAATTGAATGATAGCGATGGTACCTTTATGTTGGATCGAATTATACAGATGGGAAGTTAACAACCATTGTTATTGTGGTTTCAGGACTGTGTTCCATTGACCAGGCAAAGAGTTAAAGAACTTAAGAGCTTCTTAGACAAAGAAAATTCTGCTGCTATGGAGGTTGAGTAGAATAATAAATTAATCCTCATTGTTTTGAGTTTCAACAATATCTTCATTGTTTTGGGTGATTAACTTAAAACATCTGTACATTCTGAATTATGGTGTTTGGTAACTAATCAACTTCAATTAAGATTTAAATTACACTATCCTCTATGGATTAGCTCAATTGGTAAGAGTGTTATGGGACATATGGGTTGGGGTGGGGAGGTCCATTGATCAATTCCTAGAGGGTGCAATTTATATTTCCGATATACAAAAAAATTACGTTTTCCTTTAAAAAAAAGATTTAAATTACACTATGCTTATTTCCATTTTTCATTGAAATTGCAACATTGAGCGTTTGTTACAAGGGTGAAGGAATAATATTTCTGAAAATGTGATGGCTGGAAATGTCATTTTTCGCATAAGACTTATAAATGTGTTTGGTGAATATTTAGCATTTCTGAAAATATATTTAAATTTTATTTAATTCAAAATGGGAAAAAAATGTGATGGAATTTGGAAGTAGTGGGAAGTTTACCTTCACTTTCTTATGAAAATGTAAGATATCCAAAGAATCAAAAAAGAATTATGAAAATTATTTCATTGAAAGAGATTTACAAGAGCATCAAATTTACAACCCCGTCATGAACACGGAAATATGCCAATAAATATTGACTCATTTAAAATGTGGTTACTCTAGTAAAAATTGATTAATAAATAAATAGTCGAGTTTGTAATACACATGATTGTTTTAAAATTTTAATCTCAGCCCTTTGTTTTTAATAAGATTGAGGGTCGAGACTTGGAGTAAGTTTTTTAATTGTCTCCTGGAGTTAATAGATCCTTCCTTTTCTTTTTTGTTTTAGTCATATTTTATAAAATATTTTCTAAGAAAACATTTTCTAAATATGAACCAAAGATATATTGAAGCTATATTTTCTGTTCTCTTTGAATATGAAAATAGACAAACCAAACAAGTGCTGAAGTCGTGTGTGTATTAATGAAATCTCATCATTTATGATAGAAAGAAAAAAACAAGAGATAAAGAAATGGGTAAAAATGGATGAAAGTGTAGTGAAGATATCAAAGTAGCTTTTCTTATATTTTACCTTCCTACATTGTTTTTCCATTTTCGGTAACGCCATATATTATAGCCATTTAAATTTAACAAATGCTATACAAGTATTTATTTACTTTTTGGTAATTTGATTTTGTACCCCTGTGCAGGTATTGTCTGGTTGCGTCATGTAACTTGAGCTTAAATTCCTTCCCAAGGTTAAAATTTCAATGCCAAATATAGAAGGATAACTAATCTCTACATTGACTATCCAAATCATGATTGATCTCTGCTGAATTATAGACATAAGGTACCGAAATTACAGAAAAAATTACCCATAAACTAGATATTATTATACTCACCCCCAATAAAAGAAAAGTAAACAGAAAGACAGTTAAACTACCAAGTTTTAGAAATCTGTTCTAAACAGATACTTTCCTTATAGCTTTTTGAACAAGAACATCAAACAATCTGAATGGTTAGTGAAAGCTGGTTGAAATCCATATGATATCATGACCAAAGCTTGTTCTAGTGAAGTACTGGGACCCATTCGTACCGTCCTGGCAGAGGTACTTCATACACAACGTCAAAATTGTACCTGAAAAATATATACAATATATACATAATAAGCATATATATTACATACTTATATGAATAAAAATTGGGGAAGAAATCCATATAAAATACAGCATAGGAGGAAAGCAAAAATAACTTGTGGGGATAAAACAACACATACTTGTCCATAAATTTTGTTTGTTGCTGCTTCTCTGCACAAGCGAAGAACTCCTCCATTTCGTAAGCCGTTGGAATATTTCTTTGAATGTGTGGATGAACTATGTGGTGCCTCCTTTGCCTTGTGGTTGAACCTGGGGTGTCAATGGCACTTGAATCCCTTATTAAACTACAAGGTGTGCTCTCCCTTGTGCTTCTGCTAAAGAAAGAAAAGATTGTAATGAAAACTAGCTTAGCAGAAGAGTTTAACAGGAAAAATAAAATTGCACATGATTGTGAAATTAAAATGATTGTTTTTTCCTTTGCACAAAATCTCTCTAGCATGGAAGTAGAGACAAATTGCAATCTAAAACCGTAACTGGCATTTAATGGGACAAGCTCTGACTCACTGGGCTGATGCAACTATAAAATACAAAGAGAGAGAAGACCAAATCTTTCTCATTCAGTGAAAGCCTGCCTAAACAGGGATCTGAAACACATGTGACCGCAACTAGGCCCCATGAATATGACAGATCGTTTCTAACAAGAGTCATGAGAGTTATTGCAAAGTCCAGATTATGAAGCTCAATGCTACAGGCACGTTCTTGCAGATCAAAGGACAATCAAGGTTATATGCATTTCCAGGAGTCATGACAGACATATTATTAGTTCTTCAAAAATTGTCACTATTTGATTTTAGTACTTGATTGAAAAATGCCTCACAATAAAATAGCCTTACTTTTGTCCCTAATTTTAATAAAATGGTGAACCAAACTATACAAAACAAGGTGATATCAATACTAAACAACATTTATGGAATCACAATTGTTTATTACAAGTTGTCCAGCCAGTTTGCACTAAAACTTCAAAAAAAAAATCATAGAAAATCATAGTCAGGGACTAAAACGAGACTATTTCAAAACATAAGGAACCAAAATAGAACTTTTTAAAAATCATGAACCAAAATCAAATATCCAGTGTTTTACATGGATTCAAAACATAGTTTACCTTTTTCTAATGACTCAGTTTTTTAGTTCATCAAAATCTGGAGTGAAAAACAAATGACAATGACAAATGGCCTAAAAATATAACTGCATGAATATTATTAGGTCACAATTACTCAACAATCAGAACAGCAGAGACAGTTCACAGTTGATGTACATTAATACACTCACTCACTCAGCTTCAAGTTAGAAAATTTTCTCTTTCTCAATCAGTTCAGAAAACTTACTTTCTATTTTGTGGGGTCCAAAATATATTTCACTTGAAAAAAGATTGAAAATTTATCAACTGTCAACATTACTGGTACAACCCATCATTAATGTAAGCAGATAGTTATAGCAAAAATAATTACCATAACAATTCATGTACTAGAGGCAGTGCAATTGACACAGATATCAAAACATCAGAAAAATACAACTTGCAGTAAATAACTATAATGATGGGCATACAACTTGCGGAAGCTATCACAAGTCACAGAAAGTTACAATTCTGAGCAATCCTTTGTACTAACACACCCTTACCTCAGAACCAGATTTGATAAAGTAAGAAATCAAACAATTACATAGAAGTTAGAATACATGAACAAACATCAAGGGAAAATAAGACCTTCCAAGGTTCAATAACAACAACATCAACAACAAAAACAGCCCACAAGTCCACAATAACAATAATAACTAAGGAGCAGAAGCAGCTATAGACTTGTGACTTTTGAAACCCTCTTCTTCAAGAAATTCTCATGATTATTTCACACACCATTAAACAATTTAAATAATATAAAAAATCAGATCAGAACAATAACATGAAAATGAAAATGCATAAACAGGTGAAATTCAGGGATTAAATAATATAAAAAAAGGCAAAAGACAGAAAGAGTAGTGACTTTTGAGATAACAATTCTGAAACCCCTTTTCTCTACTCTAACCTTCCATCCTCCTCTAGTAAAAAAGAAAAGCACATAAAAATCGCGAAAATTCTCAAAACTTTAGAAACACTTGCATGCACATTTATATAAGAAAAAGAAACACCAATTGACTCTACATATAAGTATCAAGCAATTCACAAACAGAAAGAGCTACACAATGAACACAAATAATGAACAGACAATTATTTTTTCAATGATTAATGCAGATCAAAGCAAAAGGGGAAAATTTTCAAAAACAATTATTGAAGAAATTGAATAAAAAGACAGAAAGCGCAGTGAAAATTTGAAGAAATAATTCGAGTTGAAAATTGAAATTATACCTATCTCTGTCTTCAACCTCGAAGAAATTTTCTCCAAAAGAATCTTCCGCACCGACATCAGCGTTCTCCTCTTGCACACAGAACCGAGACGACGGCGTTTTGGGCGAACTCTCTCGGAGCCTGGAATTGGCGGCTGCGGGCGGAACCCTGCGGAGGAGGCAGCGGCTCCGGAGCTGAAGGTAGGCGGAGGGATCCGACTGTTGCGGCGAGGAAGGCGGTGGTGGAGCCTCTGTGATCACGGCGGCGAGGTTGCCGGCGATTTTGGATTTCTTCATGGACTTTCCCATCGGGTATTCTTTCTGGTCAATTGAACAGAAGAAGAAGCAGTGTGTATGAATATGATTGATGAGAGTCGAAATCAAATGGAGGTGAGTGATGGTAAGCGCGGGAAAGAGAGAGAGTGAGAGGGAAAGGAGGGAAAGAGACCAATTTGTATTGTATTGTGGGGGCAAAAGTGGGGAGGAAGATTCTCAATTTTAGGGTTTTTCTTTCTTTTTTGTAGGAACTGAAATTTTATAAAAATATGAAAGCATGCTAAAACCTCATGTGAATCCAATTTTTTATTGATACATTATTTATTTATTAATTAGTAGATAAATTCATATAAAATTTATTCTATTATGCGACTCCATTCCACTTTTTTTTTTTGAAAGTCATTCCACATTAAACTTACTTATAATATGGAATAATTTGCTAGTATCTTCTAAATTAAATTTAGCTTAATTATTTGTGAAAACCCTACTAAAAATATTATGGGTTTTTTATAAAAATTATTCACTAAATAAAAAAATACATTTTTACCCTTATGATGTACCACACATCTAATCTAACTTTCAGAGAAGAAATATGAGAAGAAATATGTAAGTTGAAGTGAAATAAGTAAAATAATAAATATAACATTATTGTATTAATAATATTTTCTCGGGTGTGTGAAGTGAGTAAACTGTTGAGTAAGTGAGTGTGTGTTGAGACGTGGGTGGCATTAAAGTTTTTAACCTTAGGTGAACTTGAACATAATTTCAAAATTTAAGTTTTTTTTTAGCTAATTGGTTCGAAGTGTGGAAATCCTACACTTAGTCATCCTAGCTGACTAATTTAATAGCTGCTTATAGTCATTTAGATCGACAAAAATGATGATGGACCTAGTGATCGTTTGGGCTAACTCAAACATGTTTATAAAATTAAAGTATTAAATATTAAATATAGAGAATAAATTAACTCTTCTTTTAATTGGTTCTTTTCAATCATCAATGAGAGAAAAAGGAGAAATCAATGGATATAGGAATTATGAGAGTAAACTTCTGTATTTTTTTAAGATTGGAATGATAAATTGCTTTCTAGACCTCCACACCAATACTTATATATCATATAACTCTTACCACTTGAGCTATTATTTGGGGACAAACGTCTGTATTTAAGTACTTACATAAACCGTATGTGCTTTACAAAATATTGAATATTTATGAATGGAAAAAACTAGTTTATTGTTCCCAAAATAACATTGCTAACATTTTTTTTGCAAAAAAAAAACATTACTGACATTTTAATTATTTACCCTTTTTTCCCTTTCTTTCAATAGGAATACATTTTATTTTAACAATTTATTGATTTAAAGGTACCTTGGGATAGTTTAGAGAGAGAGAGAGAGAGAGAGTGAGAGACAGAGAGAGTGAGTGATTGAGAGTGTTCTTCACATCATGGTTTCACCGGCGAAGCCGCCGGATGGGGGCGTTGTTGGGGTGGATGGGAAGGAGGGTGGGTTGTGAAGCCATCCTTTAGAGACATGGTTCTAGGGAGGGTGAAGGAGAGACCGGTGCTGGTGCGGGATCGAGTTGACCTCATTGCTCACAAACTGGCCCGTGTGGAGTTTGAGGAAGGTAACAAACACTTGCCTAGGGTGTTTGTTGCGGATTCTGTGATCAAGAACCTGAGTAATCCATGGAGGGAGGCGCTGGTAATCAAAGTTCTTGGGAAAAACTTGGGGTACACCCTCATGCGGAAGAAGCTGCAGGGTCTGTGGAAACCCAAGGGTGGTTTTGAAACCATGGATATTGATCATGGTGTATTCATGGTCAAGTTTGATCAGACTGATGATAAGGAGAATGTGCTTAAAGGGGGGCCATGGATGGTCTTTGATAGATGCTTGGCTGTGTCCTTATGGAGTCCAGATCTGGTTACGTCAGAATCACTGGTTCTGAAGACCTTAGTCTGGATCCGGTTCCCAGGCCTTAATCCGGCGTACTACGACGAGAGCCTGCTGTTCGCGCTAGCAACGTCGGTGGGGAAGCCGCTCAAGGTGGATGCTCACACGACTCAGATGAATCGAGGTCGTTATGCACGAGTGTGCATGGAGATCGACCTTAGTCAGCCTGTGGCTAAGAGAATTTGGTTCCGCAATCAATGGATCCGTGTGGAATATGAAGGCATTCACATTATCTGTGATCATTGTGGCTGTTACGGCCACCTTAGCCGCAATTGCATCACTCAAAACCAGTCGGCAACATCGCAGCAGGGTGTGCATGCAGGGAAGGCAGCGTCACAGAAGGGTGTGCATGCAGGGAAGGCGGCGGTTAGTGCTGGCCATGCAAACCCTAGCTCAAAGGTAACACAAGGGGCCCACAAATCACAAGATAATGATGGTTGGACCCAGATCAAAGACCATAAATCACGAGCAAATTTGAATTCAAATTCAAATGCTCCTTCTCGGCAGAAACAGAAACCGCCTGCTACGTCCAAGGCGAAACTCAAGAGCTTAGCATCTACATAAAAAACAAACACGCCAACACCTTCGATCAGATCTCAACGGTAACACCTGTTAGTGCAAAGGCACAATGGTTCAGATGCAAAGAAAGGAAAAAGGTAAAGAAAAGAGAGAATACGAGAGAAAGAGATATTGGAGGAAAGTTAACTTTTGTATTAGATGCACACTAACTACAAAATACACATGTGGCCACTATTTATAGCCAACTGTCTACACCAGTAACACTAATCCACACTTTGGATTACTCTAATACACTTCTAACACCCCCCCCCCCCCTTAATCCAAAGACCTCTAATGAATATACAACAACTCCAAGCAAACAGAAAAAAGCAACAATGCTAAAAAAAACTGTCTGCAAGAACTTCATACACAGTAAACCTTCAAAAGACATTCAGGAACTACTAATACTAGCTACAAGCTAGTTACACCAATCAGCCTTCTTAACTCTCTGAACCTCTCAACCTTGAGAGCCTTGGTCATAATATCAGCGAGTTGCAATTCAGTACTGCAATGCTGAATCTTGATCTTTCCCTTAGTTACTTGGTCTCTAAGGAAATGAAACTTTATTTCAATATGTTTGCTGCGGCCATGGGAAACAGGATTTCTGGACAAATCTATTGCAGATTTGTTATCCACCAACAAATCAACTGCAGTAGAACTCACAATTTGTAGCTCCTGAAGTAGTGAAGACAGCCACAAAGCTTGGCAAGCAGCTGCACATGCAGCAATATACTCTGCCTCACAGGTAGAAAGTGCAACAACAGATTGCTTCTTAGAAGACCAGGAAATTGGAGCACCAGCAAATGTGAAGATATAGCCCATGGTGCTCTTTCTCTCCATCAAATCACCACACCAATCCGAGTCTGAATAGGCTATGAGGTGTAGCCAAACCTTCTCTTCTTGATGTGGAAAAAGGATGCCAAATCCTAGTGTTCCTTGCAAATATCTCAGTATCCTTTTTGCTGCAACCAAGTGTGAGTGCCTTGGATCACTCATGAATCTGCTCACCATACCAACACTATAGGAAATCTCAGGGCGAGTATGACAAATAAACCTCAAACTTCCCACCATTTGTCTATACTCAGTGGCATCAACTGGATCTTCATGCTCACACTTATCCAGTTTGAGATTGGGTTCTGCATGTGTGGTAGAAACATTGCAATTGTGCATCTTGAACTTCTTCAAAACCTCAAGGACATACTTCCTTTGGTGCATGAACATACGCTTAGCTGTTTGCAGAAACTCCAAGCCCAGAAAATAGGACAAAAGCCCCAAATCAGTCATCTCAAACTCCTTTTTCAGATCTTGTTTCAGTTTCTCAATTCCAGAAAGTGAACTCCCAGTGATTAAAAGATCATCTACATACAAACAAAGGAACAAGACCCCTTCAGAACTCAGAAACTTCACATAAATTCCATGCTCAACTGAGCATTTCTGAAAGCCATAGCTAGATAGGAATGAATCAATTCTTCTATTCCAAGCTCTTGGAGCTTGTTTCAAGCCATATAAGGCTTTCTTCAATCTCAGGACCTTATCCTCATTCCCTTTGCTGACAAAACCAGGGGGTTGGGAGACAAAAACCTCCTCATCAAGTGGTCCATTGAGGAATGCAGATTTAACATCTAACTGCCATAATTTCCAATTCTTCCAAGTAGCCAAAGCAACAAGTAATCTAACTGTTTCCAACCTGGCCACTGGTGCAAACACTTCTGAGTAGTCAAGTCCCTCTTTCTGCATAAAACCCTTAGCTACAAGCCTGGCTTTATGCTTTGCTACAGTGCCATCTGGTTTAAGCTTGGTTTTGAAAACCCACTTAACAGCTATAGGAACCTTTCTAGCTGGTAAGACTACCAATTCCCAGGTATCATTCTTCTCTATTGATCTGATCTCTTCAGTAATAGTTGTTCTCCACACCTCACTGGAAATTGCATCTTCAAATAACACCGGTTCAGCATCAGCTAAGAGTGGCATATGCTGTACCAAATCACCTTCTTCTGAAATAGTATCAGCAGAGAACAACTGGTAATCTCTGAGATGTGGGGGCAGATTCTTCAACCTGGAAGGTCTGTTGTTTAATGATGGTGGTGTTCTTGGTGGCGATCTAGTTGAGCTTCTGACAGGATTTTCCTGTAGATTCTGACGCACTGGCTCTTCTGCAGTAGGTTCTTCCCAGTCAAGCAACAATTTGGTCATAGGTGAATATGTAGGCTTGAGATCCTTCCAAGAGCTTGACTCATCAAAGTAGACATCTCTACTGAAAACCACAAGTTTGGACACTGGATTGTACAATTTGTAAGAGCCAGTTGAGTTGTACCCTATGAAGATCATTGCTTCACTTTTGTCATCAAGCTTCTTTCTTTTCTGATCAGGAATATGTCTATAGCAAAGTGACCCAAAAATTCTGAAATGCTTCACTGAAGGTTTCACTCCACACCATGCTTCTTCAGGGACTTTTGAATTCAAGCTTTTTGTAGGGCATCTATTTAAGACATGAGCAGCAGTGATAGCTGCTTCTCCCCATAAACTATGAGGAAGATCTTTGCCTTTCAACATGCTTCTGACCATGTTCAGAATAGTTCTATTCCTTCTTTATGCAATCCCATTGTGTTGGGGTGTGTATGGTGCAGTCACTTCATGCACTATACCCTGATCATTGCAGAAATTATCAAATTCTCCAGAGTTAAATTCACCTCCTCCACCTGTTCTGAGGATTTTGATACACTTCCCAGACTGCTTCTCAACTAGGCTCTTAAAGGATTTGAACACATCAAACACTTCACTCTTCACTTTTAGTAAGTAGAGCCATATTTTTCTGCTCACCTCATCAACAAAGGAAACAAAATATTTGTTTCCACCCAATGATGGAACATCAAATGGACCGCAGACATCAGAGTAAATCACATGTAACAAATTAGTAGCTCTAGAGAGTGAGTAAGAGCCAAAAGCAGTTCTAGGTTGCTTACTAATTAAGCAATTATCACATACTTTGCTGGGAACTTGAATTGTAGGTAAGCCAGAAACCATACCTTTAGATCTAAGTAAACTTAAATCTCTGAAATTTAAATGGCCTAACCTCATATGCCACAACCAAGAATCATCTGACAAAATTGAGGCAGAAAAGCACTGTGATTCAAAGGTTTTGAAATCCACCTGGAAGGTTCTGTTTGGTGCCATAGGGGCCTTTAAGATCAGCTTATCTGCTACATCAAATATCTGCAGAAACACCTTCTTCTTTACTGCATCTTGTTTCATGTTCATTGAGAACCCCTTTTCTATTAATTGACCAAGACTGATCAAATTGTTGTTCATACTTGGTACATATAGCACATCAGACATCATGACCTTCTTGCCATTTCTACTAATGACAAGAACATTTCCAGCACCTTCTGCTTGAAGAAAACGCCCATCTGCAAATTTCACCTTGCTTTTCCTTGTAGCATCAAAATTTACTAGCCAGTCTCGGTGGCCAGTCATGTGGTTTGAGCATCCTGAGTCTATGTACCACTTGTCATTACTGTTAGTCTCACTGTCTATTGTCATCATGAACAGTAATGGTTGTTCTTCAAAAGATTCTGCACCATCTTCTTTGGCAATATGTGCTTCTTCATGATGATTCCCTCTATGCTCATTCTGGCTTGGAGGTGCCTTGCATTCAGAGGAAAAATGACCAATTTTGTTGCAGTTGAAGCACTTGATGCGCTTCCTATCAATCTTCTTCTTGCCACCACGCCATCGATTGTTTCCCCCTTTTCTTGATGAACTCTCTCCTTGATCCTGATCATTCTTTCCTGAATCTTGATTCTGAGTATCTCTGGAATTTCCAGAATTCTTGTAATCCTTCCCCTTGCTGTGACCTTTGAATCCACCTCTGTTGTTGTACCCTCCCTTCCTTGAGGTTTGGGCTTGTAAAGCCTGATCTGTAGGCTTAACTGTGGATCTCTCCATGAGCCTCTGCTCATGTGCTTCGAGGGAACCTTGAAGGTCCTCCACTTTCAGGTCTTTGAGCTTCTTGGATTCTTCAATCGCAACAACGATGTGATTGAAATTGGGGGTCAGTGTGCGAAGGATCTTCTCCACAATAGTTTGATCATTGATTTTCTCTCCAATTGCCTTCATTGAATTCGTATGACTGATAACCCGATTGAAGAACTGGGCAACTTTTTCGTTTGACTCCATCTGCATCAACTCATACTGGCGTCGCATGGTTTGCAATCGGACCTTTTTCAATTGTGCTGCTCCTTCGTTGCATTTTTCCAGAATTTGCCATGCTTCTTGTGAGGTTTTCGATGCTGAAATCTTCTCAAAATGAGCCTCATCCACACATTGATGAAGAAGAACCATTGCCTTGCAATCTTTCTTTTTATTCTCCTTGTGTAAATCTCTCTGTTGCTCTGTAGCACCCTCAGTGAGTGCTGGGTAGCCATTCTCGACAATTTCAGCCACTTCTTGAAAGCCCATGATCGCTTTCATCTTTACACACCATCGATCCCAGTTCTTGCCATCAAGAAGAGGAAGATTGGCTAGAAAATTTCCACCGGGTTGACTCATCGGCGACAATCGGAGAAGACAGTGCGGAAGCGTCGATGGTAGCACAGATCACGCAGTTCGCTAGGCTCTGAATACCAGATGTTAGTGCAAAGGCACAATGGTTCAGATGCAAAGAAAGGAAAAAGGTAAAGAAAAGAGAGAATACGAGAGAAAGAGATATTGGAGGAAAGTTAACTTTTGTATTAGATGCACACTAACTACAAAATACACATGTGGCCACTATTTATAGCCAGCTGTCTACACCAGTAACACTAATCCACACTTTGGATTACTCTAATACACTTCTAACAACACCAACATTTAATTTTTGCATCCTAATTATCATCAATTTCATGTTTTGATTTTGAATTTGAAATTGTTGCAGGTAGAAATGGATCCAAACGAAGTGAAATCCAAATTGACCAATTTGGCCTTCGGAAATGTAATGGCCGCTGCAGCCCGTAATTATCAGAAGGTAATGTCTGTTTGTTCATTTTGTTAATTCTTCACGAACGCAATTTCGCAAAACACACCTCTCTGATGTGATGTGCATGGTTTTCATTTCAATTGGTGGTTCACGCTGTGAGATCCTTGATCAGCTTGCCAATTTTATACAAGGCTTGTTGTAATTTTTTATTACTTGCCGATTTTCGCCTTCAATTTAATTTGCAAACAAAGAAAAATGACACTGCCACTATAGTACAACTGACCGAAAATGCTAGTTCGTAACTGATTTCTGTAACTTACACTGCTAACTGATATAAATGAAACTAGTTAAGAAAAGTTGATTAAGGTGCTGGGATGTATTGTCCTTCTGCAAGTTGGAGAATGGATGTTAATGTGCATTCTAAGCCTGTAGAGAATGGCGGTAAAAGAGCTTTGATGAATAAGAGATCTTCAAGAGGTGAATGAGAAAGCTATGTACTGTCTAATCCGATGTGTTTTTTGTATGCTCGTGGAGGAAGGGTTGTGATGTGAGTGAGCTATGTGTATGGATGGAAGATTGATTGTCTCAGCAGAGAGAGGGAAGAGATAGGACTTGGGCGTGGAAATCGTTGAAGCTAAGAAGTAATCCACTAAGTACTCAGTTTTAGGATGACCCAGAAATTGTGGATTTCTAAGAGAGGAGCAAAAGTAAACACAATATCCAATTGTAGTCTCCTGGTGTCTCAACATCCAGCCCAATCCAAGTCTTTTAAGGCTTTGGGTTTGAAAGTAGAATCGGAGGAGAAAAATAGGCATCGGCAAGGAGAAGACTTGATGTATGTTGGGTCAGATAAGAACCGACTTAATTGTTGGACAGCTAAAGCAATAGCAGGACATGTTGTAGTAAGATATGATAAGGTTTGCACAACCATATATAAGCAATTGCTTGGCCACATCTCTAGCCAATGTAAGACTCTAACAATAAGCAAGAAGAATGCCACTGTCTTGGAACTGTTCATAGGGGTCTTGACGGGTCTGAAGCTCAATAAACCAGAGTCTAATGTAAAAACTAACAAGAGCTCTAAAGCGTATTTTCGTTGACTAAGAAAAATGACTTTGGAAGATCGTGATACTTCCAATCCTAAGAAGTACTTTAGCATACCCAAAACCTTGATTTGAACTTTGTTTTACTGAATCGACTTTTGGTAGGCCGTTGCCGACTTGCGGTGAGGGCAACACAAACAGGGGATTTTTTTAAGGCGATTTGGTGTAGCCTTTTGAATACTCATAATCAGGAGCTTTTTCTTTTCAAGTGATAGATTATCATGTGAGCTTTTGTGATTAACTATTTGTTATTTTGAATGATTTGATAGTCACATTATGTCACACACAGACACTACATAAAATGGGTTGTACTTATGGCCGTGTAATAATCTTTTTTATACTTGAATCTCGCTATACATGTGCATGTCTTTTCATTTGTTGCAGACAAAATAGAACTGGCAGTGCTACCATTTAAGTGAATTTTCCTTATTCAAACATTTTTTTACCTATGATATTGCTCAAGTTTTTTCTATGAACTCTTTTAATTTTCTCTTTCTTATTTTCTTATAAACTGTTCTAAATATAGCACTATGTCTAAGAACCAGAGAATGTGAGTATATGTTTCGGTAAAAAACATGTAACAGTACACAGTCTGAAAGTTTGGCCTGTGTATAAGACATTCATTTGTGAGACCACTGTATTTTTAACTAATTCTCTAAATCTATTACTGTTCACTCAAGCTGCTGACATTATGATATAATTTTCGCTGAAGAATATTGTCATGTATATTTCTTTTGCCTGGAGCTTTGTATTATTTGACACCTCCTGTGATCCATGCAGGAAATTCTTGCTCAAGAGAAAGCCCAACCATCAAGTTCTGTAAATGAAGTTGATCGACCTTGATGAGTTGATGGATGTATGCTTCATTATCTTCTAAAACTCATCATATATGTATATTTGTATATCCCCTCATTCTAATTCAAGTGGTCTATATATAATGGTTTGTCAGGACCCTGAGTTGGAAAAATTGCATGCAGATAGGATTGCAGCTCTTAAGGTAGAAATCGCCATATATACTGGGATGAATGTGTGTGTGTGTGTCTGTTATTTATAAAGTACCTCTCTATTCTTGACTGGACTTGTCTTTGTAGAAAGAAGCAGAGAAACGAGAGTCTTGGAAGAAGAAAGGTCATGGAGAATACAGGGAGATAACTGAAGGGGATTTCTTAAGTGAAGTCACTGGAAGTGCAAAAGCGATATGTCATTTCTACGTCTACCATAGGGAGTTCTATCGATGCAAGTATGTTTTTCACTTAAAGTTTATCCTTGACTCTAACATCTCTATCTGTGTCTATCTTACATGCACTGTTACGTGTGTTTCTTGTTGGTCTACCAATGAATATCTCCAGGATAATGGACAAGCATTTAAAGGACCTTTCATCAAAGCATATTGACACAAAGTTCATCAAACTTGATGCAGAGGTCAGCATGAACAGTTCTATAGAGATGCTTAGTTTTTGCTCAGAGTTGAGCCTATGTAATAGTAACATTGGACATATTATTTAAATGAACTGTTTTCCTTGGTAAAGAGATGGAGTAAAAAAAGTTCACTATTGAAAAGGAAATGCAGAATGCGCCATTCTTTGTTGCAAAACTGCAAGTCAAGACTTTACCCTGCGTCATCCTGTTCAGGTGAGGCCTAAATCTGTTATCCTTCAGGTCTTCAGTTAATTGAGTACTTTCGGTATTCAAGAGCATATTAATGTTTCTCTGTTAAGTCTCTGAAAAGATGACAATGAAGCTTAAATTCCTAAAAATAATCTTTATTCTCATTAAAGAATTCCCCCCTACAAAATAAGATAAAAGAAAAAGGAAAAAATGCTATCTTATCATACCGCACCCTGGATCTAATTGTTGCTTGGTTACAGAGGTTAGCCGGGATAAAATAAAATGCTATTGTCACTACTAAATGAGGATGTCGACTGAGGTGTTTCTTTTTTTCAGACAAGGAGTTGCATTTGATAGATTGGTAGGATTTCAAGATCTGGGAGGGAAAGATGATTTTACTGCAAAAAAGCTCGAGGCTCTGCTGATAAAGAAAGGTAATGCTTCTGCAGTTTTCTATGTCCTTTTCATTTCTTAGTTGCTGGAGACTTTCTTAACTGTCATTTGACGATAAGAAAGATCAGAATGATGAAGAGGTTGAATATGATGAAAGTGCACGTAGAACTGTTAGAACCTCTGTGGCTGCTGATTCCAATTCTGATTAAAATTAATCAGCTTGTGACAAAAAAAAAAGAATGTGCATTTCATCCTGTTCGTATCTTTTTGGATTTTTGGCTTGTATAATCAACTATTACATTTTCTATGAGCGGTTTGAATCTAGTGTAATCCTTTAAGTTGATATGACATAAAACGATACTTAGAGTGCATCAAAATTAAATTCAATGCTATTTAGTTTAGTAGTTATATCAAAATATGTGATCATAATCTACCAAAAAAAGATATATGTGATCATATATTTTCAATGTGAGACGTTATTTAGGCATATTTCTAGTCAATGTGGAACATTAACACCCCTCTTACACCTAGGGCTGAACATTTAAAGTGTGAAATTTGCAGGAATGAACTACGGGTGGCTCATTTATGGTTGGTTTCCAATTAATCGATTTAAGATAGACTCTAATATCATATTAAAATTCAGGTTAGGCCTAGCTTCCCTTGCTTTTGCAAATCTCCTTTAGCGTTTTTTTAGTCAAAATCTACTTCCTTTAGTTCAAAATATAGCAAGTCATCTTTTTATATTGATCAAATTATGCAATATAGTGCATGTTTAGAATTTAATGTGTGTTACAAATAATAGTAAGCAAATTAGACCCGTGTAAGGATGAGAGTACAAGTCAGAATCATGAAAAAAACATTTGTTAAAAGAAATATGTAATCGATTCCTGAACGGGTGACAATGTACATCAAAGACAATAAAAAAACAATTATGCGTGTTTCGAACTGGAATAGAATTTGTACCTGTCAAATCTCTCAGTCACAATGGTTTATATTTAACCACTGTAGACAATTATCTAAAATTGTTCTTGATTTTTTGTGCATGTTTGAAAGAAGGGAGTCATTACATATATACATATAGGCGTTTGTTTAAATGACTTTGCTGGTAAGTATTCAAGTAAATGTTTTCTTAAATTTATGGGTATTTGTGGATTGCATTGGTTATATATTTATAAAATACTGTCAAAAATACATTTATAAAATTTTCTTAATATATATTTATATTAAACATTGTACATTTTTTTCAAACTCATGCTATTATAAAAATTAATACAATTAATACCAGAACTTTATTGTGTTTTAACTCAATTTTTTTGAAGGTGTGTTTTAACTCAAATTAATAGAAGAATAATCTAACAAAAAACAAGTAATTATAAATAGTATGATATATTTATAAATAACGTGTTTGGTTTGAAATCGATTGGTTTGGTTCTACACATGAAATTCAAAACATGGATATATCAATTAAAACAGTATTATTTTTTTGTAATTGACTTATATTGTTAAAGCATAAAAAAATTGTTTGCTGTAATTTTACTAGAAGATGACATTATGTTAGATATATGTTAATTATCTATCATAATATATCAAAACTGAGATATAAGACATGACATTGCCACCTAATCTTAAACCACCTAATCTTAAACTTCAGAACATACGCCTATTTTTTTCTTTCTCAATAATATTTTTTTGTGTCACCTATACCTATCCATTATGATATGTAAAATATCAACTACATTGCATAATACTTCAAAAACATTCATAATAAATATTCCTTTTTTTTTTAAATATAAAGGATTATATATTAATAACCACAAAAAAACCTTAAGGACAAAACCCTTAAGGAGAGAGAACAACCCCAATAAAAACGAGGCAGCTTGACAGAAAATAAAAAAGCAATTCAGACCAAGCCAAGGGATACAAGCCAAAAAGAAGACCCTAAGACTATACAAGCATAACCCTATAGGAACAAAATAAATTAAGACATAAAGTGTTCCTCGTATACCTTTTCCAGACCTCGAATAGCATCAATGCCATTCCCCTCAAACTCTTGCCCCAAGACTTTACCAACAAGCCAGGTCTTTTTCGATCGTGTGAAGTAACGCCCTCCACTAGCTTGATCTGGAGCCTCCGACGCCAAGGGTGTAGAGGCGAGAAGATCCTCCTGAACCTCCTCAAGTACCGAAGGCAGAACAAAAGGTCTTTGGGTAGTTCTAATCAAAGTTAGTTCTACTTCTTAAAGGAGAAAAAGAATAGAAGCTAGAAATTTAGTTGATGATATTAATGTGAACGAAAGATGGAGATAGGAATAATAGTGAGAATGGAAAAGAGATGGCAGAAAAAGTGAATGTTAGTAAAACTTTGGATTGTATTTATTTGATGAATAGTCTAAACATTTATGGTTTGAAGGAACAATCAACAAATATGATTGGAACAACCTTAAAAGTTTCGCCCAAACCCATGCTTACATATCTATGATGTCTCTATGTTCTCCAATTAGAAAACAATTAACGGTCTACTTCTATGACTTTGTTATTGATTGGTGCCTCGTAGAAGCCTCACTGTCTCTGAAAACAACACCTTCTTTTCAGAATTATCCTCTCTTCTTATAACTCTCTCCTTTTCTCTTTCCCCCCGTCCCCTTTGCTTTCTCTAAGGTTTTTCTTTTTACCTTCCCAACTCTCTTCCTTTCTTTTCCTTAACTCTGCAATTTCATTTCCATTCCATTGCATCTTTGCACCTTTTTCACTGATTTTCTTTGGTTTTCTGTTCTGGTTCTTATTTTACATTCACAATATGTAGTTTTTAATTATAAAACATCATGTGAGATCTTTTATTTTTTTAATATTTTTTTAAATACAAAACAGGCTCAACAAAACTTGCAAGCATGGTTTTAAGGCCGCATCTACCGTGTGTCAGTTTCAAACTGACACACGGTGCTTCAGTTTCATTTTTTCAGTGATTAGACAAAAATATCCTTATTTTCTCAATTTTTTCCTCCTTACTCCTTCCACCATCATCATCCTAGATTTCCAGATCTTGTCTGAATCAGAGATGTGGGCATGTGGCATAGATGCACAATTCTTTTAAGTTATGCCTAAAAGATGCAAACTTTGTCCATGAAAATAACATTGACCTTCTTAAAGATGCAAACTTGGGGGAGAAAGAGGCGGCATAGGAGGAGGAAATGGGGGAGGAGGTAGGAGGGGAAGGGGTGGGGGATCTCCGCCGCCGGTGACGTGGGTTTGAGCATGTTGAGGGAGAGAGGGTGAAAAGTACAGTGTGGAGATGAACTACACAGATGCAAGGAGCAAACAACGTGCAGGTTTGGAACGACAGAGTATGTGTGAGTACTGGGGTGGGGTAAGGCTCCGGTAGACGGTGGAGGCCGGTGGCTGTGGCAGATCTGGAAGATTTTGAGGCGGATCTGATCCCGATGGGCGGTGGAGGCCGGAGGGTTTTGGTGTCTGGGGAGATTTGGTGGCAGATCACTCCATTCCCCTCCATCGTTTTTGGCAGCGTGGGGGTGAGGGTCACTGGATGTGGAAGGGAGAAGGAGTGGGCTGCGGAGGAGGGCGGTGGGGGAAGGAAAAGGGGGTGGGGAGGGAGAGGAGTAGGAAAGGTGGTGGGGGTGGGTTGGGGAAGAAGAAGGGTGTTTTTGTAAATTAAGATATAATTAACAAATGAATTGTTTTAATGATAATTAATCTGAACCGTTAAAATTTAAAAATATCAGATCCAACGGTGCATATGAAACTGAAGCAAACTGACACACGGTAGACGAAACCTGATTTTAAATTGATGATTGCATGAGCCGGGCTGAAATGTCCACAAGAGAATGCATCTTCTCATATTAAAATTTTGCATTCATAGTTTGTACTCTATCAACATTTATGGAAATTTTGACAACAATGATAATGTAATATTACTTTAAAGCCCTGTTATAAGTTACAGTGTTACACATTTATAATTCTTGTGTCATTGCATGGTTGAGGTATTTGATGGTTATATGGCGAGGTTGCATAATGTAGGGCATTTGGGAGTTATTTCCTATTCTGCTAGTTTGATGAGTGTATAACCCATTCTCCTGATTACCCAGCAGAAGCAATCAACAGACGACACACCATGTCTAGACCACTATCTCCCAAGACAGGTTAGTTTCATCTCTCTTTTTATCATTTGTTTGATTTATCTTTCCAACATTTTCAAACCACCTTTATTGGTCACATATGTAATTGAAGGAAATGTTTTCCGTGAATGTTATTGATGGGTAAACACCCTATTTATACAAATACACTGTTGACTATTAATAAAAACTAAATCCTAATTATAGGTATAATTACATAAGAATTAATACAAGAATATTATATTCTATCACACCCCCGCAGTCGAAGCGGGAGGTTCACCAACGCTGAGACTGGAACGAAAATCATCAAAGAGGACCCGAGGAAGGCCCTTCGTAAATATGTCCGCAATCTGATGGCGGGAAGGAACATGAAGGACGCGAGCCTGGCCACGCGCGACCTTTTCTCGAAAAAAGTGGATATCCATTTCAATATGTTTAGTACGCTGATGGTGTACTGGATTTCCAGATAGGTAGATGGCTCTAACATTGTCACAGTGGACCAATGTTTCCTGAGAGAGAGGAAAGTGAAGTTCGAGAAGTAAATTGCGGAGCCAACAGGACTCGGAGACAACATTACCAACACCCATGTATTCAACTTCAGCACTAGAGAGAGAGAGGGTGGGTTGCCGCTTGGAGGACCAAGAAATGAGGTTGTCGCCAAGGAAAACACAGTAACCAAAAGTAGAGCGTCTGGTGTCAGGACATCCTCCCCAGTCAGCATCAGTGTACGAAACAAGTTTCTTGATGGGAGAGGGATACAAATGTAGACCATAAGTCAAGGTGCCACGAACATAGCGTAAGACACGCTTGAGGGCAAGCATGTGCTCGGTGCGGGGAGCATGCATATGTAGGCAAACCTGCTGAACTGCATAAGAAGTGTCAGGACGAGTAAATGTGAGGTACTGGAGAGCACCAGCAAGACTCCGATACAAGGTGGCATCCTCACAAGGAGTCCCAGAAGAAGAACTGAGCTTCTGCTTCTTGTCAACCGGAGTAGCAGAAGGGTTGCACGAAGCCATGCCGGCTCGAGCAAGAATCTCACTAGCATAAGTGCTCTGACTGAGAAAGAGGCCACCTGCATGTCGATGGACAGCGATGCCCAAAAAGTAACAGAGAGGACCAAGATCCTTCATAGCAAATTCTGATGCAAGAAGTGCCATAAAGGAGTTGCGGAGATCATGTGACGAAGCAACCAGAATGATGTCATCAACATAGAGAAGTATGTATGCAAGATCAGTACCCCGCCGGAAGATGAAAAGAGAATGATCTGATGTGCTGTGCCGGAAGCCAATAGAGGAAACATAGTCAGCAAACCGCTGATACCAAGCACGAGGCGCCTGTTTCAGACCATAAAGAGACTTCTTCAGGCGGCAGACATAGTCCGGGCGCTGAGAGTCGCGGAAACCCAAAGGCTGATGCATGTAGACAGTCTCATGGAGATCACCATGCAAAAAAGCATTCTGGACATCCAACTGATGAATGAGCCAGGATCTAGAGAGAGCAATGCTGAGAACTGTCCGTATGGTAGCCGGTTTTACCACGGGGCTGAAAGTCTCGTCGCAATCCACACCTGCAATCTGAGACCTGCCATCACCTACAAGACGAGCCTTATAACGCTCAAACAAACAATTAGACTGCTTTTTATGGCGAAAAATCCACATACAACGAATAACATTAACATCACAAGAACGGGGAACCAACTCCCACGTATTATTGCTAATAAGAGCATTAAATTCAGACTGCATAGCGGACTTCCAATTAGGATCGAATAAGGCTTGTTTTGGGTTACGAGGCAAGGGTGAGATAGACGGGTCATCAATAGAGACCGAAAGACTAAAAGGCTTTTTAGGTTTGGAAATATCGTGCATGCTACGGGTGGTCATGGTCCGAATGGGAGGTGCAGGTGGGACCGGAGGCTAGGGTAAAGGTGCAGAAGAAGTAGGCGAGGAGGTGGGGGCCGGTGAGGGCGGCGTAGAGTCAGTGGCACTCGACGGTGGGATCGAAGGGTCAGGAGGGCGTGTGGATGTAGTTTGCCAATGATAGATCAGAGAAGGAGGTAGGTCATCGGTGAAACAATCATAAGAGGACGTAGAGGCCAAGGGCAAATCAGCAAAAGGAAATCTAGTTTCGTCAAAGATAACATGCCGCAAAATTATTAGTTTTCTGTTTGACAAATCATAACATTTATAACCTCTGTGATGCATCGGATACCCCAGGAAAACACATGGAGACGATCGTGGTTGTAGTTTGTTTATCGTAGCGGAAGGGAAAAGAGGAAAACATAGACAACCAAACACACGTAAGTGTGAGTATGAAGGGTCACAATGATACAACAGCTGAGTGGGAGAATCATTTCTAAGAGTCTTGCGGGGCAGAATGTTCAGAAGGTACGTTGTCATTTGAAGGGCATGATGCCAAAAGGAAGGAGGAACAGACGAATGAGCCAAGAGGGTGCGGATCATGTTGTTAATGGTGCGGATTTTTTGTTCTGCTTTGCCGTTTTGAGAAGAAGTGTGAGGGCAAGAGAAGCGAAAAAATAAGGCCATTAGCATCACAATACCGACGAAAGGAATCATTGTCATATTCACGCCCATTATCACATTGAAGACATTTGATATTTGCAGAAAATTGAGTTTTAATAAGTGTAGCAAGAGTAGTAAATATATCATAAACCTGAGATTTCTTGCTAATCGGAAACGTCCATAAAAAATCAGTGTGATCATCCAAAAATAAAACGTAATAACGATGACCAGCAGTGCTTAAAACAGGAGACGTCCATAAATCACTATGCAAAATATCAAATGGTCTCAAAGTAATAGTTTCAGAGGAACTGAAAGGCAATCGAACATGTTTGCCTAAAACACAAGAATCACAAACAGTACTAGAACGCGAAGGTTCACAATAAATAAGTTTATTATTCTTAAGATGATTTAAAGCTGAGGAAGCTGGATGACCAAGACAATTGTGCCAGACACCAAAAGCAAGACCAGTAAAATGAGAGGAACGGGTGACTGGGTAGAGGTCGCCTATGCTGTTACATCTCAGGAGAGGCATCACCGCCTGGAAGTAAGACACCGAGAATCCAAAAGGATCAAAAGAAACAAAAACATTATTGTCAGTAGTGAGTTGTCGCACAAAAATTAAGTTTTTAATAATTCGCGGAGTGTGCAAGACATGATTGAGTGCTAAAGGTTTGTGAGGGGTGGGAATAGAAGTGTGTCCCGAACCCTGAATTGGAATGCGCTGACCACTACCAACTATCAGTTTCTGATTTAAATGACTTAAATTAGAATAAGACGTGAGAGTACCTTGAGATGCCGCAGTATGGGACGAGGCGCCGGTGTCCATGTACCACGTGGTGTCTGGAGGAGTCAAGGACATAGTGTGCATGGCAGCAGCAATATCAGTGGGTGCTGGAGAAGCAGTAGCGGTGTAGGCTTGAGGACACTGACCTAGAACGCCGGGTTGCTGCGGAGGAGCCATGGGACGCGACCACTGAGATGTGGGGTAAGGACAAGGAGGCATTCCCCAAGGGAAGGGGCCCAACCAGGGGAGGAGGCCAACCCCAGGGATTCCAGGATGCCTGTGGTGGCGGGCGCCATGATGGAGGCACTGCAGCAGGGGAACCAGAGGAGCCAGATGATCCAGTATAGCGGGAGCCACCTTTCTTTTTAGGTTTACCAGAACTACCCTGATGGTTACGATTTTGCCCTGACCCAGAACGGTAGTTAGAGTGTCCCTGATTGCTGCGGTTGGTGGTGCGCTGCTGAGAAGAGTCATCAGAGTCCCGTGGATGAGAAGCAGCAGTGTGCAAAGCAGTCTGAAAGGCAGGGCCTGACATCTTGGCGAGACCGGATTCCTCTAGAATCAGCATGGAGCGGACCTTGAGGAAATGAGGCAAAGGCTCACTCTGACGGATCAGGGTGGCAACACCACGGAAAGGCTCAGTGAGACCAGAGACCAACTGAAGAACAAGACGATGGTCATTAACGGGGGCACCAACATTGCGCAACTGATCAGAGATATGTTTCAGACGCTGACAATAGGCCGAAACATTAGGAAAATCTTCCATGCGAGTGGAGATGAAATCCTGGTCAAGAGCGACTGTACGAGAGTTCCGGTTGTCCTCAAACATAGAAGCGATACAGTTCCAAGTAGCCATAGCAGTAGAACCTTTCTCCATGACAGTGGAGAGAAGGTCAAAGGAGATGGTGGAATAAATCCACTGTTTGACAGTTAGAGTCAAGAGTGGCCCACCGGGCATAGGAAGCATCAGTGCGCGCAGGAGGCTCCATGTCAGCTTGAGGAATGATGTGGTGGAGGACCTGAGTGGCGTGAGCATGAGTCTCAAACAATTCAGCCCACATAGCATAATGATCCTTGTCTATCTCGAGTTTGAAAGGAATGTTGTTTTTGATATTGGTGACAGCAAGACCCGGATGAAAATCCGGCTTGGCAGAGGAGGACGACGACTACGTGGGCGTAAGGATCATAGTGGTGTCGCTGGTTGGAGAGCCAGTGGTGGAGTCGGAGGTAGCCATAGAAACTGCAAAAACATAAGAATAAAATAAAAAGAATTAATTTTTTTTTTTTAAGTTTCTGGCTGGAGCGGTTGGACCGGGTTGGGTTGAGTCGGTCCGGTCTGGTCAAACCGGTTGCTGGCGAACCGGAAAGGAATTAAAAAAAATAAAAAAATAAAACAAAAGTGGCAGTTGGAGACACGGGTCGGGTCCTGGGCCGCGGGTTGCAATGGATGTTGCAAACCCTAGGGGCGGCGGCGGCGCTGGCCGTTCTGACCGATGGGTGGCGCGCGCGAGCCAGGCGCGGTCGGTGACGGGGCAGGCGCGGGGAGAGAGGCGGCTCGACAGGGTCGTTTGGGAACGAAACCTGTGGTGCTGCAGTTGTTCGTTGGGGACGAACGGAGGAGCGACGACGCTGTTGGGAGGAGCGCGGTGGCTTGCTAGGACCGGCGACGCGACATAGGAGGCGCGGGTGGACTAGCGGCGGCTGCACTATGAGAGATAGGCTACGGTGGCTTTTGAGTAAGGAGGGAGAAAAGGAAATAAAATAACAGTAAAGTAAATAATTAGGTCAGATAGGGAAGGATCTGAACCTACTCAATGATACCATGAAGGAAATGTTTTCCGTGAATGTTATTGATGGGTAAACACCCTATTTATACAAATACACTGTTGACTATTAATAAAAACTAAACCCTAATTATAGGTATAATTACATAAGAATTAATACAAGAATATTCTATTCTATCACTAATGAAGTACTTGTAGATGTGGTGCTCACCTCAGTACTAGCTTTTGGCTTGTGCAAATTCTAAAATCTTGTGATAAAAATAATAATAATTTTGGTCTGTTGCATGCAATGCATGCAGCTCTGGACAAGAGTGACAAAGCTGGTTCTCTAAAGAAGAAAGCAATGAGTCTAAGGAGTTCCCTCTCTAGGAAGAGCAGGCGAAGCAGCAGCAAGGTGATGTCCGTTGAGATTGAGGATGTGCGCGATGCTGAGGATTTGAAAGTCGTTGATGAGTTCCGTCAAGCTCTTATCTTGGACGAGCTACTCCCTGAGAAGCACGATGATTATCACCAGTTGCTTAGGTCAGTCACTTCGCTCCCTTGTCTATTCTACCTTGCAATTTTATGGATTCAAATCCCTTTATATATGATGACTCTTCACTGAAAGTTAGTTCCTTTTCTTTTTTAAACCCAACATAGCTTAAGGTTAGTGAGTGGATAAATTAAATTTAATTGAAACTATTCATCAATGCACAAGAAAATGGCCCAATTTTGAAATGCAAAATGTATAATCATAATTAATTTTTCCATTCAAAGTTTCATTCATGGTTCCATTCCCACTATTGGTTAATAAGTAAGAGCAGAACTTGAAACTTTTCCCACACTGTGGGTACTGATTTTTGGTCTACAGATTCCTCAAGGCCAGGAAATTTGACACTGAGAAATCAAAGCAAATGTGGTCTGACATGCTTCAGTGGAGGAAGGAATTTGGTGCTGACACCATCGTCGAGGTAAACAAATTTTTTGTGAGACTTATGTTATGAGATTTAGAACATGTTTGGAAGCAGAGTAAATGACAAAGCTTATCTAATGTTTTTTCTGGTCCATAAGCCTAATAAGTTCTCTTTGGTTTGGTCTTTATCCAAACAAACAGCCCCTTTACCTAGTTTTCCAATTTCACTAGTTTCAATTCTTTTTTTCTTCGCTTATTTTGTGCTTTGTTTGGTAGGATTTTGACTTCAAGGAAATCGATGAAGTTGTGAAATATTATCCCCACGGACATCATGGAGTAGATAAAGATGGGCGACCTGTGTACATTGAGAATATAGGCCAAGTGGATGCGACCAAGTTGATGCAAGTCACAACCATGGATCGCTATATCAAGTACCATGTCAAGGAGTTTGAGAGGACTTTTGATTTGAAGTTTGCAGCTTGTTCCATTGCTGCAAAGAAGCACATTGATCAAAGTACCACCATTCTGGATGTGCAAGGAGTGGTAAGCATAAGAAATGCATTGTTCATTTTATATGCCCAGCCAACATCCAAGCATTAGTTCAAACACCACATGACAAATTAAATGTGCAGTCCATATACAATTGACTCTGGACTCTGGAGTCAGAATCAATTCGGAGGAGGATTCTATGTGAGTAGCTTTTGTGTTTCACAATTGATTCTCAGGAAAGATAAGGCGATCCAAACATCTATTCAATATATTTTTAGCATATTTGGATCAGCTTCTCCTTCCTCATAAACAATTATGAAATCCAGAAACTACTCAAAGAATCAATAATTGGTTGTAGAATCAAATTGTAGAAGGGTTTTCAAAAGTGATTCTGGGAGAAGGTGCTCTGAATAGTTTAGTTCAAGTTTGTTTTCATGATTTACTCTGAACCTAAAACATGGTTACTTAAAAGATAACACTTGTAGCTTCTAACTATAAGTGGTTTTTAAGTATTTCACTTTGGAACCAAGCATGCTAGAAGTGATTCTAGAAGGTTTCAACATGAAACCAAAATGTCCAATGATAGATAGTCTTTTGGTGAAAGAAAAAAATGAACCTTCATATCAATAGAAATAGAAAAGAAATGAGGGAAGTTATATCATTTTCATGCTTTAGGGGCTTAAGAACTTCAACAAACATGCCAGGGAGCTCATCACACGCCTTTAGAAGATCGATGGTGACAATTATCCAGAAGTATGTTTTTCATCTTTTTTTGTTAAGATTTATTCAAAAAAAAAGAATTTATAGAAGTTTTCCTTGCAAATAAATATTGTGGATCACTGAGTTGTAATACGATAAAACTGGTTGCTTCACTGCAGACCTTGAATCGCATGTTCATCATCAATGCAGGTTCTGGATTTAGGATGTTGTGGAGCACCGTAAAATCCTTCCTTGATCCAAAGACCACATCCAAGATCCATGTGAGAAAATAGACCCTCGCTTAAATGTTTCTTGTTTAGTCAAAGAAAATTGGAGCTTTTATTTAATTGAACCTATAATCTATCAGGTTCTTGGTAACAAGTATCAAAGCAAATTGCTTGAAGTCATTGATGCAAGGTGAGTATGACAACTGATGTACTTCTTTTAATTCCAGTGTGTGTTTGGATATCAGTTGAGTTCAATGTGAACAAACTTTCATCCCAATTCGTAAGAAGAGTGCAATGTGAACGAACTTTCATCCCAATTCGTAAGAAGAGTTTTACCCCAGCGAATATCCAAATATAATCTCAACATTTTCTACTCCCCAGTTGTCACTCTCTAAATTGCAACACTGACTTGAGATTGTCACAAGCTTCATATAAATTGGTTTTGCTTTGCAGCCAATTGCCCGAGTTTTTAGGAGGTACTTGTACATGTGCTGATCAAGGAGGCTGCATGCGTTCTGATAAAGGCCCATGGAAGGATCCAGAGTTAGTGAGGGTAGGCTTGCAATCTTTTTTTTAACGATCTTCTGTTGTTGATATTTCTTCTTTTATGACTATTTGTGCTCCATGAATGGATTCCCAAGCTTTGTATTTTATATATGGACTTGCAGATGGTTCAGAATGGTGAGCACAAATGTTCAAGGAAGTGTGAGTCTCCTGTTGTGGAAGAAAAGAAAATCCCTGAGGTGAGATCGCCACTTCAAAGTTTCAGAGCCGCATTTCATTTGTAAATTCTACATACATTTATCTCTATAGTCAGTTGTTGATTTTTTTATCAGCCCCTTGTTACTTCTATTATGCCTTAACTTCCAAACTAATAAATACTCATGTTTAGGAGACAACCAAAATGGGAGCAAATTTCACCTCACAATTGTCTTCAGTCTTTGGAGAGGTATGTTAGAATCAATCATCCTTATTACCCATGCTTTATCTGGTTTAGCAATGGAAAATTGATGTCAGTGTTACTTCTTTATCACAACATATAGTTGGGGATCTCTAAATTCAGTTAGTGAGGTAAATTTATATAGAAGAACTACTGAGTATAAATTGTTAGTTGATATATCAGTAAGGATATTTTTTTGTCCTAAATGGTCAAAGAATTTACATGTACTAAAATTAGAATAAAATATTATTCCAACTTATCATATGTATATAAAAACCTCATTGTGAATAATATCATCGCACAAATTGGTTTTTGATCAAGCACAATGACGTCAAGTAATCCACATAGCTGACATCACTTAGTGTGATACGACATTTGTTATTGTTGTACCATGCGAATGCATCTTTCCTTAGATATTGTATGCAGTGCACTTTCAATTATTTTATTTGGAAGTTTCACATTCCCTTGTTTCATTACCTTTAAGTACTAAGATTTGAAAGAATAAAAAACAGGTCCCGGCTACAAAAGCTTGCAATTACGAGGATTTTGTGCCAGCAGCTGATGAAACATTTTGGAAAAAGATCGAAGAAAATGAGCAATTTCAAATGTCAAAAGGTACAAAGTGGACAAAAATGCATTTATGGTAAACTATTTGATAATAAATATATCTTGTATGGATATGAACTAAAGAACATTTATCGGACCTTATCTCTTAGAAAATTTACTGGATAAACTCCAATAAGTGCGATTTGGCGTGCAGCTGCTGTACAAACCTTCAACATGGCTGATTCGTGCAAGATTCACGAAAAGGTGAATTCCCAGATTTTCACCGGCGTGATGGCATTCGTGATGGGCAACGTGACCATGGTGAGGATGACAAGGAACATGCCAAAGAAGCTCACTGACGCGAACTTCTACTCCAACTCTGTTTACTCGGGTGGGCAAAATCCTTCTGACCAGACCAACCCTTCCATTTCCGCTCAAGAGTTCATGACTGTGATGAAGCGCATGGCTAAGTTGGAAGAGAAAATGGGCAACATGAACTACAAAACTTGCATGCCACCTGAGAAGGAGGAAATGCTCAATGCTGCCATAAGCCGTGCAGATGCTTTAGAGCAAGAACTTATGTCAACCAAGAAGGTAAACCAATATACATGTTTGGATAAACAACTGAATTGAACGCCGATGGCAATAAACGTTTATAACATAAGTGTTCACTCATAAGCTGATTAGAGAAACTTACTTAAATAAACTCATAGTAGCTTATAGGTAAAGTATAAGCATTGTTTGTTCATAAACTAATCTAAACAACTTATGAAAATTAGCTCAAAATGACTTATTAGTAGGTCATATAAGCTATATTCATAAGTTTATCCAAACATTTGCATAATCACATATGCTATAAGATAAGCTCAAATTCGATCTTCCAAACACTTCAAAAACCCTTCATGTTTTTACCCTACAACTTAAACTTTTGAGATACTTGATTCATGACATTCACCAAGTTATAGGCAAGCATGAAACAACAACTAAGCTATATAAGCATAATTCTAACTAAGGAACATTAATTTTGTACATTTTTTTCACTATCTTGTATTGATGCACTCATCTGCATAAAAATTCAGACCATAGAAATAATATTAAAACTTGCAGTTCCCATTTTAGTATTCATATTGTGCAAAACTTTAGTTCTTTCCCTTTCTTTACTGATGTTTTTGCCATTTGTTCTGTTAGGCTTTGGAGGATTCACTTGCCAAGCAAGAGGAGCTTTCGGCTTATATTGAGAAAAAGAAGAAGAAGAAGAAGTTGGTACGTACACTACGAGTGTGTTTGATTAATCTTTGAAAGTGAATTGAAAGTGGTTAGCACGGTTCGCATTTCCCAAATCACATTTTTCCAAAGCATCAAAAATTTTCCATGTAAACAAGGACTTTCACTTTTAACATAAATTTAATACAAACATAAGTACATACCCATTTATAACATATGCACTTCAATATTTGACATTGTTGCATTGTTGTTATTTGTTAAAGAATCATGATATTTCAATACCAATAACAAAAAAAAAATCATCTCTTATATCCAACCATTCTTTTTATCTTTTGTTTTAGTTATATTTCACCATATATCATATTTATCACTACTCTATTTTTTCTTTATTCTTTGCTTTTCTTATTTGTAGTGTCTACATTTTAATGGAACGTCTACCAACAAATTTTCTATTTACTCTCTATTTTTAACAAGTTTGCATTAAAGTTTTTTCTTGTTAATTTTTGTCTAATAATATTTTCTTTTTGTTATGCAGTTTGCTTGGGCATGAGCTCACAATATAACTGAGGATTTCAGCTTTCCAAATGCTACTTCCCAAATGCCCTCCTATTTGTCACACTGAATGTTCCAAATGTGAACTGCTACTAGATGTACCAGAAATATGATGGTATAGTACTCTAGGATGGGACTTGCTTTATCCATGTATATTGTATGCAAAAGTTAGTCATGTTCTGATGTACAAAATTTAACTCTAAATATAACTCTAATAGTATAAAATTTAGAGAGGCGTTTGGATATATGAAATTCGAACCCTCACAAAATTGTGTTGGGAATCCATTTTTTATATGCACAAAAGAGCTTTTTAGTTTAGAAGTAAATTTCAGATCAAGAAAAGTTTTGAAGTAAATTTAAATTTAAACAATTGGAAAAATTAACGAATTTCACCTAACATTATAGGTATGGCTTGTGGGAGGATGAAATATAAAATTGGAACTAGAAGTAAGCATGTCCAAAACCATATTAAACTTGTACATACTCAATGTTGTGCCTTGATGTAATTTTTTTTATCTTTATAGGGAAGTCATTAGTCACTCACAGAAGCTCTCACACTTGTAATTGTCTTCTGGTACATATCTCGTTTAACTTGAATATAAGCTAGGTGAACACCTTTTCCATATCTTCAACAACACTTCCCTTGTCTTGTATAACTTGAATATATATATAGGGAACAAAATATATCTCCACACATCTACAAATTGTTAAAATCTCAAAATCTCATAGAACTACCTAGTGAGCCATTTTCAATGATCAATTATGCCTTGATAAAAAAAAAAGTCGTGCATGAAGGCTTTTAATACAAAATGACATATAATAAATATATAAAAGATGAAGTTACAACATATGAGTTAAACAAAACAAACATATATGGGCTACATAGGTCCGCACAACTTTAACTAAGCATTATACTTTTTCCCAGTTAACACATTATTATTGGCTGAAATAAAAAGTGGTGAAATCGAGAAATTCAGTTAATAATGCAGAATATCCTAGTAATTGGACGAATCCAGTCAAATCACTATAATAGTGTTGATTGAAGAGTGAAATTCTGGCAACCGTAGGACAGATGTTTTACCATATGTCTAAGACATCTTGTACAACATTAAGCAAATCACAACAAACAATCAAGCAAGTTAAAAGACATAAAATCTAAAATCACACACAGAATTGTTAACCCAGTTCGGTGCAATATCACCTACGTCTGGAAGGTTTTCACCCGAGAAAGATAATTCACTATTATAGAGAAATTGTACACAAAAGGTCTCACCAGAATTGTCCCAGTTCAACTATATTTTCTACATATCTCTACCCATGGCTTATTACTTAGTCCTCCCCCTAAGTATGAGAGCTTCTCTCACTTTCTCACTCTCAATCACTGCCACAGTGATTGAACTCTAACAAGGGTACAAAGACAGATCTCAAGATCACACAACTAACACAACTCTTAGCTTACAACAACGACATATAGCTGCTAAGAGAACACTCAGTATGAACTCGAAAAACCCTAATACAAAAACACACGGTGAGCACCTAACAACTAGGTCTTGGGTCTTCATAAGTAGTAGTCTTCCAGGCCTTGTCTTCGTTGGGCTTGAAAGAGCACAAAGTCCACACACACGTAATCAGGAAGTTGTTTCAGAAACAAACAAGTAACAAATCTGCACAGAATCTCCAAACCGTGAATTAAGGTGCAGATACAAACTTCAACAAATAACCCCAAATCAAACCCTTGTAACCGGGTTTGACAACACTAAATATCTCCTTTGACGACGCACAGAAGCTTCCAACAATAACCTAACTTGATCACAAAGTAATCAACACAAAGCTTCACAAAAACTGCCAAGTAACAAAACGTCTCCCAGGGACAAATGTCATAGCACGATGTTACAACATCTTGTCCGACAACTTGGCACACACCAACATTAGCTAAAATGCAGACAACTATAACAAAGGAACAACAAAGGGGAACTGTGAACCTCCGGTGCAAAGGTGGTAGGAAGGAGTTGGAAGAAGAAAGAGGGTGTTGAGGTCACCCATCGTCGTCACGCCCAAGATGAGTCCTTGTAAAGACACTCCAATTCTTAAGTTAGAGGTTGAGGATTTTCAAGGATTTCTCTAAGTGGCGGGGTTAAGTGTGGGTATCTGTTTGATCTTTGGTTTGGTCTATTAAACCTAAGAGTCAACTAAGGAGGTCTTGATGATTGTAATGAGGGTCTGGTACAATGGTAAATCTCATCCATTGGGTTCTCTGTCTTTTTCAGAGATCTGAGGGTTGAGGCGGCTTCATGAGTGAGACCTAGAGTCTTTAACTTCACGCCCTACATATGTAGCTAGGTGAAAGGGCTCGTTATGGGGCGTGATGAGGTGACGTAAATGCCTTTGATACTTAGGCCCTTGAGTGGACAACAGTCGCAAGGAGAATGATCATATGAATTTTTTTTGCTGATTGTTGTGATCATAACGGTGCTGGATCAAAAGTAGGTCATGATCTACGAAGGCACAATCGTTGAAGGATCAATCGAATCGACCCCTAGAACAGTCAATGTTCTCACAATATTATTTGAGGCATGCATGAATTTCCTAACTCTATCACTCATGTTTAATGTCTACTACAATTAATGGAAAATAGAAAACAAGAGGATACATACATGAACAGAATTTTGCAGAGCAAATAATACTCCCTCCATTTGAAAAAGATAATAATTTACAGTTGTAGCACAAATAGTAAGATGACAATTATTGATGGTACAATGTTACTAAAATACCATTATTTAGTACCGTGTGCAAAAATTCTACATTTGATAGAGAATAATGTAGTTAATAGAGAAAAATTGTGGTTAGTTAATATGAAAGGTGATAAGTGAGAGAAAATCTATTAAATGATATTATAAGTGGAATTTATTTTAGAAATATGTGCATTAGCTTTCTATTTGAAGAAAACGAGGGAGTAGTTAAAAGTTAAATTTAGAATAAATTATATTTCAGCAACAACATAGCATCAAGATGTGGCTGTAGTTTAGTGGTAAGAATTCCACGTTGTGGCCGTGGAGACCTGGGCTCGAATCCCAGCAGCCACAATTTGAAATCTTTTTGACCTTCTTTTATTTTCAGTGTAATATGTTTTTGTTAGGGACCATTCTAGCACGAAGAGTATTTCTGGATGACCAAAAGTGCAATTAACCTTTTTTAACAACACCTCCTCTAATTCTGGGTTCACCCTTTCTCTCCCAGTTTCTGAATAGTAGCAGCAGCAACTAGCAAGAGACTGAGACTGAAAATGGGGAGTGAGATTGAGAGTCCAGAAATGGATGAATGGCGTTTCACATGGGAATCACAGTCCCAAACCCCAACGCTTCGCTTACTCCTTCTCTTCCCCAAAACCCTCCTTCCTCCTCCCTCTCTCCAAACCGTTCGCCTTCACTCCTCACACTCTTTCCTCCTCATCACCCTCTCCTCCGCCGTTGTCTCCCTTAGGGTTCCGATTCCGGCAAGAGTCTTACTCGACGCCGACGCTCCTCCTACCTTCCGCGCACTCTCCGACCACATCGAGGTCAAGCTCCTCCTCCTCCTCCCCCTCCACCACCCTATCCTCTCCGCCCTCTCTCCTCACCCTTCCTCCCGCCCTCTCCCAATGGATTCCGGTAGGTCTCAATCCTCGATTCCTCTCGATCCTCGTCACGAGAAACAAGGACTGTGTGCTTATTTTCTGCTTCTTTTTTTTCGTGCAGATGTTGAAAATTTGGCTTCTCATGGAGAAGTTGATTTTTACTGTAGAACTTGCGCTTTCAAGTTGACCAAACATCCACTCAGGTAACCAACCTCTCTGTCAATGTTTCTGTACATGAATGCAGTTAGTTTTCTCAAAACTGCGGATATTGAGTGATGAACTCAGATATTGAGAGAAGAAGGGAGAAGTTGAGAAAGAAAGTGATTCTCATATTTCTGAATTAATTAATGTTCAACTGATACAGTTTAGGCTTATTGCTCCGTTTGGAAGAACTTATTTGAGCTTATCTGATAGCATAAGTGCTTGTGTAAGTGTTTGGGAGAGCTTATGCAAACAGCTTATGACCTACCATAAGCTGTTTTGAGCTTATTTTCATAAGCTACTCAGGATAGCTCATGAAAAAGAGCTTATGCTGATATACAGCTTATTTTTAATTTATTTCAATACATTTTGTAAAAGCGCTTATGGTGGTGCTTAATTAAGCTGTTTTTCCAAACGGGGCCTTAGACAGTGAATTGCCCACTTTACCTTCTAACTAACCAACCTTGAACTTACTAACAGAATTCTAACCACCTCTAATAGCTTCATAATATCTAATTCTAGCTTAGTCTAAAAGTGGAGGATCTTGATTTAAAAATAAATAAGTTTCTTCGAGATAAGACGAGACCGAATGATTGAAAATGCTAAACTTGCATTGTTCTGTTAGTAGCAATCTTTATATACGCAGCAGTTAGTTACGAAGTAGAGTAAAAGTTAGTTGGTGAGTTAGAAACTAACCTAGCTGAGTTAGGAACTAATCATGTGACTAACTAAATCAGTTTGAGAACTAACTAATAAACTAGCAGAATTCTGGTTACATATATATAAGTCCAATGCAAAACGGTGTTATTGTTAAAAGGAGTGCACTGCTGGAATTCGTCATTCGTTTATTCTTCATCTTGTATGATTGATAGCTTTTGGTTATATAGGCACTAGATGGCGTATGTATGATGAGGTTGAAATATAAATGCAGATGATAATTCTCATTGATATTGTTTGGTTTGGCCTTCTGGGGTTCACGTTGCTTATTTAGGAATTTTGTTGAAATGCCATCAGCGAATTGGAGGGAGGTGGCTGACAATTGGTTCGGGGCTTGTTGTTGTTCGTTTGGGGGTGTAAGCGAGAAGCTGGTTTTGAGGTATGTGAATTCTCACACGTGCGCGCCGGGGATTTGCCTTTTGAGTCCTGCGTCTGTCATTCTTTGTAAGGATGATCTTGTGGAGTGTAATTTACATGCTGAAGGGTGTGGACAGCGAGAGTGTGGTTCTAAAGCAGATAACCTTGGAGATGATGATGTTGTTGGCGATGGCAAGGCAAGTTTTGGATTGAATGAGGAAAGAACTTCAACCTGCGCTGATGCTGGTGAAGTAGCCTGTGCTTTTGAGGATAAGTTAAGGCTTGTGCATCCTGAGAATGAAAAGCTCTCTATGAATTTTAGAGGTGAAGGCAATGACTTCTCTCATTCATGTACAGATTCTAATGGTGCTGAAGATGTGGCTAACACTCCTAGTTGTTGTGCTCATTCGATGGGCATTATCGGGGATGAAGACGGTGAACATCATTTATCTGGGACTGCTAGAAAGACAGAAACTATTGAAATCAGGGAAAATCAGAAGCCTCTCCTCAATGGTTTTCTTGAAGATGTTTTCATGGCTAGATTATCAAATCTTTCAAAGGATATTGATTGGCATGAATTCACATGCCCTCAATGCATGTCTCTCCTTGGAGCCTACCCATGTTGTGAGGGCTATGCACCTGTAGATGGTGGAGTAAGGTTGTTCAAATGCTATATTTCAACCTGTGTGCCAGTTGGAGGATCAGAGGACATTTTCAGGTTAGCAAAGAATGAATAAATATATTTCTATTTCTTTTTCTTTATAATTCTGTTTCATAAAAAGTGATGACTTGGTTTTGTGCCGCTGTAACTTGATTGCAGCTGACTGTAGTGAAGTAGGTCCAGTTAAACATTTTTGTTTCTGGGACTTGTTTAAGTGAAACTAATGTCTTGGTGGATAATTTGATTAAGCTAGTTGGCTAATTTTGGGAATAACAAGTGAGTATGATAAATAATAATTGGACAGTCGAAATTTTACACAGGAAGAAAAAGTCATGAATTCTTTCATTCATACTGAACTTGGTGGGAAAGAACTCAGACATGGGCCAATGAGTGTGAGTTGTCAATTACGGTATCTGTGTATGGCCCAATAAAAATATGAACCACTGTTTTATGACTTTATCTCTATTTTCTTTTATAATAGGGTGTGCAAAGGTTTTACCAAGTTACCAATCAATTTCAGACTTCTATCAACAAAAAGAACTAATAGTTGAAGACATGGCCTTAGCATCTTGAAAATTCAGGGTTGGTTGATCATCAAATTAAAATATACTATAGGATGAACGTGAGAAAGAAAATTGTCTGTGCCATGCTGTTTCTTCTTGACCGTATGAATGAATGATCATGACTGCATCCACATTGTCTATTCCTGGCTATTACTTTCTTTTTTGCAGTTTTAGTGAAAGATTAACCGTATTATATAATTTTCAATTTTTCTTTAAATTACTTTTGAAGTTTGCTTTTTGAATATGGATGTACTGAATAAATTTTAATGCATTATATTTTCACCAGCGAGTACACAATGGACAAAATGTTTGCAAATCAGTTGATGGGGTGTGCAACCGATGAATCATCATTCCGGTTTGTTGTTAGAGATCTGGCAACCAAATCCCCTGTCCTGCAAATCATTCTTTTAAATCCAGATACTTGGTCCTGTTCTGGTAATTGTTCTGTTGTTGAGGACGAAGACCCAGTTCCTAAATTACAGCTACGGCCCATCATCAAGGTGCTTTTTTCTGATTTTAGAGCTGCAACTGAATCTCAATTAAGGTCAGTCATCAAGTTATATCTTTTATCATGATGAATATGTTCATTGGCAAAATCTCTATATTATGTAAAGGTTTTTCTGTCTTTTTTTTCTTTTTTGTTCTTGAGCTTTAGAATTAGGAGCACCCGTTCTTTTTGCTTTTGTTTCTTTTGGTGTCTTGAAACTTGAGTGGAGTTTGTCTGCTACCTAGCGAATTATCATATAAGCTTGAACAAGAGACAAAAATAAACAAACCAAACATTCTTTCTCATGAATAGGAAAGGTATAGGTAGGAATTATTACTTGTTACTTACCTCTGAATTATCAATGGGTTCATATCATATATATATATATATATATATATATATATATATATCTAATCTCTCATATTACTTGCGGCCCAATAATTTGTACAACTGGTGCAGGATGATAGAAGAATGGGCAACAAAGAATTCAGCTGAAATTTTTTTCATGTTATCTCGTCAAATACAAGATTTGATGGGGTCGTTGATGACAGCAAAAGATATATACCCACCTTCATATGCTTCCTATCAAGGATTAATCTTGTCGTCTGTGCATCAGTAGGAATCTACTCAACAATTTGGTGATCAAACTTCTTCACTAATAGGGCTAAGCAAAGGATGATTTTCTGTTTTGTATGCATTCAACCAAGTTTGATAGCTAAAATTAATTTAACAGAAGCCAGAATGATATTGATTGATCAAATGGATAAATTAATTTTGTTAATTTATGTTTTAAGTTAAAAATGTCCTCACGCTTTTCCCATCTTCAAATGTGTGGCTAAATTTTGTTCTAGTTTTCAGGTTATGTATCACTAGTATTAGGGGATTACTATTGGTACATCCAAAATTGCTATTTGCACGCTCTAGATAATGTCTAAATGACTTTAAAAAACTTGGGTTAAACTTGGGTCCACCTAATTAATCTAAATTTTTTATGATCATTTAGACAACTTTGTAAAATTACACAAGTAGAAACATACTTCTAGATTTCATAAGGGCTCATTTGGTACATCGTATTAGGTATGATAGTATAAGTTTATACAATACACTATGAACTTATTCATTGTTTGGTGCTCACATTGTATATAAGCTTATATATCAATTCTCTCTTATACATCAAAATGATAGATTATTTAATTCACCATATAAATTATGAATAAGGTATAATAAGAGTATGATGTATAAACTGCCACCACCACAACCCTCCAACACCACCGCCGCCACTACCACCACCACTGCCGCCACCACTACCGTCGTCACCACCACCACCATCACCATCATTGATATTGTCATCGTTATCACCACTATTGCCACTACCGCCGCCACCACCACCACCCTCCACCACAGCTGCAACCACCACCATGGTTGTCGCCACCATCACCACGCTCCACCATTGCCACCATTGTTGTTGCCAACGCCTCCACCACCACCACCACCCTTCGATATCCTTTTTTCGCCTCTAACATTCTCATTTGGAAAATAAACAACCTTGAACACATGGGCTGGCAAAGAGTAAGGATGATACATGATCATCCACCAAATTTTCCCACAAGTGGCAGTATTAAAAGCCTTAAAGTTATGGAAACCAAGAACCCTGTCACTCTGGGATAAACAGTTTATCTCATTTGAGCCAATGCATCTCCTCCTCGATACATCACCACCTCAATAGGATCTGCTTATCATCCTTTCAACTTAGGAACACAAGCCATCAGGAAGAATAGAACACGACGTAATATATTAAGGTATGGATCGAGCCACATTTGATTAAAACTTCTCTACTTGCAGAGAGGCCTTTCCTCCCACCATTTCAGTTTCTTCCAAAACTCTTCTCTAAACAAAATTAAATATCCAAGACTTACCAATGATTGTCAGAAGTCTCAAATACTTTTCATAGCTTTCCACTGTCTTAAAAAAACAAAGGTCAAAAATGAAAAAGATGCGCAAAAAGTACATCAAACATGTCCAATTTAAAAAAAAAAACTCAGTTTGATCTAATCATAATCAAAAGAAAAAAATCATAACTAAGAATTCCTAATTAACTTTTAGTTTACAATACCCTTTAAAACTTTAATTTTGTGTGTTAAAATTTAAAGCACTTTTTAGTAAGTAACAAGGTTTTATAAGAGGACTGAGTTTCGAAGCGCAGAAGAAAGAAAGCTGGATTTGCCACCCCAACCATTAGATTTCACACTCCATATTTTCGGATTTTCAAGTTCCGATTCGTGATTTGTAGTGCAAAATACATGTAACACCCCACTTGAGTGAAAAAATGCTTCGAAAACCTTATTTCCGAAATATTTCGGAAACTAAGTTTTCGTAAGTGGGGTGACATTTATAATGAATGGGGTGCCAAATCTAATGATACAGAAGAAACAATAGTTTGGTTCGTAGCTTCACACCCTTCCTGCTGGAGCTCACTGCTGCTATATGTAGATTTTCATTGTCGCTCGCTCTCAAAATGCGTCACGCTACAACGTTAACCGTTTTATTTCTTGGTGGGTCTTTCGTTTCTCCATGTTATTCTCTTTCTCTGGTTTTCCGTCTCAGTTTCTCAAACGATTCATTTTCTATATATATTTTGTGTTTTAGGTGTTCTTTTGCAGACACCATGGATCGCTTCAATTTCGATGCCAACCTCCAATTGCTACGCTTTCGATAACTCAAGTCGCATTGTTGATTTCGTATCCTTCATTAGTTAAGCACTGCAATTTAATGTTACTAATTATAAATGGGTCATTCATGGATTTGGATTTTAATATATTATTGTGGATTGTTGAAAATTATTAATTGGTGATGATGTGGTTAGTTATGTTGTTTCTATACTTGTTTTTATTTAACTTGCTAATTAGAGTAGCTGGATTGGTTACCTTTGGGAGTATGATGATGTCAAGGTAATGTTTTCAGATAGGTGTTGTTGTAATATAAGAATGATTTTGTTCCTGTTGCGTGCGGCTAAGTTATTCACTTTGCTTTGATGCAGGAAGGTTCTGACTTGGTGATACGATTTTGCAAAGATGTGGAGCGTAGATCACAAACGGTACTCCATCTCACCATGCTTTCAAGTTTCAAGCACTTCTTTTAGGCTTGTGGATTGATAGTTTGTGTTATCTGATGAAGAACATACTTAGTTTTGCATTTTTTTTATCATCTCATTTCCTTGGAATAAATCCACCTCAAGCTCCTACGTCATTGTCTTTGTAAAATGTAAACCATGTTTAACTTGGCTTGTATAATATAAATCTTAAAATGATTGCTAAAGCAACCCCTTATCTGATTCATCCGTATATGATATACCAAATGGATAGCTCACAAGATGCAGATATGTACTACTTAATAGACCTATGAGTTCTTCTTACTTATTATTCATTCTCTAATGAAACTGAGGACTGAAAATATGAGCTTTCATCACTTCTGTTTGGGTTTCTCCTCATGGTTATTTGAAGGAGATTTTTTAAACAGATTTGTTGAGGGACAAAGGCACTTAAAAGTTTTGAGATGATGAACTTTAGTTTTTAGTTCCTTCTTTTCCATCCCCTAATTAAGAATAGAAGGTTTTTGCGAAGATTATTAGTTATATGTTTGTGTCTTTCATTATTTGTTTACTGGCTGATGCACATACATAAGTATTCCCCTGTTTTATATTATAACTACTATCTGAATATATAATGACTTTAAGACAGTTAAATTAGGTTAAGCTACACTAATTGTGGATCTTATATCTGACATAGATTTACCTAAAGTTGAAAGTCCAACCAGGTTATTGATGCGTTAGTATGTAGAGTGAATAATCATTGTGAAGAACTTGTGTTTTCTTGTATCTTATTGTTGCGTTTCAAACTTTTTCTAGTAAGGCTTGTCCATTTTCTTTGATGTAATATATTCTTCACTTCATAGGCTGATGCTTAAAACTATTTAGGGATATGTTGATTTCGGCCGTTTTGATAGATTCAACTACTTTGTTGCTGGTTCTGGTCAGTCTGACTTTGTACAAGTAAGTTCCTTGTGTTTATTCTATATTATGGGGAAAAAATAAAAACAATGAATAAGGATACTTATGACACATCAGAAGGAAATTATTACTATCTATATGTTATCTTTTTGTTTTTGTTTTCTTGAGCTTTTGGTCGTAAGAATAGCTAACAGTGTGAAACACATCAGAAAGATTGTAAATTTTTGAAATAATAGTCAACTATTGAAAGAAGAAATGCTACAAAGGTCACACTCATCTTTATTAGCCACACGAGTAGGCAGTAGCATTGTAATTTTAAGAAAAATTCCCAACTTGCAAAATTAGATATTAAAAGAACAGGCTTTCAATGATGTTGCAATCTCCTTAGTGGCCAATGTGAGAATGCATTGGCCTCTTGGAGAGAGTAACAGATTTTGTGTAAGAGCACTGGTAGAGCCTCATGACATGACACCTGGACTCCAAAACTATACCAGATGTTTCAAACTTGATTTTACTCTTTGCTTCAAATTCTCATCTCCTTTCTCGTTTTTATCGCTCTCCTGCTTTCTAAGCCATTTTCTTTACCTGTAGGAGTTTTATAATGGTGACCTGATGGGTTGTGAGCAAACTTTTGACAAAATGGGACGAACAGCACAGGTTGGTGCTACTCTGAAACTTTCATTTTTTATCAACTAGACCATAGACTCCAGAAGAAGGATAGGGGAAATGGGAACAAGGATTATCTCATGAAGGAAGGGGTATGCCCAGGTAGAGTTTTCTGGGTGGGAACTGTATGATGGTGGCAGGAATCTGTTAACTGCCTAGCAAAGAGGCACTATAGGTGTATACTAGGCTAAATATTTGTAGTCTAATACACTATATTTTTATCTGTAAACATTGAGGATTCTTTAGCATAAGACTTGTGTCATTATGTGATCATTACACCTTTCTCATATTACATTCATGTCTTTCAGGTAAATATTATATGTGGGAGTTGTTTGAATGGACAATGTAAAGGTATGACTGTCTATCTTTGAGAGATTGGGCTGCTTGAATAGTGCACAATGGCCCAACCCTGATCCTTCCCACTCATGATTGTCTTTAATTTTGTGGACCACCACTATGATTGTTTAGAAGTACAATTTATTGGAGCGTAAAGGGTAAAAAAAATCTAAAAATAAAGGGAATATTTTTGGTGTTGGCTAATAAAATTTTCCTGAAACGTTCAATGGCTTTGGCTATTTTAAATACTGTTTCAAAGTAGGATATCACATGTCTTAGTTTTTGTCTTATTGCAGGGCGTCCTGGATGCATATGTAATGTGACATATGAATCAAAATGCAGGTATTTGATACGTCACCCTGTTCTCAACTGTCATTTTGTAATTTATAATGCATTTTTCAAAATCTTTCATTTTGTCATTATCAGTTTCGCATTTTGCATTGCTAATTATTTGTGAGTCAAACTGTCAAACCAAAGTGTGTTCTTTCCTTTTAACTTGGAACTTTGAAGGAAATAATACAATAGATTTGAAGGCTCCCCTTCTCACTTTCCCTTTTGAATTTAACAACATTAATGTTTAAATAAAAGTTTAGCCATTTTAGTTTTCCCACATTTGGGTTTTGGTGCATATTTGGGAGGGGGGGGGTGTATCATATGAGGGTCGTTTGTATATGAGAGTGAGATAAATAAAACTTGACTGTAAATCAAACCATGAATGGTTGAGATTTAAACATAAAATCGTGTGATCTTTTCAAAATCAGATGATTCCTTGTGCTGCATTTTGGCTGTCCACCACCACGTCTAACAAGCTGTGCCTATTGGGTCATGGAAACCTCAGAATAAAATTTACTTCCTGGGTTATCAATCGTATTCTATTGTGGCTGGTGGCCTCTATCTATAGAGCTCTGTTCATTGTGTGTTTTACATTACACCTCTTGTGCTGTGATTTGTGCTGAAATCACGTCCATTAACAGATGTTCGCACTTCTATCGCTTAATGGAGGGTACAGCTCCCCTTTGCTCCCATTTTCTAACTTATCCAGAAACAAATATAGTTACTACTTGCTAGATCCATTGCAAAGGCCAAGTATCATGCTATATTATTATGACTGCAACAACTTGTGGACTTGTATGGTTAAAGTAATTGCTTGAACATCTTAAAGTGAGAAATGTCAAGGAAATGAAACTATTATGTCACAACTTGCCTATGGCTTCTATCCCATTTTCCATGAAAGAGCCAACTACATAGATATTAATTGCCATTTTGTTAGAGAAACTGTTCTCTCTGACAAAATCACTACTGGTTTTTGTCAACTCCAACAACCATTTAACGGATATATTGACTGAGTCTTCAAAGGGCCTTGGGTTGTGTTAGGATCTAATAGTAAGGTTTGGGACTTGAGTCCCACATTGGAAGTATATGATTCTGGTGTAGGGTTTATAAGGTCTTGGGTTCTGCAACTACAATGGCTAGCTTATATGGTATGGTTTTCTCAAGGTTATTATCAACTATTATCAGAGCCTTTCACTTCTCTCCGCCACAAACAGGTGGTGGGTGGTGACAGTGTTTGCCCGGGTCAAAGAGCTAGTGCACAGTCAGCCCACATGGGTGCTGGAGCTGTGTAGCGTGGTAGGATGTTAGGATCTAATTTCAAGATATGAGATTTTGGTCCCACATCGGGAGTATGTGATTCTGGTCTGGAGTATATCAGGCCTTGGGCTTTCCAACTATCATGCTATATTTTGTGGTATGGTTCTCTTGAGGTTCTTATAAGATCGGTTTTATTTGTAACAAGCTTGACACTTTTGACATTTATGTTTCATCTCAAGGGGGAGTGTTAGAATTAGTCACATGTTAATAATTAGCCTTTAATAATCACATAGCCATAGCTGGCTCATATAGATTATTAGGAATTAGCATGATAGTATTTATATTATGCTTTGTAAATTGTAATTACTCTCGATTTGTAGTGTCACTGTAACTTCTGTGTAATTGACACAAAATCCTTCAGTTCTTTAAACATGACAAAGGAAAGAACATATAATGTGAATGCATATATTCAATTATTTTTTAGCAGACATTAATTATGATTATTCTCTGGTTCTTGTTTCTTAAAGTACTTATATAATGATTTCCCATATTAGCTGTTGAACTGTTGACCGTTTGATATTTGAAGTTTATGTCAATCTTGATGTTTCTCAGGGTTTTAGTTGAACTTGCAATTCCATGTGAGAAACCGGGCCCACTAGTATTTCAAGGTTTCACTGTTGGTTTTCATCCACGATCATGGGAACTTGTGAGTAGCTCCCATTCTCACCTATGCGCATTTATTTGTTTGCTTGATGAGAGTATGCATAAGTCCTAGAATTAAGTTGCAGGAACACTCGATTTTGTTGTCCTTGGTAGATTATCAAAACATCCACTTGATCCTTAAAAAGTACAACCTCTAATTCTGAATCAATGCAAGAAGAGAAAGAATGATATATAATGGTGTTTTTCCTGGGAGTTTGAGAGCCTAATCTCGATCTCACCAAAAACTAATTGACCAATTAATTGCCTTCCTTTACATCCTCTGTCTTTATTTATGAAATGCTGTTAGGTACCAGTAGGAAGAGAGACAAATAGGAATGAAATGCACTTGAGACAGTATATTATGGATTTGGGTGATGCACGACAATCTGGTAAAGAAGTGTTTACATAATGGAAAAGAAAAAGCAAACACGTAATAGGCAATTTCATAGAGCCCAATTCTCTCCTGATTCCTCACTCAAGTGCTACCCCACCTTCTATTTCAACTCCATACACAGTTATACCCCTCCCACAATCTCTCTCATTCACATCACCCTTCCCTGCCTCACTGTCCCTAATCCACTGCCACATCGGCTGGCAGTTAGTCCCTTCTCTGGAAAGTATCAAGTGGATTGCACCTTTTTCTCCTCCTCTCATAGACTTTAGTGACTTTGGGCCTAGTAATGATTGTACCCGCATCAAAGGCTTATAAATTAAATGCAACAACTTTCCCAATCAGGCTTGCTCTTCAATAACAATTCCTAAAATAGTGACATCAAATTCATCTTCAAATAATAATTTTTTATCATCGAATAATTTCAATTTAGCATCAAACAGTAAATTTTAGACTTTTTTGGTAAGAACTCTTAGATTATTTTGATGTCAAAAAATTATTCAAGGACCAAATTAATGCAATAATCTTTTGAGGACTGAAGTTATGTTCTGAAATTCTTTCAAGGACCATAATTGGGGTTTATTCAGTTAAATTATAATACTAAATTTTATTTTTATGAAATTCTAGGTGAATAATGGCATGACTCAATTTGGTTTTGAGAAAACCCACCATGAATTTAGGTCAGTATGTATCTGCGCTTCAGTTACTCAAGCTTAGCTTCAATTCATACAAAGAATGCGTGTCATGTTTACTTTTTACAGCTTTCAGACAGGACAAACTCATGCAGTCCTGTTTATGACTGCAGTTGCTTCACTTTCATCCTTGGTTCAAAAGCCTATTCTTGAGGTATTTTGTTATTGGTTTTCGTCTTTGGGGAACTGTTTTTGGCTTTCCTCAAGCTCAAGATTATGGTAACATGACCTATGTTGTTTGTCGCTAATTAGGTTATTCCACCTAAGGGCTTAGAAGTTCGATTATCTGGATCGGCTGCCAGTGGGAAGCCTCCTACGACTTTGTCACCAACAATGTTGATTATTGATTGGAGATGTATGGTACCACTTATTTTAGGAGCATCAATGTTTTATAGGATTGTCTTTGTTAAAATTTTATGTTTAAACTCCAGGTGAGGTGGCCCGTGATACCCCATATGAAGTTAATATCACAATCCCAGTTGAAGGTTATGAACCGATTCAATTTGTACTTACTAAAATGTGTGGTGAGTGATAACTGGAAAACTATAAAGTCTGCTACTGTTCCAGCATTCCTTGTGTCCTTTATATCCTTTTAATTGATATGGGGGTTATGCCGATGATATTACATTCTTCTTTTTAACTTTCTTACATTATAGTTGTGAATGAATGGCTACTTCTTTTCATTCGTTGTTGCAGACTATAAACAGAATCCAGGAGGTGGTACCACAAGAGGATGGGCAATATTTGGAGTGCTATCTTGCATGTATAGAAACTTTCTCCTATATTTTATTCAACAACAAGAGTTTCACCACATTAGTTCTCTGAAGATTTTTCACCGAAGTCCTTCACAGATTAAAATGCCATCATATCAATCTTTTAAAGAATTAATCACCAAATTAGTTTCTCAAAGTTATCAAGTTATCACCAAACTAGTTCTTTGGTGCCACCACCTTAGTCCTCTGCATCTTGTGTCACCACTTTAGTCGTCTATATGTGTGAATGTAGTGCAACTGATAAATATGTATCCTTGAGGGGCTAATTTGGTGAAAAATTGTTTAAAAGACTAATACAAGGACACCTTAATCTGAGGGAATAATTTGACAAAAAAATATGTAGAGAACTAATATGACGTGACCATGATCATAGGAGGACCATGTTTAGGGATTATTCTATTTTATTTGTGTTTTGATTATGCCAAAGTAAAAATATAAAACCTAGCATTAGGTGTTCAAATTCTACATGTAGTTCATAAACAGTGATTGTCTGTCTTGTCATACCTTCATGTCATTGTTTATTGGGCAGATTCTTAGTCTCATCAACAATTTTTTGTTGTGGAGGATTCATTTACAAGACAAAGGTGGAACGCCAGGTCAATAATTTTCTCTTTTACCAGCAAATTTTAGGCCTAGGATGGTTGCTAAGTTTCAGTTCTGTCATAGGTTATGCATCTTAATTATCTGTTATGTTAACCTTTTGCAGCGTGGAATTGATGCATTGCCTGGCATGACAATCTTATCTGCCTGCTTAGAGACAGTGAGTTCAGCGCTCATACTAATTTTTATTGTTTTATTGCAATTTTTACATGAACTTCATTGATAATGAGTGAATTCTGAACTCTATGATAGACTAGGTCAATGTTAATCATCAACTAATTAACCTTATTAGGTCTGAGCTTGATTATACTAAATTCTATGACATGGATTTGAGAAATCGTAAGCATATGCTAAATTTGAGAGAATGTTCGTTACAATTATATTTTCCCATTTAATATCCAAGGAGGTGGAGAAAACAATTTGATGGGAAAGAAAACAAATAAGAAAAGTGGAGAGAACATATCGATTTTGTTTTTTTAACTGTTTTAAGTTTTATATTTACATTTATCGCCCTATATATTTCATTGGTCTACTTTTGAAAACATGTGAACCAAATTAGAGCCTTCGCAGCCTTATGATCATTATGTTAATATCAAAATTACTCCCCAAACCTCTTCATTAATAACTAGTTATGTTTAAGTTGAGAGAAAAAATGTGAAACTACAAATGTGAAATTGTTTGTATTGAAAATTTTTATATATGCAGAATGCAGTCATCTTAGAGCCTATTTGGTTTTTTTCATCTCCTGTTTTAGTTTCAAGTTACAAACCTGCACCTTGTTTATAGTTTGATTCCCATTTTCAAAGTTTATACATGAAACAATGAAAACAAAAAAAGTTGTTGTCACTAGTTCCTGTACAAACTTTTGAAAACAGAATAGCAATGAACCGAAAACAAGATGAATTTTGTAATTTAAAACTGAAAATAGGAAATGGAAACAGGAAATTAAAAGATCCTTAAATTTCTTGCCTGTACTGGTACAATTTCAGATGCATCATGGGTTTGCATTCCTAGAAATCTTTGTAAAAACTGTCACGATAATTTCAAGTGAAACACTGTCAAAATAGTCAAAAGAAATGATATCCATGGATTAAGATCCTTTGTTATGACATGATAATGTCAAGTGAAACACTATGTCTATCTCTTCCTTTGTAAATATTCCTAGGGTTCTCACTTACTCAATACCTATGAAGAGAGAGATATGTATTGTCATGTGAAGTTTCCATATGAGAGGAAGCTGATCCAATGCTCCATGGGACTTTTCACAAAAGCAATCTTATTGCAGTTTTTAAAGTTTGTGTAGTAGGATTGCTTGCCACCTCATTTGCATACTAATCTAATTAACATTTGTTGAAATTATCATGAAAATAGATCGGTGGAGCTGCACAAGGGCAAGGGTACTCGCGGCCAGAACCCTTTGGCAGCGAAACCTCTTGGGAGCGCCCTCCTGCTGCAGGTCCTTCTCAATCTCAAGGCGCATGGAAACCAGCAGAAAGAAAATATGGCTCCATTTGATTCTGTACTGCCACTCCGTTTTTTGCTTTGTACAACCATTTTATCTAATTATTTGGTATCTATTCTGCCAAATATGTTATTTGATTGATTGATATCAGGGGATTTTGAAGCCTCATTCTGATGTATTTTTTGTCAACCAAATTCATGGCTACAAAGTAGAGAAAGACGTAGTCTAATGCACATGTTTTTAAGCCATGTACATCAAACTAGTCTTTCAAGTTTTGTACAAGAGATCTTATTTGACTGAAAAGTATACATTTTAAATATCTTAGACGCAATTTTTATCATAAAAAAAGTTTTATAATCCATTTTATATCATTGTGTAATCAATTTGACTCAGTAATTAGAAGTACAGCATATAGAAGATGGAAACTCCACCTGCTATCTGACAGATTCTTTGTAGCTCAAGTTATTATATATGCAGTAAAAGTTAACTTGGGCAAACAATTGAAGGATTCTTATTCTAGCACAATTCTTATTATAACCAAGACTACTTTTAATAGTCAAAAGCCTAAAAATATAGTAATATACAAGCAAATAATGCTAAAACGCCGACAACTTTAGTTGATAGAACTATTATCCTTGAAACGAATAGGTTTACCAAACACACCTATTCCTTCAGCACATTGTATCACAAAATTATCTAATATTCGCTTTAATTACACTTTTGTTTAAATAGTTTGTATATCATAATACATAAAAACAAATGCAAAATGATTAAATTACTATTGAAGGTTTAGAAGTCAAAATTAATTAAATTATTTATTCTTTAAAAGTTAAGAGGTCGAGCTAGGCTGCTACCAAATGCAACGTCTTTGTAAGATGAAGAAAAAGATAATGAAGAAACAAATTTTAACCATTAATTATCTACCTACCATGATCATGTACAGGAGGAAGGAGTCAAAAAGTGATTCTGTCTTTATGTAAAACCGAGTGAACTTTGATTTGATTCTATATATATAAACAATGTAAACATCAAGCAAAGTAAAATTATGGATGATTTGCTTTTGTGGGATTCGAACTCATTCAAGGAATACATTTTACTTGGCTTGTGTTACAGAACCATTTCTTTTTTGGAAAGAAATTATACATAGTCAACTGAGCAGGTGAGTCCACCTTAATTAACTTTTGTAACTCTAATAAGACACAGAACATTATTAACCTGCAGATTGACCAAGCTGTAATTTGATAAAGTCATAGATAGTTTATCTGGAAGCACTATGGAATTAGGGCTCTGCTTAGTGCAAGTGAAGCATCAAAAGATTCAAAAATGTTATTGGCTGGCTGATTGAAATGCAATGTGTCTATGGCTCTAAGGTTGTAAATTTTACTAGAGCAAATTTGAATTCTTGGTTAAATCTCTTTCAGTCATTTTTTTAAAGGCTCTTTAAGTCATTTTATTCCACCTTAAAAGTTACTCATTGTCATTTCTCCTTCATTTTTTTTCGGCTTAATCCAGTTTTTGGTCCCTATCCTTTGTCATAAATATGGGTTTAGTCCCTCGCCGGAGTAAAGGTGGGGATTGGTCCCCAGTTTTTTGTAAAATAGTTGGCTTTGGTCCTTCCGGCCGGTTGGGTCAACGCCGGAGCTCCGCCAGCTGATGTGGCCTTTGCCACGTCAATTAATGAGCTTATGTGGAATTTTTATTTATTTTTTATTTAAAAATTTTTTTAAAAACCCAGATTAATTACCATCATTCAATCTTAATCTTCATCATCCTCAACTTCATCTTTTCTTTCTTTTAGAAACCCAGAAACCCAATCTGAAACTTGCCCTAATTAAATTAAATTGATCTTCATCATCATCATTTCACCATCTTCCTGAGTCAAACCAGTGAAAATTGAAATGCTCCCTCTGAAAAGACTTTCTTACGTTGAAATGAAGGAGACCAAAAATAAAATATTTTCATATCCATTCTTCAAATCAAAATCGAAAAGAACGGTGAAACTACACATCAAAATCAAAACTAGAATCGAAACTAAAAGGGTGCCTCCCATCAAGCAAATACAAGAAAAAATCAAGGTCAGTGACCAAGATTAAAAAACAGGAAGAAAAATAGAAGCATAGTTACAGGGGTAAAACAGAGGAAGCATAACACAAGAAAAAGAAAATGGAGCACAGCGTGAGGGCCTCCACATAAATTTTTTTTTCTTCCACATAATATCCAAGAAGAGGTAGCTTATGTCTTCGTCCAACAAAACCTGCCGCACTCTCACAAGCAACAACCACGCCCAGCTAGGAGAATCACAGCACCAACAGATACTCAAGAACAGAATCCATAGACACCAACCAAAGATCCAGCGCTTCAAAAGCTCAGATCTGTCACCACCAAACTGACGCCTTCATCGCGCGAGGTTCAGATCCGCGCTTCAGGTCCTCGATCTCGTCCACTATCACCACCGTTCTCTGCAAGCCTGATGTTCTTTCAACACAACGTCAAGATGGTGATGGCTGATAGAAGATTCGTGTTCCTTTTGATGTAAATATCCAGCCTTTACCCATACCCGCGTGGAGGAGGTGGAGGGTTTGGAGTTCTGAGTATTGCAAAAGGATTTCATGAAGGAAGGGGAAATAGAAGGTTGGTGGTTCTTGATGAATATCGTGTCTTTGGGTAGTTTATTAGATTTGGGGAGTTCATGGGTTAGAGTTATGATGTTGTGGCATTGGAGTTCTGGGTATTGCAAAAGGATTTTGTTGAATTTCCCCTTTTCAATGATTTTATTTAAATAATATATGAGGTTAATTAGGGACATTAATTACTGGGGTTAATTAATTTTTTTTAATAATTTCAATAAAAAATAAATAAAAATTTCACCTAAGCTCATTAAATGACGTGGTAATGCCACATGAGCTTTCCGGAGCTCTGGTGTTGACCAAACCGGTCGGAAGGACCAAAGCCATCTATTTTACAAAAAATTGGGGACCAATCCCCACCTTTGCTCCGGCGAAGGACTAAACCCATATTTATGACAAAGGATAGGGACCAAAAACTGGATTAAGCCTTTTTTTTCCAATGTGAAAGTCAATCATAAGTTCCTGAAGCTTTAAGAAACTCGATCCAGAATCAATCAAATCAATTTTGGATTACAATATTGATGTTTGAGAGTAATTTTGAAGAATTGATTTTAGACTCAAAATCAATTCTGAAATAAATTAAAGAAAGTAGCTTCTGCGTTGGACATAATCAATCGTGAGATTTTACAATTGAATTTCACAATATTACTTAACAATTTTTTTTCATAAATATGTCCAAACATATACTACTTTATTTGTGCTATAATCACTCTTTCCAAAATTAATTTTATTAAAAATAATTGTGACAACGGCCCTTGAAAAAAAGTATAAATATTGTAAGTGAAAGAATACACGTACAACAAGTGCAGTACTTCTTGTCTAGTGAAAGAAATTACATGTAAAAATGTAATTGGGTTTCACCTTAATTGTCCAATGAAAAGCAAAAGATTTGACTATAAGCAATAGCCGAAAGGAATTGATATACACTAATTGCATATAACCTTCACTGCAAGAATATGATAAGTATGTCTAGCATTTTTGCTTTATGTTGAACTAAAAGTTTACTGTTCCTTTACTATATGAATGGAAGAGATGTGAGTGAAATATGTGATAGGAAATGAAGAAAAAAGAATAGAAAGAAAATTGAATAGAAAATATCAGGATGTACAGAAATAATAGCTGTAGACTTGGGCTTCAAACTACATGCTTTGTTACCTGTTCTCAATTCCTAATTTTCCAAAGGTCTTGCATGTTTATTATTTGAAATTTTCATTTACTTAGAGATGTCACCAAACAAAGATATTCAATCACATAACATGAATGCATAACATTGGATTACATTTATAATATTATATAAATACAATTTGATAACTACAAGGGGTGACACAAGTGATGAATGTGCATTTCCTTAAGGGATTTCACCTAGGCTTCTGGCCCGGGTTCGATCCCCTCTAAGGTAAAAAATAAAAACCTTTGTGGCCAGGGACATCACTACCGTATCATGAGCCAAATTAATCACGTAGGGCCCCTTTCCCTCGTGAAGACTGGTGGTCAAAGGAGAAAAAAAAAAACAATTTGATTATATGTGAACCATTCCGAATTCAGACTATAGGTAATTTATTTTTAATAACAAAGCTATACTAACTCCACTTTTCTCTTCCCCTAATTTAGAAATAGATATCTTACCAACTCCAACTTTCCTTCATTCCTTCTCCCTTTTCTTTCTCTGTCATGCACTAATTTTCCCCTTAGTCCTTCTTCTCTATAAATACAATTCCCCATCACATCACTCATGCAATCACCTTTGAGAACTTCTCTTCAACTTCAACAATTCTTCTACACTTCTTGTCCCTTCAAGTGATACTGAAAGAAACAACAATGGCCAATTCTATGAGCCTTCTCATGCTCCTTTCCTTACTAGCCTTTGCTCCCTTGTGCCTCTGTCACAAGAAAATGGGGGGTTACCTCTACCCTCAATTCTATGACTATTCATGCCCACAAGCTAAGGAGATTGTCAAGTCCATAGTTGCCAATGCTGTTGCAAGGGAAACACGCACTGCTGCTTCGATTCTCAGACTTCATTTCCATGATTGTTTCGTCAAGGTAATTTCTTCCTATGATTCAGTTAACTAAAAGAGAAAATTATTAGTATTATGATCATAACTTTGTGATATTAGTCTTATTGGTAAACTCGGTTATTTAGTTTATGTTAGAGTTGTTTTTTTCAAATTTATGATTCCAAGTTGGTGTTGTTGCAGGGTTGTGATGCTTCATTGCTGTTAGATGGCAGTGGATCCTTTACCAGTGAGAAAGTGTCGAATCCGAACCGCAATTCAGCTAGAGGATTTGAAGTCATTGATGAAATCAAACAAGCACTAGAAAAAGAGTGTCCTCAAGTAGTGTCTTGTGCTGACATTTTGGCTCTAGCTGCCAGAGATTCTACTGTCCTTGTAAGTATTTCTTCCTTTGGCTTTGCATTGCAATTACGTGCATGTTTAGAAATTCTTCTACCATTGATTTTTAAGTCAAAATCAATTCTAGGGATGTAAGTAGCTTGTAGTGTCAGAATTGATTCTGGAAAATGAGAAGTTGATCCAAACATGCTTTAATCTTTCACTACCAAGACTTTCATTGTCAAGTTTAATTTACCACTCTTTTATGTTACAGACTGGTGGACCAAGCTGGGAAGTACCTTTAGGCAGAAGGGACTCAAGAAGTGCAAGCTTAAGTGGCTCCAACAATAACATTCCTGCACCAAACAACACATTCCAAACCATCCTAACTAAATTCAAGCTTCAGGGGCTTAACATTGTTGATCTAGTTGCTCTGTCTGGTCTACTCCTTGAACTTGTCTGCTTCTTGTCTTTACAGTTCAGAAACATTCTTGACTTGTGGATAAATTTTGATTGGCATGATCATCTTTATTCCCTCAATATTTATTTACTTAATAGATTTAGTCAATTGTTGAAGTTCCCTTATCCCTCCATTTAACAAAAAAAAAGAGTTCCCTTATCAATATTATCCTACTTAAAATTCACAGGTTCTCATTTTTTACTAAAAAACTTCACAAACTGATTTATTTAATCATTGTAGACGTTCTTCTTAACAAAACTACTAATCAAAATATTACATTTTAATAAAAATTAAAAAATCTCAATTCAAAATCAAACAAATTTTCATTAATTTTTTTAATTGTATCATATATCAAATTTGTCTAAACCCTAAAATATATGAAAAGAAAATGAACATTTAATGGTTTTATGCATATGAAAATCTAAAGATGGACCAAATTTGTTTAATTTTCAAAGAATGACTTGATTAGTTAAAAAAAACTAGAAGGACCAATGTAAACTCAGGTGGGGCAAAAATCTCAAAATTGTCTCTTCCTTAATTTGATTATGTCTTGCATTTAAATACACTTCCCATGGCTCTGCATGACTGCATCGTAAACAATTTTTGTGTCATTGGTATAGGGAGCCACACCATAGGAAACTCCAGGTGCGCCAGCTTCAGGCAAAGACTCTACAACCAAACTGGTAATGGCAAAGCAGACTTCACTCTTGACCCAAACTATGCTGCTGAATTGCGCACTCAGTGTCCTAAATCAGGAGGTGACCAGAATCTGGTTTTCCTTGACCCTGTCACACCAACAAAATTTGACAACACCTACTTCAAGAACCTTTTAGCTTACAAGGGTCTGTTGAGCTCTGATGAAATTCTCTTAACCGCGAATCAAGAATCAGCACAACTGGTGAAGCTCTATGCTGAGAGAAACGACCTCTTCTTTGAACAATTCGCCAAGTCCATGATCATGATGGGGAACATTTCTCCATTGACTGGTTCAAAGGGAGAGATCAGAAAGAATTGCAGGGTCATTAATTAAGTAATCAACACTTGATAAAGCAATATCATACATCATGAAATTGTACCCATTTTGTTTATGTTTCTTTGGTTTATTCCATAAATAAAAACGATGTTCCTTTTCTTTTCCTTGGTGAGTTGATTGATCATGAGGTCACTTCTTTAGATAACATTCTTGTGTGTATTTCATGAAATTATTTCACATAATTGGTTTATAAAGAAGTGATTGTTTACTCATTACTACTGTTTAGTCGACACTATATTGTGCAGTGAAATTAAACTACCGCATGATGATCAAATTAACCCAGCAAATATATAGTTCTTTTGTTTTAAATTAATCATAACCTACATCAATCATTAGGGATAATATCAGCAAGGTAAGATAAGGTAATGTGATAATCGTCCACTACTCTCACTTTAGAAGTAGTGCATGAACCCGGGTAAATACATGGTTGTAAAAATAGTGTGGGAGAAAAATATGAGACATTTTTTTTATAATATGCTCTGTTTCACACTTAGTTAGTTTTCTTTGTAACCTCTTCCAGCTTATAACCCTTGAAAATGTATAGTTGGGCACGTGACGTATAAGGGGTTGCTAAAATAAAGTCTACCATAAACCACTATGTAAATTTTAAGGTTTTGTGACCATCTTAAGTGTTTCATGTTGTTTTATTTTATAAAATTTAGGACCACTCATGGAGTGTAAAATAATTTTATACCTGAATTACTCTCAACCCCATATCCCATTTCATCTCTATACAGCTCTACCGGCTAGTGCCACTAACACCACTACGACCTCCACCCTTTAGTGTCGCTCCCACCACCACCATCAAAGAAGCCACTATCTCTTGAACCTCAACCACCGCTTCCAAACTCACATTCTTCCAAACTTTGCAACAAATCAACCCAACAACTTCAATTTTTTCAAAAAATATGGAAATCCACTTTTAGATGTTGATAAAACAACATAAAACACCTAAATGGTCCATGGTGGTCCAAAATTTTACAAAACCACAAAATTTACATATCGGTCCATGGTGGACCATTATTTTAGCAAGTCCACCTTTGCCATGACATTTAAAATCAGGAATAAAAACTTTACAACTAAAAAACAAAAGGTTCAATAAGTTTTTGGTCCCTAAACACTATAGTGAGAATTTGGTTTCCGTCCTTAAATTAATTTTTTTGTGATTCTCATCCCTAAACTTGATAAACCGTTTGATTTTAGTCATTTGACCATGTTGACCCTTGATGTACGTTGTTAGCATGTAGGTGACTGCTGACATGTCAGTAAATTAGCAGGTTTAACCGGTTTTTTTTGTTACAAATGCTTAAAGAGAGAAACACAAAGGAAAAAATAGAGAAGAAACGCCTACCCCCTAAGGAAAGAAATCCCTAGACGATCAGCAAGAAGCATAGGAGCAACGCCAACCCGTGGATCATCCCACACCAACATAGAAGACGACGACTCAACACCCAATTTCGCCAAGAACTCCGCAGCTACATTGCCTTCACAAAGCAAAAGGTGACAAAGCACCTCCCAATCCCGCCGAAGCAACTCTTTAACTCGATTAATAAGCGACAAATAGACTGGCCCAATGAAACCAACCCAGCCCACCCAACCCACTAGGCCCATTTACAGTTTCATCAAGAAAAAAAGGGGCAAAAGCGTAAAACCAATCAGCATCTTCTTCGTGTAGGGTTTATGCCCCTGAAATCAAATCACACACACAGTGACTGAAACTCTCAACGCTGTAACCAATTTTCATCATTTCCGATGAGAAATCACGAGTAGTAGCAGCTTCTTCCACCACACATTGCAATGAGGTTCACACACTTCTCACTTCTCCGCAAAACCCTAACACAAAACCCTAAATTCCCTTCTTCTCCTTCGATTCCGCGATTCGCACCAAACAACCAGTCATCGAATTCGAAATCGCAACAATGTCGTTCCCTCTTCGCGCGCAATTGCAGCACCGCCACGCCGGAGAAAGTGTCGGCGATCGTGGACGAGCTCACGGGGTTGACGCTGCTGGAGGTGATGGACCTGGTTGAAGTGATGCGGGAGAAGAAGGGGATCAATGAGCTTCCAATTGCGATGCTGATGGTGCCTGGAATGGGGATTAGGGGTTTGCCGAAGGGTGCGGCGAAGGGTGGTGGTGGTGGAGGAGGAGGGCAAGAAGAGGAGAAGAAGGCTGAGAAAACGGCTTTTGATGTGAAGCTTGATGCGTTTGATGCGGCGTCGAAGATTAAGGTGATTAAGGAAGTGAGGACGTTTACTAGCTTGGGGTTGAAGGAAGCTAAGGATTTGGTGGAGAAGGTGCCTACGGTTTTGAAGAAAGGTGTGACCAAGGAGGAAGCTGAGGCTATTATTGCCAAGCTGAAGGACGTTGGCGCCAAAGCTTCGATGGAATGAATGGAATAAGGTATACAATCTTCCTCATTAATAAGGAGTAACATTGTTTGTTTGAGATGCTATGTTTTCTGTAGAATACAGTGAATTATGTGTGTTTTGCTGTTGCCTATACTGCCCCAGAAGTTTATTTTCTGTGTTTCATGGAATTAAGAATTTTGTTCCGGGACCGGTTTAATGTAAAAGGGATCACAAGATGAAATAAGGAATTAGAAGTCTCTAGCTTATTAAATTAAAGAAGGAATTTAGGTACTAATACACTAAATGGACAATGGACAGTCAGAGCATGGGATAAGAGATCCTACTCAATCAGTCACGTACACCCATTGAACCGGAGTTTAGGGTATTCAATTTGCGCATTAATAGAGATAAATAATTTGGAAGTGGCTCAAACATTTGTGCTCCTTTTTCCTTGGTTGAGGTTTGAGGCTTTTTGATGTAGCGAATTATACACATGGCAATTTGTAGGGAGGAAAGGATAAGATGAAATTGCAGGGGCAACGCTTTCCTAATAACTTTCAAACTTCAAAGCTATTAGGTTTTGTGGGATTAGGGTATCCCTTATTTAGACAAACAAGTCCTAATCATTGTCTATTTTCTTGCGATTTTTTTAATAAATGTGAGTGGATTCCTTCAAATGCTGTGGATTTAACTTTGAAAATAAGGTTGAAGTGTTAGGTGATTGCAGTTCTGTATTCATTAATCCACAGTTATGATTGCCTAGGAATAAGTTCTGTATGGAAAACTGTGACAGCATAAAGTAAGGCGTCAAGTTGGTTCGATGGCATATAAAATAAATGATATTTCTCAATCTGTCATTAGGTAACATAAGCATCTCCGGCTTTATATGTACATATTGTCTTCCTGATAATAGGACATAGAGATATACTATGTACATATAATGTTAACGCCACCAAAGTGTTTTCGACGATCTCAATTTCTAATTAGCATTTTAATATTTGGACTTGCCTAGGGAAAAGACAGGATGAAGAACTTAGTCATGTGTAGCAGCTAGTGCCTCAAACTCTAGTCCTCATCAGCAGGTGATGGAAGGCAATGAAGGTCTTCTCATAATGCAAATCTTTTATACTTTCTTGTTGTTGAAAACACTGGTGAGCACATTATGCTCCTACCTCACTGCCTTTTTCATTGTTATTTCTCCCTTATTTGTTATATCTGGCTCTTTATGCCTTGAATTTTCTTGATCACTTATCAACCAATGTTGTAGAATTGGATTATGACGATGGAATCATTTTTGAACTGACATAATAAACATGCGACTTGCTGATGAAGCTTTATTACCTATTTGTTGTCCACTGAACTACCATGACCTCGCAATCATGTGTGATGGACAACCAGTGTTGGATTACACCCTTAATTGCTGTCTCCTTTTGGCTTCTGTTGTCTGTGTTCAGTGTGTAGTATATTGGTTTTTACCTTTTTATCATTGTTTATCTGATTATATGATGCCTTGAATCCTTGATATATCTCTTCTGCTTGTTTCCTCTTTTCCACATCGCAAGATCGGCTCTCCAGGGATACCTTCTCCTGATATACTGAGAGTTTTCTCGCATGCTGCAATACATTTCCATTTAATACTATTCCTTACTTGATTGCAGTATTGATTGGATCCGTCTCTAGAGTAGAAACTTTATAATTTTGCCCAACTGGTAACTGAAAAGGATTTTCATAGGGGGTACAGCTTTGCTGTTATCTTGATTGATGATTGAAAAGATCTGTCTTAAAGATTGTATTTTTTGATAACTGGTACTAACAAAAACATAAACAAATGTAACACTTACATAATTAAAATAGGTTGTTTTTTAACTATTTAGATAATAATGATTATATCATTTGCATGTTTTTTAACTAGTTTTATTTATGTTTGTTTGAAGAGAGAGAGAAATGAGTGATATGATTTGTGATGTGACAGGAAATGTAGAGAGAAATAAGAAGAAAAATGTGTGGAAATAAGATGAGTGAGAAAGTGAGATGTGTATATATCACTAGTTTTATACCCGTGCCTTGCACGGGGAAATTTATTCTCGATTTTTTTTTTTTTAAATTAGTTGAATGAATTTTTTAATATTTAATTATTAAATACAGTTATGTTCTTTTTTTTAATGTTTTTTTAAAGAATTTTGGGTGTTATTTTGTTAGTTTAGTGTATAGGTTTATTGTGCCAAAAAATGAGCAATTGTTCTGTGGTTGTTTCATATCAATTTATTTTTGGGTGAATAGCACATATATATTACTTTGCACGAAGATTTTCAAACAGACAGTGATTTATTGAAAAATAGACAACCGTGGTAAATATATGAAATATTAAAAATTGTCAAAATGATTCAAATTGACCACCGAGGTCAATATACCCAAAAAAGTAGAAATTCTCAATACGGATAAAGAAATACAAAGCAAAGTTTAGCACAAAGAATATTTATGCATAAGCAACATTAAGGGAATGGTACTACATCTTCTCCACCTTGATCTTCTTCATCATATGTGCACTTATAAATTTGATTTGAATTTTGAAATAACTTGTGGGTCCATGCAAATTTTCAGGACATTAAATGCTAATTTAAACCACTTTCTGAATCTATCTTTCTTTTCGACCTTGAAAAGAAATTCCTTGTGCACCAAATCAACAGTTTCTTTTGGTGGGTGTTTCATGCAGCCGTTCTAGAATTTATTTAAAATAAAATGAAATAAATTAATATATTATGAATTAATTTTTCAATGTAAAAGTGCTTAATTTGAATTGTATCTGTTTACCTTTTCCATTTTATCCAAAATTTCGTTGCTTTTTTTTGTTGATTAGATGACAACTATCGCTATAAAAAATTGTCAAAGTTGCAGATCCAGTATTATCAGCAACATGCATCAACAACTTGTACCTTAGGTAAACATCAATAATTAAACTAAATGTAATGTTTATTGAACAAAATAGGAATCCGCCATGCGTCACCGAATTTGATGGCAGGCATGTCAGATTTATTTATTCAAAATGGAGTTCACCGTATTGTAGGAGTGATGTGCTTGTTACACTTTGGACAAAAATATAGTGATTCATCAAAGTATGCTAATGTGTGACATTTGCAATCATGATAATATCAATCATCTGTGCTCACAATTTTCTCAATCACAGCATACACAATGAATATTGTGCGCTGTAGTAATGAATATTTGATTTAGAATTTTGTTGTAGTAACAACTGTTTGTAATATTAATAATGATAATAACCTATGTATATTTAATACATTTAAATGTACCTACCTAATGACATGCTTTTTCTAAATATGTATGTATTATAGTAGTATTTGTTGCTATTATTTTTCTAAAATTTTATGTGTAGAAAAAACATTAAATATGTTTACTGATAAAAAAAATTTCATAAAAGTAATGGAATTTTGTCCTTAATGTTGTTATCATTTAATAAAAATATCAGGAGTTAAATAAGCAATTAACTCTACCAATTATATATATTTTTTTAAAAAAAGGTAATACAAAAGTAAATGTTTTTATAAAATTATTATTATTAATATGTGTATATAAAAACTGTCAAATAACCGATCTTCAGAATTTTTCCGTTAAATAGGAAAGGAATATAGCATTTTATAATTTATTAAAATTTAATGTATTTAAAAACCAGTAAATATAAAAAAATACGCTTTTTTTTTAAGAATGGCAAAAAAAAATATGTTTTGTTCTATACAAAAGGAAACATGCTCCGGTTTTTTTTATTTATATTTTATAAATACAACTAAAATTATTTAAGGACTTATGTGAGAAAAACATACCGATCTGCACGTAACCAAATTTCCAATGTTTGTGCGTGGAAATAGTTTTAGAAACTCATCTTCTTCAATAACTTTGAAGCTTTCAAGCAGGACATTCATAACTTGAGTAGGGACTGTGTCACACTCAAATAACCTGTAAATAAAGATTATTAGTTGGAATTGTCATTAAAAGTTGTTGAAACGATTATTCAATATTTTGCACGGACAAACCTCTCTGTAGCACTCCGCTTCATGAATGTTAGGATTGAACATGACTTTTGTGCATTTTAACCCAGTAGTTAACAAATATTCCCCTGCAAATTTTTTATTAGTCAGATGTTATTTACATATTAAACCTGTTACTGTTTTATAGAGAAGATTATTTTAGAAATTAGATCAAAGTTATAAAATGTACCTTGATGCCTTGTTACTGCTCCCAGTAATATGATAACAACAACATGTTTGTTATCTTCTCCACTTAGAACTTTATCTAAATTGTTGACAAATTCGTCGTATAACAAACATTTAAATTTTTTCATGCAAAAATAATAATTTAATCGCGCTTAATTTTTTTTATCGGTAGGTAATATTCTTTTTTTTCTCGGTTTTTATGATAAAAGCTAATAACTTACCCTTGAGATTCGATTTCAATGTCTCTAATATCAGTCGCCACTCCGTTCCACTCATATCCTTGATAGTTTCCGACGTGCGTAATTTCCCCCATGACATCTATTTTCATGTTAATGTAAATGCTTGAAAGTGATAACCTACGTGAATTCATTTGAATCAATTGATTTACTTACCAACCAAGTATCTCTCATCGAAGTCATCGTTAAGAACACCATGCACGTTGTCAAATTTCAGCTCACGCAAAGGAACCATACTTTCATCATATTTAAATATCATTGTTCTATTCAGCAAGTGTATCTTATATTGGTGTCTTGATGAACTTAAAGCTTGGAAGTTATGCTATACGAAAAAATATTCAAAGCTGTATACTAATCCTTCATTGATTCTTTTTGCATGACATTCTGAACTGCTTAGCCAACATTCTGCATGTGTTGTTTGATCCTACAAATGGTGAAGGTTCATATCGATGTAAGTTTCTGAAGTAAATTAAACGGTATTAGGATAATTAATAAAAAAGTCGGTGTTTTTTGTTACTAACCTTGTGATCCATCAATAACAGATTATAGGTTGATGGTGGATTTCCTTCCCCTTCCGCTATTGTATTCCACACCCTGATGACTCTGACAACAATATTCCAGTTTTTTGTTGTAGGATTTATTTGGTCAAGATTACTGACGTGAGGATTCATGGTGTAATTTCTTAGAAGAAAATGAAAAAATATTGTGTTGTAATGGAGGAGACTTTGGTGCTATGATATGAGTAAGGAGATACATATATAGATGTTAGCTCAAATGATGCAATCCAATCAGCCTATTTTTTGTGGTTTTCTTTTTCTTTTTTGAATGTTATCACACGAAACTTATTTTTAGTTATTTTTATTTTTTTAAATTATAAGGTGGAAATTAGGGTTTTATCATTAAATTCGAGTATTTACTTTTAAATAATAAATGGCCGTACGTTTTTGCATTAAATTTGGTACCTTTAATTTTAAATAATATGATGAAATATTTGAAAATTTTGACTTAGAATTGATTGGTAATAAATTTATTTTAATTCATTTGACTTAAATGTATGTTGTAAAAGGAAAAAAAACGTGATTGATTTTTTTTATTAGTAATTATTACTGAATTAAATGTTGTAAAACGTTTTTTTTAAATTAAGTCAACGAATTAAATTTTATTAATATTTGAATTTTTTGACTTATAATTAATTGATGATAAATTTATTTTAATTCATTTGACATAAATGTATGCTGTAAAAGGCAGAAAAATGTGATTGATTTTTTTAATAGTAATTAATATTGAATTAAATGTTGTATCACGCTTTTTTCTTAAATTAAGTCAGTGAATTAAATGTATTAGTTTGTGATTTTTTTTGACTTAGAATTAATTGGTAATAAATTTATTTTAATTCATTTGAGTTAAATGTATGCTGTAAAAGGCAAAAAAACGTGTTTGATTTTTTTAAAAGTAATTATTATTGAATTAAATGTTGTACTACGTTTTATTTTTTAAATTAAGTCAACGTATTAAACGTAATAATTTGTGAATGATTAATAATTTAATTAAAATGATGGTAATCATGGCATTTAAAATATTTTGTAAATTTACAATAATTAAAATAAATGATGGTAATTAATGTATTTAAACTATTTATGTAATGGAGAAAATTATGATTATTTATATTAAATGATCAGAATTAAATTTTTTATTCATTAATACTGCTTTAAAACTATTTTATTTGTATTTCAAGAATGGAAGATATTTTATTTCACTATTAATCAATGATCTTAAAAGACGTTTAGTTGACAACAGTATTTTAAAAAACATTAAACGTGTTTTATTATTATTATTTTCCTAAAAGTTATTATTTCAATAAATTTGTTTGTAATTAGTGACTAATTCTGTTTTAAAAAATTGCGTGAGATATGCTATTTAATTTTGTTATTATTTGAGAATCATTTATTTATTTAAAAACCATTTAATAGATGTTTTTAAAGTTTTCCTTTGAGAAGGAAATAGAATATAGAATTCTTAAAACGTAATGTTTTAAAATGTATTTTTTTGAAAAGATTTTATAAGGTATTAAATATAACAGCTAATGTAGTTTAATAATTTTGCACTAAACACCGTATAAATAGGCGCATTTACACATTAATGACGATCAATTAAAAACCCCTTTTTTGAAATAACATTTAATGTGTTTTCAATATTCATATTGTAACTTTACCTAATTGTTTTTGAAATGTACCTAACGTAATTAACGCAGATAATTTAGTATAATTAAATTATGTAATTAAATCATTGTAATTAAGGATATAAAATAAATTGTTTCATGAATTTTTAAACATCAATCAACGGAATTAATGAAATATATTTTTAAGGATTAATTTGGAAAATAATTGAATGTAATTAATGTAGTTAAACTATTTTTTAATGTGAGAAGGTATGATTTTTAATAACATTATATGACAATCAAATAGGAACGTATTTTTTGAAAAGGTGTTGAGAACAACATTTATTGTGTTTTAATAATTTTGCATTAAAAACCGTGTAAATAGGAGTATTAAAATCTCGAGTACATTTTGTTAATTTTTGTCTATTTGTGATGTCTCATAAATATTACTGTCATCCATAATTTCTTTGACCGCAGAATTAGTTAGGTAGTGAAGTGAATTACTTCGGTAAAATCAACATCCGAGAAACATGTAAATTCCTTCAGAGACTTTCCATTAGACTGTAGATGGTTGTCAATTTTTAGAAGAATCGGTTTCTTCAATGCATGATCTTCTATAATTAAATATGTAAAAGATAACAATAGATTAAATTAATTTCAAAATGTGTTAGATGAAAGACTGAAAGTTGGAATCATACCTGGTTGCGTAAGAGTTCCGCGATATTCATGTTGAATGTCGTTAGCCAACAGTTTCCAAGTGATATTCCATACGTGATCTGGGTTGTTCATAATATTTGTAATTAATAATGAAGCAAATAGCCTTCTTAATTCATTTCCAGAATGATGTTCATCTGTAATGATTTCACTAACTTCTTTGATTGCATTAATGTATTCTTGATCTCCAAACGTTGCTGTAGATGGACCAGCACTAACAGGGGAATTCATTAGGGGCTAGACACGAACATTTGCCGTGAGAGAAAGTTTTAAGGCGCAGAGAACTAATTTGTGAAAAGATAGAAACATGGTGTGGCTTTATAAAGCCTTATGAGAAGAGACTTTAAAGAGACTTTGATAAAAAAAAACCTACCATTTTTTTAGAAATTGCAATTATGAGAGTAATTTAAAATGTGCAAAAGTTTTGTTTGACATTAAAATTTCAGTTTTATTTAGAATACTTAAATTATCATTATTGTTTTTCTTTTTTCTAAATTCAAATTTTCATTTAATATGTCATTAAATTGTTTGATTATTCCAAATTTGAAGACTGATCTTAGGCCTTTTTATGAAAATCATATTGAATGTCATTAAATAATTTAATTTTTGTGCATAAATTAATTAATGTATTAAACTTCTTTTATGCCATTAAATTGACTGCACATTATACGCATTAAATTTATGCATTAATGTTTTTTTACAGTATAATTTCAAATTTGATTGGAATACCTAATTTGTCATTATGCATTGATTTCATTTTTTGAAAATTTAAATTATTTCAATTTTTATAACATGAAGACTTTATTAGTATTAATGTTAGGTTAATTTCGTATACACAATTAAAGGCTAATTTATTTTAAAGTTAATCCGTTACCTATTCATTTAATATTAAACGTCTTATTTTAGACATTTTTTGAACAATTATTGTATTAAAGAACAATTATGTGTATGAAAAAACGTTTTTTTATTAAAAAGGACATGGATAGTGTTATTAATGTTTTTATCTTTGAATAAAATTTGATTGTTACACTCTAGTTTATTAAAAAACATTTTTTTAGTTTTCATTGTCTTTGTTTTACGTGAGTTTACCCAAAGAACCATGTCCATTCTTGGAATGAAAATGTCTGAAAATGTCTGAATATGTCTGAAAACATACGTCCATTTATATAAGATATTTAAGCACAAAGAACCATGTTCCAAGAATAACCACTATTAGTCACGTTCCATTGCATAAGTTTTTGAACTTCTGCATAACAGTCAAATCACTGATTAATAGAATGAATTTTTGAAATTGCAGAAGGCATATTTGGAAGCATTAGTAGTATAAAAGCCGTAAACCAAAAATTAAATACTTCTGCTTAATGTTTTTAAACAAACCCATTTAGACTATCGGTTTCGGGATTTGAGAGGGGAAATTAACACGTAAGTTTCATAGAATACCTGGATTTGTCATGTAAACTGATACATTGAATTCCTCAGCTATCTGTATCAATCGAGAATGAATTTGTGCCAGTTTTTGCTGCAATGGTTATTTTACATATCCGCAAAATTGGACATAGAGAAGGGAACAGGTTGTTGTAAATGAATTTAAATGACCGATTCATATACCCGGCGCTCAGCAAGCTCTCCTTTTCCTGAAAAGTCCACCCTAAACAAAGCAATCATTGAATCTACAGTCTGCCATCAGTCAATTTTATTAACTCTCCATATCCCATAATAAACCAATTGAAGATAACTGTGTTCAGTATCGGTAACATCACACCAAAAGTCTGAATGGTTCTTCAAACATTTTAGCGGCCAAAGCATGCAGGAGGTTGTAGTGATGCTCATAAGTGTAGGCACGAGCATAGATAATCTTGTCATAAATAGATAATGGTAAGCAGTCAACGCAGAATTATTTCTTTTAAATTCCACAATTGAATGATCCAGGAAATAGAGGAAACTTACATTATCCAAAAACTATCAAATAATGCGATGAACAATTATATATGTCAGGTAGAAGATCCCAGGCGGAAACATGATTTTCATCTATAATTTGAAAACTAAGAATAATATCAAACAAATCATTGCAATTAATTTTGGAATCAAGAAATGAATCAAGTGTATGAGTAACCATGATCATAACAATGAAGTCGAGCTCATCTTGGTGTTTAGTGTAACTATGATGTATGATATGTAATTTGTGGTTAGGTATAATATTGGGAAACTATTGTGCATCTTTGACAGGGATAACTGGGTCTGCAGAACCATGAACTGCAAGGCAACTGTGATACATCATGTGGTCTGAGATTAGCACTTATTCGTGATGGTAATTTCAGATTCAGAGTTTTATAAAAAAATGTTGAGGTATGTTTGATTTGGATGGAGAAGGATGGGGAAGGGAGAGCTTCAAGCATTCCATGTTCAACTTTATGGAAATTTCAAGCTTCTACTACTTTTGAAAGATTTTAAATTGCCCAATAAAATGGAAGTACAATCATTCTATAACCCCCTAACTCTCTTCCATTCTCTTCCTTATCCCTTTAGTTTCTCTGTTTTCATTCAATACCAAAGCATACCTTTAACAGAAGCAAAAAGGATTGTGCTAGTGTGTATGTGAAACCGAGACAGACTCGTGGAAGTCTTCAGATGCATCACAATATAATGAAGATAAAATGACAGCATGAAAGATGTTCAATAAAAAAAAATTGAAAACATAATCAAGGTAAAGAGAATTACTGTATCTTCATATGGAAACCCTCAGTCCACCTTATTAGATTCCCAGGTGCACTTGCTTTGTTTGCTTCACTGGGAATGAGAACGTAAAATCCAGCCAAGATATGTCTTCCTCGGGGTGGATGAAAACCTTCAGGTTCTGAATCAACAAACTTTGCAAGAGCTGCTACTATAAAATCAAATGGTTCCTGAAATAAACCGAATGAATGTATATCAGAGTGTAGGCAAGCTTAATACTCTGATAGATTTTCCCTCAACAAACTTACCTATGAAGTACCGGTGATGGGGTTCAAGTCAAAACTACAGCAGCAAATGGAGGCTAATCAAGTCAAAACTACAGCAGCAAATGGAGGCTAATCGGTGATGGGTTTTGGGTACTTCGCCATTGACTTTGCTACATTTTGGGTCCCATTTAAAGCATAATCAAAAACCAACATCCTTGTAAACGGAGTGCTCTCTCTACAATACCCCAGTAATTTTCCAGTATTCTCATGATTTAGCCTAGCCAATTCTGCCACCTGAAAGAAATCAATAGCATAATAAATATTTAAAAACTTGGACAACTATTGTCTGTCAACTCTTGTGTGCGGTAGTTATTGGAATGTTTCCATTTACCTCTCTCTGAAAATAGAGTTCAACGTACCCTGTCCATTGCTCCTCCCTAATGCAGAGGGAAATTACACCAATCTCAGGCCCACCTTTCATGGTCCCCTTGTAGACCACACTGTCTGGTGAGGACCCTATTATGTTGCTGAAGTCTTCACATGCCACTTCAAGATCTTGTCTGCTATACCTTCTCACATCCTTTAACATCTCAGGGTCTGCACATTAATAAAGCCAAATATGTTAAAAGCGGCTCAAGAACTATATGATGTAAATAGAAAAGATAATACAAAGAAAATTTACCTATATAAACTGTCATATGATCTTTCTGGCTTGCAGATTTTTTCCAAGGAATAACGATAGCTGATTTTTTGTTACACCTCTGGAAAGCAGCGAGAACAGCAACCAGAAAGAGAGAACCGACCATAGTTCCCATTACTATTTCTATAGCTAAAAGCCAAGAAGGTTTTGATGATCCATGATGCTTGGGCATATGTTCAGTAGGTTGGTGGTTTGGGTTCACCACTGGCTGACTCTTGGCAGGTGAAGCACCAGCTATAAAATAATAGTTCAGTGTTATTTACAAAATTAAGAAGGAGCAATTCAAGGTAGAGAGTGTCATCCAGTGTATACTGGATTTGACATAATTCACATTATTTGCAAATATTACATAGATTCATTTCCAAGTCCCAACACCAGGTTGGGTTTTAGTAAAGGAATACAAAGTGAATCCCAGTGAAAGCCACTTCACAATAAAGTCGAGACTGAGCTCACTTCATTTCTTCAGCATGATTCAAATTTTATGAGATGTCTATGAAGACACACCCTAAAGCATACCTTAAATTTTGAATGCTAAAAAGGTCGCGTCACACATACCGCATTGCATCGAAGGCCGCTGCTTGATGTCCTTGCTCTGCAGGCAGTTCCCTTGATAGCTTAAACTGTTTGACAGAGTACATGTTTTCTAAATATGGTCGAAGAGCAGAATGGCAATTGACCAGGGAATCAGAAAAGTACCTTTGAAGATTCTCCAAGCATTTTGGTATGCTACCAACTAAGAAATTATATGAAAAGTCTGCTACTTTTAATTGAGACGAATTACAGAAGCCAGTTATATTCTCCTCTGATGCATACCTGATGAAATTATCGAGACAGATTAATAAAATTCAAAGTTTGATAGGTGGAACTGGGCATTTTAAAGACTTAGTGCTAAGCCTGACTATATGCTTTTTAGCCATAGCAGTTTTGAATCTCCCTAATGCAACCCCTTTGGATACTGAATGGCTCCTATAAAGAATAGGAATCCTCAAAACCAAACCATAACAATTCAACAATAAAAATTACACTCACCATTCTTATTTGAATCCCATAGGAATCCCATTCTTATTTGAATCATAGTTCCGGAGGCAGCGTACCACTCAACCCGTTGGACTGCAGGTTTCTACCACAATGCTTCATCGGAGCAGGCTGTGAGAGATGTGATTGAAGGGAAGAATGGTTAGAATCTGCCGTGGATAGGAATGAGGCCGGGAGGGGCGATTTGGTTCATGGAACTTTGATGATAGGAACGCACTTCGGGACTAATTCATCCGCTCCCATGCTGCCATCAATTCTATGCCAAACAGTATACCCATAAACATCCCAGAAAGAAAACCCATTTTCACAGACTCAAAAAAGGAACCGAAAATGCACAACCCAAAATCCTACATGAAATAGAAGCAAATTTGAAGAACCCAACTAAAAAAAAATTAAATTCAAGCTAAAAATTGAAACTTTCTTTGAAATTTGAGAAAAAAATACTTACAGATTATAACTTTAGTGGCTGAACAACAACCTGGAATAAGATTATGCAGAGAGACCAAACGTAGCAAGCAGTTTTAAGGTTTTACTCCCTCCCAACGTTTGAGGCTTCAAGATGCGATTGGAAGGGGCCATGAGAGATGCGATCGAAGAACTCATGAATTGGAAGGGGCCATGAGAGATACGATTGAATGAGAGCTGCGATTGTTGATTTCGGATTCTAGGGCTTTTGAATATGAAAATCAAAGACGCTGAGGAAATTCTGGAAGAGATGAACTTGAAGGTTGAAACGCCAGAGGATGTTACGCTTATGAGAGAGGGGATTAAGGAGAAATGAGTGAAGGATTAGGAAAAAGGTGTAGGATAAGAAGAATGAAGGATTGAGTGCCATGTAGGATTTTTCATGATATTAACCAATCAGTAGATGCCACGTATGCGATGACTGTGCTGAGATCTTTTCCTAAATGTATATATTATGGATGGATGGATGTGTAGAAAAAGGTACCTGTTTATCAAAGTTGATGTCATCTTCATCACCATAATCTTCAAATGTTTGAAGCAACTGAGGATTTCTTTTTTATCCGTTTTCCTTTTCACTTCAGAAAATTATTCATACCTTAAAGCAACATAGGAAAAAATTAACTAAGGAAAACATCAAAATCAGTATGAAATTTCAAGGACTTAAGGCATTAAAGAGTGGCATAGAGCCACAAACCCAGCCAGTTGCATATATAACATATAACGGTTTAAACCAAATATACCACACCACCACACAACCAACAAAATAAAAGTTTAAATATAATAAGATATATAAATATTGGGGTAGCATTGAATACTGAAGTCTTGACATATGAGCACATAAGGTAACTCCCCATATCAAAGTGAACCATGATATAAAACCTTCAATTGCAAAGATATAAGAAAAGCAAAAATTAGTGATAAGAAAGAGAAAAATAGTTCATCACCACAATCTTGGATGGATAAAGAAAGGGGAAAATAGAGAAACTGATGAGGGAAGCTAAAAAAGAAGGGAGAAACACACCCATAATGATTTATAGTGTTCCTTTCCCTTTCACCATAAGATGGCTTTAATGTCAAAACTAAAGGAACCACCCCTTTATTGCTGATTTTCTGCCTCATCTTCATTCTCTAAGTAATACTGAGCAACAATATACAACCTCAGTCCAAGCTACAGGAATTGAATGGATTCATATTAATAAGCCATATTATATTTGTTGACCTGTTAATTGTGTAGAAGCAGCTGACCTTAATTTTGCTAGGAGTAGTGCTGACCTGGTTACCATAATCCTGCAATGGCAAGAGCACACACATGCATAAAGGAAATGCTCACACCCTCCACATCCTTGATTCTTTGAATGTTTCTTTGAAATATGAATGTAGCGTGGCCTAAAAAATTGAAATCCAAAAGAGACTTTCAGCTTAAATATATAGCCTAAAATATAATCCTCAACCTGAATTTTCATCTCTATAAAAATTCAATAAATTGAAGCTTGACAGGGGGAGTAATTTAAGGTAAAGGGAAATTTGAATTCAAAATCACTAATTAATAAGGCAAGGAGGTTATTTAGGGTGAGAGTATAATTTTAAGGCTTGATAAGGGGAGTAATTTCAGGTCAAGAAAAAATTCAAATTCAAAAACACTAATTATTGAGAAAAATAATAATTACAGTAAGACAACTAATCACTTAATTGATGCAGATAAGACAACTAATCAACAATTTCAGCATCTAATAAGGAAATGAATCAATCACCTAATTTTTTTGAAAACGAATAAAATAAAAATCATGCTTGAACATACCTGAGATGGTGATGAGGGAATAATGGCAGCCGAGGATTCAGACCTAACCTGCTGTGAAGATGAAATTAGGGAAGATAGGCCGTGGAGACGATATCTGAAAATTAAGAAATAGAAAACCCTAAAGCAATGAAAACAAAAAAACCACAAATCAATTAAGTCCTAAATCAAGAAATCAACATGAAAATACCTGAGTCATCGCCGTGCGCCGTGGAGAGTAGGGAGACCGCGAGAGATGATGCTCGGAGTGGCCATGAGTATGAAGATTCAGATTTCATGGTTTGAGAATGGAAACCTGCGACTGATAACGACACTGCTCGCAAACAACGGTAACAGAGGTGACGAAACGGAGGGAGGAGATTATGATAAGTTACTGAGAAGAACTCGTTGTAGATAGAGGGTTAGAAGAACAGAGTGTGAGTGAAGATGAATTCAGGTGAGAAGTGATATCAGAAAAAAAGAAACCCGTAGCCTTTTATCTTCCAGAGAGGAGGGAGAAAATTTCAAAGGAGGAGGGCGCAGACTGAGAGGAGCTCATTCACGGAACGGAGAAGCGGTGGAGGAGGGCGTGGGTGAAGAAAAACTGGAAGAGATGCTGATGAATGAAACGGTAGAGAAGGAAAAGAGATGAGAGAGGGAAGAAAAAGGCGTTTTAATAATTGGTATTAAAGAGATATGAGTGTAGGTTAAGAAAAAAAGTGTAGGATAATAGGAATGAAGGAATGCATGCCACGTAGGATTTTTTCTTATATTAACCAATCAGGAGTTGCCATGTCAGCGATGACTGGGCTGAGATCTTTTTCTGAATATATATACTATGGATTACTCTATATACCACCCAGGAAAAATCATCAAGTAGTAATCAATCACTATGGCTGATTAACCATATTTGCTGCGCTAGTTGTCAGCTAATTTAAAGTTTTAAATCTTGTAATGTTAAGTTTTGTATTCTTGTCATCACGTTAGCTTTTGTGTATATTGGACTGAGCTTGTTAGAATAAGGGACTCACCTAGGGGCCCGCGTATCCTTGTACACCGCTTATACCGCTCAAGTGGAATAAAGGTGAGGGGCGAGCGATGGTGGATGGAACCCGCTAAGGATAGGCAAAGAGAAAGTAACCGCCCAGAGGCGGGAGTTACACTTGTACAAACTCTTGGTCCGACCGATTATAAGGCCAGAGAACATATTGTCATGCTTGTGTGTCCGTTTCTAACGATGTGGATTTTTTATTCCTTATATATTAATTTTTGTTTCCTACATGGAGCATAAAAGGACAAGAATAAAAAAAAATCATCTCATCTGGCATCTTCATAACTCTTCCCTTGATCATGAAAATGAAGAACCCGGATCAAAACCCAGAATTTTAAAGAAAGAAAATTCAAAAAGGTTTCTTTCTCCATTTTGAAAACCCAGAACCTATCTTCAAAATTTCCAGAACCTACCTCATGCAAAACTAAAAAATTCCTATGACAAAAATAAAAAAAATTCAAAACCATTTAGAAAACCCAGAACCTATCTAAAAATAAATACCTTCTAAAAAATTAGCTTTAGTGAAAGACAAAATGGTAATTAAAATATAAATATTTAAAAATTAAACATTACAACTAGCATTAGAAAGCTCAAATTCATGAGCATGGTATTTATAAATGGATCGGTTGGTTCAACAGTTCCGCCAAGGAACAAGACTGGTGACCGGTCCAAAACGCTTAAAAAATTATTTATTTCATTTCAAAAAATATTATTGTAATTTTGAGTCCAAGTTTACTTAATTTTGATTATTATAGTATGTTGAAATAATTGTTCTTTTTTAAAGAGAATTAATTTTTAGAGTTTCTTAATTATATAATTTCACTTAAACTTTTCTATTTATTAGATAGACGAATAACTTTATATTTTTTAAATTTTAAAGTCAATCATAATAGGTTTAAATGACAAATGAGTGGTTAGTTCAAGTGGTATATACTTGATTCCCCCTAAGTAAAATCTCGGGTTCAAGTCTTATGAATGGAAAAAAAAATACCTCTGTTACGATTAGCTCTACATGATGTGGATGTTTCCGACTCAACAAGGTTGCCTCCCCTAGATGATACTGTATGCACAAAAATATAGAATTGAATGCTTAAATATAGAATTTAATGCTTGTCCAAGTCAACTTTACCTAAAGAATTCAATGCTTCAATTTATTAGAGCATTAAATATGTTTTTTATTTACAATATATAAATATTATTATAATACTAGTATATTTAATACTTATTCAAGTCACTTTCATTTACCAATTTTATGTACGATACTCCCTCCGTTCCAGAAAGTTTGTTGTTTTGCACCATTTTTCAATATCCCAAAATGTTTGTTGTTTTAGAAAACCAATGCATTTTTTGCTAATTTTTTCCACATATACCCTCATTTAATATATTTTCTCTCACTTATCACCTTTCATATTAACCAACCACAATTATTCTCTATTAATTACATTTTTCTCTATCTAAGTATAATTTAATAGTTGCACATCATACTAGTAAGATTAAATAAGGGCAATCTAGTCAAATTATACTATCAATAATTGTTTTCTTACTCTTTGTGTCACAACCTTAAACTACAAACTTTCTGGAACGGAGGGAGTATTTATTTATTAGTGCATTAAATATAGAATTTAATGGTTGTCCAAGTCAATTTTACTTAAATATAGAATTCAATGCTTCGATTTACTAGTGTATTAAATATTAATTTTTATTTAAAATATTTAAATATTATAAAATTAGGTATATATATTTAATACTTATTCAAGTCACTATTTTTTATCAATTTTATTATGCTTTTTTTTTGAGATTTAATTACTTAGTTGACATTTTTCCATATTTATTAAATTGTTTTAATCTTGATCATTCATGATTAAATATAATGGTCATGATTATTTTTATTTTCTCATACAAAAGTATTGTTATCATAAGATACATCCCATTTGGCCAGCCCCTTACCGCTTAGTGCACTGACCGTGTGGCGGGTGATTAGTCTCACGATTGTCGGTTGTGGGGATACCTTAGTCAAGACCAAAAAAGAAAAATAAGATACATCACATATATATATAGAGAGAGATATTATTAACTATTTACAGACAAACCATAAAATTGTGAAATAAATATTGGTAGAAGATATTATGGGAAATTAATTAGTATTTTGAATAGAAACAAAAGTCTTAAATTTTATATTTGACCAAAATCTTAAACAGACATATATAAAGGAAGACTAATATAAATTTGGTCGCGTAAATCTCGCAAGAGTGTAGAATAAGGATTCCTTATTAATTTCTTGACTTAATGCATATGAAAAAATGTCAACTAAAGTAATTAATCACATTAATAAATATATATAACCTTTGATTAATAATCCAACATCATTAATGATTTTTGTCTAAACTAATACCTTACCCCTCTCATCGTTCTTTTATATAATAGTTCCTCAACTCTATATTGCTATCATAACATTTTCCATCATATTTCTTATCAAGAATCATATTGGCCATCATGATGACAATTAGAGATCTAGCCTTTGCAATGTTGGTGCTTGCTTCAACCATCCTAGTTTTAGAAAAGGTTCCAGGCATCTCAGCTCAGCTTGTATGCAAAGGCAACTTAACTGCCATAGTGACTCAATGTGCAAATTTTGTTAAAAAAGAAGGGACGAAAATTCCACCATCAAGCGCTTGTTGTGAGACTTTAAAAGATGTTGATATCCCTTGCCTCTGCAAACATATTACCCCGCCGATTGCGAGTCAGATTAGCATGGAGAAAGCTGTCTATGTTGCCAAGACTTGTGGAGTCGAAGTTCCTTCTGGAACCAAGTGTGGAAGTAAGAATTCAACTCATCTTATTTGGTACCATATATTTATGTGAATATGTTGTTTCTCCTTCTAACAAGGGACTAATAACATATGTGTGTTAGATTGTTGAATTTTTTTCTTATTTTTCTTTGTTGTATATATGTTTTCACTACTGATGCCTTTGATACTAACAATGATCTCGCTTATTTAGGTTATATCGTCCCTCCATCACCTCCACCTTCACCTCCAGTGGCATAAACTACAACATCCAAGGCGCATGAAACTTTTTTGAACTTGATATCCACCTATATTAATAACTATGTCATCACTATGTATACATGACATGCGTCTTTATTTTTTTTTTTCTTCCTATGGTTTATTATGTCTAGTTTGAGTTTTAAATAAATTCAACGCTAATTAAAGACTAGTTTGATTTCAGTGTTTCTTTCTCTTTTATATTATTGGTTTGTTTTATTTGATATATTTTTGTAGCCAAATATCATTCTTCATCTTGATATTTTTAATGAAATCGCCATAAACAATCCAGTAGCTTCGTGTGTGTGTGTTTGGATCTGTTCCTTGATTTCTCAGTTTGTTACAGAAATGAGTATTCTAGTAGTTCTTTCTCAGGGACCACTCGCTTATAAGTTCACATTGAAGCCATTCACAATTTGGTAACCTCTACTTAGTTCAAATTGTGTTAATTTGATTATAGTAGTTTAAGATAAAATATGGTATTCATGCCCTTATTAGAGTCTTAGACTAAAAAAATGAAATAATTGTAATTTAATTATGAGATGGGGTCAATTGACACCAAGGTGTAAAAGTTTAATTAGACATTGAATCATGTTCGTCTATTATATTTTGACTCAAAGGCTATGATTTGTTTTCTTAAAATAATTTACATACTTATAATTACGCTTCTCTCCCACATCAAAATTGAGAAAAATATATGTCTTTTTTTTTAAAGAAAAATATATATGTCGATGACTTGTTTATTTTTTGGTCCTTTGCCCAATAGTCTCAACGGGGGAAATGAGTGCCACGTGACTAATCTGGCTCGGGATACGGTAGTGATGTCCATGAATGTATTATTTTTTACCTCAGAGGGGATCGAACCCGGGCCAGAAGCCTAGGCGAAATCCCTTAAGGAAATTCACATTTGTTTTGAATCTTTAGATTAAAGTTTATATTATTTTCAAAATTTAGAAGAATTAATTTATTTTAAAAATATTTTTATATTGCATAGTATCACATATTTTTTTTTATTATGTCATGTTTTTATTAATTTCTAATTTCTTATTTGTTTAAATTTTTTATACGTTTATATTCTGTAGTAGTTCAAATAGATTTAACTTTTGTTACAAATACTATCATATAAAACAAAGTAGAAAAGGTGAAATTTACAACTATAATTTAAAATTTAAAATAAAAAATTTATATATGATTAAAAAAATCTGTTCGTAAAACATAAAAAAATTGTACAGATTGTAACTATAAAATAAAAAAGATTGGTAAATATTCAAATTCCATATGATTAAAATAGACATCCGCGAAAAAATATTCTTAAAATTTATATCATAATTTAAACTATAAATACAAAAAAAAAATTAAAAATTTCAACAACAAATGATTAAAAATTGATTCTATATTTTATTTTTTACATTTGAAAATAAATTCTACATTCACGTTTTTATGTTTACCTAAAATTTAATGAGGGAGAAATTAAAGAAAGATACTAACTCAAAATTTTTTTGAAGAAAAATATTGATTTTAATTTTTTTTGAAGAAAAATATAAAAGAAATAAATCATAGTCTTTTGTTAAAATATATATAATAGATGAACATGATTTTGTATCATAAACTTCTTCTCATATCATTAATTATAGTAATTTAAGATAAAATCTTTTAAATTGACCATGATTTTTTTTATTTTTTTATTATGATGCTATAAATTGTGTACATATAATTTAATTATAGTAATTTAAGACAAATTTTTTATAGATTGATCACGATATCAATTTTTTTTATAAGAGTGCTATAAATTGTGTCAAGCAAAGAAGTGTGCAATACATAGTGTGAGGAAGAAAAAAACCGGGTCATATACCAAAAGAAGGAGAAGAGATTTAGGTGTTTATCCTATTGAGTAAATTTTTGATAGCTTATTGTTTGTTTTTGCACATTTGTACTTTCTGAGAGCTTGCTGGGTCCTTTGTATGTTTTTGTTTACTGGTGGTATTACATTTTTTTTTGTTATAAACGTGGTGTATGCAACTCTGTGGGGTGTTTAAAAGGTTGGGATAATTGTTTGTGTTCTTTGATGTGGTTGAGTTTTTTGGGTCTCGTTTATTCACATGGGAGAGTTTGTTCTCATGCTTATTCGTATCAAATAAATTAAACCTTTTGCTTTAAAAACAAAAACAAGTATATACAACATGTTTGAATATTATTTTTCATCAAGTCTATTTATAATTTAGTAGTACTATTTGTGTTAAGTTGTACATGTTGCATTACTTGATGGTCTTCTTACTTATGGATAATTAAATTTGTTTATTCATGTAGAATTCAATCATACAAGATGGGAGCAAAATCAAAGATTAAAAAATTCTTCAAATTTGGAAAGAAAAATGGTGCTAGTTCTTCTACTCAAGTTTCATATAGGGATGCTTCTACTCAAGTTTCATCAGAGGAAGAGGATGAGGATGTTGGAACTAGGGATGCTTCTACTCAAGTTTCGTATAGGGATGCTTCTACTCAAGTTACACCACAGGACTTTGGAACTAGAGATGCTTCTACTCAAGTGACTACACGTCGTCGCCATCGTCATAGAGAACACAGAGGAAGAAGATCTGCACCTTCCCATGCTCAAGAAGAAGAACACCCTCAGGGAATGGGCTCTTCGTACAATCCACCAACAAGTTATCCTCAGGAAGGAAATTCTTCACACTATCCTCAAGAAGACCCTCAAGAAGGAAGCTTTTCATACTATCCTCAAGGGGGCTCTTCATACTATCCTCAACCACACTATCCTCAAGAAGGAAACTATTCATACTATCCTCAAGAAGAAACTCATTCATACTATCCTCAAGAAGAAACTCATTCATACTATCCTCAACCACACTATCCTCAAGAAGGAAGTTCTTCCTACTATCCTCAACCATATCCATATCCTCAAGAAGGAAGTTCTTCCTACTATCCTCAACCATATCCATACTATCATCAAGATGGATACTCTTCATACCATTCTCAAGAAGGAACATCTTCACAATATCATCATTCATACTCCCCTCAACCAGGATATCAAGAATATAATCTACAAGGGGTTGCAAATACTTTCAATGAAGAAAACGCAAATGGATGTTCCATTATGTGATTTGCCTATTTTAGGTTTAGGAATAATTGCACTACCTTTAATAATTTTATCTTAGTTTCCTATCTATATATTTTCAATGCTTAAATAAATATGAGATCCCTATAAAATATGGGTTTTTTTTAAGATATAAAATATGGGTAATTTGTTTTGGTAGCAACGTTTATATTTTTTTATTAATTGCAAAGAAATTTAGTGGTTTTTTCCCTGTTAAGACAAAATTAATTCACTCCCTTCCCTCTCCTTTTTTAAACATCATAAACTTAACACCAATTGGAAAAAACGAAACTATTTAGTGATTAGTGAACAATTTGGAAGAGCAACAATTCAACAGTATTTTTATCAACAATTCTTCGTTAGTTATAAAAAAATCTCTCTTTAGAAATTGAATAAAAGTAGCAAGCAAACATGACTAGTAGTTAGTCTTATTTTATTATTCATAGTCGATATCATTGTGAAAATATAAGTATTTTTTTTATACATCGGAAAAGTACAAAACTACCAAACACTTGAAGGACTTGGAGATCAGGATAAGGGGAAGATACCAAAGTGAGATAAAGCACCCGACTCTGATAACTTTGCCTCGCGAGCCAATCTGCCACTGTGTTGTTCTCTCGTGGCACCCAACTAACAATGACGATCAAACAGACCCAGGATGTCTTGAAGGACCAAAGCCTGATCCTGGAGCACCACTCGGTTTGTGTCTGCAAGAGCAATGGTGAGCTCCTTACAATCTGTTTCACACACAGTTTCCTCACGCCCTGGTTCCAAGCAACAACTAATCCATCTCGAAGGGCTTTTGCTTCTGCGAGAAACGAATTACCCCATGTTTAATGTCTCATAAACCCAACACCCAATTTCCTTGCTGTCTCTCAGCAGGCCCCCACCACCCATTTTGTTGTCACCATCCCAATAGCTTCCATCCACATTAAGCTTCAAATAGTCTTGTTGGGGTGACTTCCATCCCATCCTCATCCTAGCGCGGTCTCCATCATGCAAATCAGGGAGGAAAATGCTACTGAACTCATCATGCTCATGACAAAGTTTCACATTTAATATACTTCATAACATAAATGAATTAAAAAATTGCTATACGTTTAAATTATTTTAACAATATTGGTTTTCAAATAAAATAAAATATTAATGAAACTATCAAAACAAAGTTAAAATAGCTTGACATCTTTTTTCTTTTTTTACATTGGTTTATTTTGAGTTAAGAGGAATATTCTCTTAGCATATTTAAGAGTAAGATTAACTATTATAGATAAATTGGAGCGGAGATGCTTGAGTACCTCTTTATGAACGAAGTTCGAAATATATATATATTTTTTCATCATGTGTTAGCTCATTTTTTTTATTCTTTTCAGCGCATTTGTTTTCAACCCTTGAAGGAGAACATGTCCAATAATTCTTCTTGCCATTACCCCACGGTCTTGAAAAGATGTTACCTTCACTTTAGGGAGTGATGTTGAGGCAGTTGAGAGCTGCTCTTAAACAATCCAGTATTATGTTCACTTAAAATCTTGTAAATGCATGTGCATCTATTGAAAGGATCACCATCTTTTTGGTGTTTGACCATCTTCTTCAAATTATTCCCAAGAGTTAATGTATCCACTTCAATTTTTTTAATTAGAATTTTAAATTTAAATTAGTAATATTTTACTATTTATGTAGCAATTTTAAAATAAATGATTGATTTAGAATAATAGTAAATTAAATTAAAATATTAACAACAAAATGTGGTCTAAAGGTATGCAAGCTTAAACCATTTGTTGGGAGATATATCCGTTTTGCGGTAATCTCTCAAACCGTCAGAAGAACTATTTTGATACTTTACATGGAGAGGGAAAGATCCAGGGATATGAAGAGTGTAATTTATCTTTCGATATTCTAAAAATAAAAAAACTCATCTAAATAAATGAATTTAAAATTTTTTTTGGCAATAAATAATATAGTTGTAAATAAATAATTTTCTTTTCCAAAGCTTGAGAGAAACGCAGCCTTTGTTCTGGACTTCTGGGAAGTGTTTTCCCTCTGAAACGCAAATACATACATTCATTCACTCCTCCATGTCGACGACAGAATCGCCTAAGCGCGACAAGTGGCAATGGGAGACCGCCACCGCCGGCGCCGCCGCTGGATTCGCCACCGTCGCCGTCATGCATCCCCTCGATGTTGTCCGAACTAGATTCCAAGTTAACGATGGTCGAGTCTCTCATCTCCCCAGATACAACAACACCGCTCACGCCATTTTCTCCATTGCTCGCTCCGAGGTTTGTGTTTTCCTTCGATTGCTGTAAATTTAGTTACCTTCGATTGCTATGAAACTGTCAGCATAATTTTGAAATTTTCAATTTCCCTTGTGATCTTGAACTTTTTGATTTGTAAAACTAAGACTCAGGGTTGTTAATGACGGATAGCGTAGCGTAGCGGAAAGCCCAAAAAATGCTATTGCGAGCCCTATTGTGGCGCGCAATAGCGGCAAATAACAGGGTGCTACGCTCTAACGCTATTGCGCCGCAATGGCGGGCTATTGACATCACTAACTAACTCGTATCCTTTCAACTTTCATTGTATCTGGTTCCTGATCTTAAGGATCAAACTCTGCTATATGTTGTACATATTGTTACTCTCATCATTCAATGCCCTGTTTTTCCACTCGTATAGCTTGATGTTCCCAGATTTTAGAGCTTATTGGGGTCTCTCAGAGTGAAATCAGTGCATACCATGTTTCCTTTGCTTCCACTTATAATTGATGGGTTTGGTCTTGATCACTTGACATCTGTTGCAAATTGCAATAGGAGAAAAACTTTTTATTTAGGTACTTCATATGTGTCATACCATGCTTCTTATGTATCATGCTTTATCTTTCAGGGATTGAGAGGATTATATGCTGGCTTTCTTCCTGGGGTTCTTGGGTCAACCATTTCATGGGGTTTATATTTCTTTTTGTAAGTACCAACTTACAACAGTGAGAACTTTATTGTATTTAGTCGACTTCTCTCACTCTTTAACAGACACACACACAAACACACATGCACACAGTCACACACACACTCACACAAGCTCAACATATCTAACTTCTTTTTCTTAGTCAGGGCTGAATCAATATGTCAATATCTCCTTGTCTACAGTAGATAATGTTGGAAGAAGAATTATTTTACTCTATGTAAAACATGCTTGGTGACGGTACTCACTCTTCATTAGTAATTAAGAACGGCTTTCAACATCTGTGCTTGTAAGATAGGACCGTTGTACAGAACCTAGTATTGTTGTTTAAAACCAAACAACTGTAGAAAAATCACTTGTTCTTTATGGTATGGCAAAGGATTCTTCCCCCCTCCCACTATACTTGAGTTCTTTATGTTTATTTTTCTCCCAGATTTGAATTATTTGTTATTATTGTTTGATTTTTCACCAGTCCATCTGATTGCTTTCCTAGAAGACCCAACTAATCAACCAAACTATTTTACAATTGTAGCTATGACAAAGCTAAACAAAGATATGCTAGGAATAGAGAGGAAAAGTTGACCCCGGGTCTTCATCTTGCCTCGGCTGCCGAAGCAGGAGCTATTGTGAGTGTGAAATTCCATTATTAAGAGGCCAAATCTATAATTGTTAGTATAACATGTATAATTCTTAGTAAGATATTTGGGTTGTTTTAAAATGTTCAATCCTGCTAGCATTTGTTGTTATGTGTTTATGAAACTTGGAGGTGAGTTTCAGCATCTCCTGAGGCTTTCCATTTTTTAATTTGTTTCTCTCGTGGGCTCAACGAGTGATGAGTGGTGATACATGGAAGTACTTTTGGTAAACTGTATTTGGATGGATTTGCCAACGAAAATTGTTGTGTGTGAGAATGAAGCTAACATAGTTAAGTTTACTATTTTTTTATTTTTGTGCATATCTTCGAGATATTGCTGACCTTTCATAGTTGGATGTTTAGGATTCCAAAACCTACCAAACATATTTTGCCAAAACTGAACCTTCAGTTATTTTAGTTCCATTGCCTTTTGTCAGGTTTCCTTGTGCACAAATCCTGTTTGGCTAGTGAAGACAAGATTGCAGCTTCAGACTCCTCTTCATCAGACACGACCATACTCTGGGCTTTATGGTCTGCTCTCCATCTAACGTTAACTTTATTCTTGGCCATTCACTTTGGGGGTTGACTTTTCATAGTATTCATGTTCATTTGTAGTTCTGCTGTAGATGTTAGATATTATTTATAGCTTAATTTTTATCTTCCACACATAGACTACCTTAATCTAAGTCACCTTGCCCAATGTTGTTATTGAAATTAGTATTTGGAAGTTGAAAGATAGCTCATTTTCATTATTTTGTTTGAGTTATAGTATTTGGTGAAGCATTCATCCTCCTAACCCAAAAATGGTTGCAGAAATTCTATATTCATCATTATGTGTAAAAGTATCAACATTCAGTCATTAATTGATGACCAGCATTAAGCATACATGTTCATCCCATTTGTTTCAGGGAATTGTTTGTATGTCATATGGCATTGATTTTCAGACTGGTTAAATATTAGAAAAAGAAAATTAGTTTTCAACTTTAATCTATGTATTGATTATATCACTTGTTTTGAGAAAGGGTGATCAGTTCAAATGCAAGAGTCAGGTACATCAGTTGACTCTCTTTTTTTTGGGGGGGGGGGGTCGGGGGTCAGGGGTCAGGGTTCTGGGTCGGCATGTTTCTCTCAACTACCTAAAACATGATAATCACTGCATATTTTGTTTATATTTATCTTTCATTATATGAATTGCTGACCAGTTATGAAATTTTATATCTATAAAAATCAAATATCAGATGCATTCAAGACCATAATGAAGGAAGAAGGATTTAGTGCTTTTTACAGAGGAATTGTTCCCAGTCTATTCCTGGTGGGTTGCTAGCTCTTAATAATTTTCTGTCAATCTTGGCAGTTGAAAATTATAATCAAGCATTGAGTATAATGTGTGGACTTATAAAGATAGAGGTCTTATGTTCAAAAAGAAAAAGTAAAATGTCTTTCTATTCCAATCTATAGTTAACATTGCTCCAGTTGCAACTAGCTACTACGAACTGTTGAATCAACTAATTAAATCCATATCCTATCAGAAACTTCATAATAGATCCTTCCAATTAATTGCTGTTAACTTTCAAGTTACTGACAGAAGTTGATTGCCATGTGATTTCCTCACAATCTCTAGCATGTTAGCCTATAGTGTTTATTGTGGTTATACATCATTATACGATTTCCTAACCAGTCATGAAATCTTTTTATCTGTTAAAATTAAATATCAGATGCATTTAGGACCATAATGAGGGAAGAAGGATTTAGTGCACTTTACCGAGGGCTTGTTCCTGGTCTATTTCTGGTATGTTGCTTCTCTTATTTTGTTTGTAAATCTTGACACTTAAAGGTTTAATTAAAAAGATTAAATATAATATGTGGAAATGTTCTTAAATAAAGATAAACTTCTTATTCACCACCCCTAAAAATGTTAAGATAAATAAATCCCTTCCAGTCTTTCTTTTCCAATATACAATGAACATTGCGCCACTGAACTCTTTTTCTATTTTGTTCCATGATTTGAGTTATTCAGACAAAGAATGAAAAATGAGGAATGAATTTGGAATCTTTTTCATTGTGAGATATGGTATTCTGACAATAAGTGCATTGTTCCAGAGGTTGAACTTTGAAACCATCTAGTGGGGTGGGGATCACTAAAGAAGTGCATGTGATTAGTTAATGTTCAAATTTTCATACTGGACCAAAAATATAATATATAATAAAGAATTAAAGATTACAGAGCATTAAAATGATTTCTAGATTTTGTTTTGATTGACCTTGAAGATATGGTTGATATGTTTAAATATGGTGCCATTGTGTTGTAGTGATCATGTTATGTGATGAATGATGATCACACCACAAACATATTCTGTTGTAACTTAATGGCAGTTGCACCGAGGAATCTGTGTGATGCTTTTGATAGTTGTAGTTTAAGGTAGCTAGTTGCAACTGTCCTGTCCCGAATTACAATTCAGGTGCATACATTTTTCTTAATCTTCATATTATATTACTCTGAACATTGGTGAAATTTAGTAAAGCCCAAAAAATTAACTGTTGAGAACATTATCATCATAAGAAAGTTTTGGGAAAATTTTAGTAATCATTGTTCAAAATATTTATAACTTGGGAACATTTAACCAGAGAGTGCTTAACTATATTCAAGGAGAAATTCTTCTGTCAACCATATGTTTACTGAACTAACAATTCCTCTGCTCTATTGTTTTTCAAATTGAAAACATTCTTTGCATAAAATTCCCAAATTACTCAACAAAATCATTTCATTACATTGGACTAAATGGTTACATAAAGCACTTCTAGAAAACTTGGCTGGAATGGTTTTAAACTTAAAACTTGGTTACTTATTAAGCTTATATAGTTTATTTATATCTCCTGATGCTATTATCAGGTTGCTACTTTCTTAGGTATGGAAAGAGCGATTTAAAACTTTGATGGCTATATTAAGTAATTAATATATTATATATTATTGTAATTATAGTGAGCTTACTCAAATTTGTGTCCTTCAGCAGGTCTCTCATGGTGCTATTCAGTTCACAGCATACGAGGAGCTTCGTAATATTTTTGTTGATTTGAAGAGTAGGGGAAGTACAGTACACCGTGAAAACCCTGATCAACTGTTGGTAAGTACATGGACCTTGAACCCATTTAACTTTTCTTATGTATGGGACTATTTACTTTTCTTAAATGATTATTTGATGGTTTGACCTTTTTGACCACTTGTATGGCTCTGAGTTCTTGCTCCTACACGTCATTGCTTCAGATTTTTATAGCAGTGATGCATGACCCGATGGTTGTTGCATGTATGTGGATAGTGGATGCTTATAATTTTGAGTAGATCCTAAATTGTATTGGTCATGGTTGGAACCCTTCCCGGACCCGCGCATGCGGGAGCTTTTTGCACCTGGCTGCCCCTTTTTATGTTAGATTTTAGCTGATATTAGTTGCATGCCTGAATGGTTGCTTGATAAGTTGATATGAGACTGCAGTCCGAACTGTGGTGTTATGTTATTAATTTTTAGGTGGTTTGAGGCTTAAGCATGTGCTGAGAAGACTTATTGAAACCCTGATAAGGAAAGTGCATCAGATGTAGGGTAGTCTAATAGTTAGAGGTAGTTGGTGGTTGAGAAAAACTGAAGTAAAACCTGTAGGAAGTATTTGGATTTAAAGGTTTGTCATCTACGATGTCATCATTTGATCCACGTAGCTTACTCCACCTAGTGGGAAAATGCTTTGTTGTCCTAGAAGAATGTTATTGCATCACATATTGGCTCATTCATCCATGCATCAAAACAATTAGCAAATGCTTAATTATTTCAAACCAATGCACTGCAATATATACCATTTATTACTTCAGATTTTAAGGTTTTGTTCAAATGGCTATCTTGAATTCAAGGACACTTTAATTGAGAGCAACATAGCTTTATGCATATTGCATATTAATTTGCCACAAGCTTTATGACTATGCCAGCACTAAAGGATTTTTTCAGCCAAGACTTATCTTTGTGTTTTGATATTTTATTATTTCCCCCAGAATTCTGTTGATTATGCTGTTCTTGGAGCATCATCGAAGATTGCTGCGATACTTCTAAGCTATCCATTTCAGGTAGAACTGTCTTCCCCCCTATCCTTTGACTAGAGAAGGATCTGGACTCTAGTGTCCTTGAATATGAATATGAATATGAATATGATTTATCAGTCATAGAAGAAGTTGCTTCCTCATGAGTCATATGGGCCTTTTCTTATTCGTTTTTGTTTTTGTTTTCAGGTTATACGGTCTCGATTGCAGGTGCAAAAATCTGATTAGAAGGATAGGGATATCATCATTTCTAAATACTGTTTTTATTTTAACTGTGCATCTTTCTCAGAACTTGACTAACACATCTTTCTCTCTGCAGCAAAGACCTGGTGGTGATGGGGTTCCAAGATATATCGACAGTTGGCATGTTGTGAAAGAAACTGCACGGTACATGTTAAAACCCATCCAGATTTTATTTTTTTTATCTTTAATGGACTAAGAAGGAAAGGGGATAATGGACTAGGAATCATAAATGTAATTGATTATTAACATCATTTCATTGCTTAATCCTTGGAAAAACGAGAGCTAAAATATATATACTGAAGAGTACTAATTACTTGATTCTACCTAATCAATACAATGTGCTTATACTCACTAGCTTCATATATTTCGCTCTGGTCTTGTAAGCTCTCATAGTTATTGAATTTTTCAATAAAAATCTGTTATAGCTTCCAATCAATCATAAATCATAATCCATACAAGAGCTACCTGTGTTTATGTATATGATATATCCTTTGCTCACCGGACGAGCCTTAAGCTAAATAGTTTCACCAACCTTCATTTAGAAATCCACCGAGAACCTACAACAGATTTTTCTCAAGAAAGAGAAACAAGGTCTTTAAATACACACATCTCATCAATCATAGCTTGTTGTAACCACTCAGGATGGATAGGGCATCTCCTGCTATCAGGGACTAAACAAAGGAAACAAGGAATAAAGACAAGCAAAATGCAATCGAGACGACATGATGATAAGCTTAAAATAACGGATTCTGATCCGATGAGTACCTTTTCAGATTGCAATTAGAAGGTTATGACTAGGAGGTGGGGTTGGTGCAGATGTAGGATTTGGATTTATAGGAGAGTCTACACTCTACCAAAGTTGCATTAGTTGTATTAGTCAAAATCAACTGAGGAGAGAGGATAGATACCCTTTTGGTTTGTGTTTAGGAACCATTAGCTAAGGTAAGTTTGAGCAAATAACTAAAGGTAGGAAGTGTACCGAAATAAGATTTATTATCAGAGATATGGTTGGTGACACCAAAACTAGAACCCAAGGACCAACAGAAGAGAGCTAGGAGATACAAGCAAAGGTATTACTAGTATGTGTCTTGAACTTAAGGCCTAATGCTTCTTAAAAAACACTTCAAAGAAATCATTGTAGGCTGCTGGTTTAATAGTGGGATGTGAGGTCTGATGCTCTTCAAAGTTTAAACCAATAGACGGGTAGCTCTTCAAACGACTTCACGAAATCAACACAGGTAGCTAGTGTTGCAACGAGACCAATATATGGGTCATTGGAGTTTCCAAAATCAGCCTTGGGTTAGTGGACAAGAAAGAGAGAGAAAAAGGTTCAAACCATGTCTCGAACATATACACGACTTCGAATTATTAAATGACCTAACAAGGTCAAACTGGAGAAGAGTTGAGGCTGGTGATCAAATGCAACAATCGACAACACGGGAGGTGGCTCCAAGCACTGTCTTGCGCGCTAGGTTATGCAGGCGAGTAGGGACACGTAGCTGGAGAAATTTGGCGCATGGGAGCGCGTGACTAGCAGTTGAGGCTGAAACTCTGTCAGTGGATAGATCAGCTACTGCCAATGAGTTGAACTTTGGTGGTTTGGGCAAGAATAGTTGTCTGGACACATTGCAAGGGATGACACGGGAGGAAAGCAGAAACTGGAAATGATACACATTTTTCCGGCAAAAGGTCCGGGCAAGTATTGATTAGGGTTGCTTCTTTTTAGATTCTTGAGACCATGTTGATGTTCCAATAGGATAGAAAAAGTAAAATGAGAGAGCATATAATTGTTTGATTCTCTCCATACAATGTGGACTAGGAGAATTATAAACACCGAAGAGAAACAATTACATAATTCTACCTAATCAGTACAGTGTATTCAAATTAATGTGTATTTAAATTGATATATATTCCACAAACACACAATTACTTCTGTGTGTATTCAAATTGATATGCTCTTGGTCATTTCAAATTGAGTCAACTTTTTGTCCAATGTCCATTATATATTTTGTTCTATTCTTGCAGATTTGAAGGTGTTCGTGGTTTTTACAAGGGAATTACCCCGAACCTCTTAAAAAATGCTCCTGCTTCTTCGATAACATTTATTGTTTATGAAAATGTTCTAAAATTACTGAAATTAGCTAGAAAGGAATGACCATTTATTTTTCTTTTACCTTATGATTTTTTTTTTTCTCAATTTTGGTAATTACTCTCTGATTTGATATTTGTTGTATTGGGAACTTGTTCATTTATCCTGTCACTTTAATTTTTATTGATGGGATTCTCCTCAAGATGTAATCTAGCTATATGGATGCAATTCCGGGAGATAGAAGAATGCTTGCCTTTGCCATATGGATGCAATCCCTAGGCGGAAAAAATGTAATTTAGAGATAGTTATTTTTATAATTGCTGACTATTTTTTATTGTTATTAAACGTCATTTTTACACCGAAGGACTAAAATCAAACTCGCTTACAAAATCAAGGATTAATTTGACCATTAACTCATTACTATTTTATTATTCACATATATATATATATGTATATATATTTAAGAATAATTTATTTGTTATAATATATTTATTTTATATCAATAACATGTTGGTTAGTCGGACAAACTAAATCTCCAAAGGTTACAAGATTGAACTACAAGAAAACTCTTTGTTGGAAAGAACCGATTATCCCAAACAAATTAAGACTGTAAGGAAAAATATTATTTATTTTATGTATGAATTATTATTTTATCATTAGAGAGTAAAAATAAATAGATATATTATTGAAGTCTATGAAGTGGATATGTGAGGTGAGCAACGGGCGGTTACAGGCGGGTTCGGGTGACAAAAAGGAGAACCGTAATAAACTGAAGACAACCATATACACACCGATCCCGACCGTTTTCCTTTTCGGTTACTTCGGGTGGCGGTTTCATCGGACGGCGGTTTTGTCGGGCGGGTTCAGGCGGTTTGTGTCACTGTTGAATCTGGAGGGAGAAAGAGAATAGAAAGCCCAGGAAGTTAAGGCGAGCAGAGGGAATCAGCGAGCAGAGGGAATCGTAAGTGGAAGACAACGATATTGTAGGGATCGTGACCATATAAGGAGGATCGTGAGCAGCACGATGAAGAGGAACACCACTGTGGACAAGATCATGCGGCGGAAGACCCTTCTCTTCTTTGCGGTGGTCGCACTCCTTCACGGTGTCACCTACATGATGTTGCGGTTGTGAAGTGCGTTAGGCGTTAGCATAAGCTGTAGGTAAGAGGTGACTAAGGCCCCGTTTGGAAAAACAGTTTAATTAAGCATTTATGGTCATAAATGCTTCTAACATAAGCGCTTATTCATAAGCTATTTTTTAAAATTTATTGAAATAAATTAAAAATAAGTTGAAAATAGCTTATGGCAGGCCATAAGCTGTTTGCATAAGCCCTCCCAAACACTGGCGTTAGAGCTTATGCTGTTAGATAAGCTCAAATAAGCTCTTCCAAATTGGACCTAAATGAATAAATTATTGAGGGAGTGTTTATGCTTTGTTTGGTTGTGGAGAGTTAGAGTAGAGAGAGATGAGAGGAAGAGAGATAGAGGGAGGAAAGGAGAACCACCCTTGTTTGGTGTGGGAGAGGAAGGAGGAGGGAGGAGACTTTTGATGTGGGACCCACCAAAAAATGGGGTCTCTCCAAATTGGAGAGAAAAGGAACAGTAACCCAATAAATCCACTCTATCTCTCACCTATTTCTATCTACTCAACTTCTCTTTTTTCTACTCTCTCTTCTCTATCTCTCTTTTCACAACCAAACATAGTGTTAGAGAGAAAGAGAAGGAATGAAGAGCTTATGTGTTGTTGTTGCTTTTTTGTGAAATTGTGTATACGTGTGGATTTTTGGTGTGACTTTATCACATAGTTGTAAATCTTATCCTACATGCTACAGCTTTCAATTCACTTTAAAAGATTCACAAAAAAAGAGAGAAGCACGTGACAAGTGAGACTTTAAACAGGCTATGAGTACAACCTATACCAGTTGAACAGACTGAAGAAGTGACAGCAGCAGGCTAAGACTATGAGCTGGAACCCACTCTCTACCCACTGTATTAGTTACCACTCGGTCGGGTGCGGGTTTCAACGATTTTTTTTTTACACAACCCGCACCCGCCCGAACCAAACTGCTTCAATTCGATTTCTTTCAACTTTTAACCCGAATACCTGTCAAAGTCTGCCCGAATGCTTCATTTCAGTGTTGGGTTCCTCGGATACGGGTCGGTGAAGGTTTGATGCTCACCCCTCATATGTCCCAAAAACAATTTTCGATCCAGAAGCACTAAATATGTGCATCAAAAGCAAGGACATTAATTTCTGAAACCACTCTCTGAGCGTATGGTTTTCCCTTTTATTCAATTTTTATGGGTTAACTTACCAAACACACAAGCACATTAATTTCCAGTCCTTTCCCTGCTGCACTTTTCCTTCCTGCATTGTCATGTCTTTCAAATCTGGTTGATGCATCCATCCATCAACTGTGCGCAGCGAAAGGCAGAGTGGTCAGGGGATTCGGCCAATGTGAGTGGGTGGTGGGATTTCTTCCTTATCCTTTTGCTGTGGAGTGGCAGGCTTATCTCTAGCTCATCCCATTGATTTGATTTATATAAACTTGTTCCATGCACCATTCCGTGTAGATCAAAGTCTCAAACAAGTTAGTTAGTTAGGTGCAATTGGTTCCAACACCAACATGCATCTTTTACTTCAGAACCAACTTCTTCACTCTCTGTGGACTCACTCGGCCACTCCTCTAATCCAGCTTCTTTCCCAGGTCATTTTCTCTGCCTTCTCACAATTTTTGTCATGTCCTTCGCAATAATATTTTTTTTTGTTCCTCTACTCATTCATGCAATTTTACAATTTCAAAATTTCGGCATATATAACTGTTTGTGTGTATAAAGTATGAACCACTATTCTTTTTGTTTTTTTTATAACATGATAGTGATTAATTACTGATTAGTGAGTCTTGTTTCATACTCAAAAGCACTTTGTAGTTAAAGTTACCCAAACAAAATTTTAATAAATATATCTAAACATAAATTATGTCACTTTAATTTACATTTACAAAAACTTAATTTGGGCTAGATTTAATTCTTGTTTGTTTCATTGTCACATGAACAGAAATAATTCTTTTATTATTTTTAATTATTCTGATATAGATCGTGGATATCATTGTAAATTTATCATGGTGAGTCATCTTTGGTACTTTGCTTCAGGGTACAAGAGGAAACAACTAAAAAGGGGGATTATGGAAATTTTCTCACAAGTGTGATTTCCTTGATTAGTATAAGGTAAATTATATTATGTTTAATCTTTCTACTTGAAAGTGTTAGTTAATATTTTACTAATAATTGTGAAATCAAATGAAACTAGACAAATTTTGAGCAAGTACTTGATCTTATTTTAATATAACGTGTGTTCTTAGAAGCATGTTTATAGAAAATAGAAAAGTTCAATAAATTTTTTGTGAAATCAAAAATATATCTCTGGCACAAAGCCTAAGAATACCAACCCAAATTTTTCATAGGATCCTAATTTTCCCGAGGAAAGTGAGGTACCAGAAAAAAACAAGGCTTGATTTCAGGATTTGGGTTTGGCACCCCACCCTTTAGGCTACGCGCCCCAGCATTTTTTTTTTATTCCAAAACTACCCATCGGTAAATGATTTGCCGATGTCAAAATAACAATCGGTAAATGATTTACCATTATTGTTCCTCAGTATGAACACCTTTATCCTATTACCCAGAACACGAAGAACAATATCGGTTAATCATTAACCGATTCTTATATTGATATCGGTATATCATTTACCGATTGGTAATCTGGCAGTTTGATCACCTTTTCACCATTACCAACCCCTCCACCAACCCCTCCACCATTACTCCTCCCTCCAACAACCCCCACCAGCCCCCCATAACTCGCCCAAACTACCTTATTCTACCATTACTCCACTCCTCCCTCACATTTCACCTTCCCACCACCACCACCATCTCCACATTTCCACCACCACCACCACCACCAAGGGAAAGCTTTTAACTTCTGGTAAGTGGTGTTAGCTTTAGTACTTTATTTATAGTTAGTTTAAGTAGTTAGTTGTTAGTTTAAGTAGTTAGTTTAGTTAGTTAAGTTGGTAATTTAGGCTGCTGAATCGTGAATCGAATCGGTAAATGAATTGCCGTTAATGTATCGGATTATGATTTACCGTTATTATACCGGAATTTGATTTACCGTTATAGGGTCGGTTATTGATTTACCGTTTTTGTTCCAGGGATGATAGAGTCCTTTTTCTTTGGTGAATCACAATTGATACATGCTGCTGGATTGGAAAATGATAATCCAGAGGAGCAACCATCACTAGCTGAACCTCCGATTATATCTATAGATGTCTCTCATTTGTATCATACTGATCAGGTACTCATTGCACAAATTTTTGCATGCTTTGTTTATGCCTTGTTTTATGCCTTATGCCTTGTTTATCCTGAAACAGCGTTTCCCTTTGAAAGATGATCTTATGAAATGGGTTCGCGACATTTCTATGGCAAATAATTTTGTTTTGGTGACAACAAAGTCTGATAGTGGTGCGAAGGGAAGAAAAGAATATGTCATTCTGGGGTGTGAGAAGCATGGTGCGTATATTCCCTACAGAGAACCGGATCTTGTTGAAGGAACGTCAACACAAAAGACAGGTTGTCCTTTTAGGCTAAAAGGATGACGTACGAAAGATGATAAAGGTTGATGGTTGAAGGTGATGGACGGTAGACACATCCATCTCGCAGCTGAGTCACTAGTTGGCCACAATTACGCTGGTAGACTGAATAGTGAGGCGAAGGAGGACGTGATAAATCAGGCTAAGACTTGGGTTCCACCTAGAAAGATGTTGGCGTCCTTAAAGGAAAAAGATCCTTCAAACTTGACTACCATCCAACAAATTTATGGTGTTTGCAAGCGGTTCAGACAATCCGTTCGTGGGTCACTGACAGAGATACAATACTTGCTGAAGAAGTTGGACGGTGAGAAGTATGTTCACTTCGAACGAAATGAACCCGGATCGGAAGTGATTAGAGATATATTTTGGGCTCATCCGAATGCCGTCAAACTTTTCAACACATTCCCATATGTAGTGATCATGGATTGCACATACAAGACCAGCAAATACAAACTACCCTTGCTCGAGATTGTTGGCCTGACCTCCACGGATAAAACATACTCAATAGCATTCTGTTACATTGGCAGTGAGACCACAGAGGACTACATTTGGGCATTGAAGTGTATGAAGTCTCTGATTTTCGACCAATCCAGGTTGCCTAGAGTGATTGTGACGGATAGAGATCTTGCTTTATTGAGTGCTGCTTCACAAAGCCTTCCCACCACCACCCATTTACTATGCTTGTGGCACATCAACAAGTGTGTTTTGACAAAGTGCAAAGAGTATGTTGGCACGGATGATTTTGCTCAAGAGGTTATGGACAAGTGGGCCGAATTGGTAGATGCTCCAACAGTTCCAGAATTTGAAGCTCATTGGATTGAATTGTTTAACATGTGCAAGCATAAACACAAGTTGAAATTTGCCACTTATTGTTCTACTACATGGTTGGTCCACAAGCAGAAATTTGCCAAGGCATGGACAAATCATGTGATGCATTTTGGAACAACAACAAGTAACAGGTACAAAAATTATGTTATGACTTGTTATATGTATTTCATTTCATAGATTATTACAATATTAATTCTTACATGTGCGTTGTTGGTTTGCAGGGCTGAAGGTACACATGCCAACTTGAAGTTGATGTTGCGGAACAGTAAGGGTGACCTGGCCACATCATGGAATGCGTCGCATAGTTTGACCACCAATCGCCACACTGAGATAGTAGCATCGTTTGAGCGCAGTATGAATAAAATTGATCACCTTTTCAAGACCCCTTTCTACACAAATATTAGGGGATTTATGTCAATCAAATGCCTGAAACTCATTGATGCTGAACTGACAAGAATGCGAGCCTGCGGCGGCAGATGCGATTGCTTATTGAGAGAGACTCATGGACTACCTTGCGGTTGTCAACTTGCAGGTTACCGGTCAACCACTCTCCTCTCAACTACTTTCAATTATTTATATTTGTGATTTAATGTAACATGTCTGTGAACTTGCAGATTATGAGAGGATTCCGTACGAAGCCATTCATCCATTCTGGAAGAGCCTAAGTTGGGAGCATGTACCTGTTGCAGATACTGGCAGCTCAGATATTTGCGGACTAAACCATGGAGAGATGCACCCAGAAGTTGAGGCACTGACACGTTATTTCCATTCTTTGGATACTGGAGGGCAGAGTATGGTAAGGAGGAAGCTTCAAGCGATATATTGTCCTGAAAGGAGTACACTATGTACTCCTGAGCTTCGGATAAAGTCCAACCGCACTGCTAAGTTGAAAGAGAGCAAACAACCCAAGGGTCGAGCAATAGGATCCTTGACTCGTGATCCTTCAGCGTTTGAACTTACAGACAAGAAGATTAAAGAGGAAATGAAGTCTTCACAACCAGCAAAGAGGAAGAAGCGTGTGAAGAAGTCATAATAAGTAAAGCATTTTCACATATGAGCATATCATTTGAGTCATTTTTTAACTTAATCAGGAAATTTCCAATCAATCGTTTAGCAACTAACCATAGGAAAAGGAAAATATAGAGAATTAGTTGTTAGTTTGCATGTGAATGTGATTAAATTAAATTTCTAGCTGTGTTAAGGTCAAGCAACCATCATCACAAGCAAACAAAAACAATAAACAACTTTCCTAATTACAACACATGAAGCATATGATTTGAGCGCTTAATCTTTTCCAATAAACAATAAACAATAAACAACTTTCCTAATCACAACACATCAAATCTATCTTGATCTTTTCCAATTCTCAACAAATCAGCAAAGTAATCATGGAAGCTAAATACATGCCATGGTTAAATATTGGAAATAAATTTTGGAAGTCTGCACTGTCATACTGTCATACTGCGATAAAGGGTATTTTCTCTTATAATTATAATTCTGATTTGAAGCGTATTTTTTCTAATTTGTTTTGTTTTCTGTTTAAGGGGTGGTGCTGGTTCAAGATGCCCCTTGACAATGTGAAGGCAAAGATTCAAGACAAGACATTGCTGACTACAACATTCAGAAGGAGTCCAGCCTTCACCTTGTGCTGCGTCTTTGTGGTGGATTCTAAGTTGGGGGAATTGTCTCTGTCTGTGCTGTTGGAACTTTTCAAATTTGTGAACTGTGTGTTATTGGGTCTCTGTTGACCCATTTGAACAATTATGGTTTGTTATAGCCTCTTGAACAAGTATCATTTGTTGTGGCCTCTAATGGCCTGTGATTTAATTCAGCAATTTCTGGTTACACGAGGTACATATAGCTAAAAATTTAATGTTTATTTTTGCTTCATGAAAATTGTATTGCAAAAAGGGGGTTCCAAAGATTTCTAGTCATTAGTTAGATGATTTAAGATTAGACAGGAAGAAACAGAGAAAGGAAAAGGGAATAATGGAAGAAAATTGCTTGATGGAATTATGTGAAAAGAAGATGATTATAGTATGAACCACATCATCAAGCACATGATCCTCGGCCAGCTACTCCTGTACAACCTGCGCCCCATCCCGGGGTTGAACCTGAACCTGGGCATCTATGTCCTCCATTAAAAATTTTGGGAAAACCCTTTTTATTTTCTGGTACCTCACTTTCCTTGGAGAAAGTAGGGTCCTTTGAAAAATTTGGGTTTAGGTATTCTTAGTGATTGGGCCGCAAGGGTTTTCCCCAAGTTTAATGATGCACATGCTTGTGCGAACTGTGACATGTATGTGCAAATCGAATGGTGAGGCCGTGAAGGAGGAAATTGAGTCTTTTTCTTCAAAATCTAAAGGAACGAATTCTGAGTAAGATAAGTCACGTTTTTTATCATCAAATGAACAATAAGAGGTTAGAAATGAGCTCAGAAGGTCAAGAACTTACAAAATACAAGTTCTAGAAAATTCAGAAATTTTCCGGCGAAGGACTCGCCGGAGAAGATGTCCGGAGGCGGCGGATGTGCGGCGGAGATCAGAGATGGGAACATGGTTGGATTCTCCTCTCTTTCAGAAAAACGTAAGCTTTGGAATCGTCTCAATCGGAGATCGGACGAGGGAGAAAAACATGTTTTAAGTTGATGATTCTCGCCGGGATCTGGACTGCACGGTGGTGAGGAAGAACATGATGAACATCGAAGAACAAAAACCCAGAAACAGCCCAAACGAGCCCAGAACTTCGCCAGAATTTCCAGATCCCATATTTGGACATCCGGAAACATGAAGATTGAGTTTTTAGAGAGCTTTGGTCGAGTTTTCGGGGAGCTTCTAAGAGGGACAGATTTGAACATGATGAAGATTGAACCCAGATTTGGCCCAAATCAACCCAGAATAATTCCAAACTTTCCAGAATTGATCCTTGGGCTTCCAGAAACGTGATTATCAAGTTTTTAGAGAGATTTGGGCAGGTTTTAGATAGGATTCGAAGAGGACAGATTTGGTGATGTTTAAGGTGATGGTGGCTGCCATAGGAGGAAAGCTTCATGGCTTCTGAGTTTAGGAACATATGAGGGAGATAAAGAGAGAGAGATAGAGGAAGTTAAAGTTTCATAAGTGAGGGAGAGGAAAGAGGCAGAGTAACGGTTTGAACCCTTGTTGATCACGTAAAACAATTCAAAGCTTCCAGAACAAACATGCAACACACAGCAACTCCGCAGGGACAAATGTCACAGGCACGATGTTACAACATCTGCTTCGACATCAGATTGTTTTTGACAAAATGCAAGACAACTACAAGTAACAACAAAAATATTTTATCGTTGGAAAAAAACGTATGTCAACATTTATTGCAAAAACTATAGTAGCTGTTTCGATAGATTTGTACATATGTCATCAACTTCAATAGTCGTTATGAAAAATACATATATATGTTGAAAATGTTGACGATATTTTCTTAGAACAAAGATGTTTCTCCTGAACCATTTGACAATCTACTATTTTTTTTTTTGAAATGGACAATCTACTAACTTGTTCAAAACACATTAAACAACTATCTACTATTTTTTTTTTGAAATGGACAATCTACTAACTTGTTCAAAACACATTAAACAACTAAGTTAGACAATCTACTAACTTGTTTGTTTAACGTGTTTTGAACACACACCATGATTTGAAATTGGCTAGAGTGATGTTGTATATTATGTGTATCATTGCTAAAATGGTAGTGAGTGGGGGCAAAGCAAATCCTACTGTCGTTGACGAGAATGAGGAAAATCAATTCAAAACAAAATGAATGAGAATTTGTTTCTCAATTCATGCTCTATTCATTCAGAGGTTTTATTTCTCTTTTCAGGTTCCAATTTAAAAAACAAAAACTCATTTGTCTTATGCAGAATGTGCAACCCTAATTGGTGTGGTGTATTGGTTCATGAAACTAAATTGAAAATTTAGGAATTTTTGGGGTTAGATAATGACCATGGCAGTTTGTCCTCATCCTATGTTTCAACACCTATATTTTGATTCAATCGTGATAAATTTTGCTTAAAACTTTGTTCTTTCTACAAAGGAACGAAACCAATAAGAATGCAAGAGGAACTAGTTCTCGATGTGAATAATGCTCAATTCACACCTCAAAAATGAGGTGGAGAAGTGGAATGAGGAGAGAGATAAGAAGAAAAGAAAAAGTAAGAAAGAAAAAGTATGAGATGTGATAGATGATAAGAGGAGAGAGATAGTAATAAAAAGAGGTGAAAATGGAGTGTTTAAAAAATGAGGTGTGTATATATATCATTACTCGGGGTTTAAGGGGTCACGTATGGCTTTAACAGATGAGACAAATCCTGACCGTGTATTTTAATCCAACAATCTATAATTATTACTCTCATATCTTAGAATAACTCACTCCTCTCACCTGATATGCCCATACATGGATGGATCCATGTTTAGGCTTGGTTTTAGTCACACCAGCTTTTTTTTTTTTTTTTTTCTTAAAAGAATTTATATGCTTTCATCGCAAGCTACTCAAAAAATTCATTAGAAGAAATTTTGCTGTAACTTGCTATGTGCTGCTGTGGATTTCTCATGCACCTCCTATTTTTCAGCCTCCACTATTAGTGTAGTATAGATTGTTGTCTTCCTATTGTATTTGCCCTGTTTTATTGTTCCTGTTTCTTTACTGCACTATTGATTTTACTTTGTTTCTTTTGTTATATTTCGTTGTAAGCCTAGTTCTTCTTGGACTGTAAACTCTTATATTTCCATGAGAAACTTTCTCTCATGCTTTTTATCTATAATATTTCTCTTTTTCGAAAAAAAAATATTTTCAATATATTTTAGTCTATAATTTCTTTTATATTTAGCCACACTGATATTTAAGGTCTGGATCCGCCCCTGTGCCCATATAACTCACCCCTTCACGAATTCCAACCATCATAAGCACGACGTCTCTTCACCAGTTCACCTCACACCCACTTCACGAATTCCAACCATCACCACCAACCATCATCACCACTCATCAAACAAAATGATTAAACATCGTGAACATAAACACCCAGAACTCACCCTCAAACCATCTTCTTCATGCCTCAATCTCTCTCTGACGCGACGTCACTCACCTTCGCTGCACGCCGACCTCTCGTGCCACTCGCCATCTCTGACGCGGTGTTTCTCTACCTCGTCTTTGGTCTCAGAACTCTCCTCCTGGGTTTACGGTTTACCCTTCCCCTCAGCCCTTGTCTCTCAGGTCAGAATCTAAACATGAACTGCAATTTGAAAACACTTTGCTATGTCAATGAACTACTTAAACTGTGTTCAAGGCCAATTAAGATTTGTTTTCTGGTAACTGTGATTAATTTCTTTTTAGGGTCTGAATTTTGTGACCTTGTGTTCTGGCCATGATTGTCATCAGTTCCATTTTGTTTCCACAATGCGAAATTCTGCTTCTAAATAATTGATTCTCAATCTTCCTTCTTATCCAATTGCATTCAAATGCTGTTATATAATTACTAATTGAAACCTACCTGACATGGGATAAGGAATGGATTCAATTTTCTTTCTTTTCGCTAGTCCTGCCACTGAATTTGTGACACATTGGTGAATTATAGGGGTAGCTAGTAATCCCTCTCCGGTCATTTTTATAAGAAATGCCTTGGAAAAATCACACAAATCAAGGAAACTAATATTTTTTATAAAAAATACTTAATTTCATCGATGTCTTTTCTTTTGACAAGAACAAGAACAATCATAATCATGTTAATTACCATAAATTTTGACAATAGCCATTGGGTGCTTGCAATTTCTCTCCAATTTTTTGCATGGAGAATATGTCTTTATGTATTTGAATGAATTATTTGACTTAATTTAATAAGAGTGTTTCTTATAAAAATGACTGGAGGGAGTATGTTAGAAGTCTCACATTTGCTAGACATATGATCAATCAAGTGCTTATAAATGGTAGAGCAACCCTAAATTCTTGGTTTGTATGTTGGGTTGAGTTAGGTCTCCGTAATTCTGATATAGTGGATGTCTCATATGCTATGCTCCCCATTTAAATAGGGGGATAATTTTTCTTTTTGCTAAATGTTAATTCTGTTGTTGCAAGAAATGAGTGAACTAGGAAGTAGTAATATTTTTACCGATTTCTATCTACTTCGGGGCTAACTCTATCTTTGACTCCAATTTTTGTGTTAGGATTTCAAGTTGCTAAAGGTCTCAATTCTATGTTTATCCTATGACATTATAACTGGTTTCTATCTATTTCTAAATTTTGACAGTACTTTCACATAATAGAGATGCAAGAAATTGTCTGATCTAAGTAGCTTATAACGTAGTTTTTACCTTTTACAATACTAAATTAGTGCATGCTCTGCAAATCTTCTGCAAATTTTGATTTACTAAATTAGTGTCATTTTACATGATGTGTATCAGATTATGGTTTTCAATGAAAGTATTCATACATTTGTTGTTTTTTTAAAGCATACATTTACTATGTTGTTACATTTTATTTGTTGTGACATTGATCTTTTTCTTTGTTTTGTATCTCACCCTATCCTTGAATTTTCTCTTTTTAGGCCATGACACTTCCTCCCATAGACGTAATTCTTGAGGGAGTTGGGGTAGCTCCGGATTTGAATACCAATCCAACTTCGGATTGGAATACTAGTCCCATGGTTGTTTATGCACATATTTTATCCAATATTTTTGGTTGGTACCGACATATGAATGTTGATCCTGGCACGGAATTAACTAATGATATTGTTGCTGCATTAGCTGCAGAGGCACCCCCACCAGCTCCACCTACCTCCCCCCCCTCCAGTTCTCCATGTTGTCCATCCTGAACCTGATCCACCTGTCCCTAGGAGGGGACTCTGCACTAGAGGTCAGGCACGAAGAGGTGCATTTAGCACAGCAAGGGATTATCGTGCGATGTAGACTCGACCTAGGAGATATTTAGACTAGGAGGGATTCAGACTAGACTAGCGGTGAGGTGGGAGAGAATTGGTGGTAGGAAATATACCTATTAGCAAGAAAATTTGCATATATGCCAATACTACTTATGGGAAGACCAATGTGAGAGGTTGAGGGTAGCCATGTAATAACCCACCTATTTTGTTTATATTTTGACTTTTTTAATTCAGATTATTTAATGACTACTTAAATTTGTGTCCCACTACTAATTTATTTACCAATCCTATTTTTTTTTGAAAAACAAATTCAACTATGATTTTACCTATAATAAAAATCACCTCAATCATGTCCAATCAGATTTAAACATCCTTAATTCCCATTTGAAAACCTCTTTAATTCCTTTCAGTTTTCATGGAATTTCTTTATCTTTTGTCACTCTCTGCCTCCTAATTTCGTAATGTGAAAATAAATAAAAAATGGAAGCCTCCCAATCTAACTAGTAACAAATAGAGAATTGGAAATCTGGTCAAGAATATTCAATCACATGCTAAATATTTCCTTTTTTACTTGGGTGTCTAAAGTTCTTCTCTTTAGTTGTTGTTTATATGTTTTTGCTTGAAATGAAAAAAATGATGCAGCAGCTCCGTTTTGAGAAGGGGAACACTCTTTCCTCACGTATGCGCTTTTTATTATATAATTAATTAGTATAGACTAAATATGTTTATTTTTCTCTAATTCCAGTGCGAGCCCTATATTCACAATCAAATTATAATCTATATATATATGTAAAGCTCACTTGAGCTATAGGTATTAAACACTTGAAAAACTGCATTAAACACATTAACAATCTATTTTAATTTCCATTTTCAGTTACTTATGTTAAATGAAATCATTTTTTAGTCAGTATTCACTGTACTGCAGAATTTAAGTTTCCAATGTGGTCAATAGAGATTTCAATACACTTTGCACACGTATGTGTTTCATCAAATCCAACTTCAATTACAAAGATGACAGATGCTTCTCAATGAGGCTGACAAGTAACCAAGGAAAGTTACACAACAACCTGAAACTGACAAATATAAAACTGACTACACAACACTTAATGAAAATGACAAATGTGAAACTGACAACAATACTACATAGTGACATTAAAGAAATTATTCCAACGGAATTTCCTTCAGCTGCTCAAAGAAATCTTCTATATACTATATACATCACGTGTACAATGTTTTTGAGCACACTTTTTCAATAACAATGTTAATTGAAATTAATACTGTCTCTCAATTTCATAAATTCTGCACAAATCCATAACCTCCCATTTCAAAGCAGTGAACCACCCTGCAAAAACTGATAAAACTGATAAAACTTGGCAATACAAAGAGCCTATTCATCTACCTACATTAATTTGAAATAATTGAATTACACTAAATCATGCACTATTGCATATCTCTATATAAACAACTCAAACACACTCAAATCATACATACCTTAGACTTCAACATCCTACAAGAAAAGAATGGCAACTGTCACAAGCTATTTCAACAAGTATGTCATTTTTTCATCACATTAGCAACAAAAAAAAATTGTCCTTATTATATATTACTCATTTCTTATTATTTCTTTGTTTCAGGAGAAAGATCATCAACAACAACAAAGAACATACATTCCTTAGTGATCTATCCTCCACTGCAAGTGATTGGAAAATTAAAGTGAGAGTTTCACAAATATGGGACACTCTCAATATATACAGAAACAAGGACTTAATTAGCACTGATATGGTTCTAATTGATGAAAAGGTTTGATACTTATATTGTCTAATAGCTTTTTATAATCATTAAACAAACTTCTCTTGATTTCTAATTCTTACTCTTGATTTCTTATTGTTACACTTTTTCCAGAGTAACTACATACATGCTACTATAGGGAGAAATTTTGCACCCAGATTCAAGAATATTTTAAAAGAAGGGAAAATATACACAATCACAAATTTTATGGTCACAAAGAATAAAGAAAAATTTCCTGTGGTTGAGAAAAATCCTTTGATGTTACAATTTGATTATACAACTATAGTGAAGGAAATTGAAAATGGTGATAGCATAATTCCCCACCACATTTTTGAATTTGTGAACTTTGAAGATTTGCCAAATCAATATGACAAAGATGTTCTAACAGGTAAGTTTTTGAAATTTTTTTACCAAGTTATTTTATTTAATATTAAGTAAGCATATTTGATTCAAATAAAATAATTGTATCATTCTCCTCATTGGTAGATGTTATTGGAGTTATCACCAATATAAGTTCAATTGAAGAAAAAACAACTCCTCAAGGCCAAGTTGATACTGTGACTCTTCATTTAAAAGATATGAGGTACAAAAAAGCCCCTCTTTAAAAAATCTCTTTTGAGTGTCACAACTACAACTATTATGAACTTAAAAATATACTCAATAGGGGAAAATTATTTTCCAACCTATTTTACTTTTTCTTTTTTCCAGGGGAAAAAATGTCAGAGTCACAATATGGGATGACTATGTTCCACTATTTCAGCAAAAAATGAAAGAGAGTGAATCTAATGCTTCTGAACCCAAAGTTGTCATTTTGACATCAACAAGAGTCAAGGAATTTCGAGGTATATTATATTACCATATTTGGAAATATGTAAATGAATTCAAGTTTAAGATATGTTAAGTTTAAACAAAGTTATGAATTTGCATACAGGGGAAATTTCTATTTCTACATCAAGGTCTACAAAAATTTATGTCAATATAGACATACCAGAAGCAAATGAGCTCATACAATCATTCAAGTAAGAAATTTGTGATATTTAACATGCATTTAACACTAAAATTTATATTTAGTGGCATATATTCAATTATATATTATACAATAAATACAGAGATTCAGATGAATTCCAAAAAGTTGCAACTTCTGGTATTACAAAGTCTCCAATGCTTGATATGGATAAAAAGAAGACTATATCTGAAATTCTGGAAATTGCAACCTCAAAGAGTGATATGGTAGATAAGTTTATTTAAGTATTGTTATTCTTTAATATATTCCTAAAGGAAATGAGTGTATCATTGAAACTTTTAATTATTTAAAATGTAGAATGATACCTATTGTTGTGCTGCAACTATAAATGACATCTTGCTGAAAAACGGGTGGTTTTATGTTTCCTGCCCTCATTGCAAAAGAAAGGTCTCTAACACATCAACAAAGTTCAGTTGTGATTCCTGCCACAAGAATGTTGACTATCCAACAACAAGGTAACCAATACTTCTAATATAATATATTCAATGAAATGAAAATTAAATTATTAATGTTCTATATTATTTATATTAGGTTTCGATTAGAGCTTGATGTCAGAGATGCTACCAATTCAACTATATTTGTTGTATTTGATGACATTGCTGAACAAATAGCACATGTGAAATTACATGATCTTTTATCAGCCTTTGAACAGGTCAGGAACAAACTAATTTTGCCCATTTTTCAATCATAATGAAGACACGTAGCTTATTATGTTAAAATTATGATTCTAATCTTTATCCATCTATGATTGTACAATATAGGGAGATAAGAGGGATTTGGACCTACCTCCACAACTCCTGAAAACCATAGGCTCTTCACATGTTTTTCAAATAAAGATGAGTACCTACTTTGAGAGTCATGAAAGGCAAAGTTTCACAGCAAATAAACTTTTGAAAGCAGTGGTGAAGGTGATTAAAATTACTTTGTATTTAATCTAATAATTAACAATTAAACAATGTCAATTAAATTGTAAAATAATTCCAAAAAATTCTATCAGATTGAGAAGGAAGCTGAGAAGGAAGCAACTGAAGTTGAGAAAGAGGCTGAGAAGGAAGCAACTGAAGTTAACTTACCAGACAAAGTAACAGAGACCATATTGGAAATCAACGACTCCTCAATTGGATCTCCAGATATTAACATGTCAGATTCACCACAAAAGAGAAGAAAATTGAGGTAAAATTAGAGAATTTCCTAATGAATTTTAACAAATATATATTGAATACTAACTTCTTTAACAACATTTAATTCAGGTTGCAGCGGGAAGGGAAAAAACCAAGTTATCCAGAAAAAGAAGAAGAGAGTTTTGAAGATTTAGATTCTTGAAGAAAAAACCAAGTTATCCAGAAAAAGAAGAAGAGAATTTTGAAGATTTAGATTCTTGAAGAAAATAGTTTACCTAATACTTTAAGGTGTTTCTTTTAAAGCATTTCTTCGATAAAATCATTGTACTAGAATTTTATGTTTATGTTTAACGAAATAAACGATTTCTCTTATTACTAATTTTCATGCTTCTTTTATAACACTTAAATCAGAATATAAATGACACACATGCGCAATGAAAATAAGAAAACAAAGTCCAACCTGAAGTGAACGCTGCAAAGTCCAACTTGGAGCATATTCCCAATCGCTTAGAAGATCTGCATTGAATCTCTGCAACTTCACAAATAAAGACCCAATAAGTCCAAATAAAAAACTAATTAATCTCAATCCCCTAATAAATAAAAAACTAACTAATCTCAATCTAGGCTGAAATGAGATGCTCTAAAATTAGATTGAATCCTAAATATGATAATAACAATAAAATGATTTTAAATTGAAAAACCAAATTACAAACCTAAATCTCTTAATGGAAAACTCAAATCTGTATATCTATGAATCATCAACAGGCTATAAACGTATACACTAAAGGCCTACTTATAGACCAAGTGAATCCAAACCTAATAACTAATCCAATTCTAAGCTGAAATGAAATAAACTAAAGTTTGAATGAACTCCCTAAATACCAAAATAACAATTAAGTGACTCCGAATCGAAAACCCTACTTACAAAATTAAATCCTCAATACATAAATAATACAATGTAAAGCATTTGGTTCCTGGATCAAGCACTACCTAAAGTTGATCACACACCTTTAAGATGTAGGTGTGACATAGGAGTCCATCTACGTGAACTACCTCAATGTTGTTACATAATAAATTTTATGAAACTCAGACAAAACAAATTCTTAAACCAAACACACTAAGGAATTCTCATTATCAAGTTTCATGTATTTTATAAAATATTCAAGTGAGTTTTAAATATTGCCACTCTCTTACAATATTTTTCCCACTCAAAGCTACTTATTACTCCTTCAGAACTCATTACTATACATATATTCTCTCTCAAACTTATAAATCCAACATGTAGAATACACAATGTCCAGTTTTAAACTTAATACAAAATCAAAGAATCAAACTTAATAATCCACATTATTCAATCAAAATCACTTGAGCTTAATATTACAGATTGCTTTGATCCATTATTAATCTCAAATTCCCAGAAAACCGCTCACATAAAAGATGATCTATCAGAAAATCAGGAAATAGAAATGAAATATTCAGCTTCGAAACAAAAGCAGCTGTAAAAATTCACCAAACACACATATTAAGTTAACTTAAATCCCCCCAATTCAACATTAAGTTCATTTGTATATCTCACAATAGATCACATAATACTGTTGTTGATTAGAGTAAAAAAACAACATGAGAGATTAAAAAATAAAATTATAAATTGGAAACCAACATAGTTATGCACCAATAATGTGGTTGGGTAATAAATATTAAAAAAAAACTTTCCCTTCTACTAAATTCTGAATAAAATTCTCATATCCAAAGGTTTTTAAACTAAAGTTACTCCAGAAAAATATAGCATTAAAACGCATTCAAATACAATAAGCACTCAATCAATGATATATTAATTAATAACACTAAAACGTTAAAAAAACTTTGACATACTCATTACTAATAAAGTTGTTACTAATTATTGTTTAGCCTAAACATAATAAAAAAAATGAGAATTAAAAATAATGACAAAATGTTCTTTCATTTTCATAACGGTTTCTTCTAATTATTACCAAAATCAATTCACTCATTCATAGTCATAACCTATCAGAATAGATCCCTATAAAAAAAATCTCACAACATATAGTCAAGACAAGAAAGCCTCTAATGTTCTTTCACATTCATAACAGTTTCTTCTAATTATTATCAAAATTAATTCATATAAATTCATATTCATAACCTATCAGAATAGAGCCCCTATAAAATAAAGATCTCACAACGTATACACAAGACAAGAAAGCCTCTAGAAATCATATGAAACTCTTGGCAAAATCTTCTTCCACAGCTATAACATATATGCTACAGGTAAGTCAATTCTTCATATTATTAATATTTATTTTCGTCAAAAATTATCATTAAGACCATTCTACCTTTCAACTCATTTGTTTATTGGTGTCTTTTAAATCATTATTAGTTTCATACACTACTCAAAATCTTGATCCCACATGAAGTTCAAAGCTCAGCAACCAAGTAAGAGTACAGGTCAGCTCTATTGTACAATGGTGAAAAAAAATATCTATTTATTTTGTTGTTTCAAGTTTGTTTAAGTTTCTGTAAATTATGTCTTTCTTTCCAACTATTTACATGTCAATTGACAAAAAAACACAGTCTTATTCATACCAAATTATAAAAAAACGAAAAAATATCATGATACTAACTCCAATACAAATTTAAACATTTCACCAACAAAGTTGCAGAAAGGGGCAAGAGCATACTCCATGATTTTCCAGCCAACATTGAAATGCGATCACAAAGAATATCTTTACCTAATGGGAGAGTGCAAAACTTTTTCGGCCTCACTCTTAATTGTGAAAAGACAACTGCAAACTTAGGTATTATTTTTATTATCATGCTCTGAAAACAAAATTATTTAAATATAAATATTATCATTTGAGATAAGAATTACTAATTATTTTGCTGAATTTTTAAACAGATACAATCAATCTATCAACAACATCAATGCAAAGAGGAATTTACCAAAATACATTCGAAAGGAAAAGAAAGCACCATAGATCGAGCACGTCAACACAGATACAACAAAACGGTTAGTCCAAAAAAAATTGTTTTCAATGTTAAATATATGTTTAAAAATAACATGTCAACAGTTCCACATCCTAAATGTAATTATAAAAAAAAATGAAAATAAAGGAGACAAACGTTCCTCCTAAAGACATTCCTACGGATGACAAGCACTAATGTTTATGTAGCTGTTGGGGATGTTTAGTGGGGTAATTTTGTTGCTTCTTTCTGATCACCTGCTTCTGTCTTTGAATGAATACGTGGTATTTTTCTTTCTTTTACTAAATGTATTCTTCATCAATAGTTGTTGATATAACTCTTGAACGACTCTTATCTTAGATATATTTACCAATGTTATAAAATTTTGGTTATTCCACATTCCCATTTTTAAGTATTTCTGCCCCAGTTGACTACTCTAGATCTAACTGTAATCTTTCTTAGACTTGAAAATGCTCACTTTAGGAGTGCAATTCTATGCCACTATTGTAAGGTGATGCATTACTTGACCTTAAAGGCTTTTAGTTCCTTTCAGAAAAATAATTTTTCTCATCCCTGTATATAAATTGATGCCTTCTGTTTCCTTTCCTCAAAAAAATTTAAATATAATGTAAAGTGAATTGTTTTCCAGGTTCTGCTGCTTGCCCCTTCCTAAGTGCATACAAATGTGGCAAAGAAACCTAACATAACATCTTTCCCACTAATTACTTTAATCTTTGCAGAAGCAAGCACATCCAATGCACGACCTAGATCAAAAAAAGCTCAAAATAAAAGGACAAATAAGAAAAAGGCCCAAACCTCAAATTTAGTCCCAAACCAAAATGGTTAGTACAATACCTTATTTCAATACTAATGAAAGCAACACATTTGAAACCACTATTACTAATATACTTGAAATTTGCAGGTTACGGATCAGTTTATATGGATATAGGATGTCCAAATATCACATGCGAAGATTGTGGAAGCTTTATGTGGTATGAGGAAAGAGTGGATAAACCACATCGACCAAAAAAGCCAAAATTCTCTATTTGTTGCCAACGAGGAAAAGTTCAACTACCACTACTTTTAGAACCACCAGAGATTTTGCAAACACTTCTAAGCTATGAAGGTGGTCGCCGCTCAGCGAAATTCAGGGAAAAAATTCGAGCATTTAATTCTATGTTTGCATTCACATCCATGGGTGCTAAAATAGATCATACGGTCAATATACGACCAGGTCCATATGTATACAAAATTAGTGGGCAAAATTATCATAAAATTGGAGGGCTCATACCTGAAGAAGGAGAAACCCCAAAATTCTGCCAGCTTTATATCCATGATACAGAAAATGAAATCCAAAATAGAATGTGCTCCTTCAAAAAGGGAGCAAAGGCAGAAGAACTTGATGCAACCATAGTTGAAGATCTAAAGGAAATGCTTGACAGAGAAAATCCCATTGCCCAACTTTTCAGGATGGCAAGAGATCGATTATCTGCACCTGGAACAGCAAATGTCCGTATCAAGTTACTTGGTACTAGATCAACAGAATCAAGACAATATAGCAAACCAACTTCATCAGAAATTGCTGCTCTTATAGTTGGAGATTTTGGAAATTCTAATGGAAAAAGAGATGTAATAATAGAACACAAAACTATGGGGTTCCAAAGGATAACTGAATTACATCCTTCTTTCATGGCCATGCAATACCCATTGTTATTTCCCTATGGTGAGGATGGATTTCACTTGGAAATTCCATATTCTCAAACGAATGGAAGAAAGCGAGAGAATGTGACAATAAGAGAATATTATGCATATCGAATACAACAAAGAAGCTTGGAAGGAAAGACCCTCATCTCTGCAGGAAGATTATTTCAACAATATATTGTTGATGCTTTCACAGCTATAGAAGAAGATCGGTTGCGATGGGTAAGAAAAAATCAAACAAAGCTACGCACTGAATTGTACAAGAATGTATGTGATGCAGTTGTTCGTGGAGATACCATAGCGGCTGCTACTGGTAAAAGAATGGTATTGCCCTCATCTTTTACAGGCGGGCCACGATATATGGTCCAAAACTATCAAGATGCTATGGCCATATGCAGACATTTTGGGATTCCAGATATTTTTATGACATTTACTGCTAATCCAAAATGGCCTGAGATACAATATATGCTTGATAAAATTCCGGGACAACTTCCTGAATCCAGACCAGACATCATCACTAGAGTTTTCAAGCTCAAACTTGATCAACTCATGAAACACGTAGTGCAAGGACAACATTTTGGCAAAATAATATCAGGTAAAGATCCTTACTTTAAAACTTAACTTCATCAACTACACTACATATACCTTTTATCCCTATTAAGTATTTAAAATTCTTAGTTAAAACAATATTTTGTAATTTAAATAATATATATATAATATATATATATGAATATCATTGTCATTAAATATACATGTTTAAAAAAAATTACACTTCTTTGTAAATATATATACATATATGTGTGTGTATAACACAAAAAATAGACATTCTATTTTAATCTAATATTTTCTTTTTCAGCATTATACACCGTAGAGTTCCAAAAGAGAGGACTTCCTCATGCTCATATTCTTCTATGGCTTCATCAGAAAAATAAGTACCCAACAGCACAAGACATAGATAAGATAATAACAGCAGAATTACCATCTGAAACACAAGATCCAGAGGGTTTTAATGCTGTCACACAGTTAATGGTGCATGGACCATGTGGAGAAGCAAACAAAAATTCACCTTGCATGGTTGATGGTTTTTGCAGCAAAAATTATCCAAAAAGGTACAGCCCTGAAACAATGATTGATAAGGATGGATTTCCTACCTATAGAAGAAGGGAAGATGGAAGACATGTCCAAAAAGGAGACATCAGGTTAGACAACCGCTATGTCGTTCCTTATAACCGAGATTTGTTACTCAGATTTCAAGCACACATAAATGTGGAATGGTGCAACAAGTCAAGAGCCATAAAGTATCTTTTTAAATATATCCACAAAGGCCCTGATAGAGCAACTGTGCTGATAGAAGATAATGTGTCTCCCCAAAACACACAAACACCACTCAAGATAACAGAAGTTAATGAGATCAAAACATACTTGGATTGCAGGTATATTCATCTGTTTAAGTCTTTAAATTTATACTAATTATCAATGTCAATTTTGATTAAAAAAAATATTTAAAACACTTGAAAATATCATATGCAGGTATGTCTCCGCATGTGAGGCATGCTGGAGAATTTTTGATTTTGATATACACTACAGAACTGTGGGAGTTACCAGATTAAGCTTCCATTTGCCCGGTGAGAACTCGATCACTTTAAGAGATTCAGACCGATTGTCAAATGTCATTACAAGAGAAGGAATTGAAGACACCATGTTCACGGAATGGATGAGAATGAATTCAATCCACCCCGATGCAAGAAAGTTAACATATTTGGAATTCCCCACCAAATTTGTTTGGGATAAACAAAACAAAATATGGAAAATAAGGAAGGTCGGAACAACAATTGGCAGAATTTATTATGCACACCCAACATCAGGTGAAAGATATTACTTGAGAATTCTATTAAATATAGTTCGGGGGCCACAAAACTACGAAGAAATCAAGACGGTAGGTGGCGTGACGCATGCATCTTTCAAACAAGCATGTAATGCTCTAGGTCTCTTGGATGATGATAAGGAATTGAATGAAGCATTGGCTGAATCAGGGCATTGGGCAACAGGTTTCCAACTGCGGGACTTATTTGTCACTCTGCTCCTTTTTGCAGAAGTGACAAATGTCAAAGAATTCTGGGAGAAGAATTGGCAATTGTTGTCTGAGGACATACTCTACAACAAAAGGCGATTATTTCATCACTTCGGTTTGCAGCTAACCGAACAACAAATTCAGACATACTGCTTGATTGAAATTGAGAAACTTTTGATCAAGAATGGAAAGCAGCTAATTGATTATGATGGAATGCCATTACCAGAAAAATCAGCAATAGAAGCCTTGGATAATAGACTTATTCGAGAAGAGCTTAATTACAATATTCAGGAATTAGAAGAGGAGCATGAAAGATGCCACCCATTACTAAATGAGCAGCAAAGAGAAATATACAATCATGTTATAGATGCTGTGACAAGTAATACAGGAGGACTCTACTTTGTTTACGGCCATGGAGGTACCGGAAAAACCTTTCTCTATAGGACAATCATTGCAAGGCTCAGGGCTGCAAAGAAAATTGTGCTTGCTGTTGCTTCATCAGGTAATTAACTACTTAATACCTTATTCTTTTCTAAACATAATATTCATTCAATTGAATCATTCAAATATATCATAAATTCTTAATCTATATAAGACAAATCAGCAACATAAAAAATACCCAACACAAAAAATACTTTATACAAAACAAGATATAATATGCAGAGATAGACTGTAAGAAACTACTCCTTAGAATGCAGAGATAGACCGGAAAAAATACTTAGCAATATTGGTGAGATAAGTTACCTCGGCGGTGTCGTCGAACATGAACTCGCCCAGGTTACTGTTGAAGCCAAGACACACTGTCCCACAGCATCTCTCACCACGCCACCACAAATGTCAGTATGAAACCAGAGAAATCAACAAAAACCCAAAACCATGCAAATTTTATCTGAACCTACAACTGACCCCTTTTCTTCCATTCCCTTAACAGATTATCTTTCATTTTCTTATGTGGTCCGTTCGTTCATCATGTACTATAATTACATTAAAATTAACAGAGTAAAGATTCCCTCTTAGATACAATGTAAAAGTGTGGTGAATTGTGGAAAGCTGAGAGTGGAGAGGGACAAACCTGATTTCGGGATAGACCGGTCTTTCTTGCCAACAGATGCTTATCTGCATCGCTCGGGTACCTGAGAAAGAGACCACAAAATGACATCAGTTTCCTTCCCCTTAACTGTAAACCTTCCCTCACACTCCTGCCATGGTGGGTATCGGTGGCCATGATTAGACGAAGGATTGATTAGGGTTAGGGAGAGACAATACAAATCAAAGTACGCCGCCATGTCTGTTGAGATCGACCACGAATTGGGAGAGAGGAGCTCAATTTTCTTCTTGATTTCCCCCTTTTACAGCCACAAATTTGATAGACCATAAATTTCATGTTTCTCACTTTGAGCCCCATTCACGTGATTTTCCCCTTCTGTTGATCTTTTACTTTTGTGTTTTAAATATAAACAAAATTATGAATTAGATTATTTAAAATATTAAAATATAATCAATTATATGTTTTTTAAATACATACTTTTCTTTAAAGATTTCTAACCGTAAAAAAAGATTTGATAAAAACTAACACATCATGACTATTTCAAATTTCAAAAAAAAAATCTTAAAAAATTATGGCAATTTAAACTTAATATCATTAAAAAATATTTAATTCACTTTATTAACAAGACCCCACCTTGATTACCAGGAAAGTTCACAAATAGAAATTTATATAAAGTGAATTTAAATCATACATAAAAGCCCTTGATATTTTAAATACATAGTTCAAAAGTTACAAGTATAATTACTCAGTGGAAGAATCTGATGATCCAATTTGTTACTTTTTTGACCTAGATGATCCAGTTTTTTTTGATAAATTAAAAGAACAAACGGGAAAATTTTAAAAAAAATTAAAATTAGATGATTTAAAATATTTGAATATAATCTATTATGTATTTTTTAAAGGATTATTATGCATTTTACAAATACTTTCTTTTCTTTAATGATTTGTTAAAAAATAAAACTTCATAACTATTCCAAATTTAAAAAAAAAATCATAGTTAATTATACCAATTTAAAATTAATATTATTAAAAAATAATTACTTCGCTATAAGACGTATTCTTCAAAAGAATTTTAACCTTTAACACACCTGTTTCAAACATGATACTTCAAAGAGAGAATCAGTGGTTGAACCAAAAATTAAATTTATTATCTATAAATTGTTTTCGCATAATGAACTATTGCACTATTAATTTATGTTAATTCTTATAAACATTGAAAAAAATGAACACACATAAAAAACTATTATGCAAAAAATAAATTTAATTCTTATAAAAATATAACTCCCTCACCCCTCTTTATCTTAATTTCAGGGATTGCATCACCATTACTACCAGGAGGTAGAACAGCTCATAGTAGATTTCAAATACCATTGGATCTTTTTGAAGAGAGTACATGCTCAATAAAGCAAAATACTCACCTTGCTCAATTAATAAATCAGACAGATCTGATTATTTGGGATGAAGCACCAATGACTAAGAGATTGGCATTTGAAGCCCTTGATAGAACATTGAAAGACATTGTTGGTTACAAGAACCCTGACAAAGCACTCAAGCCATTTGGAGGAAAGACAACCCTTCTTGGGGGAGATTTCAGACAAATACTACCTGTAATACCAAAAGGCCAAAGACAAGACATAGTCCAATCATGTATTAACAGGTCTTACTTATGGGACCACTGCAAGATCTTTATGCTGTCCAAAAGTATGAGAGTTAGTGATAGTTCATCATCTTCCCGACTTAGTTCATTGGCATATGAATTCAACAAATGGATATTGCAGATTGGTGATGGAAAATTAACAACAATTTGTAGAGAAGGTGAAGATATTCCAACATGGACAAAAATACCAAGCCAGTATCTACTAAAGCCAACAGGTGATTCAATTAAACAAATTGTTGACAGCACATATCCAAATTTGCAGAAACAGTTAAAAAATGAAGACTATCTCAGAGAAAGAGCAATCCTCACTCCTTTGAATGATACAGTTGATGACATCAATAATTATATCATTCACATGATTGAAGGGACAACAAAACAATACAGGAGCTCAGATCAGATAGACAAAGCAACTGATAACATAGTTGAACAAGAGATCATGTACCCGGTGGAGTTCTTGAATACTTTAAGTTTCAACGGATATCCAAACCATTGTTTGGACCTCAAAAAAGGAATGCCAATTATGCTACTCAGGAACATCAATCCAGCCCTAGGATTGTGCAATGGAACAAGACTAATTATTTTACGCCTAGGAGACCGGGTAATAGAGGCAAAAATACTAACGGGAAGCAACATTGGTGCAAAAGTGCTTATACCACGGATAGTTCTGACGAAAAATGATTCCAAGTGGCCTTTTATCTTGAGAAGAAAACAATTTCCAATAAAAGTTTGTTACGCAATGACAATCAACAAAAGTCAAGGCCAGTCATTGAACTATGTGGGATTATATTTGCCAAGACCTGTATTTAGTCACAGTCAACTATACGTTGCGGTGTCAAGAGTAACATCACCAAAGGGATTGAAGATACTTATTGTTGAGCAAGACGACACATATGCACAATATACAAAAAATGTTGTGTACAATGAAGTTTTTAATGAACTTCCTCAATGTAATTACAGTTGATATATCTATATATTCTACATTTTCATCAATTTAACAGCTTTTTAACCTTTTAAAAAAATAATGAACAACAAAACTTAAAAACATACCCGTGCAACGCACGGGTTTAATTTCTAGTGCTTATGTATATCTACCCTTAAATTATTTTAAAAGTATGGAAAGATTACTAAAATTATATTAAAACATATTCTGTTAGTTTCAACTTGAAAGTATTTTCATGCAAACTGTTCTTCATGTAGGAGTTTGGTCATATCGTTTTTCAAGATCTTCAAGTTAAATACAGATACGTGTTTGACCAAATGTTGTATAGTATTACAAATTTATCAGGCCCTCCGGTGTTATACTGCTAGTAGGGGTTATGATACTAGAAGGGGTTATAAGTATAGTTGTCATATATTGTATAAAATTACGTACAAACAGAGCTTGAATTAGAAGTAGATGATTGAATATACATGGCTTGTTTTGTTGGTTTTACTTTAAGTACACAACCATAGGAGTTGTCATATGAGGTTTCACCAATTTTATATTCTATTTTGTTGTATACATAAAACTTAAGTTTCAAGATAGCTGTTGAACCATTAGACCATTAGACCATTCATAAGTTCCAGAACCTTGAGTTACATGCACATCTCCTTGTGCATCTCGAGAATTTCTTGTACAATTGAACTTGAACGAGAATTAAGCCTACTTTGATCTGACAAATTAGTTTATGGTAGAACCAGGTGGATCACGCAGAATTCTAGCTAACCATAAAACAAGGTGGATCACACAGAATTCTAGTTAAACATAGAACCACATATTTCTCAATATTTGTTCTACATATTTTACTAACCATGAGTGCCAAAAAATATAATCTAACATATTTTACAGAATTCTAGTTAAACATAAAACGAAAGCCTACTTTTATCAATTGAACTTGTACTAATTTACTTAATCACCACGCTTCCATTGTGTTACTCTGAGAAAAATAACACAGTTTATTAACTATTTGTTTATGTCTGAAATTTGCTTTTAATCCTGTGTTTGTTTGATTCGGTGTTTATCACTTTCATGATATGTATTTTAGGTTTTCGTTTTCAACACTGCCAATGCTTGATTTGGTGTCTATAACATTTAGGGTTTATACTGTTTATTTACATTTAACTTGATGGAAATTCATTTGATTCAGTGTATGCAAGTTTGTCCATTTTGATTGTTTCTGTAAAATTCATAACAATTAACCGTTGTTGCTCTGTGTATTTGAAATTCTGATTCTCTGCAACTAGATGGCGTCAGAACACTCCTCCTCCTCTTTAATTCCAATAAATGCAAGTAACGCTCTTCAATCACAACAGGCAAGTCTCTCTCTTCAAGAAAATTTTGTTGTTTGTGTTGTGCATTTGTTTAATTTTGCTACCTTTTTATCTTTCTTTTCTAGGATAAAAAACAGAGGCAACCTATTAAGGTTGAAGGCATAAAAAAACTTATGGCTCTTGGATTGATAGAGGAGAAAAAAAGGCTAATGGAAAAATCAATCTTTTCCAATTTAGTACAAGTTCGAAATGTGAGAGAGAGTTCTGGCACTCTCATTGGACTTTTCTGTCGACTTTATCATCCAGAAAATAAAAAGTTTGTCTTGAACAACAGGGGGGTAACCTTCCGCTTTTGTGCCGAAGAGGTGGCACATGTCCTGGGTATTAAAAATACCGGGACTGATTTAGTTAACACTAAGGGGAAAGAATTTCCTCAATTCGTCTTTGACCTCTGCAACAAATATCCTCCTAAGAAAAAAGCACCAAACGTTCTTGTTCTTGAGAAGAGAAGAGAGGGTCATATCAATTGATTTTTTTTTTTGAAATCCAATTGAATTGAAAAAGAGGGAGGTTTTTACTCAAAAAAAAAGAAAAAGAAAAAGAGGGAGGTTAAAAATTTCATTTACCATGCCAAGGACCAGTTTGCAAATATATAAACTTTTTTTTCAAAAACTAAGGCCCGTTTGTGGAGGTTAAAAACTTTTTTTTGCAAATATTACAAGAATGATATTTCGTTTTTTTCAATGTCATTTAGTCTGGTTGGATTCAATTTATGAACCTCAACTTTCAAATGGTAAAATCTTTTTTATTTTGAGTCGTCCATTTTATATTTCTTCTTTTCGTCAAAATGAAATATTTCCTAAAAATAATGTTTTCATGATGTGTTTTTGTTCTGAATTGTGATAATTAAGAAAAAAAAAGTATTTAACACATGGGTTGAAGGAGTGGCCGGTTGGCCTATGAGAGTAAGGAAGATATTCATTTAATTTTCAGATACAATAAGGTAAATCTTTTCCTATAAATAGCACCATCTTCACTTGAAAAATCACACACATCACCCCCTTGCTCTCAAGCTGTTCAGGTGAGTCCTACACTCCTACTTCCCTCTCTATTTCATTTTCATTTTAATATCTTGGGTATTTTGGGTTTAGATCTTTATAGTAAAAAAAATCTGTTGAAAAATCTGTTTTTGTTCAGTTCTTCATAAATTTGTAACCAAATTTTATGAAATAAAGTTTTGATCTTGAAGAAAAGAATGATTTTGGTTCTTCAAGTTTTGAGGAAAGAGAATCTCGAATTTTACTTAGGACATGGTTAGCGCGTTTAATTTAGTTGAAATAACGTTAAAAAAAACTAATTTATATGTGACATGTTTTATTATGGTTCTATGTCATTTGGTTACATAAAAAAAAAAGATGTTACATAGGTAGAGAAAATGTAATACATGTACGTTAAGAAAATAACATTAAGCTTTCCGATGTATAAAAAAAGAAAAGAAAATAAAGTTAAGAATAAAGTTACAAAAACCCATATGTTAAAGAATCTAAAGTTTTCAGTTTAAAAATTAAGAATGTAATAACTGTACCAAATAAAATGCTAAAAAATGTTAACAGTTTTAAGCAAATGAATGTTAACAGATGTAGCTCCTCACTCTTGCTAAGCTTGGCTTGGTTTAAATTAGGGATGGCAATGGGTCGGGTAGGGTGCGGGTTTTGCCAAACCCAAACCCAAACCCAAACCCGAAATCAAAAACCCACACCCGCACCCGCACCCGAACCCGAAATGGGTGGTGAACTTAAACCCACACCCGAACCCATTGGGTTTCGGGTTCACCCGACCCGTACCCACACCCGCACACAACCTCAAACAAACAGTTGAACTCGGAAACCCGACCTGAAAAAGACTGTGAAGAGAGCTATATTATGTAATGTAACATTGTAATTGCCATGTTACTGTTAAATTAATATGCAAGATGCTGCATATATTGTACTGCACAAGCAGAATACTTAGGTTTCACTTATACAGATCCGGGTTCGGGTAGGGTTCGGGTGCGGGTTTGGCCAAACCCAAACCCGAACCCGAAAGTGATCGGGTAAAACCCGAACCCGAACCCGAACCCATTTAACTCGGGTTTTCACCCAAGAAATCGGGTCGGGTCGGGTGCCCATGGGTTCGGGCTTCTCTGCCATCCCTAGTTTAAATATTCACCCTCTCTTCTCTGTGTGATACATACTTACATTGAAAAAGTGATTATTCTACTTTGATACATTTTCCATTGTTTGTATCATAATCTCGGCTTAGGCAATAAGAAGAAGATGGCTATGACTCCTTCAAGTGACGATACCAACGCCAGTGTGATGTTCGACTCATCAACTTCCAAGTACTTGGTGCTATATGACGGATTAACTATTGAAACAACGGTGACAAACAAGGCTAGGGTTGTAGACCAATGGGTTCAGCAAGTTTCATCAACACATGTTGCCGGAAGCCAAATGGTTGTTGGGTTGGACACGGAATGGATGTTTCTCGACGAAAAGAAGAAGATGAAAATTGCGATCCTTCAACTCAGCGTTGAGGACAAGTGCCTAATCTTCCAGCTACATCACATGGATGTGATCCCCGAAGCCCTTAAGAGTTTCATGACACACCCGGAGATCAAGTTTGTCGGGGTCGGGGTGAAGCAAGACATTAAAATGCTCGAGCGCGATTATCGGCTAGAGTGCAACAAGGGCATAAATGTAGACACCCTAGCAAGGATACAATGGCCCGATAGGTTTGGTCCTACACCAGGGCTAAAAATTTTAGCCAAGGAGTTTGAGTCTTGACATGAAGAAGCCACATGATGTGCGCATGAGCAAGTGGGAAACAATGGAGTTAACCCTAGATCAAGTTGAATATGCTTGCATTGATGCATATGCTTCTTACAAGATTGGCAAGAAGCTCCTTATTGATGAAGGGCTTACCTAACAACTAGTTACAATATTATTAGATACAAAATACCCACTTGGTGCTAAGCTAAAAAATAATTGATGTAAGATCACACTCGAATCACTCATACATTTTTGTATTTGTGTTGTTGAAATAAGGGAGAACAGTATGAATTTATGAGGCTTTTTTTTTTTTTTTTTTTGTGAGGTGAAGAAGATGAATGTATGCATGGGCGGAGGCACCGTCCAACAAGGGGATTTAGGGTTAAAAAAGAAAAAAAAAATTCCAGGCATAATTGCTGGCATAAATCAATGCTCACTTTTGATTCACGAGTTATGTTTTTTGTTTGTTGGCTAAAAAGCATTTTTGGCCCCTGATGTTTCAAGTTTGTGCAAATTCTGCCCCTATCTATTTTTGTCGATGTTTCTACCCCTCATGTTTTCAAACAGTGCACTGTCCACCCCTCCGTCAGGGGTAGACGATGCACTGTTTGAAAACATAAGACGTAGACGATGCACTGTTTGAAAACATGAGGGGTAGAAACATCGACAAAAATAGAGTAGGGGCAGAATTTGCACAAACTTGAAACATCAGGGGCCAAAAGTGCTTTTTAGCCTTGTTTGTTTGTTTTGTATTGTAATTTGATTTGATGTGTTATGCTATAGCTAATAGCATTGTTGTGCTCTATAAATTTTTAAAATTTCTGTATTTTGGTCTTTGCCGCGTAGAATCCATGTGTATTTTAATACTGAGTCGGATGAGATAAACGAGGGAGAGGGAATTCGAGAGAAGTAAACTAAGGTGTGTCCATATTATTCAAAGATATGTAAGTGGGATGTGGACTGGGCGAGCCCCTAGAGGGGCAACGCCTAGCATGTAGCCCGCCCCGGGGCAGGGCCCTAACCTTAAGATGGGCCTTGGCTTCGGAGGCCCAATTGGCCCAAGAGATAGTACCCAAACTCTATAAATAGGGGGGAGTTACCAATTGTAGAGGGACTTTTGGCTCATTGGATAAAATCATACATGAAATTCAGCATTCTCTCTCATTCTCATTCTCTCTCTAGCACAATTCTCCACTCTCTAGGTACTATACCTTTCTTCAATGTTCATTGCTAGAACATTTGGTGCTTACCGGCTAAAAACCTTCGCCACTCTGCCCCTTCCCGTCCAAGTAGCCCCCAAACATGAGGCCATAGACCAACCTTCCATCTTCCAAGATAGCAACCTCATTGTGGAATTCGTGGGTTCCTTGGGTGGCTTGTCCAATGATGACGAGTTCAACGCCAAACTCAGGATCTGGATTTGCCTTCCTGAGGACCGCCCCTGGGCTCACAAGCTAGACGGCGACGTAAAGAGATCTCACTTTTTCTTTGCGTACGAATACATGTTTAGCGAGCTTGGAATCAGACTCCCTTTTTCACCTTTTGTCCAAACCATCCTCCGCGACATCAATGCGGCGCCCTGCCAACTTCACCCTAACGCTTGGGCCTTCATTCGATGCTTTGAGATCTTATGCGCCGCGGTTGGCATCACCCCATCCCCCACCAGTTTCTTCTACCTCTACGATGTCGACCCCAAATCCATAAAAAACAAAGGATGGATTTCCTTAAAGGCCCGGGCCGGCCGAAAGTGCCTGAATCCCCATAAAAGTAACGCGAAGACCTCCTTCGCACGGAAGTACTTTCGCGTGGCGGTTCACCCCGCCTATCCGGAGGCCTTCACCCTTAGGGACGGGACCGCCCTTTTCCCTCTTTACTGGACGGAAAAGCCCAATGGGATTACTGATCCTTCCGAGGAATCCTTGTCCGCCAACGACAAAGCTTTTCTGAATCTCCTTGCCCCACTCCCCATCCTTGACTGCTCAACAGTCCTTGAGGGCGCTAGCTCCTCAAGGACTCCCAAATACTTAGGTCTTCCATGGCTTACTTCTATTATCGACATTTTCTATTATCGACATTTATGTTGTTACTGATGTTTTTTCATTGTTGCAGAAGATATGAACTTCACAAACGCCGAACTCTTGAAAGCCCGCGAGAGGAAAATGGCTCGCTTTTCCCCAAAGTTCAACGCTGAGGGCGACGTGAAAAAGCGGGGCGGCGCCGAGAACCAAGGTGAGGGTGCCAAAGCCCCTAAGAGGAGAAAATTGGTCAAAGCCTCCTCCGTCGCCGGCCCTTCCAACCCTGGCGCTCAGCCCACCACTGCCGCTGCGTCTAAAGGCAAAAGTGTTGCTAAAGCCTCCGCCGCCACCGCTACCGAGACAATCACTGTCCCGGCCCCCAAATCTACTACCGCGGACGTGGCCTTCGCTGCCCTTATCACTTAGAAGATCTTGATGGAAGGCGGCTACCTCGGTCGTTCAATGGTTTGAGCTTGCGTTACTATTATAGTTGATCGCAGGCGAGAAAGCGAACAAGGTGGAGTCGCCGGAGCCAGATATCTTTAAAATTTTCTGAAAAGTGTTTTCAAATTCTCCAATGTATCGCAATAACAAAGCGTGCTCTTTTTCTCCGAAAGGAGTTTTTTAATGAGGCGCTCCATCAATAAAATAAAACGAAAATTCACGAAATTCGTGTCCAAAAATTCCAGGGATTCCCTGACGATCGGAATTGCCGATCGATATAAAGAATTACGGCGATCACTAAGTGGGACAGACTTGATCCCCGAAGGGGCCTGCTGGAACCCTGAAGGTGGCGGCGATTCCACAAATGGCCTTTGACGCCTGGGAATCACCCCCCGGAAAGTCTGACGTGATCGCCGGTCCCGTAAACGATGTGCTGGATAAGTCTCGCCAGAATACGACGAGCACCGTTAACTAGGCAAAAGTCTTGGGACTCCCAAATGGCCATTGGGATCCAAGCATTGTAAGCCCCGAGCGGGCAAAGCCCCGGGCGAAGCCCTCGAGAATGGAGGCGGTTTCTTCCTTTGGGGAAAACGTCTAAAGTCTTGGTGGTGGAATACCAAGCAACAAGTCCTAGTTAAAATTAATGCACGAAGTCGTTAGGCGTAATTCAATCATATGACGCGTGAAAAAATAGCGCAAGATATAAGGTCGGCGAATGAATAAGGTGGCAGGTGAGTGCTTGGACATTCAGGATGTTGAGTATTTTATTACTCCGGCGTGGTGGGGCGTTAAGCTATGAAATTCATTCATGGAATTCATTCTTAAATTCTTTAAGCAATAAGAAGGCGGCGGCCAAAAAATGTATGGCGAAAGTATTCCAACATGATTTACAAAGTATCCAACGGCGATATGAAAAGTTGTGGCGAAAGGTTGCTTAAACATAGGTGAATGGCGGAAAAGTACACTACAAAGAGACAGTAAAAGCTAAATGGCTTAAAAATTACATTATTCATTGTTTTCTTCTTCCTCCTCTTCCTCTTCTTCTTCAGTCGCCGTCCAGAGGTGTTGGTCAATCAGGGGAGGATCGTCAGGACCAACCAGTCCTTCAGCGGTTATCTCTTTCATTACTCCCATGGCGCTAAAGTCAAAGTTTGGGTACAAATGTTGGGCCTGATCTTTGGCGAGGTAGAAACCGCGCTTGCGGTTGTCAAGGGCAATGTCAGCAGCTTGTTCCCTCGCCTCAGTGGCTTTGGCTTTCTCCGTCGCCAGCTCGTCCTCGAGCACTTTGATTTTTGCCAGTTGGGAAGCAATCTCGGCATCTTTCGTGGCGAGGGCCTCGGCGTGAGCGCCGATCGTTTTCTTGATTTCCTCAGATGTGGCTTGCATCACCGCTTCCATGTCAGACCTCGCCAGGGCCAGGGACTCGGCAGACTTTTTCTCTTGCTCCGCCAGCGCCTTCTTCACTAACTCCAGCTCAGCACGCAATGTTGCGAGCTCCGACTCCTTAGCAACCAGCGCTTCGCCGCTGGCGATCAGGTCCTTCTCAGTTTGCTCTTTTTCCTTTTTGCAAGCTTGAAGACTTGCATCAAGGTCATCCGCTTCTTCCTTCATCAACGCCAGCTGATCCTCCATTTCGCCGATTTTAATTCCCGCCGAGCCAATCAACTTGTCGGTTAGAACTTTGTCTTTTCCTGCCTGCGTCGCCAGTTTGTCGAAGCGTTTTTCCCAAGCAGCGGCGGCTTCTTGATGTTGAGCGCTCTCGGCCTTCAACCGCTCGGCTTCGACGGTGGCAGCGTTGAACTTCTCAAACGCATGGGCAAAGATGCACCCAGCGCGCAGGAGACAAGCAAGAGTTTCCTCCTTGGTTTCATTAATGCCCCGACTCAAGACTTCTTTCTCTATGACTTCGCGGTTGAGGCCGGTAAGCAAGAATTCGGAAGGTTCAATGGCGTTGGGAAGCATGTTGAAGTAGTTGGAGGAACCGCTCTCTTTACCAGGAGCTCGCTCGATCTGGGTAGCGGCGACATCAGAGGATCCCTCTTCGCGGCGAGGTGGAGAAGACGCGGGGCGCCCATCATCTGTTGGGGGTGGGCTAGGAGGTGCGTCCTGGCGAGGGGGGCGACTGGGGGGTTTTATTTTATTTCATTTGCTCCCCGGCAGGAGCATCAGACGTGCCGCAGCTGTTGTGGCATTAGCGGTGGCAGATTTCTCAACGGCTGAGGGTTGGGAGATGTTGGCGGTTGTGTCAGCAGTTGGCGACTGATCAGCAGAGGTAGTTGTAGCGCCGATGGAGGCAGCTGTAGCGCCAATAGTAGTGGACTTGGCGGCGGCTGCGGAGGCCACGTCCGCGGTAGTAGATTTGGGGGCCGGGACAGTGACTGTCTCGGTAGCGGTGGCGGCGGAGGCTTTAGCAACACTTTTGCCTTTAGACGCAGCGGCAGTGGTGGGCTGAGCGCCAGGGTTGGAAGGGCCGGCGACGGAGGAGGCTTTGACCAATTTTCTCCTCTTAGGGGCTTTGGCACCCTCACCTTGGTTCTCGGCGCCGCCCCGCTTTTTCACGTCGCCCTCAGCGTTGAACTTTGGGGAAAAGCGAGCCATTTTCCTCTCGCGGGCTTTCAAGAGTTCGGCGTTTGTGAAGTTCATATCTTCTGCAACAATGAAAAAACATCAGTAACAACATAAATGTCGATAATAGAAGTAAGCCATGGACGACCTAAGTATTTGGGAGTCCTTGAGGAGCTAGCGCCCTCAAGGACTGTTGAGCAGTCAAGGATGGGGAGTGGGGCAAGGAGATTCAGAAAAGCTTTGTCGTTGGCGGACAAGGATTTCTCGGAAGGATCAGTAATCCCATTGGGCTTTTCCGTCCAGTAAAGAGGGAAAAGGGCGGTCCCGTCCCTAAGGGTGAAGGCCTCCGGATAGGCGGGGTGAACCGCCACGCGAAAGTACTTCCGTGCGAAGGAGGTCTTCGCGTTACTTTTATGGGGATTCAGGCACTTCCGGCCGGCCCGGGCCTTTAAGGAAATCCATCCTTTGTTTTTGATGGATTTGGGGTCGACATCGTAGAGATAGAAGAAACTGGTGGGGGATGGGGTGATGCCAACCGCGGCGCATAAGATCTCAAAGCATCGAATGAAGGCCCAAGCGTTGGGGTGAACTTGGCAGGGCGCCGCATTGATGTCGCGGAGGATGGTTTGGACAAAAGGCGAAAAAGGGAGCCTGATTCCAAGCTCGCTAAACATGTATTCGTACGCAAAGAAAAAGTGAGATCTCTTTACGTCGCCGTCTAGCTTGTGAGCCCAGGGGCGGTCCTCAGGAAGGCAAATCCAGATCCTGAGTTTGGCGTTGAACTCGTCATCATTGGACAAGCCACCCAAGGAACCCACGAATTCCACAATGAGGTTGCTATCTTGGAAGATGGAAGGTTGGTCTATGGCCTCATGTTTGGGGGCTACTTGGACGGGAAGGGGCAGAGTGGCGAAGGTTTTTAGCCGGTAAGCAGGGATCTCCGAGACCTCTAAACGGAGGCCGCCGGTTGCGGTGGAATCAGGGTCGCTTTCGGAGGAGGAAGTGGAGTGATTAGGGGAGGTAGGGTTTGAAGCCATTTTAGAAGCCAGCGAAGTGAAAGACAGGAGAAGATGAGTATGTATATGATGCAAAGATAAGGGCAGTAGGACTCACCGGAGTAAGATGTGAAGAGTGGGTAGCGGTAGGGGTGATAAGCGATGGCTCCGGAACGGAAGTTGGCAGAAGGAGTCTGGTAAGCGATTAGGGAGGTGAAGAGGGGTTTCGGAAAGGGATGATTGTAGGGAAGAAGGGTTTTTATAGGGAAAGGGGGGAGTCTGGAAGGGTGATGCGTGGTGGACGCGTGTGGAAGGTTGGAAGTCATGATGGTTTTTGGGGAAGTGGGTTGCGTGTAATGGGTAGTTATTGCACACGATGGGACGGTTATGAAAAGTGAAGTGACGTTTCCGGAGAAAGAGGGAAATTGATGCAACTGGCGCATCACGTGGGGCAGTTGAGGATTCGAAGGGTTTTTGAAATAGGGGAAAGCGCGAAAGGCCTCGCCACTATAATAGCCAAACATCATCGCCCGATAGGTGATACCAGCAACAAAGTTTAGTCGCTCGCCGGGAATACTGCCAATCAACGTTTGAGTGATCGGCATGTGACCAATGCCTGCCACCTTTCCCGCCGGTAGACGATCATGCACCTGTTCCAGCTGACCGCCAGTACGGAGCGATCGCTCTCGCCGCTTGTGGACTTGCCGGCTCAGGTCGCTCGCCGCTTGTGGACTTGTGGACTTGTCAGCTCAGGTTGCTCGCCAAGTCAGTGGACTGGATGACTAAAGATGCTAGTTTCCTTTTGCCCACGCCATGTTGGCAACGTAGTTTGTTTTTCTTCTCTTAAGCCATGTTGGCAGCTCAAATCCCAGTGTATTATAGGACATATGTAAAGGCATTTAAAAGACACACTTAGCTCTCATACTTCAAGCTCGGTGTCTTGTGGACTAGTGGACTGGGCGAGCCCCTAGAGGGGAAACGCCTAGCATGTAGCCCGCCCCGGGGCAGGGCCCTAACCTTAAGATGGGCCTTGGCTTCGGAGGCCCAATTGGCCCAAGAGATAGTACCCAAACTCTATAAATAGGGGGAGTTACCAATTGTAGAGGGACTTTTGGCTCATTGGATAAAATCATACATGAAATTCAGCATTCTCTCTCATTCTCATTCTCTCTCTAGCACAATTCTCCACTCTCTAGGTACTATACCTTTCTTCAATGTTCATTGCTAGAACAGGATGATACAAGAGTATTTATAGAGATCAATGAAGCTTTGAAGCTTAACCTGGAAGCTTTTAAGCCTAGCCATTTACCAACCTAACTAACTAAACAAAATGCTTACTAACTGAAACCTCCCCTGTCTAGCACACACCATGGCATGACACCCTTAGGTTTTTTATGTTTGGGGGTAAAAACTGTCCCTTTACCGTATGAATCAATATTACATTACATGATTTTCAGGTCCCTGAGGGTTAGCTCAAGTTGTAAGAGCTAGGGGACATAAGGGTTGGGGAGGGGAAGGTCTAGGGTTCGAATCCTGGAAGGGAAATTTGAAGGGATTTTCTAACTTACTAACAACTAACATTTGCCTATCAAAAAAAAAAATTACATGATTTTCGGTGTGCGTTTTATTACTGGGAAGGTTAGTATGATATAGCTAACATCATTGTTGTGCTCTATAAATTTTTAAAATTTCTGTATTTCGGTCTTTTCCGCGTAGAACTCATGTATATTTTAATACTGGGTAGGATGAGATAAACGAGGGAGAGGGAATTCGAGCGAAGTAAACTAAGGTGTGTCCATATTATTCAAAGATATCTAAGTGGAACCTAGAACTTTATGGTGCCGAGTGGTCCAGGCTAAATACTATGGCAGTACTTCAATCAAGGATTCAGGGTGGTGGAGGGATATCCAGAATATTTGTCAAGTTGACGGTGTCAATTGGTTCGATGCGGGGATGAGCAAAACAGTTCGAGCAGGCAATGATACTAGTTTTTGGCACGAGAACTGGACAGGCTCTGGCTGCTTTCAGCAGAAATTTCATCGCCTTTACAATCTCTCCAAATTGCGCTGGTCGATGGTTAGTGAGTGTGGGATGTGGGTGCAGGGAGGGTGGCAATGGAACCTCTCATGGCGGCGTCAATTGGTGGGGAGAGAGCGCGTTTGGGAACAAGCTTTGTTGCAGGACCTTGGAGCAGTGCGATTGACCGAAGGGGAACGAGATAAATGGATGTGGGTGGCGAGTGCAGAGGGCGTGTACACGGTGAGCTCTTCTTACTCGTTTTTGCAGGACAGTGAGCTACCAGATTCAGATCCTGCTTTTGTTGCTGTGTGGAAATCACTAGCTCCCTCGAATGTCAAAGCTTTCGCCTGGAGGTTATTATTAAATCGGATTGCCTGCAAGGAGAATTTAATGAAACGCCAAGTAATTTTATCAGCGGATGATGCTTCCTGTAGCTTCTGCAGGGATCATGTTGAATCCTGCTCTCATCTTTTTTTCTCCTGTCCTTTTTCCTTGGCTGTTTGGCATCGCTGTTTTGGATGGCTTGGTATCACTCCTCCTGTGCTTTGTTCTCCACGGGAGCATTTATTGCAGTTTAAGGTTGGCTGGACCAAAACACAGAAGCGTGTGGCGGTGTCTATCTGGTTAGCTATTTCTTGGTCTCTTTGGCTAATTAGAAACAAGGTGGTCTTCCAGGGTGGGTCGGCAACTTTAGAGGAGGTGTTTCAGCTCATTATTTGGAGGACATGGCAGTGAAACAAATCTAATTTGAAGGACTTCTCTTACTCAATGTTTGAGTGGACGTCTAGTCCTGTATCCTGCATTCGTGGCTTGCCTTAGATGTTGGGGTCGATGCTGTTGTTCAAAGCATGGTTTGGGGTTCACTTTCTTGTTCTTGTTTTTGCTGGGTTCGGTTGGGGTGCTTCTGGCAATTCTTGTTATTTTCTCCTTTTCTTTCTTTTCTTCTTCTTTTTCTTGTATTTTGGGTTGGAGTACCCCTTGTACTCCCATTTAATTCAATTTTGGCTTATCTAAAAAAAAAAAAGTGGGATGATACAAGAGGATTTATAGAGATCAATGAAGCTTTGAAGCTTAACCTGGAATCTTTTAAGCTTAGCCATTTACCAACCTAACTAACTAAACAAAATGCTAACTAACTGAAGCCTCACCTGTCTAGTACACACCATGGCATGGCATCCTTAGGTTGTTGATGATTGGGGGTAAAAACTGTACCTTTACCGTATGAATCAATATTACATTTCATGATTTTCAGTGTGCGTTTACTGGGAAGGTTAGTTTTGGCATTGTATGGTCTTCTATCATTGTATGGTATTCAGCATGTTTTCACTTCTTCATTATTTCGAATGAATATCATTCTAAATCCATTTGTGGTCGGGCTTTCGATGACCATTTCCCCCCTTTTGGTTGAAAATGTTATGCATTAACGTGATATTATCAAACTGCACTTTGGGACACTCTCAGTTGTTTTTATACAATTTTTCTCTACTTTTATTCAAATATATATATATATATATATATATATATATATATATATATATATATATATATATATATATGCCAATAATTAGACAAATGATAGCACTTTAGTATGTCTACAAAGTCTGATGCAAACTTTTTAACTGCCAATGCTCTTTCTCGATTTAAGATTTGTGTTTCTGTTGTAATTTTATTACTATTTGGATGTGTTGTATTAATATTTTGATGACTGATCATGTTTTCTTGTATTGATAGATGAAGGATTTTAAATCATCAGATATGCATATAAATAACATCACAGAATGGAAACTAGATAGAGATGTTGCAACAAAAATTGAAGAAACTTGTTTTGGGTTCTTGGTCAAGCTCCAAGAGAAGGTGAAGAACGTGAAAGGGTATTTGTCGTTACCCTTGAATTTCACAAATGCTCTCGTGAAGAACTATGATGCTGAAGCTGAATGTTTTCGAATTGGAAAGAATACATATGAGGAGTTGGATTTGGATTTCGGGCTACAGGATATCCTCTTCATAACTAGACTTCCCATCAATGGGATGCCAGTGACGGGAATAATACCAAAAGATGCTGTCCAAATCCTGATAAATCATTTAGCCATGAAAAGAAATGATGCGGAAGATTTGCTCAAAGTTACATCAAAAGCAAAGTCGAAAGGTGCAGTTGATCTTGAAAAACTGCGTGCACATTTTCAGAGGCCCGATGTTAGTTCTAAAGTGGGTCCAGAGGTCCTTGCAAAGGCTTTCATATTTTACTGTCTAGGAATTATTTTGTTTCCTACCCGGTCAAGGACCGGTCAGCCACATTATCTGCCTCTACTGGATTTTAAGGTGATCAACAACTATGCTTGGGGAGCAGCCGTGTTGGCAGACATCAAGAGTGATCTGGCTGAAATCGTTAAGAAAGAAGAACAAGAATCAAGTCTTAGTTGTTGTAGTTTGGCATTAAGTGTAAGTTTTAATATCTTTACATTGTCATTTAATTTCTTTTATTTCAAATTTTTTATGGGTTTTATTCCTTTACAGGTTTTTGCATTGGTGCGTTTCCCTACCCTAACGCGAGAAATAGTGCCAGCGCCCAACTTACCAACTGAACTCCCCTTATCTCTCGGGTGGATTGAAGTGCTCGCCAAAAAGTTCAGGCCAGCAAAGAAGAGAAAAATGCTGAACAGTTGGAACAAGAATTTAATAACATGACTGTGGATGACATAACTTGGATGCCATACGATTCTAATAGGCTGGAAGTGCCTAGTAGTTATGAGGTTCAGCTACGTCTTTCAAAATATGCAGTGGCGCCCTGCATTAACTTCTACAGCATACACATGGTCCGCCCGGACTTATGTTATAGACAGTTGGGGCTAGCAGAAGATGATGTGAGACGTATTGATGTTCCAAAGAGGAGTCTTGTCAAACCATCTACTAATAAAGGTATGGATCTTAAATCTTATGCTGGTGGTATTAACAGGAAGAAAAAGAAGAAAGAATATAACTATGCGGAGCTGAATGAAATGTGGGCCAACAAATTATCCTTCCTCGTTTATCAAGCGGAAACAGAATCTGAGGAATCTCAGGTATTAAAATATCTTTTTCTTTTTTAATTTTAGGGACCCTAATTTTCCTGTGGCAAGAATGGCACATAACAATTTTTTACCGTTTTTTTAACTATACTTGTTGCAGCCTGAAGAGACCGTAAACCCAGTTCTTGCATCTGCCAATGTCAACCCGCCACAGTCGGAAACAGAATCTGAGGAATCTCAGGTATTAAAATATCTTTTTATTTTAATTTTAGGGACCCTAATTTCCCTGAGGAAAGTAAGGCACATAACAAGTTTTTTACCAAGTTTTTTTACCTATACTTTTTGCAGGTTGTTTTCAACAAAGTCGCTAGGGGCTTTACGTATCAGAGAAGGCCAAAAAAACAGTTGCTGATTACAAACAATGAAGAAAGAAACAATGAAGGTGGAAACATTGCGGAGGAAGAACACAATAAAAATGGAAACAAAGCAGAAGACATTGAGCACTCCCGATATCTGCTGCGAGAAATTCTTCCATATTTAAAACAGTTGAGTCAGGAAGAAATGACTGAGAAAAATATAGAGGCTAGCATACAAGGTATATTTTCCTTGAAGAATCTCAGTTTAGTTTTTTGATGTATGGATCTATGTTGTTTCATGAATAAATGTGTCAACTGTCAACAACGACCTAAACCACCTAATAAATGGCTTGTGCACAGGCCACCTACCTTGTGCTGAAATTCAATCAAATTTTATTAGAAGTATGGGGGTGACAAATATCAAACTCTAGACCACTTAGTCATAGAGGCTCTGGTACCATGTCTATAACCTTCTATGCTCAAAGCTTAGGTTGTCAGGTGAAGGCAAGTGAAAATGATACTGATATTGAGCTAAATTTGATCAGCGTATATGTGTTTCAGTAGAATTATCTGTTTTATAAGCTTTGATAAACTTTGACTTTTGAAGATTACTTACCTATTTGATATCCTGCTTTTTACTATTTTTATTGTATGTTTTGTTGGATTATAGGTCAAGTTTGTCTCTCATCTTATGCCCTAGTTAATGCTAATTTCTAAGCATTATTAATTTAATCCCATATATGTTCAGTTTTTAATTTGCTTTTGGGATGTACGGTACAAGGCTGCTCTCTGTTTCTATGGAGGTGTGTGAACGCCTTAAGAAGAAAAGGAAAACCAATGAAGATGAGAAGGTTGAGCTTGAACACTCCCTATATCTGCTGAAAGAACTTCTTCCAGATTTTTTTTATTTTATATATAAAATTGATAGTATGCTTACCACGATTCTTGTATGTGCAGTTGGAGAAGAAACTTCTTATTCTTGATATAAATGGGGTGCTTGCAGATGTAGTATATGGCTGTAGATATTGTATTTCTCGAGAACCAGACTTGATATTTGGAAAAAACCATTTAGTGTTCGTGAGACAGCATTGTCATGAGTTTTTGAAGTTCTGTTTTGAAAAGTTTGTAGTGGCTATTTGGTCTTCAAAAATAAGGTACTTCATTCATCTCTAATTTTCATTTTATTAAATTATAGTGTTTGGTTTGTCCCCATTTTTCTTTCAGAGAACATTTTTTCTCTTGTTGGCTCTTTCCACTATTCTTTATTTGCATTTACCTTTTGACATTTATCTGCATTGTAGAAACTTATATCCATTATTTATGTTTTATAGTGACAATGTCGAGAAGTTGGTTGAACTTTATTTCAAGATATGAAAGGGAAGTTACTTTTCTGCTGGGTGAGCACACACACTCTTATATTTGATTATTCCTAGCTTGAACTTTAGTACACACTGATCCATCGTGTCTCTCAGCGTGCGTGGCAGCTCCTCTCCGGTGGTGCTTCCACCCACTGAATCGATTTTCCCTCCTGGTTCCAGATCTGGTCTTAGTGTTTCCAAGAATTCAATTTATCTGCTCCAAGCCTAGAGCATTCAATTGCTCCAGCTGGGGGGGGGGAGCATTGGATTTAGTCTTGTTGGAACTTTAGTCTTGCTGATACAGATTTGTTGGCAGAGGCATGAGTACAGAATGATGAAAGCACCAATTGATAGGAAGATATTTCCTATCAAGGAATAAAAGCTAAGAACCTAAAAGCTAAAGCTAGGAAAACAAAGAGAAAGATAAATTGCTTCAATTTTCTTGTTACCATTAATGAAAGGGAAATACATACTAATACTAGGAGAGTAATTTCTAAAGTAAGGATAGCCTTACAAGTGGCTAAATCCTCTTAACTGGAACATTTTAGACTATTAACTAATACATCAAACATAATACTAATTCCACTAAACTTCATCAACCTATTTTTGGGCTTGTGGGGGTAGAAGAGGCTGGCCCAATAGTGCTATCATAATGTTGCACATTCTAAGAATTTCTTTTTGATAACACATTCTAAGAATTACTTTTGCAGGATCATTCGTACTGTACAAGTAGTAGTGTACATGCACCTATTCAACCATCTAAAGAAATGGTGTTTAAGGATTTGAATAAAGTTTGGGATCAGTTTGATGATTATAATGCTAAAAACACTCTGCTTGTTGATGATTCTCCCTATAAGGCATTACTTAATCCCGTAAGTCAATTATTTGAAGTTAACACATTAGAATGGGATGTTACTATTGTATTTATTTCTAGGCTAACTCAATTTCTGAATGTTTTTTGTAATCGTTTTAGCCACACAGATACGTGTGGTGTCATGTCTTAGTATAAGGTAAACTATATATGTTTAATCCTTCTATTTGAAAGTGTTAGTTAATATTTTACTAATAATTGTGAAATCAAATGAAACTAGACAAATTTTGAGCAAGTAGTTGATCTTATTTTAATATAATAACGTGTGTTCTTAGAAGCATGTTTATAGAAAATAGGAAAGTTCAATAATTTTTTTTTTCGCAAGCTAGGATTTGAAAACATAGTGAACTTCAAGAGATCGTTTTAGCTTTGGTTATTAAGCCCGTAATATTAGCATTGCACAAAAACATATGATGTGTGCAAAAATGCAATTCAAACTGGATGCGGAATAAAATTGAAAACTAAAACCAAACAAATATTTTGTTATCAAAATGATATATTTGACTCACTTTTAAATTAATCAACAGAACAGCTTTGAATGATAAAAGATAGTGATATTTCATGAAAATGGATTATATTTTATTATGGCTAAAAAACAGTTTTGGTCTCATGAATTATTATTGTGCAAACAGAGTCCTTAAACTTTAAAAATAGTACTTTTAGTTCTCGTCGTTACCCTCAATCAACATTCTTGGTCCTTCCGTCAATTTCTAACGTGTTTTTCTGATTCTTTCAAGGAGCCTATTTTTTTAATTTTACAACTTTTTTATCAAAATACCGAATGTTCCCACTAAGTTTTACGTGACAACACTTGAGGGATGGGAATTGAGTTTAACGCCCCACCCTTTAGGCTCCGCGCCCCAGCCTTTTTTTTTTATCCTAAAAGTACCCTGCGGTTAATGATTTACCGTTTTCAATATACGATTCGGTAAATTATTAACCGTTTTTTTCCCCAGTATGAACACCGTTGCACCATTACCCATTACACGAAGAACAAATGCGGTTAATCATTAACCGCATCATATACTGAAAACGGTTAATCATTAACCGTTTTTTTTCCTGATAGTTTGATCAACTTTTCACCATTACTCCTCCCTCCACCAACTCCTCTCAGGCCCCCTGTACTTTATCTGACATGCAGCAGGTCACAGACATCTTCTTCCATCAACATTACCCTCCTCAACTCCCTCACATTCACCACCACCAACATCTGGGGTGTGAGAAGCATAGTGTGTATGTTCCCTACAAAGATCCTGATCTTGTTGAAGGAACGTCAACACAAAAGATAGGTTGTCCTTTTAGGCTAAAAGGATGACGTACGAAAGATGGTAAAGGATGATGGTTGAAGGTGATGGATGGTAGACATATCCATCAACCAGCTAGGTCACTACTTGGCCACAATTACGCTGGTCGACTGACTAGTGAGGAAGAGGAGGACGTGATGAATCAGGCTAAGACTTGGGTTCCACCGAGAAAGATGTTGGCGTCCTTGAAGGAAAAAAATTCTTCAAACTTGTCTACCATCCAACAAATTTATGGTGTTTGCAAGCGGTTTAGACAATCCGCTTGTGGGTCATTGACAGAGATGCAATACTTGCTGAAGAAGTTGGACGGTGACAAGTATGTTCACTTTGAAAGAAATAAACCCGGTTTGGAAGTGATTAGAGATATATTTTGGGCTCATCTGAATGCCGTCAAACTTTTCAACACATTCCCATATGTAGTGATCATGGATTGCACATACAAGACTAGCAAATATAAACTACCCTTGCTCGAGATTGTTTGCCTAACCTCCACGGATAAAATATACTCAATAGCATTCTGCTACATTGGTAGTGAGAGCACAAATGACTACATTTGGGCATTGGAGTGGATGGAGTCTCTTATTTCCGACCAATCTATGTTGCCTACAGTGATTGTGACTGACCAAGATCTGGCCTTATTGAGTGCTGCTAAACAAAGCCTTCTCACCACTACTCATTTATTATGCTTGTGGCACATCAACAAGTGTGTTTTGGCAAAGTGCAAAGAGTATGTTGGCACAGATAATTTTGCTACAGAGGTTATGGAGAAGTGGACCAACTTGGTAGATGCTCCAACAGTTGCAGAATTTGAAGGGCATTGGATGAAATTGTTTAAAATGTGCAAGCCTAAATACAGCAAGTTTAGCACTTATTGTTCTACTACATGGTTGGTCCACAAGGAGAAATTTGCCAAGGCATGGACAAATCATGTGATGCATTTTGGAACAACAACAAGTAACATGTACAAAAAATATGTTATTACTTGTTATATGTTTTTCATTTCATAGATTATTACAGTATTAATTCTTATATATTTTAAAATTCAAAGTAATAAGGCGCGTTGTTGGTTTGCAGGGCTGAAGGTGCACATGCCAGCTTGAAGATGATGTTGTGGAACAGCAAGGGTGACCTAACCACTTCATGGGATGCGTCGCATAGTTTGACCATTAATCGTCACACCGAGATAGTAGCATCGTTTGAGCGAAGTATTAGCAGAATTGATCACATTTTCAAGACCCCATTCTACACAAATATTAGGGGATTTGTGTCAAACAAATGCTTGAAACTCATTGATGCTGAACAGACAAGAATGAAGTCCTACGGCGGCAGATGCGATTGCTTATTGAGAGAGACTCATGGACTACCTTGCGGTTGTCAACTTGCAGGTTACCGGTCAACCACTCTCCTGTCAATTACTTCCAATTATTTATATTTGTGATTGAATGTGACATGTTTGTGCACTTGCAGGTTACAGAAGAATTCCGTTTGAGGCAATTCATCCGTTCTGGAAGAGCCTAAGTTGGGAGCATGTACCTGTTGCAGATACTGGCAGCTCAAATATTTGCGGACTAGACCATGAAGCAATGCACCCAGAAGTTGAGGCACTGACACATTATTTCCATTCTTTGGATACTGGAGGGCAGAGTATGGTAAGGAGGAAGCTTCAGGCGATATATTGTCCTGAAAGCAGTTCACTATGTACTCTTGAGCTTCGGATAAAGTCCAATCGCACTCTTAAGTTGAAGGAGAGCAAACCACCCAAGGGTCGAACAATAGGATCCTTGACTCGTGTTCCTTCAGGGTTTGAACATGTTGACATGGAGATGAAAGAAGCAAAGAAGGCTTTACAACTAGCAATGAGGAAGAAGTATGCGAAGAAGTCTGATACAAGCCATTTCATTAGTCATTTTCCATCCTTTCTCCATCCATATATTCACACAGTTACAAATGTTGAGGATGATGGTAACTGTGGCTAGGGCTGTCCAAATATATTTGCTCCGACCGAACCCGCATCACCCGAAATGATTTTTCACGACCGGTCGAACTTTGACGGGTTAACGGTTTATTTCAGATGTAAATAAACGGATACAAGCGGTTGTCACGGGCGGGCTCGGTTTACAAAAAATATTTTCGTTGTAACCGAACCCGACCGATTACACATGTATATAAATATTTTTATACTCATTTCTTTCACATCAACAGTCATTTTAGTCTGACCAGTGCACAACTTTTATTACTGTTTGCATCCCACAAGCTCACATCTGGCTCTTTTCAAACTTCAACTTTTCACTTTACCAAGATGATGACATTGATGGAAAGATAAGGCAAGGCCATCAAAGGTCATGGCTGATGGAAATCTATTAATTGTTTCGATAAGTAGTATAATGAAGTAAAAATGTATTGTTATGCTAAAAATATATTTTAATTTAAGATGAAATTGTGAAGTTATATTTCGATATTATATTATATGTGTATAAAAATCTCCACTACCACACCAACAGAGTTAAGAACTCCACTTTTCACACAACTAGTCTATTTGGGACTTTGAGTGGCAGGTCTTAAAGTATGTTGGCAAGCAGGAGCTTCTCGGCGGACAGAGCAACGCCCCTTCTTCTTGGCTGGCTGCTTCTTGTTTGTGAGACTCCTTGAGACATTGCAAATTAAAGCGGCCATGGAAGAGTTGCGGTTTCCTTCTCTGTGATCTCCAACTGATTCTTGTTCCTCCAAAGTCTGTTGTCCTCCTGACCTCCTCCAAAGTCATATGATCCTCTTCTAGCTTCATTAATTTAATTTCTTTTATTTTCAGAACCCAGTTGGCCAAACCCGTGATTACCCACCCGTCTCACCTAGTTAACCGTCTAACCCGGAACCGATCTACCCGCAACAGCAAACGGACGGAGACGGATCAAAACTATGTCCATTCGGTTTTGGTCGGATTTGACTTTTTCGGTCCGAATCCGACCGATGGACAGGCCTAACTGTGGCTATAGATCCATTGCTGCATTACTGGGGCATTCCGCCGGTGAGGACGGTTGGCCTTGGGTTAGGGAAGAGTTGATAGGAGAACTTGAAAACAATAGCTTCATGTATACTGACATGTGGTCCAGGCATATTGTTGATGCCTTACATGCTCGACTCACTCTTCCTCATATTGACCCGGCCACCTTTGATAAATGGATGCAACTGCCAGAGATGGGATACCTTTTGGCCACAAGGTTCCGATTGGTTTTCGTAACCTTATCCACTATGGGTTGTAACACATACCTTCCACTGAGAGGAGCCGGTCCACCAGATGTGCATCCTGTTCTAGCTATTGGTCATGTGATAAATCACTTTATACATGTATATTTTGATTAAATACACTAATATTTTAGTTACGTACTAGCTTGTCAATTAATTTTTGTATTTTGAAGTTATCTAATTTTATGGTTATTCTCTAAAATGTAGCTCCATTTAACTCCTGGACATCCTATGCCGCCTATTGCTCCCTAGTGGCGATGGCATGCTGATGCTGCCTTCGAACACTGGCGCGACTCATATGGTCCACGTTTAGACATGTTCGCTGCAGAATTTCAAGCTTGGCTTGGGCATTTTAGTGGTCTTCATGATAGCTATGTGGACATCACCACAGATTGAATGTTCTTCTATTGTGTAATATTCATTAGTAAATTCTTTGTAATATTAATTTGATGACCATTATCCTTAGGTTTTTAAGGATAACTATGTAGACATCATCAAGATTGACAGGTTACTGAGCTTAATGTTCATTTGATGCTTTTGGTAATGTTAATTTGATGTACGTTGAATAGTATAGCTCATTTGTCATTTCATTTCATTATCAAGGTCTTGTCATTTCCATTTCATTATCAAGGTCTTGTCATTTCAATCCACTACACGACGAACTAGAAACCTGACAATACTCTCAACCACCAACCCCAACCACACTTCTACCAGCCACCAATACACCATAAATCTTCTGACCATTCTGCTATAAATCTCTATTGTGTCTTGCCTCTTCTTCTTACTCTTCATCCTCTTCTTCCTGTCTTGTAACCTACAAAAAAAAAAACGCACACACACAATGGAACAAGACCCAAATGCATTCGTCCGCCCTTGCAAACGTCAAAGCAACACTTCTGGCAGCTCTCGTCCTCTCATTCCTTGCCCGGCTGGCGCCATCCAGGCTGCCATGTATGCCCGTAGATCCACCCCTAACACACCACTAATTCCGACCCAGGAAATCGTGAGGCGTGTGCTAGAACACGGATCAACCGAAACCGATCCTGATTTCAATTCAAATGCTTGGCTATCAGCCATGCAAGAGTGGGGATTTGCGACTCCGCTGGGCTCACTGACAGCGAACGTTGAGAGAGTGGAGAATGTTGTTGTTGTTATCAAATCTTGCACTCCCAATGGTTTCGGAGATGCGAAAGTTACCCTCAAGGTATGTCCTTGCTTTTGTCCCCCTTGTTATCAAATCTTGTTCTGTAACCGTTCCTATTTATTTCTCTCCAATTGCAATAATTTAGGACCCTACGGGTACCGTTGATGCTAGCATCCAGCGCAAGGCCTTCACTCAAAGTGAATTTGCGAATGACTTGACTGTTGGATATGTTCTCGTTCTCCAAAAGGTATATCCTCTAGAACCTAAATATTAAGCTTGCTTCATTTGGACAACTATGCATGGTTGGATTAAAGTCTGCAATTTACTTGCAGGTTGCTCTGTTTGCACCTAGAAGATCCGTTTGTTATCTTAATATAACATTGCCCAACGTAGTCAAGGTATTTCCAAAGGATTGCGAACCCCATTACTTCATCGATATCACAGAGGAATAATTTTGTTTTTCGTGTTGCTTCTGGTTAATTTGGTTGTGTAACCTTCGAACTGTTTGTCATGGATTATTTATGTTGTAGTTGTTACTGTTTTTTTCATTATAAGAGTCTTAATATTATGACTAAAAATAGAAAGCATGTAAATAAAAATAGTCATAACATAAAGATTTTCATATGTCCACATAACAATATACATAACATACAAGAGTCATAAAATCACTCTCCCCAACCCCGACCCCTACGACCTCCTCTAGGTCCACGAGCTCTACCTCCACGAGCACCCTCTCCTGGATCACCCTCTCCACGAGCTTTGCCTCCACGGGGTCTGCCTCCACGAGCTCTGCCTCCACGAGTTCTGCCTCCCGCAGCTGCGGCTCCTCGAATAGCAGGAAAGGCAACTCCCTGGGTACCAACGAAGAAACTCGATCTAAAAAGTTCGAGCGCCCTCTTAGTGAGGAGCCGGGACTGTGTGCCTACTGCATGAGCACCTGGCACCTCCAGTGGCTGCTCCAACATCTCCACACCCCTACGCATAACAGACTGCAAAAAATAATATACAAAGAAAATGCCATTAACAAAAATCACAATTGAATGGATAAAATAATATACAAGTTTAGAATCCAAACTTACCACGACACTGAGCTCCTCCCTCCTATCGTCAGGGATGATGAACTGGTGGGACACTCTGCTATACTACCTCATGTAACCCTCCACCGCCTCTCTCGGATATGTCGCAGGGATCCCCTGAGGGCGCAAGTGCGGCTCAAAGTCAGCATAGGCAGCATCTGCGGTCTCAGCAAGGGACCCCGTCGTCTAGATCTCATAGGGGTGTCGAGGGATATCCTGTATGTAGCCAAACTGGCGCATAACCCTCTCTGGTAGATGTCGGCTCACAGACCGGCCGAAAAGTGTCCTGATGTAGCCATAATAGAGGGCCCTCGGATCCCGCGGTCGATGAGCCCGATGATCCTCAAATGGGGTCCATATGATGTCATCCACCGTAAGCTCATCGAGCATGACTCGTCTCTCATCGAGTTCGGCATGCCCGATCCGGGACGTAAACCACCGCTGCGCCCTAGGCTGGTCCTGTGAGTAGTCGGTACCTCCCTCTTGATAATGACGCGGTCAGAAAGGTACTCATATGCCCATGACAGCAAGAGATAGGTGAACCCTCCCATCTGGGTTGTCCTCCTACGGGATGCACGACTAAGCTACTCGTACAACGTAGCCAGCGCAATCGCGCCCCACGCGTACTCCGATACTCGCCCAAGGTCCTCCAGGATCCCAATCCAGTAGACAGTCGTGTGGTATCCCCCGCTCTTGCTGGCAAAGAGCGTCGCGCCAAGCTGGTTCACCAGCCAAATCCCGATAGCATCCTCATACCGGTGCTCTACAATGAAATGAATTAAGTTAACAGTTTATAATAATACGCTAAAAATAAATACAATTTAATAAATTAATAATTAAGACATACTCTCCAAAGCATTATACAGGGCCTTCAACGTAAAGAACGAATAGTCTGGCCACTCGTCGCATCAAACTCCACGAGATCATCAGCGGTGGATCCTCCCATGAGCTGGACGCAGAGCGCTGCACACTCATCTCGCTCCCCCCTGCCAGGCGTGTAGAACCTCGACCCCGTGGGGAGATGGATAAGAGCTGACACGTCGTCCAGGGTGATAGTCTTCTCCCCGAACGACATGTGGAAGCTACTGGTCTCCTCATGCCACCTCTCAACAAGGGCCAATATGAGGCCTGGGTCTGTCTCCGGGTACCCGCACCAAGGTAGGTGATACAAACTCGTCTGCTGCAGCAGCTGTTGAACATGTGTATGGGCATCTGAATCGCCATCACAAGGGAGGTTCCATACCTTCCCCCCAACCGTGGCCAGCCTCAATGCCCGACGGTCCACGTACCGCGGGTCTGTGCGTAGGAGTGCGTGCCACGTCCAGGGAGCCTTGTGATCGGCATAATGCGAGAGAAGCGAAAGGTCCTCAGGCCCCCCCCCCGAAAACGGCGCCACCCTCTGGATAAGGTCATCATCACCGCCCTGTGCCGCCTCCTCTGGCACAACATCAGCAGCATCAAGCTCCTCCTGAAGAATAAGCTCCTCCTCACTACTACCCTTAGCAGAAGACTCCTCGCCAGATGACTCCTCGCTGGAAGGCTGCTGAGGAATGGCATGAGGAGATAACTCAACCATCGGAGACGGCGGAGTGGGATCCAGCACAGCATCAGAAGACTCTCCCCTCGTAGACGCCACAGAAGCAGCCACAACCAGCTGAAGACTCTACTGCCCGAGTGGCTGCACAATGGTCGTCGCGCCGGGTAGAAGCATGCAAGCGCCGGTGTCGATCCTCTGCATCCTCACTAGTAGAAGATCGAGACCTTTTCCCGCCCTTCATTCTCGCTATCTATTCAAAGCAAACAAATTTAATAGCATTAACATCAAATTTTATCAATTATTTCAATATGAACTATTCAATATTCAACTATCTAATAAGCTCCGAATTCCCAAAACAACAAGCAAAACATAAACATAAGTGCCAAATATACAACTTTTCTTTTCCTATTTTGCCACATAAGAGCTGAATACCATCTAAGAACGGATCAATAAATCAATATACTTCCATTAGTTTCTTGGCATTTACATTATGGTACCATATGCAATTCCCAAATATCACCAAATTCATTGCCCCCTTGTCTCCAGGGGCGTAGCCAGGAATTTCATTAGGGGGACTAGGATGTAAAGGAATATAATTTGTATGAAAATTTCAATTCTTATCAAATAAAAAATTTGCCAAAAAAAACACATAGGTATTTTGGTGTGAACAAAAAATTAGTTTAAGTGCAAGACATATTTAATAAAAGCATAAGAAATATAAGATTAGTTTGGGTGAAAAAGATACTAACCGGCTCATAAGTATTTTAGTAAGAGGTGGTTGGACAAGTTGCTCTACGGTTTCACGAATCAAAGCATCAATATTGATTCTTTCTTGTTCAATTCTCAAAGCTTTTGAAGGAGGTGGTTGGACAAGTTGCTCTACGGTTGATTGTGTTGGTTGTCCAACTTCAACGATATTTGAAACATTAATATCTATTGAAGTTGGTGAAACAAGTGAAGGTTGTGCTTCTTCATCATCTCTCTTTTTTCTATTAAAGTAAAAGTCAATCATTTTCTTCTTCTTCATTTTTCAAGCTAATAAAATAAACAATTTGAGTAAAACAATAAAGTTTAAATAAAACAATAGAATGTGCAAATAAAAAATGAATTATATAGTAAACTTATCACTAGTGGAACAAAATTGATTATAATAACACAATACATGACTTTGATTATAACTTCGAAGTTCTTTTTATATTTAATCCTTTTCTTAACATTCAAATAAACAATTAACACTAACAAATTCATCAAAAAACAACAAATTAAAGCAATAACATAACAAGAAGGAAGCAACGAAAGCAAAAACTCTTTATTGAAGGCTAAATCTTAAAGGAGACTTTTTACAAACACTTGGTGTACATATATTTTATCACTTTTTTTTCAAGCAAAACACAAGTATCACAAATCCAATCTCATATAATCAGACCAATTAAGCAACAAAAAAGAGAATTAAACCAATAAATTTGAGTTTGAACACATGAAAATTTGAATATCCATAGAAAGTGATATATGAAAAAGTATTAGCAAGAAAGAAAGTAGATTATAGAGAGGTTCTAAATGTTATACCAGCAAAATCTCTTGTTCTTTCTCTTTGCTTTATTTGAGTTGTTTCTTCAATGTCATAAATCCAATGAGACAATGAAGTTTTATTCTGATGACCCTAGTTTAGTAGTGTTTTTAGGGTCATTTCTTAGTTTGTTTTGAGTCTTTTTGTTGAGTCTCATGTAGTGTTTCATGCATTCTCATGCATTTTTATCTTTCTTTAAGTTTTTACTTTGTTTTGGTAATTTTATAGTTTTATAGGGACCTTTCTTGCATTTTAAGTAAGTTTAGGACGTGCATATCTTTTCTACTTGAATTGAGGGTCTTTTGTGCTAATAAACTCTTGGAAATCCTAGATATTTTCCTTTCTTTGTTCCCAAGCAGCTAGGTCTGAAAACTGATGAAGAAAGAAGGTCAAAAGGCTTGGAAAATTGAAGGGAGGCTTAAAGGGGAGTTAAGAAGAAGGTCAAGAGGCTTTCTAGCATGTAGAGAGCGCTCAGGCGCTCGTGTTGAGCGCTTGAGCGCCAATTGGATCGATGTTTACAAGATGCTAGAAAGGAATTGGCGCCTGAGCGCTCCTGATTGAGCGCCTGAGCGCCAATTACCTCCAGAGAGCTTGTTTTGGCTTGGAATTGGCGCTCAGGCGTGCTTAATTGGCGCCTGAGCGCCCAGACTCGACCTGTTTGCCTATAAATAGGCTTTTTGTCATTTCTTTTGTAACTTTTGTCATTTCTATACATTCCTAAATAAGTGAGAAGTAGGGTTAGGCTCTGGAGCTTGAGGAGAAGCATTCTCCAAGTCCATGTTCCAGGTTTTATCCTTCTTTTCTTGTATGGATTCTATAGCCATGCTTGGCTAAACACCTTTTTGCTTTGGGTTCCTTGTAAGACTCTTGATGTTTTAATCTTATTTCCTTTTTCTTCACATGAATCTTCTGAGTAAACCCTTGAATTCCATATCTATGCTTTATGTTTCAAGTTAGATCATGAACTAGCTTTATGCTTTTCTATAATATAATGGAAATTTGTTATAGATTAGGGACATGATATGGGATTACCTCTTCTATGCTTGCTACTAGGAATAGAGTAGGGGTTGGGGTTTGTTGGCCTGAATTGCATACTTAGTGCCTTTAGCAAATGTTTAGGTTGTCAAGGAATTGAACCTATCTTTTGACTTTAGAGGATTGTCTATACAAGGCATTGATAGATGATTACATAGGCTATAACATCAAGGAGAGACTCAGAATTTTTGTGGGAAGAATAGGTTAATTTAAAACTGATTTAGTTAAGCAAGAACCCAAGGCAAGATCACCATTGTTATCACACACTTACATTTCTTAAGTTTGTCACTCAATCACTTGAACAATCAACCCTTAAAACTGAATTTTATTTGCTTTCCAACCGTGAACTCGAATCTTAAACTGAATTGCCACACCAATTCCCTGTGGTTCGATAATTTAAAACCGGGTGAATTCCGTACACTTGCGGATTAACCAACATATTCTCCTTGCCTTTGGCCTTTTCCCTTGTTTCTTTCCTTTCTCTGTTCTTCCTGTTTCCTTACCACGCTTCTGTTTCTTTTTTAGATGGTAGTGTCTTTGTTTTAAATGAGTAATGATATATACACACCTCATTTTTTAAACACTTCATTTCCACCTCTTTTTATTTCTATCTCTCTCATCTTATCATCTATCACATCTCATATTTTCTCTCTCCTACTTTTTCTTTTCTTCTTATCTCTCTCACCATTCCACCTCTCCACCTCAAAAGAGAGGTGTAGATGAAACATTACTCGTTTTAAATTATATACTAGTGAGTGGGACCCACATACATGTTATTAAAAGAAAAAAAATAGAAGAAGAAGTGCTCAGGTAGTCACGTGCAGCGGTGCAGTAAATGGATATATAAGAAAACAAAGGGTGCCATGTTGCCTTCCCCCTCACTCACGTGTTGTGTCCCATGGGGGTGACTAAATTCAGCCTCAAATTTTTTTTCCTTAGAAATGATTGGAAGCCAAGGGTGACTAAGCACAGGGAAGTCACCCCTGTGCTTCCGCCACTGCTTGTCTCCTAATATCACCAAATTCACTGCCATCACAACACCTCATGGTTCCCATTACTCAGCTTCTTAATTCTTAAATGATCAATTATAGCAACTTGAACAAACATCGCTCATATGTCCCCTCAAATACAAATTGAACAAACATCGCTCATATAGCAACTTGAACAAACAAGCCTAGATTCCAGGCCTAGACTCCAATAAAATCTTGCTTAATGAAAAAGGAAAATCATTTTCCATGTTGAAAACGGAAAATCATTTTCTATGTTCAAAACGGAAAATGATTTTCCGCATTTACAGTGTGAAACCCTGGCAGAAACCCACTTCAATCAACTCGTACCCATACTCATTTCATGCAATTTCAGTCAACAAAACCTACTTCTAATCATCAATCAACTGCCCTAGTGTTCAATCATTCACCTAATTTAAACTTAAAATGTGAGAATCGGTGAAAATCAAAACTTACCTTTTGAATGTAATGGAATGGGAGTTCTGGTACTTTGAGGGAGCTTTGAAGATGATGAGAACGGAGCTTTGAGGGAGATATGGTTGAGGAACGCACGTTTGGGAGCGATTTGGAGAGGGAGCGATTTGGGGAGGGAAATGGGTTTTGAAAATATGGGTTTCAAAACCCCTTTGTTCGCTGTTATAAGTTTAAATACAAAACGGTAAATGATTTTCCATTTTTGAAACGGTTTATCATTTACCGTTTTTTAATAAGGAGGGTCTTTCCGGTAATTTCCCCACTTTAAGTGGGGTGGGAAGCCTAAGGGTTGGGGCGTTAAACCCAATTCCCTTGAGGGATTGAAGAGCCTATTTAGAGCTCAGTGCCCTTTGCATTTTGAATTCACATGTGTCCTCTTGCTAACTGCTTCAACATTTAAAATGAATATGCAAATACTAGGTTAAGATTGGCCACTTCGAAGATGCACCATTGCTCATTGTCCATCAACGAAAACTAGATCTGCGGGGGCCTCCGCTTCTACTGTGATCCTTGTTTCTAAAAAATACCCCTCTCCAAAAGACAAGGAAAAATTTGTTGAAATTGTTCAGAAATTACTCGTAAACCGTTGCATACATTGTTCACAAATTGAAACTCTACCATTTGAGTTGCTGAATAAGGTGTTGATGAGAGGTCTATTTTTTGACATTGAAAATATGATCACCCTCGATCAAAAAGAAAAATATCTCACCTATTTGTTGAAAACTTATGAGGTATTTTTTCTTATAATTCTGATTCTAATTTAATTTGAAGGGTATTTTTTTCTAATTTGTTTTCTGTTTTATTTTCTGTTGTAGATAAATATATAAGAGTGAAGATGGTGGTGGGGCTGTAAGAGGGAAGTTTGGTTAATTTATGCCGGATAATTTCTATTATCGTTTGGTTAATTAATGTTGGATAATTGTTATCACATGTTCAATGCTCTTATATATATTTCGAGAGATTTAGCTTCTGTTGGACCGCGAGTGGCATGTTCAACTTCTTCATATTCTTAGAACAGCTAATGATGTAGCGGATTGTCTAGCGGGTTTGGGTGCAGAGCTCTAGTGCTCGTATACTAGGTCGGAGGAACCTCCTCCACGGCTTCTTCCTGTTTTGGCTAGGGATCTCCTAGCGTTAAGTCTTCGTTTAATTTTTCGATGTACCAAAAAAATTGTTCTTATCTATATTTATGAGTTTATCTTGATGTTAATTTAATAGTAGTTATGTGACTTCTCAGTCTCAATTATCCTGCTATATGCTTTTACTTTTTTGTCGTTGTTTGTTTTATTATGATATATCCCTTCCTCCGGTTTCCTCTTGTGCAAATCTCAAGATTGACTCTCGAGAGATGCCTTCAAATGAAATCTAATAAGAGTTTACTCTGCAGTTTAATACTGTCTCTTGTATGATTGCAGTCTTGCGAGATGGGGTAAGTAGCAGGGGCGGACCCACATAGGGCCCAGGGGGTTCAAGGGTTCAATTGAACCCCCTGAAAAAAAAAAGTTCCTACCTACCCCCCTATAATATTTTTTTCTTGACCCCTCTGAGAATTTAAATTTGCACCCTAGACCCAACTCCTCTCTCTCTCACACACTCATCACGTGATCTCTCTCACGCCCTTCACTCTCATTCTCTGATTTCACGATACACAACTCCACAACCACAAGCACTCTCAGTCTCTCACCTAGGTCTGGTCACCACCACGCCGTCTCACCGGCAACGAGCACGCCGTTCGCCGCACCACCACGCCGTCCGCCACACCACCACTGTCCAGCTGAGCCTCTGGCTCTGCGGTTCTACTTCTACAGGTATGGCTGATTTGAGTGATTTCCCTAACCCTAATTTCCTCAAATGTCATAATTTCTCAAGCATGATACATGAAATCAAAGTAGAAGAAAGAAACCTCTAATCACAGATTCACAGTATTGTAAACTGAAATTCTTTGTTCCTTGTGATTGGGTAATTTGGTACTGCTATTCGTTGTCTATTGTTTGTGAAAGTGATCTCTCTCTGCAATTCCTTTTTCCTTTTTGTAGTTTCATATGTTTCTCAATTTGCAATAAGCCAATAACACTTCCCAGTTCCCAGTGAAACTATTGAGTGCATCTATCAAATGGTAAGTATCTTGAATTTTCCCAAGGTGTCATGGCTCTTGTCTGCTACTTGTTTCTGCTTCAGGTCCCTGTTTTGCTCCAAGTTGAATTCGTGGAAGTTGGCTTTGTGTTTTGATAATTGGGTGTGCGTTGGAATTTTAGATTGAGGATATATATTGATCCAATTGTGTTAAGGTTGTCATGTTGTGTGGATTGAGAACCTTTGCTGTTTTTTTTTTGGGTCCTTTTGTCTGTTGCATAAATAGCAGTTTAGGCACTTTTTTCCTATTCTCTGGTTTGATGACTATGTACAGGGTTGGGATAATTATGATTAAAGACAGTTTTGACAAGTTTATCTTCTTTTGAAATTGACGCTGATTTTGAGATACATGGATGAATGATTGTTTAGTTATTTACATTGAGGGTGATGTATTCAATAACATTGACTCTTAAGTTTATTGTTCAACGATTTCAGAATATGAAATCGCGTAGAGGACAACTATGATTTGTATAATTTGTGATGTATAAACATATTACCGTTGTTTTTTAATTATATTTTTATCGATGTGCTCATTTGGAAAATTTGAACCCCCTGACCCAGGGGTCCTGGATCCGCCACTGGTAAGTAGTAACTGAAAATGACTTTTATATCACCTACATGCGGCTTCCTGAATAGTGTTATATTTCAAAATTCATCTTCCATATTTGAAAAAAAAAATACTTTCGGACATTCAAATTTTGAATTACAAAGATTTTGATTTCAAGATTTTAAGTTCTGAAAGTGCAAACTGTCATATGCTAAACTTTTATGTACCAAAGAGTTAAGTGTACTCGACATTGACTTGCAATATCATAGTAAATAACTTTTTCACTCAAATGATGACTTAAAAAATGAATTAGAAGTGTTAGGTTGTGAAAATAAACCTAAATTATGGTGGACATAGCACTAAAAACTAAAGGCGTACAAGACACGGCCCAACCCATCAACTCGTCTTTGCCATGTTTCCTTTTCTTCTGAATTTATGGTATATAGATGATAAGATTATGAATTATTGAACTAACTATAAGCTCTAGTAGCATTCTAGGATACAATGTGAGACATATTTCCAAAATATATAAACTTGATAATATATATTGTTATATATAAATTAATGTTCGAAGTTATGTCTCAAAGTAGTAAGATGGTCTAGTGGATAGACAACTCCTTATGGTCGTGATTCGAACACGCGACCTTCCGTCCAAAGGATTCCAAACGTGACTGCCAGTTGAACTAAAGCAACGGACGTGTCTTTTGATGAACATTAATAATATATAATGGTTTTCTGTCAGTTGTTTCTCCAAGTAATGTTTCTCTTCACCAAGAGATATTAAGATCTCTATATAAAGAGATATTTGGACAGAAAATAGAGAGAGAACATATGCACGAAATTGGACTTCATTTTGGCCAATTTCTCTTCCATTTACATTTATTCTAAATCATCTTTCACTTCACCAATGCATGAATGAAGTGTGAGAATCATACTTCTGTAAACTATTATCAAAGATACGCTTGGTGTGTTAGTGCAAACCACATCAAGGAATTCAAAGTATCCTGAAGGGAATTCGCCGGTTTTCTCAATTGCATCCAATATATATTAATTGGTGGGGGCGAATTGAACCTAAAGGTTAGTGCTTATGCACGCTTTGAATCTTCAAGTGCTTTCTTCATCGACATCTTCATCAATCCAAGTGTTGCACCATTTCCCCAACACAAATTATTTCCGAACATACAATACTCTTTTTTAAACATTCCTTTCATCAGTTTCACGCAAAGAGGCATTAGTTGCATAAAATAAATGTTTAATCGGGTTGCTTAAGCTTGTTAGTACAATAAACATTCTAATCAAATGAATATTTCAAATTTCAAGACTAAGATTAGATGAAATTTTTTTCCTTAACATTCTAGTGTTTTTACCCGCGCTTTGCAGGGGGAATATGTCTATTGTATTTGATACATCAATCAAGACATTGGTTATTAAAAATATAATAAACAACAAATGAAATAGAAGAGTAGGAAATGATGAGCAAAGTGGACAAAAAATCTTAAATTGAGACTCTTATTGCATAGATTGAAATTGGTTCAATTGAATAACTAATAAAAAGTTAGAGAGTAACAAAGGAAAGAGAAGAAAGAAAAAAAAAACAGGGAAGAGAAAGAAATCAAAGGTTCTAAAATTATACTTGGTTTCTTGGGTCCTTTACCGTAGGTGGAGGTGAATCTTATTATAACTAACTCTTGTATGTATGACATGACTGACTATGATGTGCTTAAGAAAATCAAGGTATGCTTAGGTTTCTATTCATGTATCATCTATCATTTAACCAATTATATTCTCCACTCTTATCAATCTTTGGCTACGTTTGTATTTTCTTTTATCAAAACCATGACCCATGTAAAAGCTTTTGCAGTTTGAAACTATGTATTCATTTCAATGCATCATAAATTATGTTTACACGCCACAATACCAACATGGTTGAAGGAGAAAATTCTTTACATGAGGTAAACCAACTACCAAAAATAGAACAACACATTTGATCTTATAACCTCTTCTCTTTTGTAACTCTAATACTGCCTGCAATGAGGATTTTTCCTATCTATGTAACTTGTTTACCGTGACATTCAAATGGTATAAAAACTTGTTTGCTTCACTCTCTTGTTTCTAATGGGAATATTTCAGGGACTTGCTACATATAAACATAAAAAAGGAAAATTGGCTTGTACAGAGAACAAATAAAAGTGAACACAATATTTAATGGGAATAAAATAAAGGTAAACCTTCAATGGCAACAATGTTAATGTGAATCTTCTCCTCTAGCATGACTTCTTGAATTGTAGAACATAATCCAAAGGTTTTCAAGTCAGAAAATTACAACAAGAAACTAATTCAAAAGGAAAAAGAGATCAGCATGAAAGTACGCCCCCTGGAAGCCATTTTTTTACAGAGATAGGTAAAGCCTAAACATGTAAATGAAGACTTGACAATCTAAAGATAATTAAGAGGTGTGGAAAGATAAAAGCTAAAAATTCTTTCCAAGACCACATGTACCCTAGGATCATATGACTTTTAATATGTAAAGGAGATTTTAACATAAATCATTCATGGATATATCAATATATAGAAAAAAAGACTAAAGAAATATATGCTCTTAGAATTTCATCTATAAGCAACCGGAACTTGATGCCACTGCTGCTCTAATATCAAAGCCAACAATATAAAACTGACTGATAATCACACATAAATAAGAGTAAGAACAGTAACAGCTTGAAATGAAAACCAAAACATAAAATACATAGAAACCCAACAGGTGCACAACACAACTCAAGGAGAAAATCATAACATGATAGCTTAAACATTTCATTAAACGCACTTGTCTTGCATAAATGGAAAAATATAGAAACAACCAAAACTAATGAGAAACTCTGTACACACTAATTCACCAGGAATATAAAACAAAGAACGAAGAAGAATACTAAACAACCATTGAGTCCAACTCACCATTATAATGAGAATTCACACAATAATTGTAGCCATAAGTGAACAAAGGTCTTTTTATGCTTTGATATGTCTTCAAGCTTCACATCTTCTAGGTCCTTCAAGAAATAAAGCCAGCATTTTGGATTCTGGCCTTTGTTCGTTGTCATTTCATATGCTACCTGCAAGCATGATAGTTTAAAGGGTTGATAATAATCATTAATTACATAACAAATATATAAAATAAAAAAGATCAACATCCATTATATGTGCAGTACCTGCAAACAAATTCCTTCATTCAAAGATATCAAAAAGGTATGGTGAAGAAAATTAATGAGAGTATCACACAATTTCACATGACCAAGAAATGACTAAATAGAAGAAATAAATTAACATAGTCTATGATTGACATATGAAAGTTTAAGATGAAGAAGCTCAATAGAACATGACCACCACTTATAACAAAACTACAGTCAAAATGAACCTTACAACCATAGATACCAAAACATGGCCCAAGGAGAATTTAAAGGAATCCAATTCAACATTCTGCTCGTGGAAGCAGACAATGGTTCCACATTTCAGATTAAATGAGAAAGCGCAGTGTTCCCCAGCCCCCTCAAAAATAAAAATAAGAGACAAATAAAATGTTATTTGTCATCCACTTTAAGCGATTTTAGCTTTATGCTCCTCTAGTCAAGCTCCTTCAGGACACCATGTTCCGGTTTCTTCCTTTGCCTTGATATGGTATTGGTTTTCATGGTACCTATCTAACCAAATATCCACCCACAAATTAAAGACAGAAAATATGTTGTCATGTTTCTGCAATGTAACAAATATGTAGATAAAAAAGATATAGATAAAGCTTTAGATGTTTGAAGGAAGCAAAGCTAACAAATATATAGATAAATCATTTCCTTTGTTTCCTAAAATCCCTCAACCATATCAAGAATTGAGACCATTATAAGAAGAAGCATATTTGAGGATACACTTCTGCTAGTATTAGTGATAACAAACTGAAGACATCATTTAATGACTGGGAAACAAAATCCATAGGATTTTCAAAGTCAGTTCATCTCAAAACAAACAACCATACATATAATACAATCAATTTAAAAAGAAAATATAGGAAATTGAAAACCAAGGAAAGGAGATCAAGTTAAACAACATATTAGATCAAAGTTCAACATGAAACCAATCAGAGTAGCTCCCAACATTTTGGCTCCACTTATAGATTGCAGATCAGGAAAATGCTAAGAATTCACATACAGAACAAACAAAACTGAACTGCTAATTCCTCAACAAATATAGAATTGGCTTTACTTCCTATGGTAATGGGCAAGCACTATCATAATTCGATATAAGTGTCAGGATTCATTTTTTATCTTTACCTATTAAAGGGATTGAAAAGAAAACTGCATAAAAAACCTGGAAGTCCAAGGTCATAAAACCAAAAATTTGGAGAAGTAGACTTGTTTGAGAACAACGCAGTCCGAGAAGATGCAGAATTCTGTTTTTGAAACATCCTGAAAATTTTCAAAGCTTGATTATAGGTGTGTTGTTCGTAAACAAAAGATATTCTAATTAATAGGACTTCACCACTTCAGTATAAGTAATAGTATAACATCATATGCAAAAGGGAGAAAGAGATAGCAGAATCCCTAACAAAAAATTTCTATGAAAATCAAAACAGTTTTTTTTTAGATAGAGTGAGAACCCATAAGGTTTAGAAGTTCTAACTTCTTCATGAAATCATGAACATGGAAATAAAGTAAATTGAACACCCTACACTCGTTGAAGGTCATGTTTAATAGAATAAGGAAAATGCAAATAAATTACACAATTATTTATCCCCAACTTCAGCTATAATAGCCTTTACTTCCAAACAAATTACTGAATAAGTATAACAATAGCAAATACCTTTTATCTGATCTTACTTGAATCTTTCTGTGTCACAGACTATGAAAGGCGTAATAGCCACTTTGAAATGGGCAGTAGATTCAGTTTCTTCAAGGGAAAAAAACAAAGTTTTAAAGCTGTGCAAAGCACAATATGTTCCATTAAAAATCAACTTGTTCGAAAGCATTAAAAATGCAATTTCAGTTTCCGTACCAATAGAAAAAAACTGTTACAGAGAGCGTGAATCTTTGCTACCATGACCGCATAAATAATAGAAGAGTTGACGCATTCCATGTCTGAACGTAAACCAAGAGTCTTCGTGAATCTTGGGGTGGAAGCCTTGCGAATGCTTCTTGTGGAAGGATTGACTGTGGTGGATGAGTTTCCTGAAACAGTTAAGGAAAACTAAATGTAGCATATCAAGACATAAGCATATGGAGAAGAAAAGAGGCAAATTAAGGCTTTACTTAGTAGTATATATTAGAACATCTACGGTAAAATTTGACAAACTTGACTACCTAGGGCATCCTGTAATCATGTGAGGAAATTTGCTGAACCTGCAATCATTCAAGAAATAGATATATGTAACAAAGAAACAAATAGAAGCCAACGGAATGAAGAAATCCATAAAACCAACCTTCTCCTCTGAGCATGGGGTGTGCTTCAACGATTCCCACCACAACCAAACTCACTGGAATACATAGAGCCGTCGTAATCTCTGTGGAAGCGTCGGTTGGGAGGCGATGAATAGAAGAGGGAGAGAAGGGAATTGCACGGATGAAGCGTGACTCAGGGCAGTTTTTTATTTAATCTGGGTAATTTTAGATAATTAGGGCAAATCTTTTAAAATTTTATGAAAAAGTTTCTCACATATAAAATTACCTTTAAAAAATCGGTTTCAAGATTTGTTATGGAAATACATTTTAGGTGAAGAAAAAGTTTATTTTTAGAGTATTAATTAAAATTTAAGGTATTTTTATTTAATTTTCGGATTTTTATTTAATTTAGAATTTTATGAGTTTTTTTTTGTGATTTGGTATATTTTGATAGTTTTTATTAATTAATTTTTATGGTATTTTTATTGAATTTTTTTCATGTAAATATGCAGTAAATTAGGGTTGAGACTTTTCCTAATTTAAAGAGATAATGAAAATGGTTTCAAGATTTATTTTGGAAATAAATTTAGTAAGGAGTAATCTAAGTAAATCTTAGATAATTAAGCAAAATCTTTTAAAATTCAGTTTCAAGATAAAATAACACATTTATTTTTAGAATGTTAATTAAAATTTATGGTATTTTTATTGAATTTTCGGATTTTTATTTAACTCAGAATTTTATAATTTTTTTTTTGATTTGGTAGATTTTGATAGTTTTTATTAATTAATTTTTATGGTATTTTTATTGAATTTTTTTCATGTAAATATGTAGTAAATTAGGGTTGAGACTTTTCCTAATTTAAAGAGATAATGAAAACGGTTTCAAGATTTGTTTTGGAAATAAATTTTATAAGGAGTAGTCTAGGTAAATCTTAGATAAAATCAAGAAATAAACAACATAAATCCTAATCAAATTTAAAAATGTATTTTTTTTTATGAGAATTAACCAGAGAATGACATGTGAATTTTTTTTTATGAGATTTAACGTGAGAATGACATATCACTAAGAATTAACGTGAGAATGACACGTCACTAAATCAGTCTGATAGAAGTTCTTCTTTTCTAATATATATATACTAGTTGAATTCCCGTGCACTGCACGGGTTACTTTATCATTAAATTTGTGTAGTATTATCTTTTTTTAAGTTTTGTAATTTTAATTGCACAAATATTTTTTAAAGAACTTTTTAATTGCATAAATCTATAAATGTTTGTTAGAAATATATATTTAATGAATTAAACCGTAAAAAAGAATTTAGTTTGTTTATGAATTTATATATTAATATTTTCTTAAAAATAATATATGTTAATGTTAATTTGGAAATATCTTTAGGATGATAATTTTACGTATGATATTTCAATTTAATATCATAATAAGAAAAGAATCCCTGTTGAATTTCTTTTCCCTGAAATTGGTCACCTCTGCAGCTTCTTTCTGTTGTAGGGATTAGCGAGGTTGGAGAGTTTGGAGAGGGGGTTAATCTTGGGGAAGCAGAGGTTTGTTGAAAATCTTCAACTGAATTTCATTGATTGAAAAGCTAATGAATACATGAGGGATTACAATATTTATACTATAAGATTTGTTAGCTTGCAGAGGAAGCTAACTCTAACTAACCTTGACAGCTAAGCTTTGACAAGCAAGCATGTAACTAACTCTCTAACAAACCTGCCAGCTAGGCACAACTAACTGAACAGAACACAGTCAGCATTTACCTAATGACACTTAACAATAACACTTAATATAGCAGTAACTACATTACTCTAATAGGCCCCCTCAAACTCAAGGTGGGGGGGGGGGGAAAGAGATTTCTCAATCACATTGAGTTTGTCACGAAGAGTTTCAAAACGAAGTGCTGATATAGCCTTGGTAAACAAATCTGCCAGCTGATCAACAGAAGGAATGTGATGCACAAAAAGAGACTTGTTGAGAACTTTTTCTCTCACAAAGAAGATGTCAAGCTCCATATGTTTAGTGCGAGTGTGAAGAACTGGGTTATGAGTCAAAGCCACTGCACCCATGTTATCACAAAACACCCTAGGAGGAGAAAAAGGAATCTACAACTCCTGCAAAAGAGACTGAACCCACAACAGTTCAGCAGAGGTATTAGCTAGGCTTCTGTATTCCGCTTCAGTACTCGATCTAGCAACCAGGGTTTGCTTCATTGAGCTCCAAGAGACAAGGTTTGGACCAAAAAAGACACAAGAGCTTAAGGTGGATCTTCTGTCATCAGGATCTGATCCCCAACCTGCATCACAAAAGGCCACAAGAGGGATTGGATTGTGAAAACTACAAGGCTTGAGGTGCAGGCCATGAAAGATAGTACCCTTAAGGTATCTTAGAATCCTTTTAACAGCCTTCCAATGCTCTTCTAGAGGCTGACTTAGAAACTGACAGACCTTGTTAACTGCAAAGCTGATCTCAGGTCTAGTTAAAGTTGCATATTGGAGAGCACCAACTATTGATCTATAGAGAGTTGGATCAGCAAAGTAATCTGCTCCATATTTGCTGAGTTTTGCTCCACTAACCATGGGAGTAGAGATCCCCTTGGCCTCTCCCATTTCTGCCCTTTAAAGAAGGTCATTTATATATTTTGTTTGAGTCAAAAGTAAGGATCTGTCCTGAAGGTGATGCACTTGAACACCAAGAAAGTAGTCAAGTTGGCCTAATTGCTTCAAGGAAAATTCAGAGTTGAGGTTCTGCACTACTTTCTGAACCAGAGGCAAGGAATTACCTGTAATGATAATATCATCTACATAGACTAGTATGTAGATGCAGCAAGTTGGAGTGTAGAAAGTGAAGAGAGATGGACCACATCTGCTTGGTTTAAAACCATACTTCACAAGGGCTGACTTCAACCTGTCAAACCAAGCTCTTGGGGCCTGTTTAAGGCCATAAAGAGCTTTGTTAAGTCTGCAAACAAGAGACTTGTCTTCATGCTGAAATCCACTTGGTTGTTGCATGTATACCTCCTCTTGAAGGGCTCCATTTAAAAAGGCATTATTCACATCAAGTTGATGAATATGCCACCTCTTAGTAATAGCTAGAGAAAGAATGAGCCTAATAGTTATAGGCTTCACCACAGAGGTAAAGGTTTCTGAATAATCAAACCCCTTGACTTGATGGTAACTTTGGCCACAAGTCTGGCCTTATACCTATTGATGGTGCCACTGCATTTTCCTTTACCCTAAAAACCCACTTAAAACCAATTGGCTTCCTATCCTTGGGAAGTGGGACCAATGTCCATGTATTGTTAGCAAGCAGTGCATCATATTCAGCCTTCATTGCAGCTAACCACTTAGGATCTTTGAGAGCTTGCTTGGTGGTAGCTGGTTCAGCTTGAGTGAGCAGTAAAGTTGGAAACAATCTTGGCATGGCTATGCCAGATTTTGCTCTTGTATGCATAGGGTGAGTATTTCCCACTGGCTGAGGAATAGGAGCAGAAGAGGATGAACCAGTTGAAGCTACTTCAGTGGCAGTATCTGCTGGTGTAGGTTGAGATTGTTGCTGAACATAAGCTTCAGCCGGAGAAAAATTCCCAGAAGAAGAGGCTGCAACTGAGTCTTGGCCTTGAAAAGGCTGCTGGTGCTGAACAGAAACTTGAGGAGCTAAAATAGGAATTTCTGAAGTGATTCCTTGTGCAGATGAATCAGACCTAGCAGAAGAAAACAAGGTAGGAAGACGATTAATAAGAAAAACTGCAGCCAGGAATGCATGATCCCAGTATTGAGAAGGCATTTTAGAAAATGCAAGTAATGATAGACCTGTTTCTATGATATGGCGATGCTTCCTTTCAACACTACCATTTTGATGGTGTGTGTAGGGGCATGTCAATCTATGCACTATGCCAAGCTTAGCAAAATGAGATTGCAAAGGTTTAAATTCAGTGCCATTATCTGTTTGGACAGCCTTTATTTTCAGATTAAATCTTAACTCTACCATAGCTTGAAACTTAAGAAAGATAGAGGAAGTTTCAGATTTGTGCCTAAGTGGATAAATCCATGTGAAACGAGAGTAAGCATCAACACAAGTTAAAAAATAAGAGTAACCACAAGAAGACTCAATGGAGGAAGGGCCCCATAAGTCAGCAAAAACAAGCTCTAAAGGTGTAGCATAAACAGTAGTAGAAGAGGAAGAGGGTAACTTGTGAGACTTTGCTACACAACAAGCTGAATATTTAGAAAATTTTGCTTTATTAGACAATGATATATTACATTTGGACAAAGCAGAATGTAAAGCCTCATGATGAGGATGGCCTAGCCTACAATGCCACAAGTCATAGGCAGTAGGATCTACATTATTAATAGAAGACACAAGAGAAAATGAACTAGCACTAGGTACACTCGAAGGTGAACTAGCACTAGGTACATTTGACAAAGGAACTGAAGCAGAAAAGACAGATGGAGCAGCTACTGGTGAAACAGAAGTAGATGAAACAGATGAAGCTGGAGGAAGGGTTGGAACATGCATCCCTTCAAAATTGTATAAACCATCAGGACCAACAGTTCCTTTGAGCAAAACTCTAGAAGTTTCCTGACATTTGACAACAGAATAGGATGAGTGAAACTCAAAAAAGACATGATTATCACGAGCAAACTTGCTTACACTAACTAAGTTCTTGGTGATGTTAGGAACTAGAAGCAGATTATTCATAGTGAGTGTAGTGTGTTTATGATAAGGAGATGGAAAAGAGGCATGTCCAACAGAAATAATAGGCGAACCTTGTCCATTTCCCTTGTAGATATAATCATTACCATTTAGGGAAACACTGTCAGAAACAACTGAGGCATCATTGGTAACATGATGTGTAGCTCCAGAATCTGGAAACCATGAGCTAAGATTTGCTGCAACAGGAGTGTTAGTACCAGTAGTAGATGAAGTAGGTCCAGTAAGCTTAGCCTGTGGAGCTCTAACTGGAGGATTTCTAGGTCTTGATCCACCAGAAAACTGAGAAGAGTTCCACTGTGAACCTCCAGATGGTTGGAAACCAAACTGCTGAGCAAAATTTCCCATGCCTAAACCTTAAGGAAATTGACCAAACATGTTTGGAAAGCCTCCATACTGTGGTGTACCAAACTGAGAAGGTACACCAAATTGTTGAACACCACAAAATGGGGAGAATCCAAACTGAGGCATCATCTGAGAATACATAGGCAGTGGCATACCAAAACCAGTTGGCTGCAAGCCAAACATGCCAGTAGAACCAGATGATGAACCACGATGGTAGCAAATACTAGCATCATGCCCATACTTCTTGCAAATCTGGCATTGAACACTTCGATTTCCTCCTCGTCCACCGCGAGAGTTGTTACTGCCGTTGCGACCACCGTAACCGCCACGAGAACCGCCATAACTGCCGCGATTATCGTAGGAACGATCATCGTAGGAGTTTTCAGAGGAACCTGAAGCATAGTTAGCCTCATAGGTCTTCGGTGACGACGTTGATGAAGAAGACGACGACGCCGGTGCAGGTTGCATCGCCGGTGGCGCAGCTTGAGAAAGGAGCGCTGACGGAGGATTCGCACTCAACTGACGCGTGCGAGAACGCTCAAGACGCGCTTCATGCGCGATAACCATAGCTTCAGCTTGCGAGATCGTGCAAGGGAACTCGCGACTGTAGATGATAATCATGAGATGACTATACTCGTCGGGAAGACCATCAAAAATCGCTTCAAGGTGCTCGCGAAACGATACAGGATCTCTGATCGAGATCAGAGCATTGACGATGGCCTTGATTCGCTTGAGGAACTCAGAAGCAGTCTTCGATCCTTTGGTTATGGATCTCAATTCTGATCGCAGTTGCGTCGATTGTGAAAGCGATTGTGCTTGAAAGAAATCAAGCACAGCTTCCCAGATCTGCCAGGACTGAGTGCAGTTGACAACGGTTGGAAGCACTGATGAAGACAGAGACGAGAGAAGCCAAGTGAACAAAGCAGAATCTTGTTGATCCCATACCTGATATGCAGGATTCTCTACTGCATTCACGCGATCCTCCTCACTGAGAAAACGAGGAGGAATATCTGGATGAACAATAAAATTCTGCAGTCGATGAGTTCTAACGATGCCTTCAACATGTTGCGTCCATGAGATAAAATTGGAATCATCAAGCTTCAGAACGAGCTTGTGAACCAGAGAAGAAGAGCTCAATTGTGGTTGAAGAACCGCAATTGGAACAGGAACTGGAATTTCAGGAACTGCAGTTTCTTGTGCATGATCTTCATCAGCTATGGTGATGAAGAAGAAAGAAGAAAAACGAAAACCTAGAGAGAGAGATCTTCAAGGATCGTACTCAGCTCTTGATACCATGTTGAAAATCTTCAACTGAATTTCATTGATTGAAAAGCTAATGAATACATGAGGGATTACAGTATTTATACTATAAGATTTGTTAGCTTGCAGAGGAAGCTAACTCTAACTAACCTTGACAGCTAAGCTTTGACAGCTAAGCATGTAACTAACTCTCTAATAAACCTGCCAGCTAGGCACAATTAACTGAACAGAACACAGTCAACATTTACCTAATGACACTTAACAGTAACACTTAATATAGCAGTAACTATATTACTCTAATAAGGTTGAGGCCAGTCATGGGCAGGAAGTGCTCCTGCCTAGGAGACGCGGGCGCCCTAGGAAATTGGGTCGTAGAGCTCGGTTAGCTGGTGGTATTGTCGGTAGAGTCCCCGAAGGGAAGGATGTTCGCCGTCGAGGTCAGCCCAGGAAGAATGAGAGCAAAGTCAAAGAGGTGAGCATTCACAAGGGATCACCTTCCTCTAGCCTGCAAGCAGAGGACCCTTCTAAAGGCCGTCAGTTGATGCTCTTGCCACCGGAGTTTTAAGATCCTCGAGGCATTTTGACTAGAGCAAGGAGTGCTCTTCTGATGGGGAAACGGTTGGGCTCAGAGTACTCTTGTTATGATACCGTTGCCCTAAACCAGATTGCGGCCCAGATTTCAGCGCGTTGAGCTTTGTTGGGTTGGTCTTTCTGGTTGCGGTTGTTGCTCGACCTCACTGTTTGGTTGTTTTCTCCTTGGGGTTTTGTGGGGGGTTTTCTCTTTTAGGTTTGTTTGTTCTGGTGGGCTTTTTGTTGTACAGGGGAGGGTGTACAACAATGAAGAGCACTCCTAAACGGTTGGGCTCTTGCCACCGTAAGTTGTTTTCTTAATTTGATTTTCTAAGATAAAGTTTATTTTCGAAAATAATATATATATATATATATATATATATATATATATATAATGTTGAGAAATAACTCCTCTCAACATGGGTAAAGTAACGAAGTCAACAGAAAGCCGACCAAAAATCCAGCAACTACAACAAAACCCTCCACCACTAAAAAACCCACAAGCATGCAACCATGCTTTAACACCCAAATCAACAACCCCTAATGTCAACGTCTACACCTCTAGGAGAGTCCCCATTTGAAATCGTAAACCGCAACAGGTTCAACCGGATGGGATCCTATCAAGCCACACGACACCTGCAAAATAGATCTAAGCCAGCTATGCATACCAAAGAACCCAAGATTCAAGGTTACTTGACTATTTCTAAAATAAGGTAGAGCTTATTGTATAGGATTACTTTTTGGCAAAGAAAATAATTATAGGACTTCAAATTCAAATTTTTAATAATTTTTTTAATAATAACATTTGTTGTTTTTTTAAAGGTAACATTTGTTGTTAAAAGTGTTAAAAACATTAGAATTTTTATGTTCTTCGTAAGTTTTTTCAATATCATTTTAGATTAATTTTTCTAAATTTTATTTAAAATATAGTATATAAGAGTTTATTTTTTTGAAATGAATAGTATATAAGAGTTTAAATATGCATTTAATCGTAAGACCTTCCATATTTCTTTCTAATTGACATGTTTTTTAGAAATAAATTTTTTTAGGGTATAGTAAGATTTCTTTAATCAGAAAATAAATCGGAGGACCCTCCTCAACCCATGCATGAACATAATTACATAAAGTTAACTTTGATATACAATTTGCCACCATGTTGGCGAACAATTTCACATGAACCAAACTACAGGAGGAAAAAACTCAACTAAGGTCCAAAAAATCCTCCACAATCATCCGCGAGTAGGAGCGTGATGCCCATGGTGACTTCCGCCCATCCTTCAACAAAAGACTACTTGTTTGATAGTATATTTAAATCATTTCATATAATTTTTAAGTATTATTTAATAAATACCAAAAAACTCAAAAACATAGAATTTTTAAAGTGAATGATTATGATGTTTGTATGAGACATAGATCACATTAATCTTGAAATCGTTCATGGTATTGGAATTGAAAAAATTTGTATATGGAGAAATAATAGACCTTGGAGACAAATGTTTAAAAGATTAGTTTAGAAGATAAAACACATTATCTCATGGGCAAGAGAAGAAAATAAATATGTGTTGAGTGTTGTCATTCGCTAAAATGCGAATAAGCAGAAGTGGAGAAAAAAATATGTGTATAGGAGAAAATGATGTGAAAGTCTCTATCTCATCAACTTTTTTTTTTTTTAGAGCAAAGAAATGATATATAAATCAAATTCGAGAAACCATCCCTCTCGAAAATGGGCGATACAACGAAACGGAAAGAAACGAACAAAAACGAAAGACAACACCTAAAGCCAACGACCAAAACTATCTCATCAACTTTTAAAATAGGATATCATGTTAAATATAGTAATTACGATCATATTGATGATGATTGATTTAGTCCATTAATTTAAATTTTGAATTATAGAGAATCTTTGGTTTTAATTAAAATATTTTATAATTTACTAATGAATACTTGTGACGTTCAGAAAAAATAAATGAATACTTGTGTTTTAAACTTGAATATTTTTTTCACCAAAACAAATTTGAATCTTTTTCCAATTCGAATTACATTAAGTTATAACCTTCCTTTTATAGCTTTCATATTTATTAATTATTATATTTTAAGCGTAAATAAAAATAAAAATATAATTATGTTTTAAATATAAATATTCATTAGTTATGGGCATTCATGTAAAAAATTAAGTTAACAAACAAATTAGAATTTACAGTCTAACTATAAAAAATATGAATTTTTTTTATGACTCATGAACCAAGACTCGTTTAAGGAGAGAGTTATAAACCTATCTATTTTATTATCAAGATGAACATTCATAATATAATAAGTACAGAGGTGTCTAACCCTAGATACATGGATTTAGAATTGCTCATACAAACATAATCCGCCCATAAAAGTGGGTGGATCACCTAAGCCTGTAAAAACATATATCGCTATTATGAGATAAATAATACATGAATCGCAAACATGACGTAAGAAATATATAAATAGTGTGAGACCACTCATATATGGAATAGGGTGATTGAGTCATGATTAATAGTTCGCCAAATGTGAGATGGCTCACGTGATAAGGATTTGTTCGCCAAGTAACCGGGGTCACACGCTAGGTAGTAAGACCGCTCGCCTGGTAGTGTTAGAGTCGCCCAATTAAAAAAAATGTAAATATGAATTTCATTGTTCATATAAATTAAAGTAAAATCTAGGAAGTATGAATTAAGAAAGAGATAATTCAGTTATAGTTATTCCGTGAAAATATTGAAAAACATGTTGCACTTTCTATGTGTTAATGAACATCTAAAACAACACAAACCAACAAAAGATCAAAATTTTACAAAGAGAAAGCAACAATACTCATAATAGTGAAATAGGAAGATGAAGATTTCGGATGTGAAATGCGAAAGTAAAATATAAAAAGAACACATAACCTTTTTCCTGCAAAGAAACTCACCTCTCCATCCATCTAACAAATGCATTCTTTCCAACCTTGCCTCTCAATGTATTAAACCTTTCATTGAAAGCGTCAAAACATCCCTCAAACTCTCCTGCCATCAATTTTTGAAATAAGTTGAGAAAACATTAGTCTAAATAAAAAAAAAAGAGTTAAGAAGGGATTAGAACATTTGATAAACTTACTCATGCAATATATAGCACCAGAAGAAAACAAAGATGAAGTGGGATGAGCCTTTCAAACCGACAACATAAAGGAGGTTGAAGAAACAAACTGTGAGAGATTAACGTATTTGTAAAGATAAAAAGAGAGGAAATATTTTATTTTTGGCACGGATATGTTTTTACAAATAAAATATAAATAAAACATTCACATATTACACTTTTTTATATATGATGGACATATTCAAAGTTAAGAAAAAATAAATAATTTACAGATGGATGGGGTGGATATATTTTTTTTTAATGCAGATTTAATATTGAATATGTATTCAAAGCTAAGAGAAAACAAAATCTTGCAAATTTAATATTGAATAACAAAATTTGTATATTTTTTATTGGGATGATATGGGGGTTTCAGATTTAATATTGAATATGTATTCAAAGTTAAGAAAAAAACAAAATCTTGCAGATTTAATATTGAATATGCATTCAAAGTTAAGAAAGAAAACAAAATCTTGCAGATTTAATATTGAATAACAAAATTTGTATATTTTTTATTGGGATGATATGGGGGTTTCAGATTTAATATCTATATGTATTCAAAGTTAAGAAAAAAACAAAATCTTGCAGATTTAATATTGAATAACAAAATTTATATATTTTTTATTGGGATGATATGAGGGTGACACGTGACAAAACCTTCTAGAGAAAAACTTTCCTTCAGTATATTATATAGATATAGATTGATAGATATTGATATTGATTTTGAAATATAAATGACAGAAATTAAAGTGAAAATAATAGGTCGAATATAGAACTGACACATAGTACACAAGTAACACAACTGGTAAAAGTAAGACAAATGAATGAGTTGATGTGTCGGCACAAACAACTCTCCTCTTGCAAATTACTAACAGACTATCAAGGCTATAAGGTCACTGTAAAAAAAAGAGATATAAGGTCTGAAAGTGAGACCATTAAATATTTTTAATCCAGAGATAATTTCCTGATGAAGCAAATGATTTCATCTGAAACTTGTTGGGCTTTCTCTTGATGTATAAAATGGTGTCCATCTAGTATAACTGTTTCAAGGTTGGGAACAATACTCTTAAAAACATCACTTTCCACAAAATCCTTCATACCACCCTTTTCAAAGCCAATGTCTTTGTCTCCGGCTATGTACTTCGTTGGAACTATTATCTTTGATCCTTGCCACGGTGCAAGAAGCTCCCAATTTCTGTTACCATTGGGCATGTATGTAATTGAGTAAAGATTAGTTCATTCAGAAAAAAAAAACACTATGAGATATCACTAATTGGGTCAGATATATATGACCACTATATACAATGAATGTTTTTTTTTCAAGTATGTTACACGACTTCATCTTCTGAACATAGAAACCATCAAACCAAGATCACTAGTGAAGTTAAATCAACCCTTACTACGGATGTTAAATTTGATTCTCAAATCACAAGTTAATACGTGCAAAGTTATTATTTATGTCAAACCTAGCCAAGTTTAATAATTGTAATTGTCCCCTCTCTTTGTCATGAGCACAAAGGTTCCTATCTTGCAAAAATAAAAATAAAAAATCTTTTCCACTTTATTGCAATAAATGACTAATTAGGATTTCATTTGCTGAAATGATAAATCATTGCAAATGGACCTTAACAAGATTTTCATTGTACCAAAAAAACCTTGACAAGATTTTAACAGTTCAATTGAACTCTAAAACATGAACATTTACCGGTGGTAGCCAAGTTAGACCTCCAAAGAATAATAATACGAGTTCAACCCAGAGGAAGATCATCTTTTAGGAGAGGTTGTCATAGTTTTCCAAATGATACTATTCTTACCCTCAAAAGAAGATGGGGATACCCAGGTTAAAGATAAGAAAAAAAACATGACACATTTATTGATCACCTTAATTATATTAAAGCCTATAAAAAAACCTTAATTATATTAAAGAAACCACCAAACTTGGACAATTGGACTTAGTTTTTTTTATAGGCAAATGTTAGTTGTTAGAAATGTTTGTAAATTAGTTCATCCTCATGGTTCGAACCCTGGACCCTTCACCCTTTATCCCACCCAACTCTTATGTCCCCTAACTCTTATCGCTTGAGCTAATGTTTAGGAACACAATTGGTCTTAGTAAAAGATGGAAAAAAGATTGTTTAGCAAGGCTTGAATCAGATTAAAAATTCCTAGACATTTTAGAATGTGTTAACATCTGTGTCAGAAAAAAAAAATTAGTACATGTTTTATAAGTTTGACCGTAGTTGAGAAAATTAGAAGTTGCCATTTTTGACTTGTTGAGTAATTGGATTGTTCTAAAAAACTAAACAGAGGAAACAGAGCAAATAGGTAGTGAAAATGATACTCACAGGTCCATTGCCCGGTAGTGATTGAGTGGACCAGTGAAACCAGACTCCTGAAATTTGTCTGCAAACACCATGAGTTCCTCCTCAGTGATCCATGATGGCAAAACCGAAGGCGTCGGTAAGAAATCAATGATCTCCACGCCAGGAGGAGCTACTAGAAAATCTGTTGTTATCAGCAAAAACTTCTTCATCACTGTCAAGCAATCATATCTTGCAAAAGCTCTCTCTGCACGACCAGCTTCCTGCACAAACACAAACACACTATAAATCAGTGCTTATGTTTATGGAACCTTATCAATTAATCAACCCATTTAATTTAAAGTTAATACTTAATAGCATGTTCAGATCATCTTCTTTTTCATTAGAATCAATTATGAAATTCTAAAGTCATCTTATTCTAAGAATTGACTCTGGCTTCGGAATCAATTTTAGGAAAATTTCCCAACTTGAAATACAGAAGCTGTTAAAAGGGTACCTGAAACTGGCAGACATGACTCTCATCTCCATATATTTCCCTGATTGTTTCAACCGTTTTAGCAGTTGGAGATCTTGGCAAGTAAGGAACACCTAAAGCAACAAACCCCTTCACCCTGTCAGGTCTAAACAGACATAGGTTCCATCCAATGTTTGCTCCCAAGTCAGAACCAACCACAAATGCCTGTATTCATTTTGTTCAAAAAAGAAAATTATTAACATGTTTGAATAAGTTTATTTTTCCTTAAAATAAGGGTGCGCTTGAGTAATCAGTTTAGTTAAGGGCTTATGGCAATAAGTACTTATTGCGTAAATGCTTATAGCAATAAGCACTTCTCATAAGCTTATTATTGAAATAAGCTCAAAATAAGTAAATATAAGTGTTTATTTATAATTAAGCTAACCTGAATCACTTATTAATAGGTCATAACTATTTACATAAGCTATTTCAAATAGTTTCATAAAAGTTTCAATTAAACTCAAATTTCTTCCATGACTACACAGTCCATTGAATTATATGTTCGGCTGAACTTATTTTTTATCAAAACCAATTATGCCACCAAGAAGCTACTAAAATAATTTAATCCTCAAAATGGATTATTTTACAAAATTGTAAAATGATTTCCAAATATGTTAGGAGAATGATTTCCAAAGATTAGTTAAATAAAGAGAAGGAAAGAAACAAACTAACAAAGACATGAAAAGGGAAAACACCACAAAATTCTTTGACTTTGGCAAGCAATAGAGAATTTGTGTGTGATACCTGTTGTTCACCAAAATGATCAAGAAGACCAATAAGATCACCTACTATGTGCTGAACAGTGTAGGAATTGGGGTCAAGAGGAGAATCAGAATCACCGTAGCCTCTGAGATCAGGAGCAACCGCATGATAACCATTTTGGGCTAAGTAGTTGAGCTGGTGGCGCCATGAGTACCATATTTCTGGGAAGCCATGAAGCAGTAGAACTAGTGGTCCTGTTCCTTGCTCTGCTACATGTATCCATATCCCGTTGGTTTTGATTCTTTGGTGATTCACTAATTCACTCATCATCATGCTCACTGGTCTGATTGTTCCAAAATCCAAATCTCAATCAATATTCTGGAGCTAGCAAGGACCAACAGGTGGTTGTTTAAGAAGGACAGAGATGATGACACACACACAAGCTATAATAATGCATTTGTGTTAGTAAATGTTGAAGCTGAGGTCAGAGAACAATTTTGACTTGGAACCTGAAGCATATCATCGTGTTGGTGTTTGGAGCTTCCACTTCACGCTTTGACCAAAAACTGAGATGAATTTTATATATTGTTCTAGACTTCTTAATTAAAAAAATAGAGTAATAAGAAATATAATGGATGATTTGATATGAAAAAAAGGCGTTTTCTGTGGTGCCCGCAACTTTTTTATGGGTAGCGTACAGGAATTTGACTGGCCAATCACATTATTTCATTTGTTTTGATTTATTTAAATCCTGGATAATAGCAATAGCCTTTCGTAAATCATGATTCTACCCCCTAACTTCATTTATTTTTAAGTTGGTCCCTTGGCTAAGGTAAAAGAAAACAAAAGCTGAGTTTAAAAAATCTTGAAGGAAATTTACATACTGGGTTTATGAAAGCTTAGATTAGTGTTTAGGGTTTATGAGATAGGGTTTGTTTCTGAAGTCACCTAGCTTGATTTCCTGATTTCATTTGATCGATTTGAACTGTCGTCATTGGTTAGGCTTTGGGTTGTGTGATTTCGAGGGATTCACAGGTGGATGCTTCTCCGATTGTGCGTTCACTGATGTGTCGCTGTTAGATTTTGAAACGGGTGATTGGATCTATTGAGCAGGGATCGAAGTTGTCTGTGGATATTTGCGACTAATTGAACTGGTATGATTTTTAATAATTTTTATCCTAAATATGGTTTTATTAATATTTTATTTTTCGTCAGTAATTTCGTCGGTTAGGTAGCATTGTGATGAATCATTGGTTCTGTTTTTATTTCAGAGTTGGGAAAATGAATGATTCTGAAGAAGATAATTGGCTTAATCCGTTTGATGACGACCTTTGTATCATCGATGAGGATGAAAGTCTGAATTCTAACCCTGTCAACGATCCTGAGAACGATGGGAATGAGGATGAAAATTGTTTGAAGGAGGATGAAAATTGTTTGAAGGAGGATGAAAATGGTTTGAAGGAGGGTGAGAATCTGATTGATGTGAATGTAGGGGATAATGAAGGTGGAAATTTTGTGGATGTCGATGAGATGATTGAGACTGTACAGGACAGTCAAAAGGACTCTGATATAGATGTTAAAGTCATGAAAAGGATTACTGAATTGTCTGCAAACGACATTAGAGAGTTGGATTTTTGTTCTGAGGAGGAAGCATGTGAATTCTATTCCAAATATGCTCGTTTCCGTGGATTCTCTCCAAGAAAAGATGATGTTTACAAGGATTCTGATGGTAATATTATCTCACGTCAGATAGTGTGCAATAGGGCTGGTCAAAGGCATCAGAAGCATATGCATAATGGTGGTAGAACAAAACAACCTAAGCCTATTACTAGAGTCTGTTGCCTTGCTAGAATTCGATTTCGTTATGTTTCTAGCAGTAAAAGGTGGAAAGTTGTTTTTTTTTGCGATGAGCACAATCACCCATTAACACCATTTAAGCATGTTCATTTGATTCCAAAATTCCGGCAGTTGAGCGAAGGGGACAAAGCTCAAGCAGATGGTATGAACCTAGTTGGTGTGAGGACCCGCAATATTATGGAGGTGATAATGGGCCAAAAAGGGGGGGCTGAGACTGTAGGCTTTACCAGCAAGGACTTGTCCAACCACCTAGACAAGGAAAAAAGGAAGAGAATCAAAGATGGTGATGCAGTTGCGGCGCTATCCTATTTACAAGGAAAACGTGACAGTGACCCACTATTTTTCTTCAAGTACAACAAATCAGAAGAAGGTAATCTCCTTAACTTGCTCTGGTGTGATGGCACTAGTAGACTTGATTATAATGTGTTTGGTGATGTGGTTGCCTTTGATAGCACATACAAGAGGAACAAGTATAATAGGCCTTTGGTGATTTTTTGTGGATACAACCACCACAAGCAAACAACTATCTTTGCTGCTGCACTTGTTCATGATGAGAAAACGGAGACTTACAAATGGGTTTTGGAAACCTTGACTGAAGCAATGTTTAACAGACATCCTAAGGTGGCGATTACAGATGGAGATAAAGCAATGAAGGAAGCTATTAGAGTTGTGTGGCCGAATACCACGCATCGTCAATGTGCATGGCACATTCACCAGAATGCTTTAAAAAAGACTAGAAATACTGATTTTGCAGATGAATTCAAGTTATTTGTGTATGCTAACTTGAACCCTGACAGGTTTGGAGAGAAGTGGGATAAACTGATTGAGAAACATGGTCTAACCAACAACGAATGGATTGAGATGATGTATGAGACAAGAGCTTCTTGGGCAAGCACCTTCATGCAAGACAAATTTTTTGCTGGTATTCGTACAACGTCTTTATGTGAAGGAATTAACTCATTCATAAAGAATTATCTGCATTGTAAGTGTTCTTTGTTGGATTTTCTTTTCAATTTTGAGCGGGCTTTGAAGAAATACCGGCACAATGAGTTGGTTTCTGATTTTAAGTCTTCTTATGGTGAGCCTGTTATCACAACTGCACTTAGTGGCATTGAGTATGGAGCTGCAAAAATATTAACCAGGGATATGTTCTGGGAAGTTAAGAGTCAAATTGAAGATGCTCTGGGGATAAATGTGGAGCGTGAGGAGGTGTCCAATATTGTGATGATGAAAATGAGAAAAATTAGTAATCGCAGAAAAGAATATATTGTGGTTTATGAGAAGAACCAGAAAAAGTTTGTCTGTGATTGTGGTTATTATGAGTATTTTGGCATTCCTTGTTCTCACATAATAGCTGGGATGAGAAGTGAGTATATTGATGAATTTCCAACCAATCTAGTTTCTAAGAGGTGGTTGAAATCAGCCAAGTCTGCTCATGTGTATTCAATTACAGAGCCTAGCATTCAATCACAGAATTTGAAAAGGAGCTATGTCTGCCGCATGCAACTATCTCGCAGAAATGGCATGCGAAAAGGATGATGAATATGCAAGTGTAATGGAAGGCATTTATAAGCTGTTGAGGGATGTTCAGAAGAGTCGCAAACCAGGTTGTACATCAAACAGTGCAGCCTTTGATGTGGGTGATCCAACTGTTGTACCGGCTAGAGGTGCCCCCAAGAAGAATAAAACTGGCACCAAGAGAAGGCAGTGCTCAAATTGCAGGGGTACTGGACACACGATTCGTACGTGTCCGGCTTTGCTTTATTCTGATCAAGTCCCTAATACTGAAGGAGGTGAATCTGCAACTGAAGGAAATGAGGACAGCACACACGACGAGGTGATTGTGATATTCACCATATTTATTGCTTGTGCTTAGCATTATCATGTTGCATGTGCATTTTGGATAGATAGTTGCTTAAATTGAAATGATTTACAGGTCAACGTTGGCAGCTTAGATCGGCAAAATAATGGGGCTTCGGTGGCAAGTAAACTTAAATCTCAGCAGCGGGAGCACGGAAATGTGTCGTCATCCACCCAAGTATCTGTAAATGAAATGCTTGTCATTCATCTTAAATTTTCTTGCATTGTGCTCAAGTTTTCTTTTTAGAGTGATTGGTGCTTACAATCTGTGCAGAATTTGCGTTCAAATCAGAACACGGGGTCGAGAAAACAAAATAAGCGTAAGTCTCAGCAGCGAGAAGTCCCAGTCATGATACATTCAAGCCAAGTATCTGGGAATGAATTGGTGAGTATTTTTCATTATCTTCTTATTTTTTAGTTTACTTAAATGCATCAATGTGTGAGTCTCTGATTCCTGGTCATAACCTGTGCAGACTCAGAGTTCACCGAATAATGCAGGTCGCGGTGATGTGGATAACAACAGAGTTACTTTGTTGCCCCAGCATCCACAGGAAATACCTTTGACCCAAGCATCTGTGAATCAGGTAATTAGAATGCTTGTATAATTTATTTATTTTCCCTTCAGTGGTGTTTACTCAAGTTCCCCATTAAATTGTTTTCTCGTGGACATAATCTGGGTAGGTACAGGTTTATAACATGGAGCCTATTGTACAACAAGTCCACTATCCTGTTGTTCGTGCTTCAGCTGGACTTCCATTTTTGCAACCTACTTATGCCGTGAATATGACAGATGGAGTTCAGGTGTTTCCACAGCACCAAAACGTCCAGGTTCCTTACCAAGGAGTTCAGATGCAAACGCTTTTTCAAGCTGGACCTTCTGGCTTACTCCCGACATTCTCATCGACGTTGGCGGCAGTCGATAGGAGACACAATAGAAATTCAAATTTAGGAAATAATTGAAAGCATTTCATTTTAGGCACCTTCATTTTAAGTCAGTTTGATTTTGATATTGGAACAAAGTATGGTTTTGGATTGTAACAGTTATTAGTGTAACTTGATGTAGCGTTAACATGTATTTGTGTGGAAAAAAAAATTATTAAATTTACAATATGTGAAGCACTTTTTTCATTGCATTTTTTTTTTTGGGTCAAAGAGTGTTGTTCATCTCACAAAAGGGTCAAGCCCAAAAACCAGGAGCCTGTTACAAGTGAGGTTCAAAATAAAATGATCAAACAATAAGATTACAACAACCAAAAAAAAAAAGCTGATCACTGATTGCATTAAAGCTGCCTTTGTTCACATTAAGAATTGGCTGAACCCAAAACTTTTTTTATTTGGCCTTTTGTTGTGAAGACCAGCAATGAAGTTTTTATTTTTGGTCTGTTAGCCCATTGATCAATATAAACTGCGTTTTAGATCCTTTTATAGTCCCCAAAGGTTTTCATTTTGGTCCGGTTAGCACATTTCATCAGTATAAATCAACTTCAATCATGACAAATTATACTAGTAAAACGTAAAATTATCGCTAATAATTAAGGACAGTAACCAAGATTATCAGCAAAAGCTACCGAAATTGTTCCAAACAGTCACCGAACATGTCGGTGAACATAAAAGTACGGTTACCAAACAACATAGCATAGGTTCAAATTATAAATTTCAGCAAAAAAAAAAACACAGCCAGTCCAGTTTCCATCTCCACTCCACCCTAATCAGCAAAGGCAATCATGATGTCCACATTTCTCTGATTCATGTAATCAAACTTGAAAGCACAGACATCCCCTTATGCAAGCTGATACTTTCTAACGAATTCCCTCCAGCCACTACCAAACTTGCTCTTCGCCTGGCCATGAATGAGTTTGCATTCCACCAGTTTATCATTTGGACCCTCATATGGACCTTTCAGAAACACTAGATCAGATCCAAACTTCTTTAAGTGCTTCCCAATTTTCACGGGTAGGTCCTAAGAAATTGCATAAAACATGGGTTATATGCTTGCTTACATGGTACAAGAATTAAAAATGCTGATGAAAAGAAATATAGAGAGAACAGCAAGTTACCAGTTGGCTTCCTTTGGCATGATGGTCTTTGAGGGTAACAGTGAAGGAGGGATTATCAGATTCATGGTTAAATAGCACAAAGGTGGAGTTGGGAATACGCTTGAAAGGGGGTGTTACTGTAGTTGGTGGAACAGACAGGTATTCACGAAGCTTATTAACATCATCTTCCTCTGTCTTGACGGGCCAGCCATGATATTTGATTTGCTTATGCTTAGCATTGAAAATAACAATCTTAAATCTTGACCTGCCCACACATTTGAAGAGGAACCAGCACACACCAGTGAAACAAAAGACATCGCGTAGTCGTGACCATCCTGTTGTCAAGTACCCTTTTCCATGCAATCTTTCATACCTAACTTTGTGTGTTACACCTAGAGGATCAGTCAGATACCAAGTGCAGTCCACCCGATAATTGCCCATCTTGACCAATGTCTCAGGGACTTCTATGTGAGTCTACAAAGAGGAAATCCAAATAAGAAATCATCAGACTAAAATATACATGTATGTGTATGATCAGATAGTATCTAATTAGAATGCAGAAAATTACCATAGCTAGTTCATGACATGCAACGAAATCGTGCTCGGGGATCCTTTTTTGACTGGGTGCCATGGTAGAACACAGTAGTTGCTTCTATAAACATGTTTGCACAAAAAAACATGAAGTAAATCATATGATTTTCACCACAATGAAGAGGAAAAGTAAGAAAAGAGCACATAATAAATCGTTTAAAAGTAGCACATGCATGAAAATCAGGGTAAAGGACAAACACACACAAAGTATTCTATTGGACAGAGATTATTCAATATGATTTTCATCACAATAAAGAGGGAAAGTAAGATAAGAGTACATAATAAATAAATATATTAGATGTATAACATGCATGAAAAATCAGGGGAAAGGGAGAATGGCAAAATATTCAATCTGACAGTAAGTGAAAAAGGCAAAGTATTAAATTTGACAGGAAATGAGTTACAATTGGAACTATGTAATTTAAGTAAAAATTTGTCATAAATAAATGTTTGGTAAAAAACGGAAAAGAGACTATCAGTATTGAAAAAGGTGGAAACTTTGAACATGAATATGGCATATACCATAAAGACATAATCAGATGGTCAAAGGTCGCTGTCAGTCTGAACAAAGATGAAAAATTTGTGATGGACTATGGCATATAACATAGAACATAATTAGTTCTTTTGTACTGCAGGCAAAGGTCACTATCATACCGAAGAAGGGTGGAAAATTCGTAATGACAAGTTTCATAAAGAAATCAATACCCATTAGAAATAGAGCATGCATGAACATCAGGGGGGAAGGGGAAACGGAAAGCGATTCAATCAGACAAAAACTTGTGAACTCAATGTTTTCCATGCACAACTAAATCGGTGACCCAAGTTTCATGAATATCAAAAGGAAATCATGAATATCAAGTATCAAAATGGAGTGAAAATTCTGTAAAATTGAAATAATCTTACCAGAGATGAGTGTCTGCAAGCGTCTCACATGTCCGTGCAAAAAAACCCTAAAATCGCCGTCCACTGCTAGCATGAATGTCTACCCTCTCGATTTCTCCTATGAGTGGGTTTTGATGGTTCCTTTTTGTTGATAATCGAATAAGCATTGAATGATCGTAACCGATCATATGGGAAATATAAAAAGTTGGTGAAAAAGTTTCTTTGTGTTTTTATGAGTTAATTCTTTTTTACTGAATATATAAATTTTGAGTCTCATACAAAACAAAAAACAATCACTGTCTAAGTGGTTAATACTACTCCTATTTAGCAATTGGTCCAAGGTTCAAATCTAAACTTGGACAGTTTTTTATTTTTACTAATATGTTAACATTTTTAAAAAATAATATATTTTATTTTTGGCGAAAAATCTCTTTTTTTTTGTCATAGATTAATTAACCTTAATCATGGTGTTACGCTCATGAATAAATTGGTGTGGCTGGAACCCTAGAGCATCTAACATAACCTAAGAAGCATTGATTCGTCGTTCGGTGGGACTAATGGTCTTAGGCCAATGAACCATAATGCTAACCCTAAATATGTGATACGCATGACTCGTACTATATCGTTGTGTGAGCCATGCACGAGGGTGAGCAAGCGATTTGGATAGCTTGGTGTGAGCCACTATATCGTGGGAACCCTACAGCATCTAACATAACCTAAGAAGCATTGATTCTTGTAACAGTTACTAATGGTCTTAGGCCAATGAACCGTAACGCTAACCCTAATATGTGATACGCATGACTCGTACTATATCGTTGTGTGAGCCATGCACGAGGGTGAGCAAGCGATTTGAATAGCTTGGTGTGAGCCACTATATCGCGGGAACTCTACAGCATCTAACATAACCTAAGAAGCATTGATTCGTCGTTCGGTGGGACTAATGGTGATAGGCCAATGAACCATAACGCTAACCCTAATATGTGATACGCATGACTCGTACTATACTCGTACTATATAGTCTAAATGTCTAATACACTCTAGCACAGGAACCCTAATGCATCAAGTGGCGGAACTTGGGCAACAGAGTTACAGAGTATATACTTAAAGAGTAATGATAAATAAATTGGGTTATATTTAAAATTGTTATACTTAAATGACAATTATAAATAAATAGATGTATATAAAATCTCAAAATTAGTATTTAGAATTGTTATACTTAAATACTAATGATAAATAAATAGATGTAAATAAAATCCCAATAAAAATATTTAAAGATTCTATTTAAAATTGTTATACTTGAAGTTTAATGATAAATAATTAGATGTAAACAAAATCCCAAAGTAAATATTTAAAGAGATGGAGCAAAATAATACGAAAATGTTAAAAAATAAAAAAGGTTGGGTGGGATCGAACCCTACCAAACAAGGTTGAATAGATAGTGTGCGAACCACTGGGACTAGGGAGACGTTATGAATTTATATGGTTTTTATTCTATAAATAGTATGTGTCAAAGAAAGAAATTTAACCTAATCATTAAATGATCGTAACAGACCAGTGGGAAAGACGAAAAGTTGTTTTCTTGGTTTTTTATAAGTTCTGTTTTAATATATGGGACATATAAGTATTGAGTTGACCAGATTACTAAAAACAATCATTGTCAAAGTGGTTAATGCTACACTTATTTAACCATAGGTCCAAGGTTCAAATCTTAACTTGGACAGTTTTTTTTATTTTTACTAATATGTTAACATTTTTAAATTTAGTTATCTAAAAAAATAATATATTTTATTTTTGGCGATAAATATCTTTTTTTTTGTCATAGATTAATTAACCTTAATCATGGTGTTACGCTCATGAATAAATTGGTGTGGCTTGAACCCTAGAGCATCTAACATAACCTAAGAAGCATTGATTCGTCGTTCAGTGGGACTAATGGTCTTAGGCCAATGAACCGTAACGCTAACCCTAATATGTGATACGCATGACTCGTACTATATCGTTGTGTGAGCCATGCACGAGGGTGAGCAAGCGATTTGGATAGCTTGGTGTGAGCCACTATATCGCGGGAACACTACAGCATCTAACATAACCTAAGAAGCATTGATTCGTCGTTCGGTGGGACTAATGGTCTTTGGCCAATGAACCGTAACGCTAACCCTAATATGTGATACGCATGACTCGTACTATATCGTTGTGTGAGCCATGCACGAAGGTGAGCAAGCGATTTGGATAGCTTGGTGTGAGCCACTATATCGCGGGAACACTACAGCATCTAACATAACCTAAGAAGCATTGATTCGTCGTTCGGTGGGACTAATGGTCTTAGGCCAATGAACCGTAACGCTAACCCTAATATGTGATATGCATGACTCGTACTGTATCGTTGTGTGAGCCATGCACGAGGGCGAGCAAGCGATTTGGATAGCTTGGTGTGAGCCACTATATCGCGGGAACTCTACATCATCTAACATAACCTAAGAAGCATTGATTCGTCGTTCGGTGGGACTAATGGTGATAGGCCAATGAACCATAACGCTAACCCTAAGATGTGATACGCATGACTCGTACTATATCGTTGTGTGAGCCATGCACGAGGGTGAGCAAGCGATTTGGATAGCTTGGTGTGAGCCACTATATCGCGGGAACTCTACAGCATCTAACATAACCTAAGAAGCATTGCTTCGTCGTTCGGTGGGACTAATGGTGATAGGCCAATGAACCATAACGCTAACCCTAATATGTGATACGCATGACTCGTACTATATCGTTGTGTGAGCCATGCCCGAGGGTGAGTAAGCGATTTGAATAACTTTTTTTTTTTGAATAACTTGGAACCATGAAAATAGTTTAAAGGCGTCATTCTAAAAAGAATTGAATTTGCAATATATATATATATATATATATATATATATATATATATATATATATATAAGGTCCTAAGAAGGAGTTGAACCCTTAACATGTTATAAATTTTATAAAAATTTGGCCACTTAACCAAGACAATTGTTTGACTAGTAATTGAATTGAAAATAAATATATCTGAGTAAATGGTCTTACTAGCTGTTAAACACAAATTCTCTACCATCTCCATTACGCGCCAGAAGATAGTTTCTTCCTTCCCTAGTTTATCAGCGTTTTCCTACTACAAATCATGACCCAACTAGTCCCACTTTTAATAAATGTTAGGGTCAGACACAATGATTCCGGCATTGGGAAAGAAGAATTTTGCACAGTATTCAAAGGCTGCAGATTGAATCCACACACACGCCTAAAACTCTACTGGCCATTGTGAGGAATTGAAAACGCCATATAAATACCTCAGAGATCATTTTTCTGGGTTTTTCACTCTTTCCTCATCCAACCATCAGGATTTCAAAGGCAGTGATTACGAAATTGAGGTTAGCCCCTTTTCACATTTGTTAGGGTTTCTGCATTTTTTTCTCACGAATTTCTCATCCAACCATCAAGCACTCTTGTTCCTGTTTTGACTCTTGTTTTGGCTTATTTATTTTTTAATTAGGTTTTCAGGTTCAATTTTTCCCCAAATTTTCCTGCATATGCTTGATTTGATTTTTGGTTTATCTGATTTCATCACTAAGTAACCATATTGTGCCTTTGTTTTAGCTTTGCTCATCCTCTATTTTCGGCTTTGATACTTATTTGCCTATTTACAATGTTTTTTTTTGAAATGGCCTATTTGCAATGTTGCTCTCAACTGCCTTTGACACTCATTGCATGCAGTTACTTGAATCAAGTTGCAGTTTATTTTTATGGAATGATGTGGCGCACACACACACACACCGTAACTTGGTTGCAAACCGTTTGGTAACTTCCCCCGTTTTGGCCTATATATAGTGATGTAGTGGTGTATGTTCCCTCACATATTCTATTAACTTTAAAGGTGCAATTTTTAACTTTTAATAACTGAGTGTTCAAACATGCATTATTTGAATTCTGTATCATCTTCGAATTCAACATGCAATCTGTTTCTTTCTAAGATGCGTGTTTCTTGTTGTAGCATAGATATTGCCTTTTTTGTTTAGTGCATGATTGCTGATGCTATTCCCTTAAATTATTTCAAACATACTTTTTTTTTGTGACATACTTTAAGTTTATTGTTAAACTGAACAAACAAACCCCTTTTGTTCAAACCCGATTTTGCTTTCTGATGTATACATTGTCTACATTATGATTTGTTTGCAGAAATTGTTACTGCCATATTTCACAAGATGCCTCCAAGAGATATCTGTCCACACATGTGCTATGATCCAGAGGACTTGTCTCTTTGGAAAGTTCCTGCTACTGATTTGATCATACTTTCATCACTGGATGCAATCAACACTGCTGCCTTTGGCCATATTTACCCAAAACTTGTACAGGAATTTTGGGGGACCGCAAAATTGACTGAACATGATGGACTGTTAGGGGAGTTTTTTGACTATGCCCTTAACTACAACATGAAGACAATCTCAGAAGTGATAGGGGTTTCAAGTCAAGGAGTACAATACAAAAGAGGGTGGAGGTTTGAGTCTGATGATGATGATATCAGAAGCACTGTTTTTGAAGATGGTAACCTCTCTACCTCTGAAGCCACAAAGGCAACCAATCTGACACAGGCTGCAAAAGTGATTCATGTCTTGATCAAAAATGTCTACTGCCCGAGGCTCAACTTCCATGACTACGTATATGACAAGGACGTTTTCATAATGTACCATATGCTGAAGGGTGTCAAAATAGATCCTGATCACTTAGTTTATGATCACCTTATAAGTGTGCATGCCAACACTGCACATGCAATTCCATACGGCTATCTCATCACACGGTCTCTGAATGCAATGATGTCTCACCCCTTTCCAGGTTGGAGCCACTTCAATCCCCTGAGTACTGAGGTTATGAACAAGGATATCTTTCTGTGGAACGGTATCACACTTCCTGATGATGACAATGAAGATGATGAGGATGCTGGTATGGATTCAGAGGATGGGGACGAGTAGGGTTGATGCTGATGGGTTCTGTTGTTGTTTTTAGTATAATTTAAAATTCTGGTCTGTAACTTAACAAGTGTTTGGACAAATTTATGTTTCATTTTCCTCAGGTGAGGCAATAGTCAACCAGATGGAAGCTAGTATTGTATATTTTGACAATGGTTTTATGTTAGGTTTCAATTTATGCAAGTGTTTTGTGTGCTAAATTTCTTAATCATTTTGATTATGGTTTTATGATTTTACTTTCATTATAAGTGGTGGTTGTGGTTGTTATAAATTGATTTTTGCAGATAGTGGTTGTGTACTTGGAAGCAAAGTTACAGTTGGCTAAACTGATTTGATGATTTTTCCCAGTTTGTTTATATGCACTTATTTTTTTTTAAATATAAACTACATACTTAGTTTATTACATTAAAACGGGTCAAAAAGTAACATACTTAAGTACTGGTTCGTTGGTTGTTCCGTTTAGTTAACCCTATCTCCATCCTTGCCTGTGTTCGATTCCATGTTTCTGTTTTTTTTTCGTTTGGCTAAAAAGCATTTTTGGCCCCTGATGTTTCAAGTTTGTGCAAATTCTGCCCCTACTCTATTTTTGTCGATGTTTCTACCCCTCATGTTTTCAAACAGTGCGTCATCTACCCCTTCATCAGTCAAACATTAAAAAACTAACAGAATGAGATGATGTGGCTTTTTTATATATAATTTTTGGAACTGCCACGTGGAAATTACAAGTGAAATTGGAAAAAAGGGGCAAGGGAGATTCAAACTCAAGACCTGTAAGTAGCAAAACATGCATTTAACCTGTTCAATTACATGCATAATTGATATATACATCAAGAAAATTTAATTTATATCATTTCTTTGATCATCATCAACTTCATATACTCTTCTTCATCTCTGCAATCCACTCAGGAACCTCTCCTGAGAAAGCTTGACTGACGGAGGGGTAGACAATGCACTGTTTGAAAACATGAGGGGTAGAAACGTCGACAAAAATAGAGTAGGGGCATAATTTGCACAAACTTGAAACATCAGGGGCAAAAAATGCTTTTTAGCCTTTTCGTTTTTATAACAAAAAAAAAGAAAAAAAGCTTTGGACAGGAGTTGAACCCAAGACTGTATAGATTTGGGTTATAAGAGTTTCCATTGAACCATAATATGAGCATTTATGATATACGTTTTACTATATTTATAAATGATGTCAAAAATACATTTCATTTGATATTTTTTTATAGACTAATGGTGAGCAAGCGATTTGGCTCCGCCCCTGGCTACAAGCTATCTCAAGTAGCTTATAGCTCATTAAATTTATTCTAATTTTTATCCTTATTATTTTATTAAAATTCCACCATTACCTTTATATATTTATAAAAACACTAAACCTATTTTCCCCTCACACTTACGTATGTAGTTCCCGCCACCATTCCCGCCACACCGCTGCGCACCACAAGCAGTCGCGTGCCTGCTGCTTCAACTTCCAATTACTTCTTTTATTGTCTTTAATTTGACGAAATTATTAAAAAAATCAAATAAGATGTGGTTTAGATATAATCGTTGGCCTGCACTATGTCATGATTCTCGACCATTATACTTTATAACCATATTGTCTCTAACATACGTTGTGCGCTCATATGTTTTACCCTTAATAAGTGTGTTTCATGTGTAAATGGACACCCTTGTGTCGTCAGTGATCAAGAGTGTTAGCCATGATCCAATCAAACCCTATCAGACACCCTTGTCCGTCAAATGTCAATACCATGATAGCATCATATTGGGTTTAGGGTTTAAGGTTTAAGTGTCATTCATGATTCAAGTGTAACCTTATGCAAAAAGGATAATGAAATAAAATAACGTATGATTCGGTTTTTTTTTTATAAGCAACGTATAATTCGGTGACAATGGTGAGACATTTTTAATTCATTACAAGGTAGAAAAATAAAATATGATTAATATTATTAAAAAAAGGTTCAGTTAGGATTTGAACCTTCTACCTTAAACCACAAACAAAATCACTTGGCCACTTAGACAACGCATGATCATTGTCTTTTTCCTCAACAGAAGTCAATATAATAAATATTAATTGTTACACAGTGTTGTAACACACAATTCATCAAGCTCCTCCACTTCGCAGCTCACAAACAATGACTGCATCTTCGTTTCCTTCCTTCAATAGAAATCCCACCTAAATAGACCCTAATAAATGTGTCACCATCAAAAAAGGAAAAAGTTGCACTTTGTTCAAAGGCTGCGAATTAAATCCCACACCCACGTCTGTTCTGCAAGCCCTAAGGTTCGATGCCTAAATGACTCTCTTTCTTCTTCCTTCTTTCCAGACGCATGCAATGTAGTGGTGACGATTATTCTCTTCAACACATTCCTAATGGGCATCACATATCCAAAGATGTATAAAATGTTGATTTTTGGGTTTCGTTTGAAACATTTTTTCCCTAAATTTCCCTCATATCATCAAACAACGAACACCAATCTGAAAGAGTCATGGCTCGTAAAGGAAAGACCCCTCGACGAAATCATCTCAGAAAGCGTCCATGGGGAATTGACGACAGTCAATCCGTTTCCGGTCCTTTGTTCAGTCCTAGGGTTGAAAGAGCCCTTCAAGCCAACGCTGACAAACAGAAGAAGCTGTCGTCTTTGATAATACTTTCGTCAAGGTATTTGTTATGTAATCGATTCTGCGTTGCAAATAGGGTTTAGGGTCTGATTCGTTTAATTGTTCACAATTTTACAATTTAAGTTCTGCGCATTGTTTGTTCATTATAACGTTTGAAATCCAACTGTTTACAACAAACCCAACTCACTCAATTAGTCTTGTATTTTCAGTAACCAAGAAACCGAGATTCATTCCAAACAAGCAGATGAATTATGCGATCTGCTGTCTCCTACACAGAAAGACTGTCAACAGAAGGATTTACATGTGAAAGAAGAAGATAAGGTTTAATAACTTGCCTTTTCTGATTATGTTTCTTCTGTTTCTTGAGTACAAACATTAATTTTGTTTTTCTACATGACTTAATTCACAGTTCTCTGCATTAAATTCAAATTTGGAAAAGGTTATCGTAGCAGTAGGTATGCTTAGCCAGGCACTTCATAGCCCTCAACAATATACTAAGTTGGCTTCAACATCCCCGATGCACCTTTGTGTGACTTCAACAAACAACTGCACAATGTCTGAACAAATGGTTGCTACTGAAAAGATCCTACAAAAGTTTTTGCAACCTGATGAAGAAGCTCCAAAAGACAAACAAGATCGTGTAATGGCCAAGGCAAAGGGATTGGTGAAGAAGCTTTTTAACCCACCTGTAATGGATGAAGACAATAACTTTGTCCCTGGACTTGGACCTATAGTATGCACCCCCCCTGCATCACCATTATGGGTTCCAAATGTAAGTATCCATTTTATATATCATTGTCATCATTTGATACACTTAAATCCTTGAAATTAATTTACATTGTCATTCACCATTTTTTAAATAGTGGCTGACTTCAATGTTTGGGAATACAAATGTGATGCATTTGAATCATGTTGAGGCTGCTGTTGCAAATTACATCTTCAGTCCAAAACAGAAAACAGATTCTACACTGTAAGTTTAATACTATGTCGTTTGTGGTTGTATTTGAGACTTACAACAATTGCATACCCTTATTTATAGACTTTATATGTTTTGCAGGGAAGAAGTCATTGTGAAACTTGAATGCAGGGATGCTTATGCCTGTCGGAAGGATATGTTATGTCTTCAACCAAGAAGGAAGCTTCAGGATGAGGTGAATTATAATCTAAAGGTTATTAATGGAGATATAGTAATTTTATCTGATCATATAGTTTCTGCATATATTGACCTTACATGCCAACATGCTTACACTCAAGGAGCGAGAAAAGTCCTTCTTCCCATCAAAATGGTTCATGCCTACTGCATTTGCTGTGAGTTTTATTCATATCTATGAACAAACGATATTAGTTTTGTAAATAGGGAATCATAACTCAAATTTCACCTACTTTTTGCACTGTTATCATGTCAACAATTTATCCAGTCTTGGACCGCAGAATCAGCTGACATGATCAAGTTTTACCAGAAGGATTTCATGGGAAAAATCAACTATGTGACCAAGGTACACTGATGCTTTATTAAGTTTCAAAAATTTCCATTACATGTAGTCTCAATTTGTGTTTTACTCTTGTAGATATACATCCCTATGAATGACAGTGGCTACCACTGGTATTTAGTTGTTGTTGACTTTGTCAACAAGCACTTGGTGCTGCTTGATTCCTGCCCAGATCCACACAGGCATGATTTCAGGGTGTTGGACATAAAGCACATGGTTAGTAAATAACTATAACTATAAACAACATTGTATTAGATTCCGACATATCGTTACTATTTTTATATCCATCAATCCCTCATTCATTGTCTCAGGCTATTTTTGTCGAAAGAATATTAATGGATAAATCATTCTATGCAATGGGAATGGCAAGGCCTAAGGTCTCAGAATTTAAGATTGTTATACCAGAAGGGCTGACCATGCAGAAGGATAAATCGTAAGTTAGATTTCATGTGCTCTATCTATGCTTAAAAATGTTTACTTAGCTCTAAAACTAACTTGTGGTTGGGCATGTAGGAATGATTGTGGCATCTTCGTGGCTAAATGGATGTCACACCATGGTTTCAATGACTACAAGATTGAGGTGAATAAGTTTTTCATACTTATTTATTTTTTAAACTATTTACAACAAATTTTTAAATTTTTATCGGTATTTATGCAGGTTGATGAAGGTTCCGGGTTGAGGCTAGCTCTGGACTTGGCAATGAGTCAATTTAACAACAAACATGATGTCCTAAGCAATAAAGATTTGACCTGCATGGACATATGCAAGGAGGCAACTGTGGCAACAACTTGAGATTTATGATCTGTTATGCCCTTTATCAATTTTGACTTTATCAAAAGCTTTTACCTTCTGATATTTACATGCTTGAAAGCGTGTTGAATCATGAACTGTTATGTCCTTTAAAAAATTTGACTTTATTTATCCCGGTTATTTGTTTGGAGAACTAAATATTCAAATGGTTGAATGACTATAATTTTGCTTTGCTATATAGTCAGTTTATATCTATTATGTCTTGTCAAATGTAGAAATTATCAAATGTTCTAGAATAATAGTGCTATGTTTGGTAAAAAAGTGAGGCAAAGTTACAATCATTAACATGTTTTAGGGGAAAAAACTGTGTATCCAAATGTTTTGAAAGTTGTGATTGATAAATCATAATTGATATGTCTTTTTTATAAATTGTCAATCCCCGTTTTTAGAGAAATTTTGTTCTTAACTTTTATTACTATTTCAGTCACAAAAACCCTGAATCAAATAATTCACCCGAAGCATTCATCATTTAGTTTGCAAAATTATATTTTTCCTCACAATTTTTCCAGATATTTTCCACAATAACAATTTATATATCAAGTATCAAAATAAAATGTTAGTGTTTAATTTTTCTATTGAGTATTTAGTTGAAAAATTTCCATTTATTTTACACATTAATAATTGAGTCATCAAGTATCAAATTAAAATGTTAGCGTTTAATTTTACTATTAATTATTTACTCAAAAAATTTCCATATATTTGCCACAGTAACAATTGACTTACCAATTATGCAATTAAAATTTTAGCGTTTACTTTTCCTATTAAATAAAAAAAAACAATTCTGCTCACTAATAAAACACACACACACGTACACTCACAAATTGTTCATCTGGGATCGCATTCTGGAGCTTTCCTTGAAAACAGCTGTGTAAATGGGCAATCGAAAACTAGCCCCATTCTTCTCCAAACGCATCAGCCACCCTAATCATCACAGCATTGGTAAACATCAAGGCTAATTCAATTTTGTCTTGAGCACGGTGCCAAATGGCTGCGGACACGCGAATTCAAACCATACTCGAGCATCTCAACCGGTGCAATATCAACACACGATGCCTCTACCCTTGAATATATGAAGAGATTTCAACAACTACTGCAAAGGTTTTTCGACACCGACGAACTTTCAAGGTACACACCTTTTTTTTTCTCAAATTAGAAGCTAGGGTTTAAATTTTCCTCGTCTATCACCTTGTTTATTGCTTCCAGTGTGATTTCGATTAGAATCTTTTAAGAGTTTTGTCAACTCAATTTAGAAATTAGGGCTTTAGATTTCGATCTATATCATGAAGTATAATGCCTTTCTGTGTGATTTGGATTAGAATCGATTAAGCGTATTGCCAGTTATTGTTCTACTTCAATCTTCAAAACTGCTTTATCTTCGACTTCAACCTGTTAAATGTTTGATGATTTCGTTTATTTAACATTGATATTATTAACATGTTTGAGGAGTTTGTCATGATAATGTGTGTTAGGTTATCAAAAACAACCATAAAATCATATTTCAATGTTTTCCCCTTTTCTGAGTTTCTTACTCAATTAAATGATAATTGCTACCTCTTTATGCTTTTTTTAAGTTATTTCCCATTTTCTGATCCTTTGTAAATTCTCACATTTCTAATTCCAGACTCAAATGGCAAATAGACTCATCTGCAAGCCATATTTTATTGACAACGATGACTTATTGGAGTGGAACATACCAGGCGCCAAACGTATTCATTCTAGTTCGCTTATGCGCATAAATTATGCTGCCGCTGAGGAAACCATCTTTCCAGAGCTTGTGAGAGAATTCTGGGGTGGTGCCAGGTTCGATGAAACAGGGACATTGAGAGGGCAGGTTCTGGACTATGATTTGTCATTTGACATCGATAGAATCTCATATCTTCTACAAATCCCAACTGGAGGAGAAACATATGACAGGGACTGGAAACGTCAGAAGGACATTGATGATATTAACCAAACTCTGTATGGCGCTCATCAAATCTCCAATGCAAATGCCACTCGCATCATATATCTGACCCCCGATGCCAGCCTTGTTTACCTTATGGCTGTCAACGTATTTTGTCCAAGGGTATCTCATCAGAACTATATCACAGATCTGGATGTGTTCATCATTTATCACATCTTGAAGAAAATTAAGTTAGACCCTGTTAATCTCGTCTACCAACATTTGAGGCGTGTCCAAGCAAACACCGCCATGAGCATTCCTTATGGATTTCTGATAACTGTATTCCTACGGGATATGGAAGCGATGCGCTTTGCTGGGTGGAACCAATTTGATCGACAAGAGGCACGGCGGATGTCATCTACCTTTCTTGAATGCAGAGGTGTTGGCACTGAGGAACCCCCGGAGTCTGAAAGGGATGATGATGATGATGATGATGTTATTGCAGCTGCTGCTGCTGATGTTCATGATGGTGCTGGAGATGCTGGAGATGCTGAAGATGACCATGGTGTTGATCTAAATGATAACAGTTCGGACAATGAAAGCTCATCCAATGTTGTTAATTTATCTGACTGTACTTCAACCTCTGGTAGTATTTTTTCAGGTCTCACTACAAGGAAGAGGAAGAGAATTCTTCCTGGATCACCTTCATCGCCAAATTAAATTTCTTTATGCTGTTATCATTATGTCTATGACAGTGACAATTTAATGGCTACTTATGCCATGGTTTGTAATTTTTGGGCCTTGATGACAATTATTTTGGGCTTCATGACAATTATTTCTGTTTGATTTCAATTTGTTATGATTGGAAATCTTTTAATGACTGATTTTATATCTACTTTTATCTTTAGTACTTGATTTGTGAAATGCTCATCCTTATTGATTTGTATGGAAAAACTGTCATCCAGATACAACCTACCTTTGCAATTGTCCAACATTCTCATGTACACATCTCATATGTTTCATTCCACTACATCTAGGGTTTTTGTTTATAAATCAAGATTCACATTGGAGATCAAATAAATCACTTTCCATGAAGCTTGTGCAAAATTGAAACGTGTTTTCATTCATTGCTGAAGATAAATAAAATTTTCCATGAAGTATGATTTTCATCCTAAAGATTAACAATGAACAAATATAACTTTAGCAGTTAACTTATAACCCCCAAATTTATAAAATTAACCATAATCCACACTTAGTCTAATACAAGAATTCCAAGACAATAAACCCAACAATTACAATTTCAAAATAACAAGCAATAACGTAATTAGGACTACCACAAGAATTCCAATAACTACAGTCAACAACATTTGGTCCCTGGACTTCATTCCATCCACCAGTTTTTGAATTTTAGCATCTTCATTGTCATGGACACTATTCTCTTCACATTCATCTTCTGGTTTAACAAAACATCTAATCGCTTGATTCCTTGGTTGGCTACAAGTACGTTGTTGGAGGCGACGAGGAGGATCAGCCCACACAAAATAGTCACACTTCTGTAAATAAAGTAAAAATATGTCATTCAAACAACTTGAATCAAGAATTTGTGTTACATACTAGAAACGATGATTACCCTTGTAGGACAATTATAGAAACGACGTCCATAGTTCAAATCTGTCCAGGATGTCCTAAACGAAGCTAACAGACCACATTTGCATAACCTTTCATGATCCACATGACTACAAGATCCTGGGGAGCTATGTGATTGAGATGTCATGATCTTCATGTAACACCTACTCAAAATAGGATACCACACATAAGTTCTAGCATGCCAATAATAAGTATGTTCATATTTAAATTTGTGAATTTAAAAATCCAATACATTCCATTCGCGAAATTAGGAACCCTAGATTTCTCATTCCATAAATCTGGGTACAATCAGCCCCAATTCGCAAAATTAGGAACCCTAATTTCCCAATTTCGTAAATCTTGGTACAATCAGCCACAATTCGCAAAATTAGCAACCCTAATTTCCCAATTTCGTAAATATGGGTATAATCAGCCCCAATTCGCAAAATTAGGAACCCTAATTTCCCAATTCCGTATATCTGGGTACAATCAGCCCCAATTCGCGAAATTAGGAACCCTAATTTCCCAATTTCGTATATCTGGGTACAATCATCCCCAATATTTACGCATTAGATAAATCATGACTTATGATTTACCAATAACGATCCAATTAAACTCTACCGCTTCTAATTTATCATCTCAAAAAACTAGGGTTCCATTAGATCCCAACCCAAATGATCACCCAATCGACAAATTAGGGTTTCAAAGAACAGTAAGAATATGGCAGCTACTACTAAACAAATTAATCGTTAATTTAGGGTTTCTAAATAAAAATTCCGAAACGGAAACGAATGAAACATCTCACATATACAAACTGACAACACTTACACTGAAACAAAAGTAATCTTACCTTAACTCAGCAAACAAACGACGATTAAATAAGATGAAGAAGAGAACAGAGGTCGAGGATCGAGTAAGCTACGCTAATGCTTCTAGAACCATGTTCATCCTCTCCGTGCTCACAAGTTGTTTCCAGAAGCAAATGGGGAAAATGATTTTAACTGAGGTAACCTCAATTTTACTAGGGTCATGTATTAAATAATAGAATAAAATTGGGGTCGTTTCATAATTAATGAAAGTATAAGGATATATTAAAACACTGTGTAAGTTCAGATCATGTGCTTAAATACTATTGGTCAGTCAAATTCCTGTACCTACCCATGTTGAAAATTGTGGGCACCAGAGCAAACACCTGAAAAAAATAATAAGATGAGAAATAAGTGAAATCTATATACTTTAGAAAAGAGGAAGATTGTGAGCCCCACCTATATGATTTGGCACTCAAAGAATGACTCTCACCCAACCCCTCTTTACATGACAAGTGTCACACTCCTATTCATTTGGATCAAAACATTACAAGCCCATTTCCATTTGCATTATGTATGGAGACTCATATATTTAAAACTCCATATTTTACTTCCAATTTTAAGCACTGAACTCGAATTTGAAAAATATTAATAAATAAAAAACGTTACACATTAATTTCAATGACTACTCTATTCAATTGTTTCCATCTTTGAGAAACAATTTTCATTTCGAAATTTACACTATAATGCTAATTTCAAGTTCGAAATTGACCCTCACTCATTAATTGGTTTCTCCGTTGGCATTGGTTGATTAATCAGTGATTGATTGTCGTTTTTTTTTTAAAACACTGCAATTTATAATCGGTTTTAAAACTCCCTATTTTCCTTCCAAATTTTAAGCAATCTACTTGATTAGCAAAATTAGTAATAATTAAATAACGTTAAAGATTAAATTAGGAGAAGCATCATTTCATCAAATATTCATCCATTAACGGTTAAAATTATTTAAATCAAAATCTTATGTAGATATTTATTTTTATAATTAAACTTTTTTTAAAAAAAAAATTTTAAAAAATTTGAGTGTACCCATTAATGGTTAAAATTTTTATTTGAGTTTTGTATGGAGGCCCATTATTGAAAGATTTTTTTTGTTACAATTATTGAAAGCATTTTGAATAACCTTTTGAATGCTTAAATGAATTTGAAATTGACCCCCTCATTAATGAATTTCTTCGTTGGCATTGAGCAGCATTGATTCCATTTATTTGTTTGATTTATTTTTATAAAAAATAAAACGGCTATTTTGAATGAAAAAGAAAAATTGAAATGGGTAGCATTTAAAACAAACAACTATGGAATACAAACAGGATTCAAAAAACCGCAAATCAATCAAAAAATTATTGATTTGCATCTATTTATTTGATTTAATTCTCTTAAATAAAAACCGCAAATTTAATTGGAAAAGTCAAATTAGCATTGATTTTATTTACTGCTATCCAAATTTGAGCATATGTTCGAATGTAATCAAACTTGCATTTAGTCATCTTATTCAATTCAAATTCAAATAATTTTGGTTTCTAATAGGAATCATAAAAATAATTATTGTATTATAAAAAGTCTATGGAATATTCTTTACACCTTTTCTCATCATTGTGAGCCCCACCTAGCTGATTAATCACCTAGTGTTATTATTCAACTTCATCAGTGCTTCCATTTTTCACCAACTATTAGCTTTGAAATATACTTTGTTCTAATGGCAATTGACGATCTCGCCACCCTCGATGCCTCGAAGGAGAACTGGACTATTGTTGCAAAGGTGAACCGTTTATGGCTTAGTCCGAGCTTATATGGCTCGAAGCTTCCATTTTCCATGGACATGATTCTTATGGATGACAAGGTGTATTACTTTTTCACATAATCACCATGTTTTAAGTTTTTTTTTTAATGGTTGGTAAATCTCTTATGTTATCTGTTTATTGAATTTCAGGGTTGTAAGATTCACACTTCGGTTAGAAAGACTCTTATATACCGATTTCAGGTATATACTCTTTTCAAAGATTTTTGATTTTAAGTTACTGTTCTAAAAGTTGGCTTAATATTTTTCTGATTTAGCAGATGTGATTGGAATTCTCACCGGTGCAACTGGTGAGCAAGAATGAGAAGGATGGGGAAAAGCAGAAGAGAATTACTATCCAACTTGACCAAGATGGGTACACTCAATGTTCAATGCTTATTCACATTTAATCCATCTTTATTATTATGAAATCGGTTTTATATTTTCCCATTTTTTTGAATAGGGTTCGGGTTGAATGCGCCTTTTTTGGCAAGTATGTTGCTGAAGTCATAGGTTATCTTGCATCGGGAGATGCAACAAATGTTGTTGTGGTTGTGCAGTGTGCAAAGATCAAGCCCTTTAAAGGTATTTAAAAGTTTGATCTGGTGTCGAATAATCAAAATATAGTTGGTGGTGTTTTTTTTTTCCTTAATCCTAATTTCTTTTACAGGTAAGACAAGTCTCTAAAATGTTTATGGGGCTACAAGGGTTCTTTTTAATCCTCTCATACAAGAAGCTGCTCCTCTCCGAACTCGGTGAGTTTTATTCTGATTTTTAAATCTTTTTCAATTTTTTTTATTCATATCAAATTATGAAATCGGCTATCTTCCAGATTCTTGGAATTAAATGATACTGCTGCACATGTGATTAGCCCGCTGCAGGACTCGGCAAAAAAATCTACCCTTGAAGATGATTTCCTAAAACATAGTGATGGAAAAATAATTGAGCAACTCAAAGATCTTGCTGAGGTATACTCTTGACTTTACAATTCAATAATAATTTATATTCCATATTTAGTTACAATATATATTACACGTTTTTATCTTCGAATTTAATTTTGCAGAAGTCCTATTGTGTTGTTCTTGGTACTGGTAAGTATATTGCAGAGGGTATGAATTGGTGTTACCCTGCGTGCAAATGTAGCAAGAAGGTATATCTTGCTGACGGAATGTATTTCTGTGAGCCATGTAATCGGCACGTTGTTTCTCCGACTCACAAGTTAGACTACAACTTCGTGTGATGGATTCAAAAGATACTGCTACCTTTGTCATTTTTTATCAGGAGGCTACTGCGCTTCTAGGCAAATCCTGTGCAGATCTGCTTGAAACTACTGTACGTATATTTTTGGTAGCGTATGATTCAATTTAGAATTTATGTGTATATTATTAACAAGTTTTTAATATTTGTTTTCCACAATTGCAGGGTTCTGATCCTTTAACAATTCCCACGAAAATTTTGAATTTGATTGACAGAACCTTTTTATTCAAGATTGAAGTCGCAAATAGTTTCCATTATAAGTTTGAGAAATCATACCGTGTCAAAAAACTTTGTGTTGATCAAAAAATTATCAATCAATTCAGAGCGGCAATGACCTTCCTGCCTGTAATTAGTTTACCTTAATATGACATTGGTGGGCTAAACAACGTTTTCTATTTCACATTTTTAAGTTGGTCTGTTCACATATATTCTTGAACTTATTCTCTGTTGTACATCTATTATACAAATATATCTACAAAATAAACTAAATCGTCGTGCAACGCACGGGTAAAAAACACTAGTTCAGATAGAAGAAAAAGACAAGAGGGAATAAATCAAAATCATTTTCAACATGTGAGACATTTCATACACCAAAAAATGATACATAGACATTTATGGTTTAGTGATAGTTTTTAATCGCAACAAACATAAACAACAACTAAAATATATGTCGATTGAATGTCTGTGAAAAGTGAATATTCAACAATTCATATCTGTCATGTACTCCCTCCGTTTTAATATACGTGTCAATTTAGATAAGATGCACACATATTAAGAAATGCAATCAATTTTGTTAACTTTTTAAAACATATCATTTGTTTCCTCATTTTACCTTTTACAATGTATTTTTATCACTCCTTATTTATTATTCTCATAAGGGCATTATATGTAAAAACATCAATTAATGCTCCATTGAAATTCTAAGTGAACAATTATTGTTAAATTTTTTCTCTCTATGTGGACAGTTATTATGAAATGGAGGGAGTAGTAATATTCAGCGGCAGCATTGCTTCGATATTTTTTCAAAAGGGGAGTAGTACATATGTTTAAAGTAGAAAAAAGAAAAAAAATGCTCCTATGTATGAGAAAAAATTGTTTATGTGCTCTTGTAGATTTTGTTTGTTTAAGAAAGAAAAGAGAGATGGACTGGGCGAGACCCTAGGGTCCCCCGCCCAGAAGCGCTGGCCTAAGGCGAGGAGCGGACCAGGGACCTGGGCCTTCATCCCAGAGGCCCAACCGGCCCATTAGGATGATTTAGAGGCGCTAAGCCCAACTCCCCCAACTATAAATAGGGGAGGGATACCAAATGTAAAGGACTTTTAGCTCATTTATGAAATAACAAGATTGAAATTCAGTTATTCTCTCTCCAAAGCAGTTACGCTCTCATTCTCTCTAGGAATCTCACATCACGTTCCTTACACCTTAGGTACTATACCTCATCTCGATGTTCATGATGGAACATTTGGCGCCGTCTGTGGGGAACAGTAGATTTTGATTCTCGGACTACGTGGATTGCAATTTGGTTTAGAGAAATTTGATTTTCTGTGAGGTTTTCTACGATTTGAAGATTTTTGGTCGAATTCTTGGTTCATCGACGGAGCCTGATGGAATCGTTTCGCCAACGGTGTAGCGAGGAACCGGAGCGGAGCCGCGTTTCTTCCCCACGCACCGCAAGGTTAGATAGACATCGCCGGGCAAAAGCACGCCGTACACTGAGTGGCGACTTAAGACTGCAAAATGAGTGTCTGCAGGAGCAATTGAAGTACTATCACCTTAGGCGGTGGAATGAAGAGGAGAAGGAGGCTGAGGCTGTTGCGGAGGTCAAACCATTCTGGGCAGCAGTGCGAGAGGTGACCATACCGGACGATATGACAAGCCTCGTGTTGGAGACGTACGACGGACGAACCAATCTGCAAGATCATCTGCTACGTTTCAATGTGAAGATGGCGATAAGCGCGGTTTCTGATGCGGTAAAGTGTAGAATGCTTCCGTCCACATTCCGAGGCGCAACAATGACCTGGTTTATGGCCCTGCCAATGGGATCCATAAAGAAGTTTCGCGACTTCGCGTCGAAATTCCTGGGCCAGTTCTCTGTCGGCGAGGTCGAGGATCTGTTTCAGATTCGGCAGAAGGAGCGAGAGACGTTGAAGCAGTACATGGAACAGTACAGCGCCGCGTCCGCAAGATTTGAAGAGGCGGAACCTCGGACATGCGTATGAGCTTTTAAGAGCGGATTGTCGTCAGGAAAGCTGAGCTGCGAGTTGAGTAGGAAACCAGCGAGCTCGATGACGGAGGTACGCACCCGAGCGAGAGACTACATCATAGAAGAAGAAGACGACGCATGTAAGAGTAAACGGTTGAAGGCGGCAAAGGTGTCGCTGGCGAGGAAACGGATACAGGACAAGGAAGCAAGTAATGTGCGGAAGGTTAAGGAAGTTGGCAAATTAATTAAGGAATTCAAGGGAAAGCCACTCTATTCGAGAAAAAATAGCGTGGAGCGCAAGCGCTCTCGGCGGGCAACTAACTCTCGCCGACGAAAGAGGCCAGAGGGGAACGCGGGCGATGAATTGGCAAAGTCACTCCTGGAGGCGACGGTTGCGGAAACAGGCGAGGATGGCGAGTATGGAATTGACCACTGGCACGACGTCAAGGGTCGGTCCAAGTGGTATAGTGTAAACTCAGTAACATGTTTTTTTCAATTGGAAAGGATTATACTTGTTTTTGTTGTTATTTTTTAGCTAGTAATTAATTTCTAGAAAAATTCATTAAATTGGTATAGTGTAAACTTTATTTTTATAAAAGGAGAGATTATTGTATTTACTGTTTTTATAATTGTCTAAAAAAACACAATATTTAAGATCCATTAAATACGTGTATTAAATACGTCTTATTTTTTTAAAAATGGAATATAAGTGTTTATATTTTTATTAAATGATAATAAATATACGCGTTTAAAAAACTTTAAATAGCTTAACTTTATTATTTCTTTTTTAAATACGTTATTTATTTGTAAAGACAACTTTTTATCATTTTTTTTAATTGATTAAAATTTAATGTATTAAAAAAACATGAAATTAGTGTTCTAGCAAAAAAAAAATTAAAACAATAAAAACGGTTTTTTAGAATTGAATATAGTAGCTGTTTTTTAAACTGTTGACTAAAAATTAATCTTTTAAAAAAAGTTCAAAACGTGTATCAAAATCTCTTTTTTCTTATTATAACATTATGAATTTAAAGCAACTAACAAATAAATGAAAGAGTGTACGAGTTTATGGTATAATTAATTGATATTTTATCCCATTTTTAATGTGTTATTAATTTCCTATAATAGGTGATATTAATTTAATTTAATAATTATTTAATTTTGTAGTTAGTGTTTCAAAATGTATATCCCCATGAATTTTTTTTAAAACGGGTTTTGTGTAGTGTAATCCTAACATTATATGTTTTTTTTTACTAATTTAGTAAATAAATCATTAATACTAATTTAATAATATAATAGGTAATCGTTTATTTAATAAAAAATTTGAATGAAAATCAATGTATACTATTTTTTTAATTAAATATCAATGTCTAATAAATTAAATTAAAAGTGTTGAGATTATACTGATATGCGCGTAACCAAATTTTTAGTCTTTGTGCTTGGGAAAAGCTTCAGGAACTCATCTTCTTCAGTAACTTTTAATCTTTCAATCACAACGTTCATTACTTGAGTATGAACTGCGTCACACTCAAATAATCTGCGTAGAAACAAAAATTATGTTGTTATTTATCATCTAAATTTGTTCAAAGTAATATGAAATCCACAATATGTACATACCTGTCTCTGTAGCACACCGCTTGTTGAATGTCAGGATTGAACACTAATTTAGTGCAGTTTAACCCCGCGGTTAGCTTATATTCCCCTGGGAAAAAAATTAGTGATCGATTGTAAGTTAAAGTTTGAACATGTTGGTTTATTATATAAAAGTTTATGTTTGTTTGTTGCTCAATATAATTAAATGTACCTTGATGCATTGTTACTACTCCCAATAATATGATAATAACAACATGTTTGTTGTCTTCTGAATTTAGAAGTGCATCCAATTCGTTGACAAATTGGCCGTATAAAAAATATTTAATCTTTTTGCTGGAAAAAAATTAAATAATAGTTGTTAATTTTCTTCCCTATGAATTTAGAGAAATTAATAATTTTAATTTTTTACGTATAAAAGCAAACTTACCCTTGAGATTCAATTTCAATGTCTCTGCTCTTCGTATAGACTCCGTTCCGCTCATATCTGTTGTAATTTCCGACGTGCATTACTTTGCCCATAAAATTTGTTTTAATGGTAATGTCAATACATGGAAGTGTTGATGTATTTTAAATTATTTAAATGAAGGTCTTAACTTACCAACTAAGAACCGCTCGTCAAAGTCAGGGTTTAGAACTTCACGCACATTGTCAAATATCATATCACACACAGGAAACACATCTTTATTATAATGAACCATCCTTGTTCTACTTTACAAGTGTATCTTGTAGATATGTGTAGATGCACTAAGACCTCATAAATTATGTCATACCCATAAATATTCAAAACGATATACCAAACCTTTAGTGATTCTGTTGGCAAAACATACGTGAAGGTTACGCCTACACTCTGCATGGATTGTTTGACCCTATAAATGAAGGAGTTTCATATGAATGTATGTCTGTGAATTAAATTAAAATATATTTAGATATTTAATAATAACAAAATTGTTTCTAATGACTCGAAGAATTAAGGTCCGCTCTTTTCCGATGTATCAAAAAAAAAATTAAGGTCCACTTTTCTTTAGAAGGATTGATTTGGGAGACAAAAGAGTTCATGGTATCAGCGGTAGAATTCACGCAAACTAAGTTAGGATTTCAAATTATGAGTTGGAAGTATGGTTGAGCATGATTATTTGACCCGACCCAAACCCGATTTAACCTAGCCAAAAACAGCATGAACGGGCGGGTTGGGTCGGATGCGTCAGAACGGGTTAATCCGCAATGGTTCCAGATGGGTAGATACAGTTGGGTTCGGGTTGAATAATTAAAAACCATCAAAACCCGAACCCGCCCGATGTGTAGCGTATTTCAACGTTGAACAGCTGTACCCAGTTATCTACCATTCAATATCAGCTCAAAAGCTACCACACGTTTGTGCAGTTAGTGTCACTCATGGTACTTTTCAATGGTAGAAAATAAAAAAAAAAGCAAGAAACATCTAGTATTATTTTATTCATGAAAAGTGACAAGTCCCTTTCACTCATGAAAAAGTCTGAGGTCTATCATAGACCAGCTATAGCCTAGCCTTTCACGTGAATTAAGTTATTAAGATGTGGGAAAAAAAACTAAATAATCTTTCGTCACTTTCTCTTCTTCACATCATTTTCCCATATTCCCAGACTTGCTCTCTCTCTCTCTCTCACCACACACCACCGCCAGTCCACCGCAATCCTTCTTTTTCTTCCCCCTTTCTCTTCACGGCCAAAACGCGAGGGGCCTTTTCCTCCTCCTCACAAGCTTGCTCATGGCGACGACCATCAAACCGCGGAGGGAGCACCATAGTTCATCATCTTCAAACATGAGAGCTTCTTCATCTCTAGTGGTGACACTGCGCATCCGCACTTAACCACCTACCTTGCCTCAAACGTGGAACACAACCTCTATAATACCCGTTCGAACCCACCCGCACAACCCGCTCACCGATCAACCCGCACCCGACGTATCCGATTCAACGTTTGGGGGAAATAGGTTGAGATTTGTCTGATCAAAATCCGCCAAAACCCGAAATCTTTCACCCGAGCCCGCCCGAAACCGACCGTTCTCAGGCCTAGTTGGAAGGATCATGATATAGTTGGTTAGGTTAGTCTCTATTTATAATGTGGAGGTGTAATAGGTATCAACATTTTCGGTCGTCATACGCAGTTCTATTAGTGTGAATTTCGAATTATTACTCTTGTCAATAATTTGATTGATATAAATAATTTGTCAATAATTAGGTTAGTCTCTATTTACACATGAATACAACGTTAATTGATTAATAAGCATTTTAGACGTACCGCATTTGTCTCTAAATAAGTCAATAATTTGAAGCATTTTTTAATGAATGAAAAAACTATTTAATAAGGGCACAAATTTTATAAATATTAAAAAGAAACAAAACAGGAAAATGTCATTAATTGCTTTTACCATTGACTAATTATGCATTTAATTACTCATTATGGAAAACTTTTTTTTCAATTTATAAAAGGGGTTTTATGCTTTTGCTTTCTGTTTGTTGTCATGTGCTGATTCGCATCATCTCCAATAGCGAGCGGAGCTATGTTTTTGTTGGGTTATGTGGTGTTTCTTTACCATATCTCCGTCCCCGACAAATGTTCATTCTCTCTGGTGGTATAGTCCTTGGTCTGTTTTGGACCTTGTCAATGTCGCTCGTGGTTTTTCCTGCATTTTTGTGCAGCGTAGGTATTATTTATGTGCTGGATTTCTAAAGTTATATCTTTGGGCGCACCTGAGCAATTTTATTTTTAAATATTTTTGCAATATTGGAGGGGAGTATGCTCACTTTGTTGCGTTTTGTATGTACCATCAACCAATCTATCTAATAAAACTTTTGCTTTCAAAAAAAAAAGAAATTAGGAATTAGTAGTTATTATGTTTACCATTGACTAATTATGAATCTATTTTTTAAACAATTAAAAACGTTTTTTTATTTTGATTTATAAAAGGAAATGATTTCAGCAGTTAATTTGTGGAAATAATTAATTAATTTCGAATATTAATTTCCTTAAATAATTAATGAATTAAATAAGTAATTAATTATTTAAAAAGGTTTTTTTTAAATAGAATATAGCATTTATTGTAATTAGGATTTAATGTCTTTTATGAATTGACTACAAATTAATGTAATTAAAAACGGGGAAATGTCATTAATTGCTTTTACTATTGATTAATTATGCATTTAATTGCTTGTTATAGAAAACATGTTTTTTTCATTTTAAAAACGGAAATTTATTTAGTAGTTAATGTTATTGATAATTTAAAACAGTTTTTAATAAATGAAAAAAGTATTTAATAAATGCACAAATCACGTAAATTTTAAAAAGAAACAAAAACGGGAAAATGTCATTAATTTTTTTATATAAGAAAATTAAAGGAAATAATTAATTAATTTTAATTTTAATTTTTTAAATAAATAATTAGTTGAATTAAATAAGTAAGTAATTGATTTCCTCTTGTAACAAAAAAAAGTAATTAATTAATTCGGCAGTTTTTTTTAAAAAATTTGACTATATCATTTATTGTATATAGCATCTAATGTCTTTTATGATTTGCTTACAAATTATTTCAATAATTTAAAACATTTTTTAATGAATGAAAGAACTATTTAATAAGTGCAGAAATCACGTAACTTTTAAAAAGAAACAAAACGGGAAAATTTCATTAATTGCTTTTACCATTGACTAATTATGCATTTAATCGCTGACTATAAATTTTTTTTTCAATTTATAAAAGGAAATTATTTAGCGCGCAGTACGTTAATGTTATTGCTAATTTAAAGCAATTTTTAATGAATTAAAAAACTATTTAATAAGTGCACAAATCACGTAAATTTTAAAAAGAAACAAAACGGGAAAATGTCATTAATTTTTTATATAAGGAAATTAATGAAAATAATTAATTAATTTCGAATTTTAATTTTTAAATAAATAATTTGATGAATTAAATGAGTAATTAATTGATTTCCTAATATAACAAAAAAAAATAAGTAAGTAATTAATTCGGCAGGTTTTTTTTTTTAATTTGACTATAGCATTTATTGTATATAACATTTAATATCTTTTATAATTTGATTAAAATTACGTCAATAATTTAAAGTATTTTTTAATAAATGAAAAACTTATTTAATAAGTGCACAAATCACGTAATTTTTAAAAAGAAACAAAAAGGTAAAATGTCATTAATTTTTTATATAATGAAATGAATGGAAATAATTAATTAATTTCGAATTAATTTTTTTAATAAATAATTAGATTAATTAAATAAGTAGTTAATTGATTTCCTCTTGTAACAAAAAAAAATAAGTAATTAAGTAATTAATTTGGCAGGGTTTTTTTAAAAAAAATTGACTATATCATTTATTGTATATAGCATTTAATGTCTTTTATGATTTGAATATAAATTACGTCAATAATTTAAAGCATTTTATAATGAAGGAAAAAACTATTTAATAACTGCACAAATCATTAATTGCTTTTACCATTGACTATTATGACAACCTACACACGCTTTCAATCTCCAGATAAACTGCATCCTCCTCCATCATGGCCATGGCGCGTCCACCTAAGGACTTTCCCTTGCCGGAGGAGGACGGCGGAGCAGGCTTCGTCCTCCAATCCAAAGGTCAATGGTGGCACGCAGGTTTTCACTTAACCATGACGATCGTTGGCCCAACCATACTCACGTTGTCGTACGCTTTTAGAGGATTGGGGTGGGTGCTTGGGTTCGTGTGTCTCACCGTGATGGGCGCTGTCACGTTTTACGCTTACTTCCTCATGTCCAAGGTGCTCGAACACTGCGAGAAATCCGGCCGCCGCCACATCCGTTTCCGGGAACTTGCCGCCGATGTCTTAGGTTCGGGATGGATGTACTATTTTGTAATCTTCATCCAAACGGAAATCAACACTGGAGTTGGAACAGGGGCAATCTTGCTCGCTGGGGAATGCCTTCAGATCATGTACTCCAACATTTCACCTCATGGATCCCTGAAATTGTACGAGTTTATAGCAATGGTGACAGTGGTAATGATATTTTTATCCCAGCTTCCCTCTTTCCATTCCCTGCGACACATCAACTTGTGTTCACTCTTCCTTGCATTGGGCTACACCATGCTTGTGGTCGGTGCCTGTATTCATGCAGGAAAATCAGAAAATGCCCCTCCAAGGGACTATTCCTTAGAACCCAAGAAGTCTGCAAGGGCCTTAAGCGCCTTCACCTCTATCTCCATACTCGCAGCAATATTTGGGAATGGCATATTACCCGAGATACAAGCAACTCTAGCACCCCCTGCCACAGGGAAGATGGTAAAAGGCCTTGCTATGTGTTATGCTGTGATTTTTGTGACTTTCTACTCTGCTTCAGTTTCTGGATATTGGGCATTTGGAAACAAGGCTAGCTCAAACATTTTAAATAGTCTGCTGCCAGATAATGAACCTGCCTTGGTTCCAACTTGGGTCCTTGGACTTGCTGTCATCTTTGTTCTTCTTCAGCTCTTAGCAATTGGCCTGGTTTATTCTCAAGTTGCTTATGAGATTATGGAGAAGAAATCAGCAGATGTGAAGCAGGGGATGTTTTCCAAAAGAAATCTTATTCCTCGCCTTGTTCTTCGATCAATTTACATGATATTATGTGGGTTCATGGCAGCCATGTTACCATTTTTGGCGACATCAACGGTGTGATTGGTGCTATTGGTTTCATCCCTCTGGATTTCATCCTGCCTATGCTTCTGTACAACATGACTCACAAGCCATCAAAATCATCCTTAACTTATTGGGTCAATATGTCCATTATGGTGGTGTTCACGGGTATAGGAATCGTGGGTGCATTCTCTTCCATAAGGCAATTGGTTCTTGATGCCAACCAATTTAAGCTATTTAGCAGTGATGTTAAGGATTAAGCATATGTACAAGTACATTGGTGTATGCAATATAAGGTTTTTTCAATTTTTAGAAAAAGGGGAGAAAGCAAACAGACAAAAGCACTGTCCCTGTGGCATCACTGTTTTACTTAGCTAACTTCTTGTGAGCTTGTGCCTTGTAATCTGCAAGTTCCATAAGAGCTCGTTTGAATACCCGTTAAAAAGTATGGAAACGGAAAAATTGCACATTTCAAAAAAACCATTGACTAATTATGCATTTAATTGCTGACTATAAAAAAAGTTTTTTTTCAATTTATAAAAGGAAATTATTTAGCAGTTAATGTTATTGAGATTAGACTAACTTTAAATAGGTAATTAAAAACGGTTTTTATTTTAAAAAAGGTAAGGTAAAAACGTGTTTTTGGTATTTGATTAAAGTTTTTTTAATATAAATTTGAAAAAAAAAATTCCAGAATGAATTACGAAAACAACGAATGACTAATTAAATATATGTATTCGAATATAAATTTTAGATGACGTCTGTTTATATTACTGAAAAAATAAACTTAATGCAACAAAGGAATCTATAATTGCATATAACAATTAATCTTGTACTTTAATGTTGAAATAAAGTAAATCATGACAACAATCTTCTCATGTAGATTGAGAAAAACGAAATAATGAAAAGAGACACAGGACAAAACAACAACTGATTAAATTTTGGAATGAATAACAATGGATTAAATATTTCTCTAAACCACCTTAACTTCAATAATTATATTTGCTATTTTTTCAAACCTAAAACAAACTATGTCACCAGCTCTAATTTCCATTCTCTTGCAGAATTTTCGCCAATCAGATCCTATACGCGCACTAGTACAAAGTTGAGCGGGAGAGGCTTTTGTACCCAAGTAGTATAGTTTTTTTTTGGAAATTACAACTTTATGGTACTTTTTTATTTATTTACCAATCTAGTATAAATCGCCACGGCCAGTGGCGATTCTATTTAATTTTTTTAAAGAATCGCCAATAGCATTGACGTTTTAATTTTTTTCCCATTTTTTATATAAATCTCTAACCATGTTGGCGTTTTCTTATTTTTTATTTTTGTTTTTTCTGACAATCGCCAACTATGTTGGCGTTTTTTACCTTTTTGTTTTTTTAAATCGCCCACACGTTTTTTAATTTTTTTTTAAATTAGTAATTAAAATGGTATTTAATAAATTGATACTCACTCATAATTTTGTGTCATTACTCACTTTTGCAGCACTTTGATCATAAATTGAGAACTTACCGACAGACCAAGTAATTTATGATCAAAGCCAACGGGAGATGTTCCAAAACTTTAAAAAATGGAACGATTTGAGAAGGTAATACCTGGAAAAAAAAAACCACGAAATCAATTATGAAATTTTAAATAACCATAATTAAACACATTGAAGTTAAAAAAAATCAAAGTATACGGAAATTAAACTAACCAATTCGCATTGTGCACAATGACATGCAGTGAGGGCCAGTACCAACTGAGGATGTTTGCGTTCGTAAAAAACAATAACTTGAGATCCAAATTTATTTTTCCAGAAATTTGGACGATCCCTTGATCCATATCCATTAAATTGTTATTTTCAGCGTTTATAGAGGAGAACAGGGTCAGTACTACATGAGTTTTGAAGGAATGATATTTGATTACAATAAAACACACCAAAGACATGAAAAATTGATTTCAGAGGAGAATAATTACATACCTTTGTATAGTCATGAAGAACCACAAAAGGAGATCTTTAAGCCATGTAGAAAGACTCAAAAAATCACAACACGCAGGAGATGGCTGAAAGTTCCTGAGACTAAGAAAGGTTGAGAGTTGTGCAAATAAGATGATGAAGAAATTCAAATAATGGAGAGATGAATGAAGAATAAGAGTTTTATATAAGCTTTTAAAGTGAGATGAGTGTAGATCAAGGAGAAGGGTGTACATTAAGAAGAAAGAATGAATGTCATGTATGATTTTTATTGAATTTAGCCAATCATGAGGTGTCACGCAGGCAATGATTGGACCTAGAAAAACCCTAAATGTATATATTATTATGGATTTAGCCAATTATGAGGTGGCACGCAGACAATGATTGGACCTATAAAAACACCTGGAAGTATATATTATGGATATGAATCTTAGAATCTAATAAAAACAACTTATTTCTCATCCCCTCCTTTTTTTCCAAACATGATATAGTAATATACTACTAGTATGCTTAAACTCATAATTATTATTCTAGATAAAAAATGAAAATTGAGTTTAAAAAGAAATTGAAGAAGTCAATTTTGACACGAAAAAATTCCCAAAACGCGGTTCCCTTGCCTAAAACGGCAGCAAACGATCACAGATTTCAATTGGTCCATAAATGCAAATAATACTAATACCCCTTCACTCATTCATATTGTGTGGTTCTCAAATCTCAATCCAGAGAGAGATAGAAAGGGCTTAGGTTATGGTAGCGGCGGCATTGACCTTCCATGAGAATCGGAGCCGGCGGTTTGACTCAAAAGATCGCCCCCTTCAACCTCATCGCCGCCCACAATAACCGCAAGCGCCCACCATCATCCTTTCTCCCCCAACCGTATCGCATGGCCGACGGCGCAGGCTCCGCTAATATACCCGCGCCACACCCGATCCAACCCAAACCGGAGAAGAAGGAGATTCCTCCGCCGCCGGAGAAGCCAGAGGCTGGTGATTGTTGCGGCAGCGGATGCGTCCGGTGCGTCTGGGATATCTACTACGACGACCTTGAAGAATACAATAAGCTATACAAACAGGATAATCCCAGCACCAAACCCTAGTAATCACTTTTTTCCCTTTTGTTTCTTCAACAATGCTCAATTCCATTGTTTCTTTGTTCTAATATTATGCTGTATGTGTACATCATAATTTTTTGTTGTATGTTTTTATGTATTTTGAATATAGTGTTGATCATGTAGCAATTTTTACTATTGCAGTGGATTGTTATTTTGTTTTTTTGAAAATTAATAAGAAAACATTGTAACATTTTCCTTGGTTGAAGGGGTAAAATTTGAGGAAACTAATTTTTGGGGAATGCATTTGATAGTGTTATTTTATAGATGGGAATGGTGGTGGGTTTGGGGTTCTAAGGCTTGATCATTTTGTTTTAGCATTGCTTACTTTTTTTTTCACTGGCTCAATACATATGGGTTAAGTGGATGCTTCCGTCAATGCTTATATAAATGATGAGGGAGTTTTTAGTTCTTGGCAACTTGTATAGTTGTTCGGGTTCGGGAACTCCTACATTTCTAATTCCCTACAAGATCATTGAATGTGTGGATTAATTAATTAGATGATGCTTAAGACCTCTCAATTCAAGAAACATTGCTTCTATTTGCGTGGTTGGAAACATTGTGTAGTAGTTTTAGCATTGCTTACTTTTTTTCTCTGGCTCAATACATATGGGTTAAGTGGATGCTTCCGTCAATGCTTACATAAATGATGAGGGAGTTTTTAGTTCTTGGCAACTTGTATAGTTGTTCGGGTTCGGGAACTCCTACACCGATTCCATGTTAATAACATATGTTTTTTTTCTAGGACTTGCCAATTTGATTACTATGTATTTTCCGTTATTTTTTACTATGTATTTAATTTATTTTTCTTGAATTGGGTTCTGGAACTCCTGCATTTCTAATTCCCACCAAGATCATTGAATGTGTAGATTAAGTAATTAGATTATGCTTGAGACCTCTCAATTCAAGAAACATTGCTTCTATTTGCGGGGTTGGAAACATTGTGTAGTAGTTTTAGCATTGCTTACTTTTTTTCTCTGGCTCAATACATATGGGTTAAGTGGATGCTTCCGTTAATGCTTATATAAATGATGAGGGAGTTTTTAGTTCTTGGCAACTTGATAGTTGTTCGGGTTCGGGAACTCCTACATTTCTAATTCCCTACAAGATCATTGAATGTGTAGATTAAGTAATTAGATGATGCTTAAGACCTCTCAATTCGAGAAACATTGCTTCTATTTGCGTGGTTGGAAACATTGTGTAGTAGTTTTAGCATTGCTTACTTTTTTTCTCTGGCTCATTACATATGGGTTAAGTGGATGCTTCCGTCAATGCTTATATAAATGATGAGGGAGTTTTTAGTTCTTGGCAACTTGTATAGTTGTTCGGGTTCGGGAACTCCTACACCGATTCCATGTTAATAACATAAGTTTTTTTTTCTAGGACTTGCCAATTTGACCACGGCGATTTGAGTTTTTTTACTATGTATTCATTGCTTCTATTTGCGTGGTTGGAAACATTGGGTAGTAGTTTTAGCATTGCTTACTTTTTTTCTCTGGCTCATTACATATGGGTTAAGTGGATGCTTCCGTCAATGCTTATATAAATGATGAGGGAGTTTTTAGTTCTTGGCAACTTGTATAGTTGTTCGGGTTCGGGAACTCCTACACCGATTCCATGTTAATAACATGTTTTTTTTCTAGGACTTGCCAATTTGACCACGGCGATTTGAGTTTTTTTACTATGTATTCATTGCTTCTATTTGCGTGGTTGGAAACATTGTGTAGTAGTTTTAGCATTGCTTACTTTTTTTCTTTGGCTCATTACATATGGGTTAAGTGGATGCTTCCGTCAATGCTTATATAAATGATGAGGGAGTTTTTAGTTCTTGGCAACTTGTATAGTTGTTCGGGTTCGGGAACTCCTACACCGATTCCATGTTAATAACATATGTTTTTTTTCTAGGACTTGCCAATTTGATTACTATGTATTTTCCGTTATTTTTTACTATGTATTTAATTTATTTTTCTTGAATTGGGTTCTGGAACTCCTGCATTTCTAATTCCCACCAAGATCATTGAATGTGTAGATTAAGTAATTAGATTATGCTTGAGACCTCTCAATTCAAGAAACATTGCTTCTATTTGCGGGGTTGGAAACATTGTGTAGTAGTTTTAGCATTGCTTACTTTTTTTCTCTGGCTCAATACATATGGGTTAAGTGGATGCTTCCGTTAATGCTTATATAAATGATGAGGGAGTTTTTAGTTCTTGGCAACTTGATAGTTGTTCGGGTTCGGGAACTCCTACATTTCTAATTCCCTACAAGATCATTGAATGTGTAGATTAAGTAATTAGATGATGCTTAAGACCTCTCAATTCGAGAAACATTGCTTCTATTTGCGTGGTTGGAAACATTGTGTAGTAGTTTTAGCATTGCTTACTTTTTTTCTCTGGCTCATTACATATGGGTTAAGTGGATGCTTCCGTCAATGCTTATATAAATGATGAGGGAATTTTTAGTTCTTGGCAACTTGAATAGTTGTTCGGGTTCGGGAACTCCTACACCGATTCCATGTTAATAACATAAGTTTTTTTTCTAGGACTTGCCAATTTGACCACGGCGATTTGAGTTTTTTTACTATGTATTTTTCCGTTATTTTTAATTTAGTGCGGTTGATTATTTGTCAATATTTAGTACTGCAATTGATTGAAGTTTTGTGTAAGAAGCAGAAGAAGCATGGCCACTGATTTTTAAAAAATAAAAAGAAAAAGAAACGGTATTATTTTAACTTTTTCCTTGCCTTTGTTTTAAAATATTACTTTTTCCCTGGCTAAAGTTGTTAAGATCAGGGGAAACAGATTTTTGGGAGTGAATATTGTAGTGTGATGTTTTTCACCGAGTGGGAATGGTGGTGGGTTTTTAGCCATGAGCATTTTGTTTTAGCATTACTTATTTATCTCCCTGGCTCAATCCATATGGGTTAAGTGGATGCCCTGTCAATGCTAATAAATACTCCCTCCGGTCCTATTTATAAGCATGAAAGAGAAGAAAAAATTTGGTCCTTTTTATAAGAACCAAATGAATGTTTGAGCTATATTAATTAATTTTTTCCAATGATGCCCTTATTAATTCTAACTTGTAAAATGTGTGTCATTAATTATTCTCTCTCTTTCCCCCTTTCCAACACTAATAACAAAGGGTAATTTTGGAAGTTTATTTTGATTTAAGACAAATTTAATGCATTTTATCTAGTTTAACTACATTTCTTAAACTATGTGAATTTTTTTTTTGTTGCTTATAAATAGGACCGGAGGGAGTACAAAGATGATTAGGGAGCTTGTTAGTCCTTGATAACTTGTATTGTTCTTGGGGTTCGGGAACTCCTACATCGATATCACGGTTTTTTTGATGTAATTATGTTAATGCATGATGTGTTTTTTTAATGTATTACTAATTGCCAATTTGACCATGATGATTTGGAGCTTTTTTATAATTTATTTGTGTTATATTTAATTTAGAATGGTTGGTTAGGGGATGTATCGCATGAGAAATAAGATGTGATTTACTTTTGAAATAACATCACATATTTGTCGATGTCTCCAGGTTAATTGTTAATTGTAAGGTCAGCGCTCAGCCTGCCAGATCTAAGGATGCTTACTTGGTATGGGAAGAGCTTGAAGAATGTAATATAGTAAGCTATACATACAAACATGACTCCATACCCAAATCTTAGAATTCTTTTTATAGATTTCTTATTGTTTCTTCAACAATTGAAGATAAACAGGTTTGTAGCAATGTTATTCTTCATATATTTTGTAATGACTCCATTTTAACAAGAACAAATTGGGTGTTGTAGATTATTTTATTTGAAAATTGAAATGAATCGAAATTTGTGGATATAGTAATTTGGAATACAAAGTTCTCTAGCATCCATCTTAACCTGGGATGCTGCTATCAAAGTCTACCTATTATCTCAAGAGGAACTAATGTCAAATCAAGCGTCTGCTTCTATTAACTGAAATCAATGTCAGGTAAAAGGCTGTTTCATTTAATGAAAAGGTCACTTAATCTAATGAAGTAGAAAGCAGCTAGTTCTGATTTCTGAATGCAAGCATCCACCAGATTAACTAGAGAATGACATTGTATATTAACATCTACTAATTCTAAGGATGCTTGCATCATCATTTTGGGGTTGTATGTGAATGATTATCAGTAAAGCATGTAAAGATTTCACGACGACTGTCATGACGGACAAAACCCCATATCACTGATGATTATATCTTTTGATTGAATAATCAATGTTGTCTCCATGATCAGAACAAATTTACGGAAGAGTTGGGCCTCCATGTTCCTTTCTTGGCACAGAGCAACCCTTCTTGGTTTTTGGTTATTTCCCAGTGTAGAGATTTCAACAAATTCTCCACTTCTTCAACGACACTAGATTCATCACGGACAATCAAATTACCTCCTGGCCTTGTTATTCTATCTACCTCTGCTAATACAGGAACAAGCTTGCACCTGACAAAACGAAACAAGAGAACCAGATTAATATCCTGCAATTTCTCCAGTCAAGGTGAAAAAAAGATGAACTTCAATTAATCAATACCTGTTCTTTAGATTTGAGAAAAGATGATCAGCATGCAGTAGATCATAAGTTCTTGGATAGGTGCTGAAGGATTCACACCAATCATGGTATATTCCAATTAGACCACGTTCAAAGATGATAGGAAGTGTGTCTGGTGCATCCATGTTCACCACATTGAATACCCAAACAGGAAGATCCTTTAGAGCTGCTCCAAATCTGCACACACATGGCACCACTTTTAAAACTACCCCTACCCAATCAATTACTCAGTAAGTAATGTTTAAAATCACGGTGGACAGGAATAATTTCCCTTAATTGTTGTGGTTGCCTATCGTGATTTTAGTTTCACTGTTGAAGATACACTAATTTGTATTTACTAATATATTGCATATAAATAGAAACATGTCACTATTGTAGTCTAAGTTGAATCATTATATACCTACCCTCCATAGACAGCTCGCATGTCCATTATATTTCTTACATTAGACCAAGTAACACCAAGGCTGCTCAGGTCATCTGCAACGTTTTTCCAACGTTCATTGTCTGCTTCAAAATCGTTAGGAGATATGTGCAAGTTGTTCAGCCAATATGGGGCTTTCTGCAGTCTACGTGGCCAAGCTTCCGGCCACCTGGCTCCTCTCTCACCCTTGTTAGCAGCCAATTTGTGTAGGCACGCCTGTAGAGGTACATACCTGTAGTATAATATATTTAGCCAATCAAAATTTCAAGACATGTTACAGTATACTATTCTAAGTGCATGTATAATTGAATTTGATTCTGAAACAAATTATAGAAAGAAGCTTGTATGTTTATACATGGTGAAAAACTACAGTGAGTCAAAATTCGGTGGACATAAGTAACTTTCATGAGTTTTTAGGGCTGTTAGATACAAAGCTATGATAAGTTACTCATCCTTTATGTATAACATGTCATTAATAAAGCCACTTTTTTTTGTCCATGGACCTTAGAAGTTATCAATAGGAGATATTTACCAGGCAGCGTTTGGATCATCATCATCTTTGCACATTGGAGGTTGGTTTTGCTCCCTTTGCTCGTAGCATTCGTTTGAAATGGGTTTGCGGTAGAAGGCAGCACCAACTTGATTCAGTGTATCGTTTTTAATGGTTACAAGATCCCAACACATGGCCTTGGTCAGTTTGGTCATGTCTAGAAACAAATAACAAATTGTCAGCACCTAGAAAAATGGCAAGTTATTTCTTTCTGAATAGTGAAGATAAGTTGTATGTAATCCTACGCTTCCATATCTCGACATCTTCTTCGAGCGTCTGGTACACTGGAGTTGCAGACCATACAAAATAGCCCCCTGGTCTTAGAAGACGATTCAATTCCAAAAGCAACAAGCCACCTACACCAGATTTTTACATATTTCTCAGTAACCATGATGATTGCTAAATTGATAAAAGGTGTTTGTATCAGCATCTCTATATTCCAAATCAATTCTGTCACCCAGAAACTAGCTTCTTTAAAAATCTCCAAGAATTGATTTTGAATTCAGAGAATTCAGAATCGATTGTAGAAGAATTTTCAAATATGCTCTATATGACAAATTTAAAGAAAGCGAAAGTCTTAGTGAGATCAAACCATCTTCATGCCAAGGTACACGACATCGTGCACAATGGATAAGATCGAAGACGTGGCTTGGGAATTGCAGCCTTTGAGTGCCCATGACTGCAGATATGGCTGGAATTCCTCTCTCGAGGGCGAACTGCACTTGTGCTTCATGTTCATCTTTGGGTGCAAAGGACATGGCAATAACATCTCTTTCAAATAGGTAACCTCCAAAACTACCTACTCCACACCCAACGTCCAAAATCACCCTAGTGTGCTTCCCCCATCCAATACCAGGTTCAGCCTGTGTAACAATTAACCATTCTTTTCAACAAATTAGTGGTGAGATTGTATAGTTACCAGCAAGAAATTACAATTAACAGTGTATAATTTATGTTGTGTCTATTTATAAATCTTACTAACTACTATAGGCTATGTTTGCATACCTGTTAGATATCTGAGCAAACAGACATTAGCATTCATTTTGAGAATTTGAGATGAAAGTGTTCACATTGTACTCTGATATCCAAGCACACATTAATGTATACAACTAATAGCTTTGTTAAGTTAAATATTTATTACCTTTTGAAGAAAATCAATGTAGTGGAGAGCACCATGGATGAACTGAGTGCCACCTCCAGGAAATGTCAAAAACTCACCCTTCAACTTCACCCAGTTTTGATGTCCCTTCACCTCTGCCAGCGCTGTGTGCGGTACATTGTGGTACCATACCTGTTCAAAGTTTAAACACAAAGTAGAGTTTTAATTTTGAGAAACTCGTCCTCATAGACCCAAAGCAAAGTGAACAAATGTTAGTAGGAGAGCTCTCTCTAATTTAGAGGGTTGTCCCTTTCTCCTAATTGATTACTAAATTGTAAATTTTAAAATATATTTCTATGTCTCATACTCTCATTACATTACATTCTTTTGGTATAAACCATCCAGAATGTTGTCACTCTTCACATACGTTTATTTTAGATTCGGATTTGATCATAGTTAAAGTTATTCATTCCTCATTCCAGTGTATTATGCGAGGATCAAACCCGATAGTTCTTTTCGCATACTCTGTCTGTATTGACAACTGAGCTACCCCTCGTTGGTATCATGAGATGACATTCTATTAGACCTACTTATTGCTCAATTGTGGGAGGCAACAGTTAGGAAGTTAGGAGGGGGTATGGAAATTTTTTTCGGAGTTTTGATTCATCCACACCCCAATTTTCCCTTGCCTTATTTCCACTCACTTTCTCTTATATATCTTTCTTCTTGTTGTATCATTTCACTCATCATATTTTTCATTTCTCTATACTCCATTCCTATCTTCATGTGTTGGGGAGTCGACCAAACTTTTTCCCCAATTTTCATGATATCAAAAGGTAGAACCAATGTTTTAGATGTCTTTTGTTATGAAGCATGTCACCTTATCTCTGCTGCTTGGCCATTGAATACGCGTTTTGTAACCTTTAGGAAGTGGCACTAGGCAAGTAGGTGCATCCTCAGGGCAATGCCTCTCCCTGTGTTCATAGTGTTTTCTGTGTGAAGTCTTCAGATACTTTTCATTATCCAAACATGGAATAAAATCAGCACCAGCTGTGACATTGCAAAGATTCCAGTTCAAATCTCCCCCTTCCTCATCACCACCACCACCACCACCGCCACCAGATTCATCCTTCTGCCTCTCCTTCTCACCCTGAGACTCATCCGCTTGCGTCGACCACGATTTCGTTTCCTTCGGCTCCTTCTTCACCGGCTTCCTCCTACTCTTACCTGCTCTTGGCTTCTCTAGTTCTTGACTCTCATCTTGCATGTTGTTCTGGTTTTCTTTTTGCTCCTCCTTGGAACTTTGATTCTGGTCTTTTTCTGTTATCTCACCTTTGTCTTCTCTCAATTGTTGTTCATTCAGTGCTTCATCATCATTCACTTTTGACCCTTGATCAAAGGTTTGAACATCTTGTTGGCCACCCGTGCTTTGTTCTTGATTCTCCCCTGCATTTGAATTCTGTGATTCTATGTTTTGTTCATCCTTTTGATTACTTTGCTCATCTTTCTCAGGCTCAATGCTCTTCTGATCATTGGCATTGTCATTTCCATCGTCATTCTTGGTAGAATCATCAGGTAGCTTACCGGAATCGTCTCCGTACGCGGTGGTAGTGGTTTCCTTTAGGTCTTGGCTTTTAGTGGTTGTTTCAGGTGAATCCTCTGTGGTTGTTGTTGTTGTTTCGGTTGAATCATCTGAGTTGTTGATTGTAGTGGTGGTTTCAGGTGATTCCTCTGAGTTGTTGTTGGTTGTTGTGGCGGCGGCCGTGGTGGTTTCAGCTTGGTCTTCAGAGGAGGAAGACAAGTCATTGGTGGCGGTGTTAATTGATGCGCGTGTTTTAGGGGAGACAACAGAGTTTGAGGTTAGCATCCACACTGCGAGAACACATAGTGCAATGAAGACTAGTGTTGTTAAGGTTGAAGTGTAAGAGGTTGATGAGGGTCTTCTATTGTTCCGTGACTTGGTAGACGGTGCCATTGATGGGTGTTTGTGTTTGATTTGTTGTTGATGAAGAAATGAGAGTGAAATTGTTAGAGAGAGTGTGTGTGTGTACGATGCTTGTGGAGGAAGAAACAAGTGAATGTGGTGAGGGAAGAAAGAAATGTTCAAAGTTGGAAGTTGAAAAGTATCAATGATCCAAAAGAGACGGAGTAGGGAGTTTGTTATTAGAGTTTGGTTAGTATTTTAAGGAGTAGACAATAGAAAGAAATAAACACAATAAACACGGGGAAGGTTTTGATCAATTGCTCTTTTATTACCAATGATGTGTATATACATATTTCAACGGATATCCAATGAGCATATTTTTAGCCACCATGATGTAGAGCTAACATTTTCCTTTTATTACATCTTGTAATCAACATTGGCTCAATCGATTTTTTATTTACTCATATCTCACTTTCAGTATATTATCACTGATTCCATAGGAATATCTCTCTTTTCTCTTTTCATATCATTTCTTTCTATTCTTTTCCTATAGCTCTAAGAAATCATCAATAGAAATAATAAAAGTATATAAAAGGATTGCAGTCAATAAAATCAGTTGTGACATTAGAATATGTAGTATCAAATGTTTTTTTATAAGCCATGTGATATAAAATGTTAGTAAATACATATTTATAAACTACATTCTAAGCCTTCATAGCTACTTTTCCTTCTTTATTTGTCCATAAGTAAATACTACTTGTCTTTGCACATATATTCCAACATGAGATAGAAACTTTTTTTCAAAAATTAACATGAGATGGAAATTTACATTGATTGTTGTCATTGCAATGCACAAAGACAATAGAAATTGTCTCCTTTAAAAGGAAAACCTAAGTCAAATGGTATCGTAGTCATCATTGGGATCAATACTTTATTCCCAATACATTTGTTTTTGTATTAATTAATAGTAGCTCTAATAATATTTTTTCCTAAATCATTTAAAATCAATGTGAATCCCATTACACATCATCTATCATATTTCTCATTTCTTTCTCTTTTATTCTTAACACTCTATTGGGTGTGAAGAAATAATTTTCCTAAAACAACATTGCAATTAATCCTTAAGATATAAGAGTTTAAGCAAAAATAATTTTTATGGTTAAAATAATTAAATCAGGCAAAATAATATAAATAGAAATGTTAATATATACTTAAGAGAACAAATCACCTCTTTGTAGTCAAAGCCTTATATCTTAATGTTGAAGAACAATCTTTAAGAGTTGCATAGCTTCAGCTCGAACAACATAAAGTACCTTACAAAACTTGAAAAAACGTAAAAAAGTTGGAAACTTCTTGAACATTAATTGCACATTTTATTAATGAATTTTGATGCATTCTGAGTTCTGACATCCCTTTATGTTTCATCTAATTTGTATTTCTATTCACTTTCTATCTCTATATATCTTCTTTTCTAAGATATCCCTAATCATGTTCTCCTATGTTCATGATCATCAAATAAGTTGTGAAACTTCTTTAAAAAAAAAGGTTGTGAAACTTACGTTCAAAAGAAAGTTGTGAAACTTCAGAACTTTTTTTTCTATCCATTATTATATATATAGTATTATTTTTTTAAAAATTGGGAGGGCCATGGCCCCTGTTCCTTTAAAAATCTTGCCGCCGTTCATCTATATATATATATATGAGCACCCACAACAGGGTTACTTAAACAAAGTCCTAAACTTTGCCTATTCTTAGATTATACATCAAATTTCTTTGCAAAAATAAGATTATATATAGACCAAATTTTTGCTGTCTTACATTAATTAACAACTCATTCTTCATCATGCATTATTGCTTGTGGAGAAAATAATAATTGGAACCACGGTTGAAATAGGATCAGAATGAACAATTGTTAAGTAACTCAAATAAACAAGCATCACCATTGTGTGTACTGTATATGCTCTAAAACACCAACCTTATTCGTTCACGCAATAGAGAGAATTGCACCCTCGCAGATAGACAGACATGGACACTGCTTTTCCAAGTTTCTCTGAGCAAACTAAAGACACACGCCACTGTTGGGACCACCATACATCACAATAAAATTGAAACCATTATGTTTCAGAACTGAAACCACCGTACAATTATAGTGCACTAAGCTCTCCCAGTGTTAGCCGACTACATGTTTAATTTTTTTTCTTCTCTAAATTATATATAAAATTAAAATCAACTTTTAAAAAATAAATATAATTTTGGATGCATATGATGGAATTGTGCACAAGTTATTAAAGAAAAAGAAAAATTGTTGGGCTCAAATGATACTTAGAAAAACTTATATTTACCTCACTCCATAGCATAAATGGGAGTTCGAACCTGCAATCGGTAAGGTATGAGACCCTCAGCTAGACCAATCTTGAGGTTAATTAAAATCAAACATTGAATTTTCGATCAGTATGTATTTATGTGCCTGTACATATGGTTCTCCAAAACCGAGATCAGACAGCAATAGCAAACCATCCCATATGTAAATTACTAAGGTTTGCACCAAGAGGCAAGAGCAGAATCGAACTATACATGCATAACAAACAAAGCTGCTTGAATATCAGAGATACTGATCCCCTCAGAGCGAGCCATATATAGGGGTCCACATATGAAACCAAAGGATATGCATGTTTTCCCTCAAATCTCAGTTTTAATAGTTTTAAATATGGCTTTAGAAATGGTTGAGCATGCTAGTGATGTTCAAATTTCAATCAAAGGCAATCAAAATGTGGAAAATTAAATTAATTTGTGAAGGAGGACCATTTAACGTATTCAAGTTATTTTCATTTTTTTTTTCTGACACAAACTATTTTTTACTGCACAAGCATGAATTAATAAGAATCCAAGAAATTAAAGAGGAAAAGTTTGAAGTGGGGAGAACATGGAGATCGTCAGCATCATCGGCGTCTCTGGTGAACTGGGTAAAGTGCTCTCAATAATTTCACCATTGGGAATAAGGAGAAAACGCAGGAATTATTGTTTCCTGGTGGCTTTAATTTTGTAACCAACATAGAGTATATGTGAGGATCTCTTGGGAAAGAAGTAAAGCACTAGTTCTACCCCTCATGAAAGTACCATTAATTTGCAACAGGGCTTGTGGTTATAACCATTAATTAACTTACCATAAAAAATACATTCGTTTGAAAATAACTGTTCAGAAAAAGAATAAATTATATATATTAAGAAATGTAATTAATATTATTAACTTTTTAATTAATTTTATTATTTTTTTTATTTTATTTTACTCTAAAAGTATATATATGAGAGCATAAAAACCATAAGCAAACACCAACTTTTCTCCTCTCTGATAACAAATCATAGATTCCATTCAACACAAATAAAAGCACCTAATATTGATCAGTTAGCCGAAGACAGATAAAAACTTTTACTTGTGTACTTAATACATACTTGTATTAAAAGGGGTTGTCTAAATGACTCATGATAAAGTTTGGGTTAAATAATCCATCATCCAATCACATTGGAGATAAATGAGTTGGAAATAAATTAATAAATAAAATATAAAAATTCCAAATCACCTATCTCCAATGTGATTGGATGATGGGTTATTTAACCCAAACTTTATCATGGGTCATTTAGACAACCCCGTATTAAAAACATGTAAGAGTAGATAAATAACCAAATTTTATTGACCATTCATTTATTTATATGCCTTTTCATTTGAAAATGAATTCAAATAATGCCTACAATTTTTTGGGGTAATTATATTAATTAAAAAAAATAAAATCAACTTAATTGGGTGCATCTTGTAAATAAGAAAAAAAAGAGAACAAGCTAGAAAAATTTATCTAAATTTATCCTAAGGCACCTATAACTATAGTAAGGAGATTTTATTTAATTTTCAGAAATTGGAAACAAGACTGGAACATGAACAAGCAGGCAATTATATAAGATTTTTATCATTACATCTTTAAGCCAGATGCACAATTTAGCAACTTATAAATGATGACATTTTGAGTGGTTCATGAAAAAAATTGTTGACCCAGGATCACATAACTCAAATTGGATAGGACATCATGAATGACATGATCAAACATGTATGGTAACAAATATATCTTCATGAAATATTCTGCCAATTATTTTTCCAAACATAATAATTATTAAATTCAATGCATATCATGATCTCGGATGAAATGCTCAAAGGCCACCAAATATTGCCTTATTGTATCTATCTATTGACTACACACAAAAAAATACTCAACATGTTCACATCCAAATGAAGTATATATATATTAGGGCTATATTCCTCATAGTTTATCATAAACTTCCATTTTTTTCACAGTTCATTTCTTTACACTCCTACCCCTACAGCTTTTTTTTTATATGGATCAAAAGGGGTTCTCTATCCCTTTATATTCATAAAATAATTGAATGTAAATAAATCAGGTGTGAAAAAAATGTTTTTGTTTAATCATACTCCATGCAGATAATGTCCGAACCGATAGATTCTATTGTTAGATCACCCTTCTGCATACAGACATGGAAGCAATCATTCTACAATATACTATCCTATATAAGTATTTTAAGTTCTGACATCATCATGCGCTCTTTGGAGACTTCAGTATTTATTCAAATCATTTAGGACTAATTAAATCATCAAGGCAAACCTTGGCTCTTTGGAGACTTGAGTAATTATTTTTACCAGTTTATTTTTATGCATGAATTTAGACATTAAACTAATGGATAGAATAAGTAAGAACTCATGTATTGAATACATAGAAGTAACTATCAAATTTTAATTAACTTCATGAGACCTAAACATGAAGTGTCAAATCGACAAAGCATAACTAGTCATATATGATACATAACTAGTCAACTCCAAACAGAAACATCTCATGATCTGGAGTCAAATGTAAAAAGTATACACAATTATTTTTGCCAGCTGGGCTCCTAACTTATAACCATGCCTTTACCCTTCATATGTAGTGAAGAGACAACTACATAGGAATAAACACCTTATTACCAAAAAAACACATATTCCATATCCTAAATAATTTGGATATTTTTATCTCTCACCTTATTTTCCCCCTACAATATTTCATTAACACTCAATTCCATTCACTGCTAGGAAGAAAATAATTAAAGAAAAATGAGAAATATAATAGGTATGTGATATGAAAACCATAGAAAAATAGAAAACAAAAAGTACGCCATGAAAATGGAAAGTAGACTAAAATTAGCGTGTGAATAAATCAAAACTCATTATTCTCTCTTATGTCCCCAAGGTCGATACTCAAAATCTGCAAGATTCTTTTTAAATTGAAATATTCATATACTCAAACAATATGTGGGTGACAATATTTAAAGGCTTTGACTTTGGAGCAAGTATAATAGTAGTATCTATAAATTATGTAAATTGTGTCCTAGAATGTATAGAAAAAGGTACATATTGACACCATGTGTGATTAAACATGTCTCAGTATGCACAGATATCATGAACAAACCGTAGTTAAGGAAAGTTCAGAAATGATAGCCTTTATTATGGTTTTACTTGTTTTAGTCTTCTTTGATCATCAAGCAACTAACTCTCTTCTTGTATATATACCATATGTTATACTCTTAGGTATAAAATGCAGTGTTCCCTATATACGTATATTTTTCCTGCATGTGCATTAAATATGAGCACATTGATAAGCAATATTTCCCGTTTTAATTCAACGTCACATCTATGCAAAGTTAGATGCAATGGAATTACAGTATCATCACATGCGAAGAATAAGAAGAGAGAGGGATCTTTCACCTTTCAATGTTCCGAAATATGGAAGAAAGAATCAAGTTCACTTGGAGGGTTAGCCCAATCCAAATAAGGATCAAAACTTTAGTGTTTCCAGTTCAATTCCAACCCAGCAAGCACACACGGTAAACAGGGAAAAAAAGCAATTAAAAATCCAACAACAAGAACTAAAGTGTGACATGATTCAACAATGAGGGACTCGAAGAGAATGATTAGAATCTCGATAAAGTAATAATTAATGAAACAGTTAAGCTGAGACTCTACACTCTAAGCTACAACATTAGAACCATAATGTCCCATTGTTTCGTACATACAAAGTCACAAATATAGGCTTAGCTAGTTTTCAAGAAGGATAAGAAGAATGATCTATTCTTGAACTAAGCATTTGAAATTTTGCACAAAAATATTTTCTTTCTCTCTCGTTCTTTCCTTTCTTTTCTTTCTCTTTAGCTCATATACTTCACACAAAATATGGGTGTCAAAGTCAAATTTACCACTAGGCCATGACAATAATAATATTTCATCAAATGAACCAAACACCAAGTTCATGATGAAATAAAAGTAGCGGCGAATAAATATACGCCAATTTCCATAACTTTTCTTTTTTCTTTTTTTCAAGATCTTGTGCGAGGGAAGAATTGCGTACCACTACCTGTCATGAAGGCGTTAACCGGAGATGGATACAAGGAGGAAGGATCAACAAGTGCCCCAGAAGACGAAACAACGGTGACAGCGGCGGTGAGATTCAGCGGCTGAGCTCCGGCAAGAGCGGCGGGGGAGGTATCCCCAGCCATGTAATTATGAACATTCATGTTGTTATCATGACTAGTATTATTGTTGTTGTTGTCTGGACCATAGTCATAGAGGATTCCTTTGAAGACATGCCCTCCTATGTTGACAGCCGTTTGATATGCGTACCTGTCATCAGCATCGTCCACGCAGCTAACCCTCACACACCTGAACTCTGCCGGAGAACTCACCAATGCCGGAAAATTTCCATGCTCTAACCCTTTTTTTGTCAACAAGTAGAAGAGAAAACCAAAAGCCATTAGACATTTTCTACATTTAATCATTTGATACTAGAAGAATAATGTCTACTAAATAAAATTAAATAATGTTTAACCAAAGTGGAGTTAGTGAATGTGAATGTGTGGATGTGAAAGAGAAAGAGAAAGAGAATGTGCTAAGAAAGAGGAGATCGATGAGTGCATCTAGAGACACACACAACACACAGTTTCTTCCCTGTGAATCCATTCGTCAGGGCTACTAAATAACAGTGTATTTGGTAAAGGAAAAGAAAAAAGAAAAAAGAAAAGCTGGTAATATACGAAGATGGTTGGATTTTGATTCACACGCAATAGATACGGTTCCCTTGTTTGCAGATATACTTCCAAAACTTTCTCATCTTTCTTTTCAGTGATGAATATAATTCATTCCCCTCACTCACTCACTCATTCACCCAAAAGATTCTCATGTTTTTTGTTTTAAATTATTAATATTCCCGTCCTTTATTATTTCACCCACACTCTACACTCCAAAGAGTCAATCACGGAAACTGCGAGTGCTTCTGATTCTATAGCAGACCAAAACAAAGACAAAACAACACAGACACAAAAAAACAACAAAACAGAAGAAAATAGAAGAATACATGAGAGAAGAGAAGAAGAAGAAGAGCATAATCATATGTGAAAGTAAGTGAGTGAGTGTTGTTATATTACCTGAAGAAGAGTGCAGCTGCTGGTTATTACGAGAAGTGATGATATCTCTGGGGCGTTTGGAAATGTCTGTTCTGTGGAAACCAGGGTTGAGCTGTTGCTGGCGTTCACGGCGTTTGGCGGCGGGGACCCACGTGCTCTTCACGTGCGTCTGGCAATCGAACCCTCGGCTCTTGCAACACGTCCTGCACCGCATGTGAGGACAATCCTTCTTCGCTTGGTTCCCGCAGTCCTGGCAGCTTATCCCTCCTCCCTCCCCCGACGACGACGCCCTCACAAACCCCACCGCCGCCGCCGATGATCTCTGATCATCTGACCCCACCACCACCCTGCTGCTGGATCCCACCCCAACCGCCGAGTAGAGAGGCCTTAACCCTGCTCCTCCAACTACTTCCTGTTGTTGCTGGTGCTGTTGCTGCTGGTGCTGGTTCCATAGCTCGAAGCCGCGATACGACGAAACATCGTCGTTTGGTTTGTACCAGAATAGGGTTTCCGGTGGGGGAATCTCACCGCCGTGATGTTCCCCCTCCTGGTTCCCTCTTCCTCCTCCTCCTCCTAATGAGAACAACCCAGCCATTTTGTTAAACCTGACCCAGCCTTCAATTTTAACTCGAAATCCATATCAGAAAACCTGATCCGTTGTTAGGTTTGAAGATGAAGGAATAGGGTTTTGAGAAGAAGCAAGCAACAACAAGCATGTAAGAAAAAGTGAAAAACCAAATAATTATCTCCTTTGAAAAAGAAGAAAAGAAGAAAAAACCCAAATCTCGTAACTATTGGTTGAATTAATGAAGCAAGTGGTTGAGAATTGGGATTTGTGATGAGTGAGAGAGAGACGATGAAGATCGAGGGAGAGGAGCTAGCTAGGTTACAGTAGTTTATAACTGTTGGGCGTGTGTTTGTGTGTGTCGAGAACAGAGAGAGACAGACACATTTTTTTTTTTGTCTCTGGTTAAGGGTTGTGTTTTAGTTTGTGTTTCGTTGGAGCTGGGGAAAGGGTAATTGAAGGTTCGTTGGTTAGGACAGAAGACAACGTTGAACAGTGTCGTGCAGCTAGGTAGCGTTAATCGCGGTTTCAAGTTTCAATTCTGCTTCTCCGGCTTCTGCATTTGTATGTTGTAGTAGTAATAGTGTGTAGTAGTAGAAATAAAAAATATAATATAATTTTATGATGCATTAATAATTAATAACACAGGACCAACAGTACCACAGTGTTGTTGTTGTTGTAGTTTGTTGTTTTTTACAGCTATCCATCCCTGCAAACGCCGCCATGCCCCTCTCTCTGTAACACGCTCTGATGCAGGCAGCTAGCTTCCTTCAATTTAATAAATAAAAGTCTTACTCTCTTTCTCTTTCTCTTTCTCTTTCTGATTTTTTCAGCAGAGTTTATGAGCTCTTTTTCTACTTCTGACCAGTTTCTCCTTTTGTGTCTGAAGCCTGTGTGATTAACTTCACACCGTGACAAAAAACCACTACACACACTCACAACAGTGTTAACTCCTTCTCTTCTCTCTTTTTCTCTCTTGAATGAATGAATGTCATCTACTCTTCGATCTCATCTCAGCCGTTCGTCAAAATTCCCATGCTCGTCCAACGGTTAGGAGTTTGTCCACGTGTCTCGGAAACAGCTTTCTGCGTCCCTCGTCCTTTGCACCGGAAAACCCGCTGCTTTTCGTGACACTTGCCCCTTTTGTGCTCATTAATTTCTTATTATTTTTACTTTCATTCAATTTTCGTTTATATTTTGATTATTTCAAAAAAATTAAATTGTAGTAGTATCTAATTTTATTGAATTTATTTCTGGGTTGTCTAAATGATTCATGGTAAAGTTTGGGTTATATAACTCATTATGTAATCACATTAGAGATAAGTAAGTTAGAAATAAATTAATAAATAAAATATATAAATTCCAACTCACTTATCTCCAATGTGATTGTATAATGAGTTATTTAACCCAAACTTTATCATGTGTCATTTAGACAACCCTTTTGTTTTTAGTAGTAGTTGTTTTAAGAACATTTATTGATATTTGTCTTGAGAATTAATTTCTCCCATTTCTTAATCATATCATTATTGCATACTTGCACATATATGTATTTATTATCTCTAGTTTTAATTATTATTACCTCTGTTTCTATTTAACTGTCTGAAGAAAGAAGTACACATATTCAGGAGCTCAGCTAATGTTGTTAATTTTCAAATAAATATTATTTGCTTTCCTATTTTACCATCTTAAATGTATTTTATTTTTCCTTATTTACTACAATCACAAGGGTATTATTTGGAAAACATCATTTAATATGCTCTTGAAAAAAGTTAAGTGAATATATATATAAGAACAATTTTTTTTTAAAGTAGACAGTTAATAAAGAACGGAGGTAGTATATTATCACATCGATGTCATTTTCTGCCTCGCTGTCATTTAGTTATGTTTTAAAATAATTGTCATGGAAAAGAATAAACACGTATATTAAGAAATGCAATTAATATATTGTTAATGTTAATTTTAAAACATATTATTTATTTTCCTAATTTATCCTGTGATTTTTTCTGTTATCTCTCTTAATTTATCATTTTCATAGGAGTATTATATGAAAAAATCAAATAATACTTCATTGAAATTCCAAATGGAAAATGTATCTATAATAAACAATCATAGAAACCTAAATGTGAGATGAAAGAAAATAAGAGGAACACAAGAGAATAGAAAGTGAAATGAATTAAGTAATTTTTTTGGTAAAAGGTAGAATGATTAATTTAAGTTATTTAATCAGTAGAAGAGAATGTAGAAGGAAGAGTAAGCAAAGAAAAATAGTGTGATGAATAATTACTACTACTTTGTAAAATTATACAAATAATTTATATACATTTAATCATTTTTCTTCATTTTTATTTAAAATTTAGTGAATGATAAATAGTTTATACTTTTGCTGTAAAAAATAGTTTATACTTTAATGTTTTATTATTGTCATTGTTGTCAAAATTAAAACAAATCATTCTTAAATGTTTACCAATTTTAATAAAATTTAATTTTGTTATAAAGGGGCTAATAAATATGAGTTTAATGGATATGCACTGTCAGTGTAAAATAGTTTTACACGGACATCCAATCAATGTCTGCCACGTAGTGTAAAACTATTTTACACTGACGGTGCATATCCATTAAATTCAATAAATATAAATTTTCAGGATATATGTAACGCATAAAATTTAAAATAAGAGAATAATGTGTTGACTTTAAATCAATATTGAATATTATGTATGTTTGCATTTGCAAATTACAATTGACTATCAGGTAGTGGCCGAGTAATTTGTTATTTTCAGGCAGGGAGATTGGCTGGTGAAAAAGAAGCAACTTCTTTTTGCTGAATGGAAAAAAAAAAAGCAACTAGATCAGATTCCCATGAAAATAATCATGTTATCTCAAAAAGCAGCCATATTGCATGTCATCATACTTTGTTTATTGGTCTCTTTTTTTTCGACCAAAAAGTAAATGTCAACGAATGTTAATGGTGATAGTTAGTTAACTAGTTAAAAATATGAAAAATATCCAACATTTCAATATAGAAATTCATTGAATGCTTTATTTTCCAATAAATAGTTCCATTGTAAAAAATTCAGTCAATATGCCACGAACATTTATTAAGATTATCCTTTAAAAGAAAAAAATTCGCATAGAGTTCTTTCATTTCTATTCCAATTAGTGTTGGGTTTTTTTTTCTTACATATTTAAGATTTTTGAACATAAGGTAAGATATACTGATTAGCTTTATTTATTCTTTCACTATGAGGTTGGAGTTTGATACTAGTTCATGAAATGAATCTTAAATTTTATTCCAATTACTATGATGTTGGAGTTTAATCCTAGTTCATGGGAAAAACTTGGGCTAACCAAAAAAAATATTTATGATTTTCAAACTTGCAATAATTACCCCTTTTAAAGTGTCATTTAATGAACCGTTCAAAAAAAAAATGTGTCATTTAATCTAATACAACAACAAAAAAAAGCCTTACATTTTTTTCTCATTCTCGATAAATATACCCAAATGTATCTAAGCATCACCATTGCATGGATGATGTAAAATATTCAAACTATTTCTATTTTCATCATAGTATATCATTTCACACACATATGTTCTGCTCGACTCAAATGAATATTAAACCTAATAGGGGATCCTGCACTGCCCATAAACGAGATTTCTTTCGTTCAATAGTTAGTCAAGTGAAATGAAGATGTGACACAATCATTAAACACTTAAAGGTTGCACAAATATAGTCATCATATCATAAGTCTTACTCAAAAGCTTCACTAAGGCCAAGTGCCACAATTATAAGTCACATCGTGCTTTATAAATGAATGTTTGATCGTTTAATTAAATAGACATTACTCATTTGGATAATCCATTATTCTACCACGATTTTGAGTTTTACTCTCTTTACTCATACACTGACTTTGGTATTAAAGTGTATTTGTAGGTACCTCCCTCGAAATGTCTTACATTGATCCGTCGTGCTGGAAATTCATTTAGAGTTGTACAACCACCGAAGATTGAAAGAGTCATCTTGCTCGAATACATGAAGAACATTTTGACGACACTGCGGGAAACGAAATCAAATTTGATTGCACTGGAAAAGTCATATTAGCAATTCACACTTGGAGCCTCTATTCCAAGCACTTTCGAAGGTCTTCATCCAACACAAATACGTTCTTTGCGGCTCATGGATAATATTCATGCTCCAAAAGATATTTATGTATCACTACAAGAAAAAAAAAATTACAGGCAGTCAATAGTGAATAATGTTATGTTCACACCTCTAAAATGAGGTGGAGAGAGGTGGAGGAGGAGAGAGATTGGAAGAAAAGAAAAAGTAAGAGAGAAAATATGAGATGTGATAGATGTTAAGAGGAGAGAGGTAAAAATAAAAATAGGTGGAAATGAAGTGTTTAAAACATGAGGTGTGTATATATCATTGTTGGTCAATAGTTGTCGATAAGAACACATAACCGTCGATAATCTTGAATTACCGACAGTTAACCGAAGACCCAAAAGCCTTGGTCATTTCACTCAACAGTAATATATTATCCGTTGTTAATTTTGCGACGGAAATAACAGTCGGTAAATTACCAATCTGAAATTAGACGCAGTTTACCAACAACCATAGCCATTGGTGACCTTTTTAAAAAAACAAAGTTAATTTTATTCCTCATCCTCACTTTTATGATTTTATCAGGAAATACTGTGTTCTGGGAGTGAACATTGAAGAGAGGTATAGTACCTAGAGGTAGAGGGATTGTGCTAAGAGAGAATCAGAATGAGAGAGAGAGTGCTGAATTTCGAGTGTTATTTCATCAAATGAGCCAAAAGTCCCCTACACTTGATAACTACCTCCTATTTATAGAGCTTGGGTACTACCTATTGGGCCAATTGGGCCTCCGAGGTCAAGGCCCATCTGGAGGCCAGGGCCCCGCCTCCGGGCGGGATACATGCTGGGCGTTGCCCCTCTAGGGGCTCGCCCAGTCCACTAGTCCACAAGACACCGAGCTCGAGGTACGAGAGCTAAGGGTGTCTTTTAAATGCTTTTACATATGTCTTACAGTACACCAGAATTTGCACTGCCAACATGGCTTGAGAAAAGAGAAGTAAACTATATCGCCAACATGGCGTGAGCAAAAGGAAACTTGCATTTTCAGTTACCCAGTCCACTGACTTGACGAGCAACCCGAGCTGGCAAGTCCACTAGTCCACAAGCGGCGAGAACGATTACTTCGTATTGGCGATAAGTTGGAGCACGTGTATGATCGTTCGCCGGCGGAAAAGGTGGCAGGCATGGGTTATGTGCTGATCATTCAATCATTGACTGGCGGTAACCCCGGCGAGCGACTGAACTTTGTTGTTGGTGTCACCCGTCAGGCGATGGTGTTTGATCCTTATAGTGGCGAGGCTTTTCGCGCTTTCCCTTATTTTTAAAACCCTTTCAAATCTCTATCCGCCTCACGTGGCTGCCCCACGTGATGTGCCGGTTACATCAATTTCCCTCTTTCTCCGGAACCGTCACTTCACCTTTCATAACCGTCCCATCGTGCGCAGTAACTCCCCATTGCACGCGACCCACCTCCCCAAAACCATCATGACTTCCAACCTTCCACACGCGTCCAACACGCGTCACCCTTCCAGCTTCTCCCCTCCCCCTATAAAAACCCTTCTTCCCCACAGTCATCCCTTTCCGAGACCCCTCTTTACTTCCCTAATCGCTTACCAAACTCCCTCTGCCCACTTCCGCTCCGGAGCCGTCGCAGGTCATTCTAAAGGGGGTTTCCCTTGTAGTAGATTGCTCGGTGGTGTTGTACGACCACAGCACCACCGGAAGTTCATCCAACCAAGCTCCCTTAGCCTCCGCAAGCCGTCGTCTTGGTCCTCGCAGGATTACCCTGTTTGCAGATTCCACCTGCCCGTTCGTCTGCGGATGCTCAACAGAGGCGAACCTCATCTGTATGCCCATTTCCCTGCAGAACTCCCTTGTTTGGCTGCTTGAAAACTGGGTCCCGTTGTCAGATACGATCGCCCTTGGGTGCCCCACGTGATGTGCCGGTTACATCAATTTCCCTCTTTCTCCGGAACCGTCACTTCACCTTTCATAACCGTCCCATCGTGCGCAGTAACTCCCCATTGCACGCGACCCACCTCCCCAAAACCATCATGACTTCCAACCTTCCACACGCGTCCAACACGCGTCACCCTTCCAGCTTCTCCCCTTCCCCTATAAAACCCTTCTTCCCCACAGTCATCCCTTTCCGAGACCCCTCTTTACTTCCCTAATCGCTTACCAAACTCCCTCTGCCCACTTCCGCTCCGGAGCCGTCGCTTATCACCCTTTCCGCTACCCACTCTTCACATCCTACTCCAGTGAGTCCCACTGTCCTTATCTTTGCATCACACACATACTCATCTTTTCCTTTCTTTCACTTCACTGTCTTCTAAAAATGGCTTCAAGCCCTACCTCCCCTAACCACTCCTCTTCTTCCTCCGGAAGCGACCCTGATGCCACCGCCGCCGGCGGCCTCCGTTTAGAGGCCCCGGAGATCCCACCTTACCGACTAAAAACCTACGCCACTCTGCCCCTTCCATTCCAAATAGCCCCCACTCACGAGGCTATAGACCAACCTTCTATTTTCCAGAACAGCGATCTCATCGTGCAGTTCGTGAACTCCCTGGGTGGTTTGTCGAATGACGATGAGTTTAGCGCGAAACTCAGGATCTGGATTTGCAGTCCTGGGGACCGCCCCTAGCTTCATAAGCCAGACGGCGACGTAAAGAGATCCCATTTTTTCTTTGCGTATGAATACATGTTTAGCGAGCTTGGAATCAGGCTTCCTTTCTCGCCCTTTGTCCAAACCGTCCTCCGCGACATCAACGCGGCTCCCTGCCAACTCCACCCTAACGCTTGGGCCTTCATTCGATGTTTTGAAATCTTAAGCGCCGCTGTCGGCATCGCCCCATCCCCCACCAGTTTCTTCTACGACGTCGACCCCAAGTCCATCAAAAACAAAGGATGGATTTCCTTGAAGGCCCGAGCCGGCCGGAAGTGCTTGCATCCCCACAAAAGTAACGCGAAGTCCTCCTTCGCACGGAAGTACTTCCGTGTGGCGGTTCATCCCGCCTACCCAGAGGCATTCACCCTTAGAGACGGGACCGCCCTTTTTCCTCTTTACTGGACGGAGAAGCCCAATGGGATCACCGATCCTTCAGAGGAATCTTTGTCCGCCAACGACAAAGCCTTTCTTAATCTCCTTGCCCCACTTCCCATCCTTGACTGCACAACAGTCCTTGAGGGCGCTGACCTCTCAAGAACTCCCAAATACTTAGGTTGCCCATAGCTCACTTTTATTATTGACATTTCCTTTCTCGTCTCCTATGTTGTCACTGATCGTATTTTTTTATTGTTATAGAAGATATGAATTTCACGAACGCCGAGCTCTTGAAGGCCCGCGAGAGGAGAATGGCTCGCTTTTCCCCAAAATTCAACACTGAGGGCGACGCGAAAAAACGGGGCGGTGCTGAGAACCAAGCCGAGAGCACCAAAGCTCCCAAGAGGAGAAGATTGGTCAAAGCCTCCTCCGGCGCCGGCACATCCAACCCTGGCGCTCAGCCCACCACTGCTGCTGCGCCTAAAGGCAAAAATGTCACTGAAGCCTCCGTCGTCGCGGCTATCGAGCCAACCACCGTACCAGCTTCTACTCCTGCCACCGCCGGTGCGACCGCTGCTGTTGCCGCTGAGTCCTCTGTTGGCGCCACAGCCGCCTCCGCCGGCGTCAACGCCACAAAAGCTGCTGCGTCTTCCGACACTCCTATTGGAGAGAAGGAAAAAGAAAATGAAACCCCGAAGTCTCCCCCTCGCCAAGATGCGCCTCCTAGCCCGCCCTCAACACATGATGCGGGCTCCATGCCTTCCCCGCCTCATCAAGGGGAAAAATCCTGTCCTGGCGCTGCCACTACCTCTGAAGCGGCTCAAATTGAACAAGCCCCTGCTCCCGAGGTCGGTTCTTCAAGCTATTATAATATGCTCCCCAACGCCATTGAACCCTCAGAATTCTTACTTGCTGGTCTTAACCGTGACGTCATAGAAAAAGAAGTTTTGAGTCGGGGCCTTAATGACACCAAGGAGGAGACTCTTGCTTGCCTCCTACGCGCTGGGTGCATCTTTGCTCACGCATTTGAGAAGTTCAATGCCGCCACCGTTGAAGCTGAGCGGTTGAAGGCCGAAAGTGCTAAGCATCAAGAAGCCGCCGCTGCTTGGGAAAAGCGTTTCGACAAACTGGCGACGCAGGCAGGAAAAGACAAAGTCTATGCCGACAAGATGATTGGCACGGCGGGGATTAAAATCGGCGAGCTGGAGGATCAGCTGGCGCTGATGAAGGAAGAAGCAGATGAGCTTGATGCAAGCCTTCAAGCTTGCAAAAAGGAAAAAGAGCAAGCTGAGAAGGACTTGATCGCCCGAGGCGAGGCACTGATTGCTAAGGAGTCAGAGCTTGCCATACTGCGCGCTGAGCTGGAGTTAGTGAAGAAGGCGTTGGCGGAGCAAGAGAAAAAGTCTGCGGAGTCCTTGGCCTTGGCGAAGTCTGACATGGAGGCGGTGATGCAGGCTACGTCCGAGGAGATCAAGAAAGCGACCGAAACTCATGCCGAGGCCCTCGCCACGAAAGATGCTGAGATTGCTTCCCAACTGGCAAAGATCAAGAGACTAGAGGACGAGCTGGCGACGGAGAAGGCCAAAGCCACTGAGGCGAGGGAACAAGCCGCTGACATCGCCCTTGACAACCGCGAGCGCGGTTTCTACCTCGCCAAAGATCAGGCCCAACATTTGTACCCGAACTTTGACTTTAGCGCCATGGGAGTAATGAAAGAAATAACCGCCGAAGGACTGGTTGGTCCCGACGATCCTCCCCTGATTGACCAACACCTCTGGACAGCGACTGAAGAAGAAGAGGAAGAAGAAGAACAGGAGAAAGAAAACAATGAATAATGTAATTTTAACATTACTTTAGCTTTTACTGTCACCTTGTAGTGTACTTTTCCGCCATTCGTCTATGTTTAAGCAACCCTTCGCCATAGCTTTTTATATCGCCGTTGGATATTTTGTAAATCATGTTGGAATGCTTCCGCCGTACATTTTTTAGTCGCCGCCGCATCGTCATCACCATCTTGCTTTAGCCTTATAAGAAATTAGTTTGACTTGCTCGCCACTCTCAGCGTAAGGCCGCCACCATTTTGCGGTAGGTCGCTACCCTCATTTTTGGCGGTAGGTCGCGACCCTCTTGCGGTAGGTCGCGACCCTCTTGCGGTAGGTCGCCACCATTTTGCGGTAGGTCGCTACCCTCATTTTTGGCGGTAGGTCGCGACCCTTTAGCGGTAGGTCGCCATCCTCTTGCGGTAGGTCGCGACCCTCTTGCGGTAGGTCGCCACCCTTAGCGTGAGGTCGCCACCCTTTTGGCGACTTTTGTGTGTCTAAAAACTGAGTCTTACAGGTCGCCACCCATAGCGTTTGGTCGCCACCCTTTGGCATGAGGTCACCACCCTAGCTGTAGGTCGCCACCCTTGGTGTGATCGTCCCTTTTCGGGACTCAAAGTGCTTTGGGTTCCAATGGCCAGTTGGATTACCAAAGCGGTGCTCAGTAGAATGGGCAATTTGTACCCCACACATCGCCAATGAATCCGGTTGTTACGTGGGCTTTTCCGGGGCTAATTTAGTTCATCGTGAAACTTGTTTCACTTTGTAACTAAATCGCGCCATCAGGAGCTTGTCCCACCCAATAACAAACCGCTTATGGAAGAGTCTTCCAAGTTTCACAAAACTTTAATGGTGTGCCTCAATTCACCCACTCTTTCTCTTTGATCCGATTTGCTCCTCTCTGTCTGAATCAAAACTAGTGAAGACAATATAACTTCTAATACCAACTTCAAAATAAGAAAATTAGGAAATACAACAACTGAGAAGGGAATCAAATGAAAGATGGAGGAAAAGTTTGAAGGAATTGGAAAATTTGTTGGCCAGCGATCTTAACCATAGCAACGCTTTACTCGCCAAACTTCCATGGCCAAAACAAAACGTGCCCACCAGAATTCCGCCGCCGGAGTAAAACGTGCTTGATTCCAACGCCAACGACATTCTCTCGCCGTCGAACTCCATCGCCAACAACACTAGCTCGCCGCCTACCTTCAAAACGTGCTCGCCAAAGCCAACACGTGCTCGCCAAAGCAAACGTGCTCGCCAGGATTTGCTCACCGCCTAACTTCAACACGTGCCCGCCAAAGCAAAAACGTGCCCGCCAGAATTCCAACGTCTCGGGATTGGCTCTGCTCCTCATGTATTGTGCTCTGGACAGATTCCTCGCCTTTGTTCTTTTCTTCGTCATTACCGATCTGCTCTCCCTTGCCTACATGCTTCCTCGATCTGAAGCTTCACCTCTGTTGACGTTCTTCATTGTCGGTCTGAACCGTGTTGCTCCGATCTGCCATCGCTGGATGCGCCTTCACGCTGAATCTCGATCTGTCATTCTCTCGTGAACGCACCTTGTTCTTTCCCCTCCGCCTTGCCACCGATCTGAAACTCCTCCTTTTATCGCTGCTTGGGCGACGTGTCGCCCTTTTCCAACTTCGCGCGCTTTCTTTTGAAAGCGTCGTCCTCCTCATCAAGAATATAAGTGTTGGCGCGAGCACGCATCTCCTCCATCGAACGCGCCGGCTTACGTGTCAATTTGCTGTTCAACCCTCCCGGTAGCAAACCGTTTTTAAATGCTAAAGCACAAGCTCGAGGCTCCTCGTCTTCAACCTTGACCGACGCTGCGCTGTACCTTGCCATGTACTCTTTCAGTGATTCTTCTTCTTGCTGGCGAATATTATATAGGTCGTTGATCGTCACCGGCTGATTCTTATTCGCCGAGAATTGCACTAGAAACTTGGATGAGAAGTCTCTGAAATTTGAAATCGATCCGCGCGGCAAAGTTGTGAACCACGCCATCGCCGTCGATTTGAACGTCGATGGAAACATCCTGCACTTCACCGCATCTGACGCCGCAATTATCACCATCTTCGTATTAAAATACAGAAGATGATCCTTCGGATCGGAATCTCCGCTGTAAGAATCCAGAACTAACGTTTTCGTGTTATCCGGAATCGCCACACTCTCGACATCTTCCGAGAACGGACGGAACTCAGCCACGGAATCTGCTTCTCTGCTTCCATCATCTCGCTGCTCGCGACGGTAGAAATCTAACTGAGCCTGTAGACGCTCATTCCGCTGCTGGATGTTGCCAATGCTGCGCATCAAATGGCGCCATTGCTCCTGTGTCACCGCCGATTGTTGTTCCGGAGCAGGTGAATTCTCTGGTGAGCGCTCCAGAGATCCCACCTGTGAAGGCGATGGAGGAGGTGGTGGTACAGGAGGTGATGGAGAAGGAGAAGGCGATTGTACTCCTGTCGTTTGTACCGGAGAATCCAGGACCACACGATGAGGCCGCCGAGGCGGCGAAATCCGCTGTCGCATTGGTGAATGATGTTGCCTCCTGCGTCGAGTCTCCATCCAAACCAGAAACGATGCAAACTCGATCGGAAAACCAATCACTAGTCACAGAATCAAAATCAGAAAACCAGAGAATTGCCTAATCACAATCAGAGGTAACTTCATGCACAATCAATCTACGTGAATGGGAGTAGAAAGTTTACAGTCCCCACAGACGGCGCCAAATGTTCTGGGAGTGAACATTGAAGAGAGGTATAGTACCTAGAGGTAGAGGGATTGTGCTAAGAGAGAATTAGAATGAGAGAGAGAGTGTTGAATTTCGAGTGTTATTTCATCAAATGAGCCAAAAGTCCCCTACACTTGATAACTACCTCCTATTTATAGAGCTTGGGTACTACCTATTGGGCCAATTGGGCCTCCGAGGTCAAGGCCCATCTGGAGGCCAGGGCCCCGCCTCAGGGCGGGATACATGCTGGGCGTTGCCCCTCTAGGGGCTCGCCCAGTCCATACTGGATCTCCGCCCGCACAAGCAAATTGTCGATAAAACTCCAAAATGGCACCTACAAGAGCCGATCGTTTTTTTTTTCTCTGACAGATGGTGCCTTCCAGAACCAGGGGTATTCGAGCCAGCTGTGTACGATTAGCCAGCCTTGCGGCTGCAAAAGGATTAGACATCTTCCATGCTACGGTTCCCTGCGGTTCGAACCGGTCGACAAATTCAAAGGAAGAGCGCTGCCCCCTGGTATGTGATGTTTTCCCGCCGTCACCCCAGAATGAAAGGGGTGATCTCGTAGTTCTTGGTCTGTGAAGATACGTTGTTAGGTGCTCCGTTTTTCTTTTTCCACAAGGACAGGATTTTCTTAATTCTAATCGACTGGGAAAGTTTATTTCTAATCGTAACTAAATCTTACATTTTTATATGCTCCCAACTATGAATTCCCCTGCATTGTTTTCGCTCCGCTCGTGCGTGGCACTCCTTGCTCGCGGAGGATTTGAACCTACGACATCGGGTTTTGGAGACCCGCGTTCTACCGAACTGAACTAAGAGCTAAGGAGAAAAAATGAATTGTCTTCGGATGTAGATGGAAACCCAGCTTCAGTTATTAACTGCGTCTTTTTTAAAGGTGGTTGTTTCCCTAGCTTGCTCCGCTACTATTTATTTTAGATATATATTATCTGCTTGTAACTAGCGCCTAGTTTCACTATCTTTAGGAGTTAATCTTTGAGGAGCATTATTTGTTGGCTCTTGTGTCAAGGATTCGACACACAATTTGTAATGAGCGACCATGTCATATGCACCGTAAATTCGTCCCATATTCTCCTCTCTGGCCGCATCAACCTTGAGCTTTATAGCAGCGATGGAGTCAATATTAGTTGAAGATTGACTAACTTTTTCATCAAATTTAGTCAATAGTAAGAGTTTTTATTATTAAATCATGTTTACAAATCAACTAAAAATCAAATTAATATTTTATTATACTTTCAAATACATCCTCATATCTCTTATCTACCCAACTATTATTTTTCTTCTCCATGTGAGTACGCTTAAAGACTTGGGGTAACGATGGAAGTCTCTCCATTTCTTTCACCTAATTTAAATATTGCATATTTATTAAATATGTGTGTGTGTTTAAGTTGATAGGAATTAGAATTAGAAAAGCTCTAATCAGCCAAACCGTTCTTCCGATCTAAATTTCTACAAGGAGGCCAGATTAACGACAACATCTTATAATTTAAAATTAAGTATGTATTAAAAAATCATAACATAGTGAATAAAAATAGCATGAGAACTCATCAAATTTGAAGTACAAGAATCCAAAGGAAATGTGTGGGACGAAAAATGAAATTTACTTTAGAGACCAAAACTACATAGCATATTCTAAAAAATGAAATTGCAATAATAAAAAAGAAGAGCGTGAATGTATCAATAAATTCATCTCTCACCTTTATTGTAATTGTTAATTAATTTAAAAGAAAACATAGATGGTGGTAAAAAGAGATGGTGCCTGCCGGTCTGCAACGCCGGCGCATGAGGCTTAGGGCAGTGACTCGGAGCCGTACGGCAGAGTCGTGCAGGTAGCAGAACCTGTGACTTGCAGATGCAGACTGCCCCATACACACCTATCCAAAATTAGTTACCTTTACTCATTCCTATAAATAAATATTATACTTTATACATCTCATCTCATAATCATTATCATATTTATAATATAATAATATGTATTATTATCACTATCGTCATCCAACACTAATTTTCATGATCACGTTAACTAAACTTCAGGTATGATCCTCACGTGCGGGGGCACATTGAACAATTCTGCTTATAGAGCTTACTTAATTTGTTTAGATTTAACAGCAATGCTAGTTTTTAGAGGTGAGATCATTACTTAAAAACTAAGAAAGAAGTTTCTAAATATCAAAAATGACTAACGTGAAATTTTTAGTTCTTAAAAATAAGAACTAGTTCTTATATAAGCAACTTTGTTATATAAGTTCTTAATATAAAAAAACATTTTTTTCTCTCATCCTCCAAATTACTTTATTAATTTATAAGTTTTGTTTTATTATTTTATGAAAATAAAAATTATAAATAATGTGATGTGGTAGAACTAGATAAATAGTGCTAAGAATTCAAAATTAAAAACTTGTGGTTGAAGCGAAATATGCAAAAGTTGCTTGAGAGTTGCTTAACACATGTGGTAATACGAACCCACAATAATAGTGCAAAGAACTAAACATTAAGAACTGACATCGGAGATGTTATAAGTGAAAATGAGGGAAAAGTTTATGAAAGAAAAATTTAAAAATAAAATGATGTGATTTTAAGTTTTTTTTTTTAAATAAGAGTCAAATAAAAGTTGAGAGTGATATTTATACGATACTACTCTCTCCGTTCTAGAAAAATTGTTTTTCTAGTAACTATTTTTTATTAAGGTTTTATTGTTTAGGAAACCAATCCATTCTTTTCCGATGTATCAAAAAAGAAAGAAAACTAATGCATTTGTTTCAAAAAAAAAATTACCATCTATAACCTCATTTAATAAAATTTCTCTCACTTATCACATTTCATATATATACTCCCTCCGTTTCAGAAAATTTGTAGTTTAAGGTTGTGACACAAAGAGTAAGAAAACAATGATTGATAGCATAATTTGACTAGATTGCCCTTATTTAATTTTACTAGTATGATGTGCAACTATTAAATTGTACTTAGATTGAGAAGATTGTAATTAATAGAGAAGAGTTGTGGTTGGTTAATATGAAATGTGATAAGTGAGAGAAAATGTATTAAATGAGGGTAGAGGTGGAAAAAATTAGCAAAAAATGCATTGGTTTTCTAAAACAACAAACATTTTGGGATATTGAAAAATGGTGCAAAACAACAAATTTTCTGGAACGAAGAGAGTATTAATTATCCACAACTTTTTTTTGTCAATTACTACTACATTTATCTCTATCCAAGGTATAATTTAATAGTTGTGCATGTTTCTAGTAAAATTAAATAGAGGTGTTTTAGTAACATTAGAGCATCTCCAATGATAGTATCTAATGTTAAATACATACTCATATATGAGTATTTATTACCATTAGAGCACATATTCAATTCCAACATGACAAAGATGATTATGTGGGAATAGATACTCTATACTAGACTTGAAAAATGAGCTTGTATTTATTACAAGCACTTACAATTAATATAATTAGATTAAAATTGAGATAAATAATAAAATATACAAATGTGATATTGATGGTGGGATCCACTATAAACACTTTTAAGAGTTGTTAGGTTGGAGTAAAAAGTTAGTAAAGTGGTGTATATGATGTGGCATTACGAGGAATTGTAAAAAATAAAGTGTAGATATTTTAGTGAGTATTATGGATGTAGATGCTCAAATACTTCAATAGTCCAATCATCTTACTTTTGTGTCACAACTTTAAATAACAATCTTTCTAAAATAGACGAAATATTACTATTTTACTATTTCTATATAAATATTTAAAATTAGGGATTGAGTGATTGAGTGGGTCAAAATAGGTTAAAAGTGTGTTATTGAGTTGAAATCGCTACTCAACTTATAAAAGGAATGGGCCGAATATGAGAGTCTGATGAGTCAAACTCATTTTACATTTGAAGGATATTGAAGGCCACACGACTAACATAAACACTTCATATTTAGCATTTACTAGCAGATTTTACAAATTCGTCAGTAGCTTACTAAGAGCATCTCCAATGCAAGGTTCTTAATTCTTATTTTTGAGTTAAGAACTAAGAACTGAGTTCTTAACCACTGGAGAGGATGACGTAGAGTTCTTAGTTCTTAAAAATAAGTACTAGGTTCTCATATAAGGAGTTTTACTTTTTGAGTTCTTAGCATAAAAAATTAATTTTTTTTTCTCTCATTCATCAACTCATTCAATTTAAGTATTGAATTAGCTTTTAAATTTAAATCAACATTATATGAAAATAAAAAATATTACTAATATAATGGTATTGTGGGGCCAAATGAATAGTGCTAAGAACTAAGAACTCATGATTGAAGCAAAATCTTCAAAACGTTGCTTAAGCACATGTGGCAGTACGGACCCGCATTAATAATGTTAAGAACTAAGAACTAACATTGAAGATGCTCTAATAAATTTGATGTTGTCAATAACTAATTTAGCATGCACGATAAATGGTATTCTACTGTGGATGAAAGTATCTTCTTCATAAAAAAAAAACATCATATTTTAATCAATTTATGTCATAAAGACAATATTGTAGTTCTAGTTCTCAGTCATATAAGTTTTATACTCTTGTGTTTCAAAACCACCGCAAAACAAAATTGGAGCTTCACCAATAAAATATTTATTAAGGTTAATAGTTAAATTAGTCCTTGAATTTCTAAGCGAGTTTGATTTTAATCTCTCTGAGAAAAAATGACGTTTAGTGGCGGTCAAAAACCAATTGTATATATAACTGCCACTAAACGTCATTTTTCTCAGAGAGATTAAAATCAAACTCGCTTACAAACTCAGAGACTAATTTGACAATTAATCCTATTTATTGAATGATAAAATTCCTTAATTTATTACACATTGGATTTTAGATTTGACATTTGCAACGAGATTATATGATGTGGGTTGAGAGTCTTTTTTGTTAAAAAAATTGGTAGAACAGAACGAAAAACATTAAGATTATAGGGTAGAGCCTGTGACATGCTAGAGAGGTCAGAAGAGACCGACTCTTTAGTAGAAGCATCGGAGCCGATTTCTCCGAGAAGGGTTGCTCACAAATTCAAATTTTAATGGACACAAGGAAATTCGATCCCTACACTTATGGGAATGTGAAAATCAAATTGGAAACCTATATACAATTGTGTCAACCCAAATTTGCATTGCTTGAGGGTCTTTGAATACAAGATATTACTTCAGAAATCAAAATCATCGTCAAATTCCATTTTCAATTGATTTTCCATGCGATTTTCCTTTTTTTCTTTTCTTTTACATTCAATTCTTTGTCTTTACCACTTTGTTCAAATATATTCTAAATTTCAGTGACTTAAATCTAAATGTAAATACTAAAATAGTTAAGATTATAGGATTTCCTAAACTAAATCAGGGGCTCCAAACAAATATCTTCAACATCCCTCCTTTATTTCTAGTGGTGTTTAGTTCTTAATAAAACGTGATGGGTTAATTTAGTTGAACATATATGATATGGTCTTGCTCTTGCACCTAATAAGTTGCAGGCTTCAACCCATTAATTGTCTTATGAAAAGATAAATGTAAGTTTTATTTTATATCATCTTTCAGCCTAACAATTTTTTCTGTTTTAATTTGCTGTTCGTTTGGATTGATGGAAGATTATCCAAAGTAAATAATGATTAATGGATTGGATGTCTAGGAAGGCATGCATCTAATCTACTACTACTATCTCTATGCAGTGTTTCACTCCAACTATGAATAACGAGATGGGAATGATTTTGTGCGACTCCCAACAATTGTTTCGTGTGTGTCATTCTCGAGCCCTGTGTTTGTTCCCGCGGTTCACTCCCTCTCCTCTGCACATGCACTTTATTATGCCAACAAACACCATGTACAAGGAATAAGACACACACTGATTTGATAGCTAATTGAGAGACAACAAGAAAACGCGTACATTTCATCAATTTACCAAGTAGCAGTATTCAATTAGTAAAATGATTAGTACTACATAAACACTCTTTTTTAGTATTCAATTAGCTAATTGACTATTTTTTTTTTTGCAACAAAAAAAAAATAAACACTTTTTTTTTTGACATTTAATAGACCTAACACGAAAATTTAGTGACGGTTTTTAAAGGCCACAAACATTAGCAGCAACTAAAAACCATTTAAAATATATGTTTATTAAATGTTTGCAAAACAAAGTTGATGTCTATATATCTTTTTTTTTTTGAATTTCGTATATATATCATTATTGTTAAGTTAAGTGAATTAGAGATTTAGAGTACATTTTTGGTTTAAATACTCTGGAGGTCCCTGAAATTGTCTGCTGTACGAAAATAAGTCCCTGAATTTTTTTTTTCCGATTCCGAATCCCTGGAATTTTTTTTAATCAAAATAAGTCCCTACTCGTGTTTCCAGCCTATGTGACTCAATTTTTGCTGAGTCATTTATTCCACGTGACTTTTCTATTTTTTTTTAAATACACATGGATTAAAAAAAATAAAATTAAACATTTAAATTTAAAATCTTATTAACTTAATTAACCCTAAATCCCTAAAAAGATTTTAATTTTAAATGTTTAAATTTAAAATTAAAATCTTATTAACCTAATTAATCCTAAATCTAATTAACCCTAAATCCCTAAAAATATTTTAATTTTAAATTTACATGTTTAATTTTATTTTTTTAATCCATGTGTATTTAAAAAAAAATAGAAAAGTCACGTGGAATAAATGACTCAGCAAAAATTTTGCCAAATAGGTTAGAAACATGAGTAGGGACTTATTCTGATTAAATTTTTTTTTTCAGGGATTCGAAATCGGAAAATATTTTTTCAGGAACTTATTTTCATACAACAGATAATTTCAAGGACCTCCAGAGTATTTAAGCCTACATTTTTAAACAAATTTACCTAATAGAACACGGGTTAAGGTGTGTGCATTGCAGAGATACCACCAATCCCAGAGTCACCTAACTATATCTTCTTGGTAACCAAGTCATTTCCAGCAAGCAAATAAAACAAATGGCTGGGTTTGTTAGTATTATTAAAAAGATTCCATTTGCGGCAACAAAGATATATCACTCATCTAATCGAAACACCATGTAGAAGGAATGCTTCAGTTTCTCTCACTCACCCACATTTACTTTACTTTTTTTCTTCTTTTTCCACAGTGAAATTAAAGATGGTAATGAATGAATGGCTGTGGTAAAGAAAGAGACGAAAGATGTCAATGTCAGAACCATAAATGAGAGGGAGTTGGGTGCTTTTGATGGGAACAGCTGAAGAAGCATGTGAAATGGTAACCAAGTCAAAAATATGCCCAAAAGATTTTCTTGTTTCCTTGCTTGTGTTGCCTTGTCTTTCTCACTTTTTAAACTCTTTTTTATATTTTCTCTCTTGAAACCAATTAATGTCCTTATCTAAAAGACTCCCCAAACCCCGAAAACACCCCTTAACGAATGATTTCGGAAAAAGGAAAAAAGAAACAAAAATTACCAACACATTCCTTCGAATTCCATTTGGTTTCAGAGCAGAGTCACCTTTTTTTGGTGCCTGAAATTCTGCCAACTTGAATCAACACAACTGGGACAATCCAAAACACTGATCATGAGTAACTAGATCACATGCATGCGTTCTGGTTCTGGGTCCCATCATCCTTCCTCTTCTTGAAAAGTAGGCTTAATTTTAAACAGAGTTGCTAAAGTATGACAATGATCATGATAACAATATTAGTATTACTGATTAATCTAAATGGCCATTTTTGGTCCATTTAGTATATAGTGTTTGAGTGAGTTTGGTCCCTTAACTTTTTTGTCGTTTGATTAAATGAAGCGGATGTTGTTAGGGACAGTTACTGTATTGACATTCAATAATTAAAGATTGTTATAATTTTGCCCAGGTTGTGTGAACAATGTCAAAAACATGGCCACTTTCAAGACGTTCTAGCAAGTACACTCCACTTCCTTTGATAAGTTTTTGACATTTTGAGGTTGAGCTTTAAATTTAGTTGGCTAAGTATATCCTCCTTTAAGGGCACAAATACATCTTAGTGTTGGCCAAAGAAAGAAAATGATTTAAACTACAAGGAATCATTCATATTGGGTTTTTAAAGAGTAAACTATAAGTGAATTTGATAACACATCTTCTACCTAAAACCTTAAAATATTAGGTTGCATAGATCCTCCCACTTATAAATCATTCAAAATTATCATTATATTCGAATATGAGACTTACCTATACTTGATACCACAACAGTTACATCATATTGATTTTCACAAGAGGACCATGTATGATGCTAAGTGTGAGGAGCAGAGACGGATCCATGTAGTAGAGTATGAGGGCAAATGCCCTCACTTAAATATGAAAAAAATACATTAGAAAAAAATTTGAGTAGTAAAAGTATGTGATTTTTTATGATTTCTTTGATCAAAATTGCCCTCACTTATATTCCACATTGTTAAATGCCCTCACTTGTGTTCCACATTGTTAAATGTCCTCACTTGAGTAGTAAAAGTATGTGGTTTTTATGACACATTTGGTAAAATATGCCTTCACTTATGTCTCCTTTGGTAAAAAATGTCCTGACTTCTAATAGAATAGGTTAATTTTTTTATTACGAATTTATATGTATAAATTGCCCTCACTACATAAAATTTCTGGATCCGTCACTGGTGAGGAGGGAGTATTACTTGTATTTTTGCATCTCCGTCACTTATGCATATTCATTACATATGTATGTCTCTATTCGAGTCTTAATATGAGTAAAAAGAAAGAAAAAAAACTTTTCTAAAACACAATTCTCTTATTTCTAAGGGCTCGTTTGGTATGTTGTATAATAAAAGGCCCGATAGTAGGTCTGATAGTATATGACTTGAAAAAAATTAATATTATATAGCATTTGGTCATACACCGTATACCTTATCATTTCGTTTAAATTAATATCAACCTATGTTTCGTAAAATATTGAATAATAATATATATTATAAAAATGTGGATGGTGTTAGTGAGTGGTTAGGGTGGTGGCAGCGGTGGTGTTGAAAGTGGTGGTATGGTGGTGGCAGTAGAGGGTTGTGGTGGCTGTAGTGACAGTGATGGTTCAATTGGTAGCGGCGATGGTGGTGGTGTTAGAAGTGATGGTGATGATGGTGGTGGTGGTGGCACCGGCAGTGGATGGAGGCGGTAGTGGTGGTTGTTCTTGGAATGAACATTGAAGAGAGGTATAGTACCTAGAGGTAGAGGATTGTGCTAAGAGAGAATGAGAATGAGAGAGAGAGTGCTGAATTTCATGCGCGATTTTCTCAAATGAGCTCCCAAAGTCCCTAACACTGGATAACTACCTCCTATTTATAGAGCTTGGGTACTACCTATTGGGCCAATTGGGCCTCCGAGGTCAAGGCCCAACTAAAGGCCAGGGCCCCGCCTCAGGGCGGGATACATGCTGGGCGTTGCCCCTCTAGGGGCTCGCCCAGTCCACTAGTCCACAAGACACCGAGCTCGAAGTATGAGAGCTAAGTGTGTCTTTTAAATGCTTTTACATATGTCTTACAGTACACCGGAATCTGCACTGCCAACATGGCTTGAGAAAAGAGAAGTAAACTATATCGCCAACATGGCGTGAGCAAAAGGAAACTAGCATTTTAAGTTACCCAGTCCACTGACTTGACGAGCAACCCGAGCTGGCAAGTCCACAAGTCCACGAGCGGCGAGAGCGATTACTTCGTATTGGCGATAAGTTGGAGCAGGTGTATGATCGTTCGCCGGCGGGAAAGGTGGCAGGCATGGGTCACGTGCTGATCATTCAATCATTGACTGGCAGTAACCCCGGCGAGCGACTGAACTTTGTTGTTGGTGTCACATGTCAGGCGATGGTGTTTGATCTTTATAGTGGCGAGGCTTTTCGCGCTTTCCCTTATTTTAAAACCCTTTCAAATCTCTATCTGCCCCACGTGACTGCCCCACGTGATGTGTCAGTTACATCAATTTCCCTCTTTCTCCGGAACCGTCACTTCACCTTTCATAACCGTCCCATCGTGCGCAGTAACTCCCCATTGCACGCGACCCACCTCCCCAAAACCATCATGACTTCCAACCTTCCACACGCGTCCAACACGCGTCACCCTTCCAGCTTCCCCCCTTCTCCTATAAAAACCCTTCTTCCCCACAGTCATCCCTTTCCGAGACCTCTCTTTACTTCCCTAATCGCTTACCAAACTCCCTCTGCCCACTTCCGTTCCGGAGCCGTCGCTTATCACCCTTTTCGCTACCCACTCTTCACATCCTACTCCGGTGAGTCCCACTGTCCTTATCTTTGCATCATACACATACTCATCTTTTCCTTTCTTTCACTTCACTGTCTTCTAAAAATGGCTTCAAGCCCTACCTCCCCTAACCACTCCTCTTCTTCCTCCGGAAGCGACCCTGATGCCACCGCCGCCGGCGGCCTCCGTTTAGAGGTCCCGGAGATCCCACCTTACCGACTAAAAACCTACGCCACTCTGCCCCTTCCAGTCCAAATAGCCCCCACTCACGAGGCTATAGACCAACCTTCTATTTTCCAGAATAGCGATCTCATCGTGCAGTTCGTGAACTCCCTGGGTGGTTTGTCTAATGACGATGAGTTTAACGCCAAACTCAGGATCTGGATTTGCAGTCCTGGGGATCGCCCCTGGCTTCATAAGCCAGACGGCGACGTAAAGAGATCCCATTTTTTCTTTGCGTATGAATACATGTTTAGCGAGCTTGGAATCAGGCTTCCTTTCTCGCCCTTTGTCCAAACCGTCCTCCGCGACATCAACGCGGCTCCCTGCCAACTCCACCCCAACGCCTGGGCCTTCATTCGATGTTTTGAAATCTTAAGCGCCGCTGTCGGCATCGCCCCATCCCCCACCAGTTTCTTCTACCTCTACGACGTCGACCCCAAGTCCATCAAAAACAAAGGATGGATTTCCTTGAAGGCCCGAGCCGGCCGGAAGTGCTTGCATCCCCACAAAAGTAACGCGAAGTCCTCATTCGCGCGGAAGTACTTCCGTGTGGCGGTTCATCCCGCCTACCCAGAGGCATTCACCCTTAGAGACGGGACCGCCCTTTTTCCTCTTTACTGGACGGAGAAGCCCAATGGGATCACCGATCCCTTAGAGGAATCTTTGTCCGCCAACAACAAAGCCTTTCTTAATCTCCTTGCCCCACTTCCCATCCTTGACTGCACAACAGTCCTTGAGGGCGCTGACCTCTCAAGAACTCCCAAATACTTAGGTTGTCCATAGCTCACTTTTATTATTGACATTTCCTTTCTCGTCTCCTATATTGTCACTGATCGTATTTTTTTATTGTTACAGAAGATATGAATTTCACGAACGCCGAGCTCCTGAAGGCCCGCGAGAGGAGAATGGCTCGCTTTTCCCCAAAATTCAACGCTGAGGGCGACGTGAAAAAGCGGGGCGGTGCTGAGAACCAAGCTGAGAGCACCAAAGCTCCCAAGAGGAGAAGATTGGTCAAAGCCTCCTCCGGCGCCGGCACATCCAACCCTGGCGCTCAGCCCACCACTGCTGCTGCGCCTAAAGGCAAAAATGTCACTGAAGCCTCCGTCGCCGCGGCTACCGAGCCAACCACCGTACCAGCTTCTACTCCTGCCACCGCCGGTGCGACCGCTGCTGTTGCCGCTGAGTCCACCGCTGGCGCCACAGCCGCCTCCGTCGGTGCCACAACCACCAACATTTCTCAATCCTCAGCTGCCGAGAAACTCGCCGGCGTCAACGCCACAAAAGCTGCTGCGTCTTCCGACACTCCTGTTGGAGAGAAGGAAAAAGAAAATGAAACCCCGAAGTCTCCCTCTCGCCAAGATGCGCCTCCTAGCCCGCCCTCAACACATGATGCGGACCCCACAGACGGCGCCAAATGTTCTTGGAATGAACATTGAAGAGAGGTATAGTACCTAGAGGTAGAGGATTGTGCTAAGAGAGAATGAGATGAGAGAGAGAGTGCTGAATTTCATGCGCGATTTTCTCAAATGAGCTCCCAAAGTCCCTTACACTTGATAACTACCTCCTATTTATAGAGCTTGGGTACTACCTATTGGGCCAATTGGGCCTCCGAGGTCAAGGCCCAACTGAAGGCCAGGGCCCCGCCTCAGGGCGGGATACATGCTGGGCGTTGCCCCTCTAGGGGCTCGCCCAGTCCAGTGGTGTTGGTAGTTCATGGCGGTATGTAGTGGTGGTGACGATGACGATGAAGGTTGAGGTGGTGGAAGAATTGGTGGTGGTGGTATTGTAAGGTGATGGTGGTGGTGGTGGTAGGTGGTGGCGACGGTGATGGAGGTGGAGGGTGGTGGTAGCGGTAGCGATATGGGCAAAAATAATGGTGGTGGTAGTGGTGGAGGGTGACGGTAGTGGTGGTGGTTTGTGGTGGTATGTAGTGGTGGTGGCGGTGACGATGACCGTTGAGGTGGTGAAGGCAGCAATGGTGGTGGTTGTTAAGTTCAAACGCCTTCATCGTCTGTCTTACTTTGAATGATAACAATTTTTAATAGTCTTTCAATACAATCTAATGAATCCTGTTGTTTACTTTTCAGGAGCAAATCAAATGTGACTTACTTGTTACATCTTGGAAGTTCATATGAATTGAATATCAGGATAAACAAGCATAGTCAAAGACTAATAATTTATGATTTACTAGTTTGTCTTAGATTTCACATGAATTGGAATTTTGGATAAATAAGGACAATCTAAGTAGTTAGTCTTTTGTTCAGAAGACCACTTTAAGGAAAAACCTTATATGCAAGGACCGTCTACATAAGGAAAAGACAAAGCTCAAGAAGGCATATCATCTTCTGACTCTACGATGATAAAAGAGCTTAGAAAGAAAGTTAAAGATCGTCTCAAGAGGAGAAATCGCCAAAAATATGAAAGTACGATTCTTCAACGGGTAGATTTTGATCAGAGCTGAAAAGAAGACAAGACAACACATATCAGAAAGAAGAGCTGTCAACAGAAGATCAGAAGACCTTCTAGAAGAAGAGCAAGATCGTTTTATGGAGAAAAAGCGATCGTCTGTATAAGGAAGAAAGGAGAACTTGCAGAGGAGGATCATCATCCAACTCAAACTAGCCAACCAGAAGAAACAGTGTTCAGAGAAAGCAAACATCTTGTCAACATGGAAAAAATCTCTGACGACACTGAATAAAGAGGTCAAAGTGTAAAGCTTCACACAATCATCAAATATGCACAATGACCATTTAGTGACGTGGCAACACCATATTAATTCTCATAAAAATAATTCCACGTATCAATTTGTTAGATAGCAAATTTCACGTGTCAATTTGTTAGATAACTTTCAATTTGTTAGATAGATTATTATTTTTAAATCTGAGAAACTTGTTCATAAAATATTAAAATTTTAAAATTAAAAGATTTGTCCTAATTATCTAAGATTTACTTAAATTAAATAAAAAACCAAAAAATCAATAAAAATACCATAACAATTAATTAATAAAAACTATCAAAATCTATCAAATCACAATAAAAACTCATAAAATTCTAAATTAAATTGTAATTACGGTTCTCCCACAGGACAGATGTCGAACGCGATGTTGGGACAATAGGTTCGACAATCGACTAACAGTAACAAAACCAGCAAAATAATAAAAAAGAACACAGATGATTGGTAACCCAGTTCAGTGAAAAACTTTCACCTACGTCTGGAAGGTTTGCACCCAAAGAAAAGAAATCCAATATCTCAAGATTAAGGAGTTACAGACACTCATGAACACCACAGTTCATAGTTCACTTCCTAATCTACCCAGTGTATTTCTACTTAGTATCTCAACCTAAGTATGAGAGCTCCACTTTCTCTCAATCACTGTCATAGTGATTGGTAACAAACAATCAACAATCAAAGTTTTAAGAATCAAAGAACACAGAACACAACTTTGCTTTATAGAATCAGGGAGCAAAGTTTGTTCACAAGAAACAAGGACAAATAACAATGAAAAACCCTAAAACACTTGATCTCTCTCTATTAGCTTCGTTGGTCTTCACGTTATAGGTCTTCATCCTTTTATAGACTTCAGCAGCAGCAGCAAAGGCACTAGGGTTTACTTGGGTTGAAGTAACAGATTGCAACAACAAATCAAAACAGAATCTCCAAGATATTGTTGCAAAATTCAAACGTTAAGATAGAAATCAATCTTTTAACAAAGATTGTTTCAACAAATAACAACCCACAATTAAAAACCTTATGATACAGCTACTTGAACCTCAAGTAACTTATAAAAACATATCTTCATAAGATCTTCAAGGGCCCACATCACGTTCCAACCAAAGGACTGATGTCCTAACTTCATGAGATCAGATGTCAAGGCATCAGCTTCGACATCAGGTTGTTTTTGACAAAATGCAGACAACAATGTAACAACAATCTCCCCCTTTGTCAAATTTTGTCCAAAACAACTCACAGATCAGAGAGGGTAAACATAGAGAACCAAAGCTCCCCCTTAGCAGCAGACTCCCCCTCAAATGATGCATCCATACCAACAACAATCATACTCCAAAAGGCATAGTTGGAACAAAGAACATAGCAGCAGAACATACTAACTATCCAACAAGTGTAAACCAGTAAAACAGTAGCAGCTTAGAGTACTACACAACCAGTTACTTGCCTTGTCTTGAAAGAAAGCTACCAAATAGAAAGTTCCCAAGTAGAAAACATAGTCTTCACAGCAACAGAAACAACCCAGATTCTTCACCAAACTACTCCCCCTTTTTAACACAAATTTGGCAAAGGGTGCACAACATAAACAAACCATCACTTTTAAGACCAGAATGACAACAATTCATGAATATTTTCAATAACTGACTTCTTATAACCGGTAGATGGTTTATAACCCAAGGTAGATTGATGGATTTGGAGATCAAGTTCAGATGTGTCAACAATGGGGTTTGGATTTCCAGCAGAGGGTTCCATATTCACATCTGAAGTAGTCTCAACTAATGTCTCGACATGGAGTTCAACATTGGGAACAAAAACGGATTCAACTGATATCTCATGAATCACATTAGGCACAATAGCATTAGGATCTGCACTTACAAATTCACATATGCTTGCATGAACAGTTGCTGGGGCATTTGAGACTTCAAGTGAACTTGCAGCAACAAATTTCTTCCTCCACTCCTTCATAACATCTACACCAGAACTCTGAGATTTAAGAAGAGCAACATCCTTTGAATAAGATCTATTCACCCTAGATGGTTGTGGAGACATCTCTTCCTCGCCGAAGAACTTGACTCTAACTCCTTCTTTAGGTTTACACTCTTTCCTTGCTGGAGCTACTTGTGGATTAGTCCTTGGTTGATCATGAGACTGAGGATATCCATATAGCTTGTAACAGTAGGGCCTTATATGACCAAGTTTACCACAGTGATGACATCTCCAAGTAGATTTCTTGGATTTTCTGAACTGAGGGTACACATGTCGTACAGAATGATGCGACATTAGGTCTGACATTGGTTGCTTAGTTTGCTTTTCAGATGAAACAAACTTATTTGCACTCTTGTACTTGAAGCCTATCCCTTCCTTGTCTCCAACTGTTTTCCCAACTTCCAGAATCTCCTCTAACACATTGGTACTTTTATTCATCATACGAATAGACTTTGTCATACCTTCAAGCTTGGAGTTCAAAAGAGTAACTTCCTCTTGTAAGCTACCATTGATGATTAGAAGTTGCTTCTTTTCCGCAAGTAGATTATTGACGTTCTTTACTTCTTCTTGCAAACTAGCATTAGTACTCTGAAGCTTCTCATTCTCAGCAACCAAATCCTTGACTTCTTTTCTCATTTTCTCACCATACGTACATGATTCCTTCCACTTAGCCAGCAACAATTTGTAGGTTTCAACTAGTTCTTCATTTGAGATAACATCATCACCATTACTTGACCCAGCATCAGAATAGTACTTTCCAATGAGAGCCTTTACATGAGAAGCCTTGGTTGTATCATTCTCATGTTTGCCCTTGAGTTGAAATTCAGTATTCTTCACATTGTCCGACACATTGTCCAGAACATTTGTATTTGACATTCTGCCCAAACTCTTCAACGATTTGTTAAGAAGTGATATAGCTTCTACAATACTTGCATCAGTATCCTTCTCCCTCTGATATTCATCTTCTTCAGTGTTGGACACAAAAGTTATACTCTTCGCCTTCTTCTCAGATCTACCATTAAGAGACATCTCAAAGGTTTGCAAGGAACCAATCAGTTCATCAACCTTGATGTTACTAATGTCTTGGGCTTCTTCAATGGCAGTTGCCTTCATATCAAACCTCTTGGGGAGAGACCTGAGAATCTTTCTTGCTAACTTTTCTTCAGACATGGGTTCTCCTAGGGCAAAAGAAGAATTGGCTAGATCCCTTATACGCATGTGGAACTCATATATGGATTCATCCTCATTCATCTTCATAGTTTCAAACTGAGTTGTAAGAAGCTGAAGCTTTGACATACGAACTCTTGATGTTCCTTCATGGGCAGTCTTGAGAATCTCCCATGCTTCTTTAGCCACAGTACATGTGTTGATTAATCTGAACATATTTTTGTCAACTCCATTAAAAATAGCATTCAAGGCTTTGGAGTTTCCAAGAGCTTCGTCATCTTCTTTCTTTGTCCACTTATCTTCAGGCTTCAATTCAGTTGTGGATGCTATCACAGGATGTTTCCACCCCTTGACTATTGCCTTCCATGTTATACTGTCCATAGATTTGAGAAACACCATCATTCGAGCCTTCCAGTAGTCATAATTGGTACCATCCAAAATTGGTGGCATATAGATTGATCTTCTTCCATCCATAATGTTGTCCTTGAGAACATAATATATTCCCTGGAGCTCACCCAACAGAATAGGGTTCTCGCACAAGACAGATGTCGAACGCGATGCTGGGACAATAGGTTCGACAATCGACTAACAGTAACAAAACCAGCAAAATAATAAAAAAGAACACAGATGATTGGTAACCCAGTTCAGTGAAAAACTTTCACCTACGTCTGGAGGGTTTGCACCCAAAGAAAAGAAATGCACTATCTCAAGATTAAGGAGTTACAGACACTCATGAACACCACAGTTCATAGTTCACTTCCTAATCTACCCAGTGTATTTCTACTTAGTATCTCAACCTAAGTATGAGAGTCCCTCTCACTTTCTCTCAATCACTGCCACAGTGATTGGTAACAAACAATCAACAATCAAAGTTTTAAGAATCAAAGAACACAGAACACAAATTTGCTTTATAGAATCAGGGAGCAAAGTTTGTTCACAAGAAACAAGGACAAATAACAATGAAAAACCCTAAAACACTTGATCTCTCTCTATTAGCTTCGGTGGTCTTCACGTTTTAGGTCTTCATCCTTTTATAGACTTCAGCAGCAGCAGCAAAGGCACTAGGGTTTACTTGGGCTGAAGTAACAGATTGCAACAACAAATCAAAACAGAATCTCCAAGATATTGTTGCAAAATTCAAACGTTAAGATAGAAATCAATCTTTTAACAAAGATTGTTTCAACAAATAACAACCCACAATTATAAACCTTATGATACAGCTACTTGAACCTCAAGTAACTTATAAAAACATATCTTCATAAGATCTTCAAGGGCCCACATCACGTTCCAAGTAAAGGACTGATGTCCTAACTTCACAAGATCAGATGTCAAGGCATCTGCTTCGACATCAGGTTGTTTTTGACAAAATGCAGACAACATAAATAAAAATCCGAAAATTCAATAAAAATACCATAAAAATTAATTAATAAAAACTATCAAAATCTATCAAATCACAATAAAACTCATAAAATTCTGAATTAAATAAAAATCCAAAAATTCAATAAAAATACCATAAAATTTAATTAATACTCTAAAAATAAACTTTTTCTTCACCTAAAATTTATTTCCATAACATATCTTGAAACCGATTTTTAAAGGTAATTTTAAATCTGAGAATTTTTTTCATTAAATATTAAAATTTTAAAAGATTTGCTCTAATTATCTAAGATTTACCTAGATTAAATAAAAAAACTAAAAATACCATAAAAATTAATTAGTAAAAACTAACAAATTACAATAAAAACACATAAAATACTTTAATAAATAATAATCCGAAAATTCAATAAAAAAACATAAAATTTAATTAATGCTCTAAAAATAAACTTTTTCTTCACCTAAAATTTATTTCCATAACACATCTTGATACCGATTTTTTAAAGGTAATTTTAAATCTGAGAAACTTTTTTATAAAATATTAAAATTTTAAAATATTTGCCTTAATTATCTAAGATTTACCTAGATTATTCCTTACTAATACTGCATCAGTCATCCCCTCCCCTATATGCCTCTACTATGAACCGGTTGGCATGCATGGAGGAAAAATGAGGAAGATCACTCGAGTATGCAACTTGCTTCATGTGGTGCTGATAATTGTGTAAGTGTTTGGCATAAATGTTGTTGAGTAATTAGATTATTTTCCTCATCCTCTTTTGATATATTTGTTAGAATGATTTTCTATTCTTATAGCTATGGCTAAGGAAAATATATCCCTACTTGAGTTGTTCTAAAAAAATATATATATATCCATCAAACTCACATCTTAAATCATCTTTTCTCCTGTTGTCAATTTGCTCTTTTAGTTTTTTTCGTTGTTCCTTTACCTGAAACTTGCGATGGCCAATTCCCTTGCACTGTCTCTATAGTGGGTTCACTAATTCAAATTACACAGGCTTGAGCCCGTTGTATGAGAAATACAAATCAAAAGGTTTGTTTTCTGTTTTGTGTCATTATGTTGTTGTCATTGTTTTCCTTCTCATATGTTGCTTTGTTCGTGTCTCTTTCATTGCTGAGTTATCTTCTTCTTCGGTTTTCTAACAACTCAAGTTCTGAATTGCATATCACTAATGATCATACAAGAGTTTGTTTGAACTCGCTTCAAAACTGTGTTCCCTGTTTTTAACAAGGTAAAACCTTTGCTCATACTTGCTTATTATTCCATTCTATCTATAATTATCAAACTTTATGATGTGTATATAATCATATCCCCTAGGTCCCAAAACGTTTTTCCCTTTCTCAATATGTTATTTCTTTTCTTTGGTAATTGAAATTTATTCCGGCATTGGCTTAGTCGAATTCGAAGCAATTGAAATTGATTCCATCAATTTTTTGATTGTTCGGGTTACTTTTGGTTGGGAAGAATTTATATATCAATAAAAGATTTATTGGGTTCATTAGTTGAAATTTCAGAAACAATTAGAGCTAACTGAACCATGTTACTGATGTTGCTATGCTTTCATTCCTAATATTGTAGATGAGTTTTTCTTCAATTGCATTTTGCGTTGGTCCAAGGTGGCTGCTAGAAAGCACTGTTCTACACCTTCTTCTGTAAAATTAGCTAATGATTATATCTATTATGCAGACATAAACAATTTCTATCATATATCGAGTTGATGGAAGTTTCTTTCAGCGTCAATATGTAAATACAAATGTTAATGATAGGTTTGGCAAAACTTTTCTATCAATAGTGTTGTCAGTTCAGAATTAGTATAAGCAAGATCAATAAGCAATTTAAAAGGACCCATATTCTGGAACTGGTTAAACTTGGTCAAGTTAGTCAAGCATTTACTAATTCATGAGAAGGACCACCTCAATCTCTATTCTTCGATTCTTCCATTACTTTTAAGTTTTAAGAGTTGCAAATAAACAAAATAAAAAAATCTGCAAATAGTACTCTAACTTTTTTTTTTTAATCTATGGAACTTACATTTAGAACTTCAGTAGGTGTTTTATGTTTTTCCTCATACACCAATTCTGTAAAAACGACTTCGGGTTTTTTTGTTGATTAATCTCCATTTATGTACTCAATGGTCAATTCTTTTACTTACATCAACCATGTAACTATAAGATGGTCCAGCAGTTGCACAGTCCTTTACCAAAACGCTTCAATTCTTTAAGTGAAACACACAAATTTAAGCCGAACTTCATTTTCCTTTATCTATTATTGTCAGATAAGAGTAAACATCAAATGTATCATATCACTTTTCTAATATAGATGTAACAAACAAAGTAGTCAAAATATAAAATATATACAATGGACATGATTAATTGATCATAGTAGTTCAGACTACTCTTTAGTTCCTTCAATAAGCAAAACTGGTGAGTTTCCTCTTCCATTTCTTTTCTTAGATTTGATGTTCTCTCTATTCAAATTTTACTTTTGGTTGATACGATTTCAAAAGAAGAAACCCTAACTTTCGTATTTCTCAACGTGCTTGAAGCTTGGCGATGTTGCCAGAAGTTCACCCCACCAATCTCGCATTTTATTCTCCACCATCTTCAAAGCTTGGTTCAAATGCGTGATGCTTTTCCATAGGCAATGAACATGAGCCAACATGAATATAAAATGACTTTGCTGATTCGAAACATAAGGTTCTTTTGCTGGAGCAGGCCTCTCATTTATGAAGATATAAGAGAATGAGCCATAATGACCTTTAGATTTAGATTTTGGCAAAGATGGAGAGCTTGCTGTAATGACATTGAATTGTCTAAAAATGTCAAGAATGAATTCTTTAAGATTGTTCTGAAATGAAACAAATTCTCAGTTTTGAAGTGTTGGATAATTGCCTTTGTAGCTGATTTTTTTCAGACATAATATGGCATGATGATTTAATATGTATTAGTTGAAAGCAACAAAAAAATATGTTTATATCTGATGGAAGAAGAAGGAAGTGGAGGAAGATGTTTCTCAATTTTTGATAATTTTAGTCAAATGTATCTCTTTAAACTTATTGATAATTTTAGCTCGACCAATGAACTTTTCATTTAAAATTAAAACATAAATGATATGTCGGTGATACTGTTGATGTGTCTGATGAAGTTTGTGGGTGGTCAGGGTTATGGCCTATGGGGATATGTGGCCTGATTGAGTTTGTCTAAGCAAGACCACAACAATGACCAAGTGAGTATTGATTACCATGATATTATAAAGATATCAAGTTGTGTTATTATTTGATTCTGTAGCCTGTAGGTACCCTGCAATATTATTTGATTCTGTAGCCTGTAGGTACCATGATATTATAAAGATATCAAGTTGTGCGTTGTCCGAGTTTATTTATAACATTTTTTTTACATTATATACAAATTATTATAGTTTAAATAAATAAAAATTATTATTTTTTATTATAAAATATAAAAAAATACTTGTGTTAAGGCATTTCAATAAATAATATTAGAGTTCTTTTTGTGTTTTTAATTAATATTACATAAGTTTACTCATTGATATTTAATAATTAGCATTGAAATGATTTTAACAATTCAAATATTTATTTTATATTATGAAAAATTATTAAGTTAATATGAAATATTTAAATTAAGTATAAAAAGGTTAAGTATTAAGTGTTTAATATAATTAAGTATGTTTTTTAATATCATTTTTATACCTTTCACCGAGAATCATTTATTGTGACCTGTTAAGACCAAGAAGAATAAGATAATCTTACCTTTTGGAATTCTAATAAGTTATAACTTAAATAGCGTAAAATATTATCTGGGGAATTTAAATTTATTCAACTTATTTGGTTTCCGAATGTTTTCTCACACTCGATAGCCATGAAACTAATCCCCCGAGGCTTTATGATCATGTTAAGTGAATATGACCCTCACAAACAAATGTTTATTCAACTTTGGCCATAATAATTTTTCTCTATTATGCTTCATCGAGTCATTTTTTCTAATATATCACAGATCAAAAATATATATTTAAATATTTTTCCAATAATGCACATGTACGTTATTGTTAATATTAAATACCTTATAGCGATTTTTTTTAATTTAAAAAAACTTAATATAAATTATTTATTAATAAATATTATTTTATTTTAACTATTTTTAATTTTTAATATTTTCAAATGTAAAACTCAATTCAATTTCAGTTTAAAAAAAAAGTGAATTCTATATGAATGTTGTTTTTTTTTGAACGTATGAATGTTGTTATTTTAATGTAAGTAGTTAATTGACTAGTTTTTACAATAATTTTTTTTTTTAGTTTTATTGTTCAATATATTTTTACAATTTTATTTTTATTTCGTAGTGTATTTTAATACGAAAGTATGAGAGTTTTATGGTTTAATGTAAAAACTAAAGTCTCCTTTTATATTTATTTATATATATATATATGTATATATATTTATTGCAGTACTTGTCATTCATATAGTGTTTTGTTTTTTTAATAATTTCAAATATGCTAAAGTGCGTTCTAAATTCATTTCTTGAATTCCGCATTTTTTTTCTTTCACCTTTCTTTACTCCAAACTAAACAAAGCCTAAAAACCACAACATTATTGGACAGCCACAAATGATGGTGAAGTCGATCAATTAATCAACAAATTAAAGTGTATCATGAGCCTCAAAATTGAATGTAAAGGCTGATGAATGAACTGAATTTGAATATTTTGGGCAGGTACATGTACAATTGGCAAGCTCTATGTATATAGTGAAAGCTGACTAGTCAAGGATGCTATATTGCTATGCATGCTTTACGAACTAGAAATTAAGTGGCCTTTTGCTGACTATCTCCCCTCTATCTAGGCAAGTACCAAATGCCTACCAACAAATACCACTTGACTTTGCTTTATAGCAAAAAGGAAAGAGCAGTTTAATTCTCTATATATTCAATGAAATTAATAGCAACAAGTAGTTAATCACACACATTCTAATAAAGCAAGAAAAAATTCTGGAAGCCGTATGCATTTAAAGAATCTCACTGGTAGTTCAAATAACTTTCATACACGATTAATTATTTAGTAATACTTTCTGTTGAATGCTTACCTAAAATTCCACGATAGTTATACAATGGTTGCTTTTGATAATTGCAAAATTATAGGCATATAAATGTGTATGACTGGACGTGATAAAACGTTACTGGTTAAGTTTGTAATGGGGTATATATTGGTGTAGTGGGGTGGTCATTAGTCAACGCCCCCATTATAAATCAAGCTTAAAAAGCCTTCTCATTGACCTAAGAAGTTTGTGCCTAATTAACTACTCCCTCCGTTCCTTATTAACTGTCCATTTTGAAGAATTTTTTTTTCTTATATAATTGTCCATTTAGAGTTTCAAGGGAGCATTAATTGATGTTTTTCCAAGAAATGTCATTACATAAACAACAAATGAAGAAAGATAAAATGCATTCTAAAGGGTGATATAGGAAAACAATACTTTTATGAAAATCAATACAATTAATTGCTTTCCTTAATTTATGTGAATCTTCTCTTCCTCGACAGATAAATAGGAATGGAGGAAGTAAGAAGTGTCAAGTGCAAGTGCACTGATTACTTATGTTGTTGGTACAGATATTTACTGTGTGTTTAAATACTTAGTTGATCAGTATAAGTAAAAAAGACTTTAAAAATATTTATATGAAGAATTTTATTCACTTTTATCTTAAAGTAAGTACTGTTAGTGGATACTAGTAACAATAGAAAAATCCAAAATAATCATATTTTAAATTATTTTTTTGGCTTATACTACTACTTTATGAAATATATATTCCAGTTCATTACTAGTTTGATCATATGGGGTAAAGTAAATTCGTGTCAATATTAAGCGCTTCAAGAACCAGACTTGAGTCAAAATAAGAACATGAGCTCACCCTTATATTTTCAGTGCTTTTCTTGCTTTGAAACACTGTTGTGCATATAATTTTCTAAATATAACATATTTGATAAAATATAGTGCAAAAAAAAGTTGGTGATAAATACTTTCGACTCATATTAACAGACATTCCAATATAATTTTTTTTACTCGTCTAAGGATGCCTAACCGCCGCATCGAAAGTTTTGGTGGGGGGGGGGGGAGATCGGGTAGTTTATTAGGGGCAAATGTCTCCTAAAGAGTTTTTTTGAAAAGCAAATGAATTATATTAAAAACCAAAAGCACCAGAGTGCTCGAGAAACATGTACAACAATGTTCTATGGTGAAAGAAGCCTATAAAACTCACAATGACAATAAGCAATTTTCACCAGTAGCTTGAAACAAATTTATAGCACAACTAAACCCACTTAGATGGATGAGATTACATAAATAATTGACATAAATACCAGATTCTATACCCATCAAACTCTTGATATACAAATCCAAGGCTCTCTATCCCAAGCATAATAAGAGAAGCTGCAGTTTTAGCCACACCCATGATCTTAGCTTTAGGAGATCAATCACAAAATCAATATTTACCTGAGCACCCTTAAACACCACTTCATTCATGTGCAACCAAATACTCCACACTGCCGCTAGCCAAATAGCTCTCCATATTAGCCTTTGATTCATGTTCCTTCCCCATTGCTCATGGTGCAAGAAGTGAGAAGTGCACTCTTGGGGGATGGCAGTTATTACCCCCAGCCAAGAATAATACCCCATCCAAATGAGATATGATACCGCACATTCAAAAAACAGATGGTCCGCATTTTCTGGACAACTTTTGCAAAAACAGCAAATACCAACTCCATTTTGAGCCAGGTACACTCCCCGCTTAACTAGATTTTCCGTCGTTGGTAATCTCTCGTGAGCAATTATCCATGCTAGAGCCACCACTTTTGATGGAGCTGGGCTCTTCCAAATGGATTTGAAATACGTGTTGCTATTATCCTCATGCCTTATTAGTTGTGTCTCATAAGCAGACTTTACCAAATACACACCATCAACTGCATTTTCCCACCTCCACTTATCCTTTGAATTTTTTGAGATCTGGACACTTGAAATTACCTGCAAAAAATCACAAAACAGTTGCTCCTCTCTTTCAAACATCCTTCTTCTCCAACAAAATTTCCACTCCCACTTTCCAAGTAACCACTCACCCATCTCAGCTATACAATTGTTCTTTTGTTCAGATAACTCATACAACCTTTTATATTTCTCCTTTAGGCTCACATCCCCAACCCACCTCTCCTCCCAAAAACTAATCTCACCCCCATAAATGTCTCCTAAAGAGTACCAGAGGTGTGCGAAGGTAGGCACAAGCGTCTATTCAGCTCGTGAGTGACCCGTTGAACTTGAAGATCGAATACTACTAGGGATGGCAATGGGTGGAGTTTGGGGTAGGGTACTATAGTACCCATTCTCATACCTGCATTTTTTAAAATTACATGTACCCATCCTCAAACCCGTGTGGTACCTGTATGTCTGTACCTGTATACACTACTCGCAATTTAGTTAACCAAAATAAAATTTTCACTATTTTCATTTTCTAATAAAAAACAAAATATAATGATTATTATAAAATATAAGGAATTGATTAAAAATACGAAAGAAAATTTTAAACTTAACAAGTAAAATCATTCAACTATGTATAAACTTTTTAGAAGACTGTTTGGAGATTGCGGAGTCCTTCTCATATGGGATGTTCAGGTTCCATTTATATTCCAAGGTTGTCCCTTTTATTCGCCAACTTTTGAAGCAGAATTATGAACTGTATTTATGTTATGTCCCTAAATAGCTAATGCATCGGATGATTGTTTGACCAGTTTTGAAGCAAGTCTTCAATGTTGTCTCTCTACTTTGGATGTTCCTCTAAAGAGGGTTGACCCTTTTTGGCTAGAGATATCCTAGGCTTGTAGTTTTTTATTTCTCTGTTTAATTTCCTCATTCCCCAAATTTTTTTTAAAGAAGCAAGAGAGAAAGTTATAACTTTTAATTTTTTTAATTTAGTCATAAATTTGTAAGTTACTAACTTACTTATTTATAAATAAGTGAAGTAAATTAATTAGTAACAATATATGCAATATGAAGACATTACTTACTCACTTACTATGTTAAAAGGTGACCTAGGTAGTTAGAGTTTTAAGTTTATTAATATGCTATCAAATGTTTGTGTATATAATAAAGTAAATAATAATATGTGTGTGGGGTATGAGGCGGTTTGTGTACTATAGTACTCGTACTCACAATTTTTTGTGGGTATTTTACTCATGATCAACCTGTACCCGTCAATCGGGTTTTTACCCTACCCACGATGTGTAATTTTGACGGGTACTCAATGGGTCCGAGACTCATTATCATCCATAATTACTACTTATCCGGAAAACAAACATTGACTAAATAGAAGGCCCTTGAATCAAATAGGCCCAAAAAAAGCTTTTTTTTTTCAGCACGAAATGTCTGTCTTCAAGAGGTAGATACCTATTTTGTTGACAGTGGCACAAATCCAATTCAAGTTTACGAAGAAAAGGTGCGATTTGTCAACATGCAATAGACGGGAGGCTTAGCCCTGGATCCTTTCTTAAAGTTCACTATGGTTTGAAGAAGACAGGCGAGAGTGAGCCGAGCGAGATCACTGCAAGCTAGGGGTAGGATGTCGGTCTGGTTTCATTTAGTCATAGTCAGAAGGGTAGCAATGCTAGATTAATAAAGCGTAGAAGTCTTAAATGAGTATATAAATAATAAGTAGGGAATTGGAAAAAAGGATGACAATGGGAAATTAGATGAAAGGACCTTTGCATCCGACTCAACTCTAATACAAACATACCTTTAAACGTGATTGACCTAAAGCATAAATTGTGAAACATGATTTTGTGTACCAACATATACGAAAGTGTTATGTGTACATACGATTTTCACGGGCAAACAATAGGCATATGACTTAGTGGCGCTTTTTAACCACTGCTACTAACTGATATGTCGATTGAATTTTTGTTTGATATGCCAAACATATATTAAAAACTAAGCACAAGGGGTGCTTAAAATCAATACAAAGAGAAGAAAAAGACAGAAAAAGGATCAAATTCAACAATACAAAACCTAACATCTAAATATTGTCAATTGGATATATAAATGCCGCACACCGTACATACACATATAATCACCATTTATATCACTTGATGAAAACATTTTTTTGCTTAAAAATCATGAAAGCGCTTTATAACAATTTATATGAGACCAACCTACACACATAGACCTAGGTCAAATACATTTATATAGATTACCTTGCCCTGTTATTCATCTCATGGCATTTACTCTCCAATATTAATTAGTTACAATGATGATGTGTGAACATGCGTACGCATCTCAGCGATCATAATTTGACATACAGTTTGGCAACGATTTTAACAGCTGTTAATATTTGTAGCGGTAAGAAATCGCTAGTAAAATGTATGTATGTTAAATGTCAAGAAAAATAAATATTTATATACCATAACTCTATTACGTAATTTATCTCACCATAGAATAGTATAGAACATGTAGGTCATGCTTTGAAGTATAATAATACACCAATTAGTTTGGTTCATGATGTGAAGTACAATAATGCACCAATCAAATGGGATAAGGGCCAAGATGTGGCCTGAACTAGACTCCTCGTGAAATCTAATTGAAGCCTTTTATTATATACTGGGCCTATACATTTATATTTATATATGTTGCATGGTCAATGATTAACAACACAAAAGAAGTTGGAATAATTTACTAGGAACAAACAAGTAGTGACAATCTCCTGGGCCCAATTTTTGTCTATATTAGAAACTGCAATCAGACCAAACCCGTTAAAAGGGGGCTTCCAAAAAGAACTTATATATACGACTTACGCCTGTGTCCCATTCTTCTCTTTGTACCAGTCACTGTGCCCAGCCCCACGATTTCATTATTTGTATTTTGTAAAACCAAAATGATTCTTGAACATACATGTTAGACGTTAGTTTTTAACTGTCGCTAAATATACTTGACTGTTAATATGCATGTTGATTGAATGTCTAACACACAATATCTGTAATAACTCTATGTAAAACCATGATATGGTAGCATGTGTGTAAAGAATAATAAAAGGACTAAATTAACCAATAAAATATATAAGAGTATGGTATAATTATGTTGGAGATTTGATGTGTGGTTTATTTTATGTGTACGTTTGTAAATTTGATCAATTTGAAACTACTTCGATTGGACAAGCAGCTTATTAGTACCATCCATATATACTCTGGTCTCAGTGAATGTTGAAAGTGATGCACCGCCCAAAATAGTAACTAACATGGCAATATCAACTGTTGATGAATGAAACATTAAACAACATTGAGCACCTTTCAATCTCAATATTGCCAATATGAATTTCTTTGTCTTCATCAATGATAGTTGCATGTTTCAACTAAACACTTTTTTTTTTAAATAACATGCATAATTTAATATAAACCTACCTGAACCTACATTTTGATGAGTATACAATTTCACTGAGCAAACCATGTGCAAGGTTTAAGGACAACCCAATGTTCAGATACAGAGCATAACAGGTCTAAGCTTTGTGTATCCCACTAATTATTGCTTGTTTGAACTGGGATCAACATCATGAACAGAGGAAAAGAGGCTAGCTAGCCGCACAAAACCTAGCTAATAGCAAGCCCATAACTGACCTATGATGAATTTAGTGAAACTAGTACTATAAATTTCAGATTTTCAATCATTACTTTTCCTTTTTCCTTGCAATCTTTGACCTATAGTAAAGTTCTTTGGGGTTTCAAAAACAATTGAAATTTGAAAGAAGATGTTAGCGGTCAAAGACATTTGCTTACGTGTATCCAATGATTAATGGTGACACAAAATTCAAACATTGCTAGAGTTTGAGTAAAAACAAGTTTCAGCCACCATTGGAGTCTCCTCCCCCATTGGGCACCCTTCTTCATGGAGATATCTAATTCAAATTGGAAAATAGAAATTAAGCATCAGCAAAAACCTACACACCAGCAACCTATGTCATCAGTTTGAACCGACTAAAGGATGAAAACCACACATGCCCAAAACTTACCCAGATCAAAAACGTAGATCACCTTCACCCTCTACTTCCACTTCCACCTTCACCCTCTACTTCCCTAAAACTTACCCAGATCAAAAACGTAGATCACCTTCCTTTTTTCCCCTATAATCAACCAACCGTTATTTCATTCATCCATGCCCCATCCTGTTCCATATTGCTGTCCTTAATCAAGATCCTCTTGATATACTGCTATCTAACACTTGGCGATCAAAATAGCAAAACTTTGCACTAGTAAAATCCCAAGATTTTTCATTTGCCAGTTCATATTATCTGCCTTTATTATAGCACTACTTGATGAGGTTAATACACATTTCAGGAAAAATTCCGAGAGCATTTTTCAAAAAGCTTCTGTAACATTCAACTTCAACAAACACATAAATAGAAATAATTTTCAAAAGCTTCCATTAAAATTCATCTTCATCAGTGTTCATGAGTTCACCATCGTTCTTTCACATCAAGAAAACAAAATGAAAACCCAGTAAAAAAACAGATTAAAGCCACCATAACAAGCGTTTAATGAATTGTCTTTCCAATTTGCTCATTGCCTCCAGGAGGGTTTCTCTGGCCTCCTAACTCAAGGAATGCCATCACCAACCCAGCTCAACCTATCTCAGGCTTAGAATAAGCGGTAGACTCAAATCATATCTAACCATTCGTGTTTTGCATAAACCATTTGATGATTGACATTCTGCGTTTTCATATTAAAATGAGGTCATCTTTGCTTAACCTTTTACCACATGAAATGAAAAGTGTACAATCATTTTATGTCTGATTTGATTTCTTGATCGACAATGATAGCAAAATTTGTAATTAAAAATTCTCAAACTAAAGGTGGATAATTTTCACGGCGCATTTAGGTAATAGGAATTCTAAACCCATACCAGAATAAATTTAGTATGTTAACAAAGTCCAATCGCTGCTTTGACCAAAGCAAACTGTTCTTCAGAACTAGCTAACTTTGGAGCAAAATAAAAGAAATAACAAACAGCCAGGTTTTTGGAAGAGGATTCGTACATTACATGAAAGCATAATCAGCTTGCAGTTCATTAACTTGATGCTTGTATGAGGTAATTATTTTTACTTTAAGAACTACTCTTCTGCTTCTTCTTAGCCACCAAGAATGCAGAAAGTTGCCTACATTTCCTTTGAAGATCTTTCAAATCCTCCTCCAAGTTCTCAACCTATTTTTTTGTGAGCAACGCGAAAAAAAGTTAGAACAGAACTATTTTCATGTTAATAATAAAAATGTGTTCTCCAAATACTATTACCGTCTGTTTCAACTCCGTTTCCTTTTTCCTGAACTCCTCACACCTGTATAAAAAGGGTTCAGTGAGACTTATTCAACAACACAAGTAAACGAGAAGCCCAGGCAACGTAAGCAAAGTATGGACCTTGGTGTATGTAAGATTAGGAGAAACTAAAACAATATTAGGTTTAATCCGTGTGTCTAAACTACACAACGGGGGTCATTATTTAGAATAGGCACCATAAAGGTGCAATAAATATAAAATATCATAGGAATATCCTATTTTCCTATTTACATGATTACTTAACAGTGTACCTTGTTAACATTGTATGCCAGAATTTTAGAAATCTAAACATTGGCCATTATGTCAATTACGAATCAACCCTCAAAAGTTTCAGCCATAGGGTGAATACATGAATTTTTTATATTATATTTCAAATACGACCCCTGACGCAAGATTGCTTGAAGTGTGGGTAATGCACAGACCAACCAATCTTGTGCACCTGAAACTTAACTTTTTTTATTGGAGCAATGACGGTAACTAGGATTTGATTTTAGACAACTTAGTTATAGAGGCTCTGATAATACAATATCATGAACCAACTATCAAAAAGCATAAGCTGTTGCAAACACAGAAATGGCTTTATGTTACATTTCTAACAATGTCAAAGTTATAATAAGGATTAATTAATATAGGTATAGTGAGTTAATAAATTAGTTAGTTAGCAGAATAATAGTAGGTTGGTGGCTAAATAAGACATTTGCCTATAAATAGGAAGATGTCTAAAGGCATAGGAAGATGTCTAAAGGCTTTAGGTTGGTGGCTAAAGGCTTAGGAGAGTCCAGGACGTCTAGAATGTTCTGGGATGTCTTGTCTAGCAGAGTTCTTTCTTTTTCTTCAATATAACACAAATATAAGTATCTTGATGAAGTATAATTTTTTTTATTAATGTGAGAATTTAGATTAATATCATATGGACGATATAAATATCCACTCGAACAATGGATATTACCAGAAAATGTCTAATTAAGCTATTGGCTAGTGTAGGGACATTTATTATGTATACCAGTGTCAGTGGATTCTACCTACCCCTAATACATGTAAAAATTTATTAAAAAGAATAATACGACTAGGAGAGCTGGAGAGGATAAGATTACTAACACAATAGAAAACCAAGATAAAACAATCCCAGCCTCAAAATTACACTCCTTCAACCCATTATAGATGCAAGTAAAAACAACAACTCAATAAGCTTTTTGTTGATATATAGCATACCACATTAAGAGCAGGGAAGGAGATTGATCAACCGTTTTACATTGAAGGACAGGTATAGCTTGTCAAGAAATATAATAATGATGAGAAGATAAATATTTGTTTGTGCATACAATTTGAAAAGATACTTACTTCATGAAAAGTTGTATGTTTTCTTCACAGATTTTATTTTTATCAACAGCTACAGGCCCTGGAGTTCCTGTCGATGTAGCCTGTTGATACAAACAATACATGCTCATGAGTCCCAAAAAGTAGCATACTTACACTCAACAAAATAAGAACACTTTGTTCAAAGGCTGCATTAAAAGTATTGTGTTTTGGTAGAGAACCGTGGTTTATATAGCCAGTTACAAGATCAAATAAACCACAGTTTGGCCTATTGAACAAAAGTTGTTGTACAGAGTGCTATATTTTATCACCTTGTAATTCCTTAAGTGCCCTGTTAAAAGGACAATAAATAGATGCATACACAACAAGGAAAAACACAAAAGGAACTGAAGACTCTTGCTGAGGTTATAATCAGCACTATGGCATAAGAGAATAAGAGATGCTTGCAACTGAAATGTCATCTTTCACACAATCGAAATGTCGGGCATGACAAATGTAAGCCTATGTTTACAATTTTCAATTTCTGTTTTAAATTTTGATTACAAAAATGTCACATTATTTTCACTTTGTTTTGTGTTTTCAATATTTTGTACAAGAAAGAAACAGTGAAATTAACTTCTTACTGTTTTCAACATTCCTAGTAAATTTAAAACGAGTTGGCATTTTGTAAAAATTTTGGAAAGAAATCAAAAGAAAAAATGGAAACCAATTAAGCCCTAGTTTCTAAGTAGATTTTTTTGTTGCAATCCATGGATATAAAATAAGACTTCCTTCAGGCTTCATGTTAGGTTCATGTGGAAGCCAAATCTTAAATATTCACAAGTGATTGACACAATTCCCCTAAATCTTGACTGGGTGCCACTAGAAACCAAAGTTAGTAAGGAATTATGTATTTAGGGGAATTGTGTAAGCCAAATCTTGTGGAAGCCACTAGAAACCACAGTTCATGTGGAAGCCAAATCTTAAATATTCACAAGTGCAAACCATTCTGCTCTACACGTATTCATTTAAGACAGGAGTTAGAAACTGAATGTCAGAATTCTTTTCAAGCAGGTATAAGCCATTGCAAATGTGACTAAAAACATCATTATACCCGGTAATGCTAATCAACCAACTTAGTAAGGAATTATGGATAGGATTTTATAAGGGGAAAAAGGCATTGGTGAAGGAAAGGACAATGTACAGAAGAAGTGGCAATACAGAAGGGGTTCCTTTGTAGTGTGGATATAACTGATTGTTTCTTTACAGGGAAAAAAATATTGTTTGAAGTTCAATGATCTAACTCGAATAATTTTGCTACATTCAGCAAGGTAAAACCATTCAACATAATTAGTCACATGAAAATCAATTATAAAAGAGAACCACTGATTTTCAAGAAAGTCCATCCATTTTCCGGTGCATAAATACTAAAGTCATATCCTGATAGAACTCAGAATTTCTGAGGTAGATTATTATTGAATATGAAAGAAAAAGATAAGCACAAGGCTCTATAATGGAAAATACTCCAGAGTCTGTGACTCCTTACCAGAGAGATATTCTCTCCTAACCTAATTCTCACCAGCAAACATGCCTCCTTTCTCCTGCTCTCCTCCCTCCTTATATAACCCGTATTAACCTAAAATAACCTAGCTGCCACATAGGCTACAGATATTTATTTTTAATATATAAAATAACACTAATACTAATTATCTCTAATAACCCCATCCCACTAATCAAGGAAATACCCCCTAATAAACTGAATCCCACTAATCAAGGGAATCATGCCAGCCCCACTCATTAATCCTCATATCTGGTGTCCTATCATGTCCATACGCAATCTACTGTGTTTCTCTGCCAACAAGTGCAACCTTGAACCAACTAACCGGCCTCTATAGTACATGTTGATTGTGTTCCACATTTTCAAAACCCATGATCCTGACTACTCTGAACTATCATCTACAACTCTAACATGTAAGAATGTGCTATTCCCTATAGTTCGTATCTATTTGTGTTCAATGAGCTATAAAAAACAATATATTTCATTCCACATACAGCAGCAATTACGATTCCAGGCGGTACATCAGATAAATATGGCCTTTGGCAGAATACATCAACTACTTACACCCGCAATTGTCTGATCTATGTACAGATCATCTTGATGCACATTCTGTGTATTAGTGGAGCGCCCAGCTGATTGTCGAATCTGCGTTTCTTTTTGCACATTTTGTGATTTGAAATTAAGAGGCTGATATCCAACTAAGTGACAGTGACCTTTCCTGTCTAGTCCAGAACAGAATTCACCAAATCAAACAATGCCAATATTGATATTCTGGAAAATATGTATCAGGAACAAAAATTTAGGCAATTTCCAAAAAACCACATAGCAGTGAATAATGCTTCCATAAATCTACATTAACTCTTTAGGGCCCATTTGTTTAAGCTTTAAAAAAAGCGAATCTAACGTTATGTATAAAAGTGACTTATTTTTTTAGAGATTATATGCAAAACTGGGACTATTTTTTCTTTGGTTTCATTTATAATAAAAAGTACTTTATATTTTAAAAGTTAGTTATAATTTCAATTTTTCAGAAGCTACACAGAGTAGCTTCTCAAAAAAAATTGAAATCTTTTTTTTCAAAAGTTTAAACACATCACAAAAATTTTAACATGATCATTTTTTTCAAAATAAGTGATATTTTATTAAAATATGTGAAATATATGGGCTTTAATTTACATCATAGTAAATTATATTGGTACTTATGTTTGAGTTATCCCCGCTGAAGGAGTATAAATAAGGATGTACGATGGCAAATATAATCCACTTCAATCCATGGCCAAGTTACCACATGATTTTCAAGGGGGCCTATTGTGAAGCAAAGTAGCTAACTATTATTGAAGTGAATACAGCTTCTTCCACAGTTATTTTTTTTTTTTTGGGTCTTTTGGCCACCGGTCTCCACGGGGGAAAGGGGCCCCACGTGACTAATCCTTCCGCAGTTATTTACTTCCATTGAAGTTGAACTAAGTAAATTAACAGAAAAAATTTCTGATGAAATCAGAGTGAACCTTATAAACTGGTTATCCAACACATGAACAGCCATTAAATAAAACAGCTTATTGAAGGGTATGAGTGAATAGATGAATTAAGAAATTATAAAATTCCAAGAACATTAGAAGAAAATTAAAATCTAAGTATATTCACATGATCATTTATATAATAAAATTAGAATCAAACTCTGAAACTAGTTTGGCAACACACCCTGTTTGGGAAAACAACTTAATTAAGGGCTTATGGTCATAAACGACCATAAGTGCTTATTCATAAGCAATTTGAAAATAAGCTATATATAAGCATAAGCTCTTTTTCATAAGCTATCCGGAGTAGCTTATGAAAATAAGCTCAAAACAGCTTATGGTAGGCCATAAGCTGTTTGCATAAGCTCTCCCAAACACTTGCACAAGCGCTTAAAATAAGCTCTCCCAAACGGGGTCAAAGTCCCACGCCATAAAACTTATTGAAGGGTGTAATCGTGTGAGTGAATTAAATAAATATTAAAGAACAAGAAATCTATAATATTTCATTATGGAAGCATTATGCAATATCAAACACTACATATTATAAAATTTAACACTGAAGTGTACATCTTCATAGAAACAGAAAAACCTTAACATAGAACAAAATAAAAATAACTGTTCAAGATCAACAATGCAACTCAAACTTACCAGTAATCATTCACCATCTGTTTCAGCTTGGTTTCCAACCTTACAAAAAGCAATGATCTCTCGAAGTCTTGCTTGTCATGTGCAGGTTCTATAAAGTTGGCCTCAAGAACTCCTAAATATGTAATTGTAAATTAGAAGACAGAGAAATTTCGAAGTGCTTGCATAGAGAACTGAACAGGGAAGGATAGGAAAATACCGACAACACCACTCCCTCTTGATGAACCATCAGGATTAACTTTCCAAAAGGGCTGCATCCTCACAAAAAGGTTAACCACGTGAGTATCAGAAGTTTAAGCAAATAGTGCATCAACAAAAAAAATTCAATTATAATTATATTTTTACCAATAAAGCATTGCAAAGTTCCTTAAACTTCCATGTTTCAATTTACATTTTGAATATGAAAGCTTATTCAATATATATGAGATTTGGGAGCATTAAAAAGAGTCAAACTGACGAAATAGTGAGTTTTAATGACTCAGAAGATGCTCTATTGAATACACTTGATGTAAAAATTATTCGAATCTCAATATAAGCTAATGAGCTAATTACCATAAATAGAGGTGTATCTGAAATGTATTTCTCGCGTGTATTATTCACAATATTAAACAGATAAATATAAGAAACAACGGCTGAAAAAGATTCCAAACATTAGGATTAATAAATTGTACACGGAAAATATGCCTAATTAACTGTGGTAAGCTTATCAAGAATACAGGGAAAAATCAGTTACAATGAATGTTTTAAAAACCGAAATGGTCAATCAACAGGTAAAGGTACTGAGTTGACGGTTTATGGTTGAATTGTGGTTGAACAATAGTCAAACTTCTTATATCTTCAATATTATATATTATATAAAGCAATCAATTAATATAAAGTGTTAAGAAACTGCTCAATTAAATTTCAAATTGATATAATATGATCATAAATATTAAGATAAAACGAAGATGCTTGAAAAACTGACCAAGATAAATGTAATTGAGATAAGACATTTCAAGCTCCGAAAACATACCTTGATTAGGCGATTTTTGTGGTATACATTAAATCCAGCAACATTAAGATTAGGAGCCTCCTTTATAAATCCGATGGTTGTATCCACCATAGCCTAAAGAAGACCAAAGTCATATCGTGAAAATGTAGAAAACAAAATTGTTTTGTTAACAAGTTAAATGTTAACAGGGTGATACGGTACTAAACAAAAATAATAAGTTTCATTTACAATTTTATATATGTAATTACTATGCATTTATGTCACCTAGCATGTATATTATCCTTTGTTGTGTAATTCAAACACACAGATTCATTCTATGTCTCCCGTTTCTCTCCCTCTCTCAAAATGGTATCAAAGGCTAATGAGATGCAACCCTAATCCATGATTCCCAGCGGACCTATTGTCCGTGTAAGCTTTTTTTCCTGAAACCGTGTTCCAAGTCACAGCACTCAATTAGAGCAATAGTTCTTGTTGCCATAAATGAAGCAACACTTGTACATGAGTACCAGTAATAAAATGTGAAATATTTCACTCATAGATTCTCTTCCAATTCTAGGCTTTCTCATACTTCCTCAGTTTGTTCCCAACAGGGACAATGCAAATCTTGGAGGTTTTGCTCCTCCCAACCCTTTCATCACATCAAAATTGCCTACCTCTCTTTCTCCTCCTGTGTACATGCCACTAATCAGATCTTTTCGCCTTCTATCTGTGCCAACTTATCATTTCATTTGTGCTCACTCCTATTGCATGACTACTCTCCAAAATTCCCATTGTTAGAATTTGAGCTGGACCTACCTAACTCAATCCCCAAAGCTTTCTCGTAATGAGGGTTTGCCAAAATCTTTATAAGGACTATTTTGATCATATTTTTAGTCGATACGAAATCATAACACACCCCACTCAAGCCCAAGATTAGACATCTGGCGAGGAATTTGTAGGAATTACGGCTGGAGTTTACACAAGATGGATGGTCACTATGAAGGCATGTAAGGGTTTGCAATGATGGCCAGATTTTTGGTTAAATCAAGGATAGACTTTGATATCATGTTAGAATTTAGACTAAGCCTAACTCAACTCCATAAACTATCTCGTAAGGTGAGGATTGCCAAAAATCCTTATAAGGACAACTTTCATATTATTAGTCATTGTGGGATCTTACCAGGGTTGTCAATAGCGCGCGATCGCGGCGCTATCGCGGCGTCGCGGAGGCTGGGCGCGACGGCAGGGGGTGTAGCGGCGCGGAAATCGCGTGGCGGCAGTAGCGGCGCGATCGCGGCCAAAAATCGGATCTGGTGCGGCGTAATAGCGGCGCGATGAAGAAAGAGGGGTAAAAACCCTAAAGTTCTGGGCGAAAACCCCAAAATGCCCCAGGATTTAAATATTATTTTAACTTTTTAAAGGGCATTTTGGGGTTTTCAATCCTTTAATGAAACGCAGTGTTTCAAGGGAGGCCTGCTGTTCATGGTGAAAACCCCAAAATGCCCCCATATTTAAACTCAGTTTCAAACTTTTCAAGGGTATTCTGGGGTTTTCACGTGTTTAATTGAAACACAGCGTTTTGGGTCATCTTCAACCTGCGTTCTCCTCTGTTTAACCTCTGTTTTTCCCCCACGAAAACAGAGCTGCTCCTCCTTCCTCCTCCTCCTTCCTCCTTCCTCCTCCTCCTCCTTCCTCCTCCTCCTTCAGTGTAGCGGCCGTAGCGCTACACGCTACAGCGCTATTGCGGTTTTGGGGGTCGCCGCTACGCGACGCTATCCGCCATTAACAACACTGGATCTTACACCCATCTCACCCTCCCTACACATGACACATTCTACTGCTCTCTTCATCCTTCTCTCCTATACTATAATATTAGGAGGCTTATCACTGGAACAATCACAAAAGAAAAAATTTATTGGCAAATGAAACCTTCACAAATTACTCATTTGAAATGATCTTTAATTTATGCAGAACAAGTAGCAATTTCCATGGTAGTTCTATGTAAAATTGCTCTAAATGCTTTTACAATAATACTCTCATATCATGGATCTAACCTCATTTGATGCCACAGCTTGCTGGGGCCTGTATCTAATTACTTCTGAGTGTATTAATTCGTCTGCAATGTTAAACTGGTCCACAAGTTTTCCCCTTAGAATGATTTTAAAGTTAGAAAATTTTCTGAGGTACAACATTGACACATATGCCTGAAAAGTATAAAGGGATAATCAGATTCACATAGTGATGAACTCAAGAATCAACTACTGTATTATTGAGAAAACAGAGTATCAACTCTCAAGAATTGAGGTTGAACTCGAGATTACAACGATGGAAACTGGAATGCAACACAAACCCTAGCCTCTGGAATTCGAGATCCAGAATCTCCCAAATCCTAACCAACTCGATAACTGCCTCAACTGAATGACCCAATCCCTATTTATACTAATTGCTAGCTGTCTAACAGAATTGTATTGCTGACATCAGCATAACAGCTAAGCAGCTATATTAGAAGTAACCTTCTAAGGCTTACTTCCCTTATGTTTCCTAGTATATACCTTTGTAAACCTAGACTTAAGTATTTTAGGGATAGAACTATCATCAATACCCCCCCCCCAGAAGTACCACCTTGTCCTCAAGGGGAAAGGTGGGAAAAGCTTCATGAATCTTCTCAGCTGATTCCCAGCTATTCTCACAAGCAGGAAGGGACTGCCACTGAATAAGCACTTCCACAACTCCCTGGGTCAATTCTCTGACAGCAAGCACTTCCTCCGGTTCAACCAGCAGCTCATGGTCCTCGGTCAAAACAGAAGGCAAGTCCTGAACTTGGAAACCAGTACCAATTGCTTTCTTGAGTAAGGAGACATGGAAAACTGGATGTATGCGACTGGTAGGAGGCAAATCCAATCTATAAGCAACAGTACCAATCCTAGCAGCCACAGGAAAAGGGCCATAAAACCTAGGACTGAGCTTCTCATTAAGCTTCTTAGCTAGGGATCTTCTTCTATAGGGCTGAAGCTTGAGATAAACCAAGTCCCCCACTTGATATTCAACATCCCTCCTTGATTTGTTAGCATATTTCCTCATCATGTCTTGGGACTTCAAAAGATTAGCTCTCAAATCCCCTAATAGTTCATCCCTGTCTGCTTGTAACACATTCACAGCCTCCAACTTAGAAGGAATTGTAGTGCCATGGAGTAGCAAAGGAGGGTCCCTCCCATAAAGAGCCTGAAAGGGAGACATTTTTGTAGATCTATTGTAGTTGCTATTAAACCAAAACTCAGCCCAAGGTAAGCAAGTAACCCACTGTTTTGGTCTAGAGCCAGTCAAGCATCTAAGATAAACTTCAAGGCATCTATTCACAACTTCTGTCTGGCCATCAGTTTGGGGATGATAGGCAGAGCTATACTTCAGTTTAGTCCCTGAAAGTCTGAACAATTCTTTCCAGAAGCTACTCAGGAAAACTGAATCCCTATTAGAAACAATAGTATTAGGAAAACCATGAAGTCTCACCACTTCTTGTAAGAAGGCAGCAGCTACATCAGGAGCTGTGTAGGGGTGACTGAGAGGAACAAAATGTGCATACTTTGTCAACCTATCCACCACCACTAAGATAGTGTCCTTCCCTTTAGACTTAGGAAGCCCACCAATGAAGTCCATGGACACATCAGTCCACACTTGAGTGGGAATAGGCAAGGGTTGAAGTAATCCTGCAGGAGACAAGTTATCAACCTTGTTCTGCTGACAAACTTCACATTGAGCCACAAAATCCCTGATGTCCCCCTTCATTCCCTCCCAATAAACCACTGCAGCCAACCTCCTATAAGTTCTGAAAAAACCAGAATGTCCTCCAACCAAAGAAGCATGGAATTCCTTGCACAAGATAGGAATCTTGTTAGAAAGTTTAGGAAAAACCAACTTGCCTTTGTAATACAATCTGTGGTCTCTCAAGGTGTATCCCCTATGAGAATCAGGATCCACAATCAAATCCTGCATAATAGCCTGTAATTTATCATCGTGCATGAGTTCAGCTTGCCATTCCTCTAGATCATTAACCTTAATGACTGATAGTGCGCAATAAGAACTTCTCCTGGACATTGCATCTGCTGCTGAATTGTCCTTCCCAGGCTTGTATTGAATCTCAAAATCATAACCAGCCAGTTTGGAAATCCATTTAAACTGTTCCTCCCCCAGCACTTGTTGTTCAGTAAGGAACTTAAGACTCTTTTGATCAGTTCTGATTATAAAATGCCTACCCATGAGATAATGCCTCCATCTCTGAACAGCTCTCACCACAGCCATCAATTCTCTCACATAAACTGACTTGGCCTGACTCCTATCAGATAAGGTTGCACTCCAAAAAGCCAAAGGTTTGCCTTCTTGAGATAAAACTGCCCCTAATCCAGTTCCAGATGCATCAGTTTCCAGGACAAATACCTTGGAAAAATCTGGAACAGCAAGGGAAGGTAATTCAGTGAGAGCTTGCTTCAAGGCTTCAAAAGCCTTTTGTGGTTCTGCTCCCCATAAGAAGCTGTCTTTCTTGAGTAACTGAGTCAATGGCCTGGCAATTTTGCCATAATCCCTTACAAATCTCCTGTAATATCCAGTGAGTCCTAGGAAGCCTCTTAAACTCTTCAAATCCTTAGGCACTGGCCACATCCACATTGCCTCAAGTTTCTTTGGGTCAGCAGCTACTGTTCCAGCAGAGAGTATATGGCCCAAATACTCAATTTGTTGCCAGCCAAACACACTTTTCTTTCCATTGATCTTTAGATCTTGCTGCTCCATCAATTGTAGTACTTGAGTGAGGTGAAAAACATGTTCTTCCATAGTGAGGCTGTAAACCAATATGTCATCGAAGAAGACCAAAGCATACTTCCTTAAGACTGGCCTCAGAACCTCATTCATTAGTGCTTGGAAAGTGGAAGGAGCATTAGTAAGTCCAAAAGGCATTACTATGAATTCATAATGCCCTTCATGAGTCCTAAATGCTGTCTTCTCTACATCCTCAGCCTTCATCATGATTTGGTGGTAACCAGATTTCAGGTCTATCTTGGAAAACACCTTAGCTGGGCCAATCTCATCCAACAGCTCATCTATCACAGGAATAGGAAATTTATTGGGCACTGTCACCTTATTTAATGCCCTGTAATCCACACAAAATCTCCAGCTTCCATCTTTCTTCCGAACCAAGATCACCGGGCTGGAATAAGGACTAATGCTAGGCCTTATTATGCCTGCATTCAACATCTCAGCTACAAGCTTTTCTATCTCATTCTTTTGATAATGGGGATATCTATAAGGCCTGATATTAGGAATTTGAGCCCCCTCCTTCAGGTGTATGGCATGATCATGCCTTCTATTAGGAGGTAACTCTGTAGGAGAGGCAAACAAAGTAGGGAATTGCCGCAAAACTGTCTTTAATTCAGCTGGTGTCTCCTCAGCAACTGCTTCTTCTTTCTCTAGCAGCTGGTAATGTAACATATATCCCTCCCCTTGCTGCTGTATTGTTTTGACAAAAGAGTTCATGGATACCTTTTTCTTCAAAAGCTCAGGTTCCCCTCTTAACTTCACTTTCTGGTTTCCTAACTTGAATTGCAGGGTGAGCTTCTCAAAGTTGGCCTTAATATCTCCCAACCCAGCGAGCCATTCCAGCCCCAGAACCACATCTACTCCTTTCAAATCAAAAAGATAGAAGTCCTGTACCACTTCTATGCCTTGTATCTGAATTCTTACCTGTTTGCAAACTCCTTTTCCCTCCACCTTATGCCCATCCCCAACCTCTACAGTGTATGTGGAAGTAGTTGTGACAACAAGTCCCAATTTCCTAGCCATAGCTCCTGAAATGAAGTTATGAGTTGCCCCACAATCTACAAGAACTATAATTCTGGTTCCCAACAACCCTCCCCACACCTTGAGGGACTTTCTTGTGGAAATTCCCTGTATACTGAGCAATGAGAGACGCTTGTACTCCAACACTTCTTCTGAATTTTCGAGCAACAACTCATATTCCTCCATATCAGCTCCCTCTTCCTCCTCAGCCAGCAACATGACTCTAAATTGCATGTTTTTGCACACATGATTCTGACCAAACTTCTCCTCACACCTGAAACATTCTCCTTTCCTAATCTTTTCCCTCATCTCCTCACTTGTTAGCCTCCTAAATGGGTTGCCTCTAGGTGTTTTATTAACAGACTTGTCATTAACACTTCCACTAGAGGAATTTGATCCCTGTGTTACTGAATTTCCTCCACTCTTCACACCAGATTCAACTGTAACAGTTTTATGATAAGTTGAAGGTTTAAAATTGGACTTGTAGGAGTTATTATACCTGGCAGAACCATTGGTTCCAGCTTTGCTCACTGCCATATTCTTCTTTTCCACCATCAAAGCCTTCCTTACCATAGCAGCTAGTGTGTCAGGTTCATAGAGCTTGATTTCTGCTGAAATCTCCTCCTTTAAGCCATTGACAAATATGTCCATGAAGTTTTCTTCACCCACTCCTCTCAGCATTCCTGCAAACCTTTCAAACTGCTCCACAAACTCCTCTACACTCCCTTCTTGCTTGAGTGCCAAGATTGCTGCAAAAGGATTTGAAGCTGCTGCAAGTTGGAACCTGGCTAGCAGTGCTTCCTTGAACTTGTCCCAAGTTGTGGCAGTGTTGCTGGTTTCCCACCATTGATACCAGCTAAGTGCTTTTCCATCCAATGCAACCATAATTGCTTGGACCTTTTCTTCTTCAGTAGCTCCCTTAAGCTTGAAGTACCTTTCCAATTTCTGAATCCAACTATAGGCATCTTCATCTCCTTGGAAAACTGGAATCTCCAATTTCCTCCATCGCTCAGTGTGAGAAACCTCAGAACGCAACTCATTCACTGTATCTCCTTGAACATCACCTTCACTCTCTGTTCCTTCGATCGTTTTCTCCTCCCCTGTTCTGCGATGAAATTTCCCTGTGCGTTCTTCGCTCCCTTTCTCACCGTCACTCTTCGCAGCAAGATTCTCCACAATCTTCTCCAATGCGCGAAACCGCTCCTCAGTTCTTTCGCGCTCAATCGCGCGCTCCCGGCGCTCTTCCTCTCGAATTCGACGATCCTCTTCTCTGTCGCGACTCATCAACTCGATGAGTCTCTCGATTGCATCAACACGAGACTCCATTATACTAGCAACCATAGAATGGTACCACAGCTCCTGGATGGAGCTCTGATACCAACAATGATGAACTCAAGAATCAACTACTGTATTATTGAGAAAACAGAGTATCAACTCTCAAGAATTGAGGTTGAACTCGAGATTACAACGATGGAAACTGGAATGCAACACAAACCCTAGCCTCTGGAATTCGAGATCCAGAATCTCCCAAATCCTAACCAACTCGATAACTGCCTCAACTGAATGACCCAATCCCTATTTATACTAATTGCTAGCTGTCTAACAGAATTGTATTGCTGACATCAGCATAACAGCTAAGCAGCTATATTAGAAGTAACCTTCTAAGGCTTACTTCCCTTATGTTTCCTAGTATATACCTTTGTAAACCTAGACTTAGGTATTTTAGGGATAGAACTATCATCACATAGTAAATATTAGAAATTGATGACATTAAATATAATTGAAATTCCAAGTGTTAACTCTTACCCTTAAAGAATGACGTATGCGGTAAGAAATATGTGACTGAAGCTGAACAGTTTTCTTGCTCAACTTTTTCTCATCTCCATGGTTGGTCTCATCTCTCAGCATGATATCCTGTGCAGAACAAAGTAGATCATGACTGCTATCCAAATAGTGAATGATATCAAGCTAGTGAAAATTTATAGAAACAGCACTCCAAGCACAGATATGCACTTACAAACCCAGAGGCAGTTGCTCAGACTATCAGAGTGAACTGTTAGTTTAGGCTGAATATCTGACTTCTATCATATTTATTCAACTTTAGTTAGATATGTTGTTGTTGAAATTAGACTTAGTTAGATTTGCTATATCTTTGCAAAATCCAAATCCCAAAAATAAGGGATTGAATTTGACTTTTTGGGAATGATTTCCCTTGCTATGTAAATAAATATGTAAAAGCCATCTGAGGACATATTCCGGTGTTGAAAAATAACATCGCCATTGAGTCCAGAGGCCTCCAATCGGTCATTCTCTGAAGCGTCGCTTCCAACCGCGTCAGCGCAGATTTGTCACCACGTTAGCACGTATAAACCACAAGCCACCCTCTAAGCTGCTGTTGCCAACAGCGCTTATCGGTTGGAAGCGTGGCATCTTCAAAGATGAAGATGCATTGGAGATGCAATAAAATTCAATGCAACTACTGAAAGGTAACAATGGGAGGGGTTTATCGCTTGAAACATCATTTGGCTGGCTCACAAAGAGATGTTGGATCTTGCAAAGCAGTTAGTGATGAAGGGAAGAAGGAAATGGAGGCAGCTGTTAAACATGGTTTATCTAATGAAGAAATCAGATATAATTATTGAGAAGGGTGGTGAAGAAGTTGGTGAAAAAGGAAAGAGCAAAGAAGTGGTCGGTGTTGGTGGTGGCATTAAAAGCACGTTGAAGAGAAAGTTAATTAGCATTCACACCACTATAGACAACATATTTAAGAAGGGTTCGACTTGAAAGATGAATCATGCCAAGCCATTATAATAATAATTTACAACAATGTCACAACATTAAATGAGACCAGGAGTGATAAATACAGTGTTGTGTGATTCATTCGCATGACAAGGCTAGGATTCAAGCCACTTTCATACCATTAAATCAGAGTGAAGTTATTGAGGGAAGAGATAAAATTGACAAAGGAGATATTAGAAGATCACAAGGCTGAACGGAAGAGAATGGGGTGCACCATACTGAAAGATGGGTGGATTGACAAAAGGAGGAGGAGGACATATTGAATTTCTTGGTGAATAGACCAAAGGGGGCAGTCTTTTCAAAGTCTATTGATGCATCCCACATTTCCAAAATGGGTGAGAAGTGTTTAAGATGATGGATGAAATTGTGGAAGAGGTTGGAGAAGAAAATGTTGTGCAAATTGTGACGGACAATGCAGTAAATTACAAGCCTGTTGGGGAAACGTTCATGGAGAAAAGGCAAAAGCCGTATTGGACGCCTTGTGCAGCAGACTGCATTGATTTGTGGAACAAAATGTTGTGCAAATTGTGACAGACAATGCAGTAAGTTACAAAGCTGCTGGGGAGAAGTTGATGGAGAAAAGGCAAGGGTTGATGAATAGGCCAAAGGGGATAGGCTTTTTAAAGTTTATTGATGCATCACACACTCCCAAAACGACTGAAAAGAAGTATTTAAGATGATGGATGAAGTTGTATTAGACACCTTGTGCAGCACACTACATTGATTTGATGTTGGAGAACATTGAGAAAAAGATTCCCATTCATGGATAGACAATTCCAAAACAAAGAGAATTACTTTCAATATCTATTCAAGGACCTCTCTCATCCGTCATCACACAAAAGAGAGAGAGATTTAATTAGTCCAGGGTCAAGGCTTTATTAAAATCCTATTTAGTTAAAAAAAAAAAAAAAAAAACTAGGCTCAAGCCATTCAAAAAGTCTTGTAAGGCTAAAACGTCCAGCCTAAGTAAATATAATTTATCATTGCTATTATTGCTAAGTTATACTTTTATCATAATATCTTGGCATTATATACTTATTGGCATTATAAACAGGTTACCTATATAATGATTTCAGCATATAACTCTATCTAGGGATAGCCTAAGGATGACCTATTTAAATACTTCACTCTGAAGCGGGATTTTAAATTGGCTTTCAGGCATTTAGAAACCCAACAGAATCTAGCTTACTTCTTTCCATACCTATAAGCTTAGCTTAAAATCTTGATGGCCTATTTCTAGATAGTTCTGTTTTGATATACTTTAACTCGTTAGTTAGCTCGTAAGTCTGCTGGCATATCTAAAAGGAGTTTAGTTAGTAACTTAAATGTCTTATTATGAAATAGGCCTTTAAATGGGCTACCAGCCATATCAGGCTTTCAAATAAGATCAGGTCAAGCCTAAAAGAAGCCTGCTTAGGCCTTACTATTATAAGTAGGTCAGACCTATTTACGCAAAGTCCAGTCTAGCTATAGGCCTTAAAATTTATAAGTCAGACTTATTTATGCAAAGTCTAGCCTAGTGTATTCCCATCCCCAGGGAGAGTAGTTGACGATGTGGTTTTGGACAAAGAGTTTTGGAAGGATGTTGTCACTTGTTTGAATTTGAAGGGTGCATGTCCTTTGATGAAAGTGCATCGTTTGGTTGAGTCAGATGAGAAGCCAGGAGTTTATTTATGAGGTAATGGACCAATGTAAGGAGAAGATACAAAGTGCCTTCGATGGCGGCAAGAAAAGGTAACTAACAACTTTAGCTTTAATAGAGTTTAAATTTTTTGTTGTTTTTAATTATACGGAAACTGGAAACTAATTCAGTTTATTTCATTCTTTAATTATGAACCCCTATTTAATATTAATGATGAGAGATAGGACAAATAGCTCCACAGACCTTTGCATGTTGTGGGCTATTATCTTAAGTCTTAACCCCCAATTACAGTATAGTCTTGGATTTATGTATGATCTTGAATCAATACTACATCATAAAGAAGTCAAACCATTGAAACACAAGTATCAGTACTACTGTACTAGAGATGATAAAATCTAACATGGTCTAATAATTCCTGAACCGGAGGTAGGTAAAAAAGGAACTCAATGTCATTTTCTAATGAATGATACATAGGACGTTTACAACATATACAGGTTGCATCTAATCTATCCTAATTAAGGAATCACTCACAAGGAAATAAATCTGCCATAATTGCGGAAAATTATGGAAACAAATTTGTAAGTACAAAAACAAAAGAGCCAAATCCTAATATTACGAGTAGTAGTAGTAGTAGAATTTATGTTAGTATTAGTATGCAACAGTAGTGCTCCCAGTAACTCAAAATATTAGTAAATATATGCAAGTGTTTTGCAATTTCAAAGCGCCATAACAATATAACATTATCAAGAACCTCCTTTATTTTCCTCCTTCCTTACCTTTATTTTGGAACATTCCACCTAACTATACAAACCTTGCAATCTAAACACACACTAAAAAATATATATTTGAATATTTCCCTTCAATGAAGAATATTACAAAATGCATTTCCAAAACAAACCTGTCAATGAAAATGTTCACGTAGCAATGAAGAAAAATACAACATACCTCAGCATCATCATCAAAACTCAACTCATATATTCCTTCATCATTCAACCATAAATTGTATATTAAAATCTTGGTTCCATGTGATCCTATATCATCAAACTGAAAAGTATAAACAAACTAATCAGTTTTAGTCCACAACTTGCAAATTTTATGAATGCAGAAACGAGCTACCATTGGCTCTACTACAATTAATTTATTGATACATCATTTCAAGGTGGTTCATATGCTAGTGTTTTAGGTGGTGGAATAACATATGGCATTATACAAGAACAATTTAGAGGTAAAAAATCTACTTGTAGATTTAATATATGATTAGTATTATGGCATAAGACTAATTCATGTATCCAACCCCACCTAGTGGAAACGGTCACGGTGATGATGATCTTAATAAGAAAACTCCACCGAAACATAAAAACTTTCTGTAGCTGTCTAGAAAACTAATTCATAAACAATGAATGAGTGCATAATTTAGACAATTTATGCGATAAAGGATAACGTTCATGGCCTCATGGGTATGAAAAAGCAATTCATAACTTTTGATAAACATTTAGCCTTAGAGCATCTCCAATGCTAGTTCTTATTTCTTAGTTCTTAGCACTATTCATGTGGGCCCGTACTGCCACATGTGCTCAAGCAACTCTATGCACATTTTGCTCCAACCATGAGTTCTTAGTTCTTAGTTCTTAGCACTATTCATTTGGTCCCACAATATCATTATAGCAGTAATATTTTTTACTTTCATATAATTTTGATTTAAATTTAAATGTTAATTCAATATCTAAATTAAATGAATTGATGAATAAGAGAGAGAAAATTAACTTTTCATGCTAAGAACTCAAAAAGTAAAACATCTTATATAAGAACCTAGTTCTTATTTTTAAGAACTAAGAACTCCACGTCATCTCCTCCAATGGTTAAGAACTCAGTTCTTAGTTCTTAACTCAAAAATAAGAACTAAGAACCTTGCATTGGAGATGCTCTTAAAGGAACCTTCCACTTTCTCTATCTTCTCACATTTGTGCAATTCATCTCATAGCACAGCTCAACAGATCAATTAGCCTCAGTGACACAATAACACTTCTCAGGGTTAGGCCTAACTCTACCCCAAAAGCTAGCTTAGGAGCGAGGGTTGCTCTACCCTTCATAAGTATTATTTTGGCCACCTCTCTAGTCAATGCGGGACTTCTCAACACACCCTCTCACACCCCTGGCTGGACATTTGGAGAGTGGAATTTGCAGGAATGAACATTCACGGGTACCCCATATAATTATAGTCTCCAATAAACAGATCTAGGATAAGCTATGATACCATTATAATTTGGGTTATGCTTAAATCTACCCCAAAAGCTAGCTTAGGAGTGAGGGTTGTTGTACCCTTTATACGGACATTTTGACTATATCTCTAGTCAATATAGGACTTTTCCAACACTCTTCTCTAGAGGTACATAGCTACTTGAAATACTGGTAACATTTCATGGATAAACAGTAGGAACGAAATGAACCTGAAGCATGAGCTCCTCCTTTGATGAGAAGGGTGACCAATCAAGAATTGTTTTCAAGTTGTCTGACCAATCGTCCTGTGAGCTATAAATAATTGGCTCAGCCCAATGGGTAGATATGTCAAAATCTATCTGCATTGAAAGTGATACTGAATATATAAATTATATGAAAGCAGAAAACACTCACTGTAACATATTTGAACATTTGGGGAAGAAAATATTACCATTGGAACAATAACATCATCTTGCCCAGTTGTACGCAAAAATGTGTAGGATAGTAAACCCACACTTTGTGTTGCCCGGCTGAATGACATGAGTTTAGAGAACAATATCTTATCAACAATTAAGTTACAAATATTATTCCAAAAGACGAAGAATTTCACACATAAATAGATGATACAATTAGAGAAGAAGAAATGAATTGTAAAATTAATGAAATTGTATTATTGTTGTTCTGTTACAGTGTTAGGAGCAGGCTTGTCAATAGCACGCGAAAGCACCGCTTTCACGGTGTTGCGGTGCGGAGCCCCCCGCAACGGCGACGGTTGTCGCGGCACAGATAGCCATTGCCGCGGTCGCGAGCGATAACGCGACCTGAATCACAGCCATGGCAGCGCTATTTGGCAGCATAGGGATTAGGGTAGGAACAAAAGAGAAGAAGGTTCCAGAGAGTAAAAAATACCCTCAGAATTAAAATGTTATGGCTATTAATTGGGGGTATTTTTGGTTTCTCAGTAGTTGGAGGTACTTTGGGTTATTCAGTTCTATTAGTGGCAATATTTATGGTTGTTTGGGTTCTTATAACCCTAAAGAGACCCTGAAAGTCGAATTAAGACTTGTGCTGTCCACTTTCAACCTTTCTTTTCCCTTACTCCTGTGCACCACCACTGGTACCACCTTCCAGCAACATTCTGGCGTCTTCCAATGACTTATCCGGCGTCCTCCAACCTCCCTCCTCCCTCTTCCTCTTCTTCCTCCTCCTTCTTCCTCTTTCTTCTTCAGTGTAGCAGCCATCCCGCTACATGCTATAGCATTTTTGGGCCGGCCGCTATCCGGTATTGACAAGCCCGGTTCACAGAAGGGTTTATATAACCCTGTTGGAGTTTATGAAACAAGCTATCTAACTATAACAGAATCCTAACAGCTGGCAGCCAGGCACTAACCGTTTATAACTCATCAACTACTTGCTAATTGTGTACCGAGACTAAGCTAACTAACTCAATGCATGCTCTAACATTCCTCCCATAAACTCAAGGTGTTTTGAAAGAAAACAGAGTTTATCATGTAGAACATGAAACTGGGATTGAGAAAGAGCCATGGTCAGTATATTAGTGACTTGTTCAGTTGCTGGAATGTGGGAGACGAAGAGAGACTTGCCCATAACGTTTTCTCGGACAAAGAACACCTCAAGTTCCATGTGTTTTGTGCGAGAATGTAGAACAGGATTAGCACTAAGAGCAACTGTCCTTAGGTTGTCACAAAAAATAGCCGCAGAATCTAGCTGGATTAATGCAAGACTAGCCTACGAGCAACCACTTGTTGCTTTTCGGACCACCATGAAATGAGATTTGGTTCTAAGTACTTAGTAGAGGCAGGAACCAGAAGTTGAATGACAATCATCAGAATCAGAACCCCAATCCGCATCACAAAAGGCATGAATGGCTAAAGGCTTATTAGAAGAAGCAGGTTCTAAGAGCAAACCATACATGATCTATAGTGCCTTTAAGATCCCCCAGTATATATTTCACTGCCTTCCATTGATCAGCAAATGGATGAGCCATAAATTGGTTCACCTTATTGACACTAAAACCTATCTCAGGTCTGGAGATAGTTGCACACTTGAAGACCTCCAACGATGGAACGATATAAGCCAGGATCACCCACATAACCTGAGCCATGTTATTGAGTTTACAACCCCCAGGTAAAGGAGTTAAAATACTGTTAGATTCAGCCATGTTTTCTTTGAGGAGAAGAACAGAGATATACTTGGACTGATTTAGAGGAAGAGAGCCTCTTTACTTGAATACCCAGAAAATAGTCAAGTTTACCCAGTTATTTAAGTGCAAAGTGGCCATTAAGCTGACTGATCAGGCGTTGAACCAAGGAAAGAGGTTCCAGTAACTGTATTATCAATATAGATCAACAAATAGATGCAATTAGAACCTCTTTTGTAAACCATCAGCGGTTGCTAGAGATATCAGTGGCCAATACGTGGAAAGAAGCAACGATTTACTACTGGAACAGGATCAGCTCAATATCATGGGGGACTTTGGGAAATGAATAGTGGGTCAGGTCCAAATCTTTGTTTGTTTGCTCAAAAGTCATGTCCGAATAAAGAGACAGAATAGTCCAAAGGAGGAGACATAATAAGGATACTAAAAGAGAACCATACAGTTTGGACTTTTTGAGCCAAGCTCAACTCAATGAGAATAATTGTACAGCTCATGAGCTCTGAGATTGGTGGTTCATCTTCCTTTCAGACAAGGCATATTGCATGGTCCTGGTGCATAACCATGTGTTTTGGTGATTTCGTATGAGGACAGGGTGGCTGTTCAAGGGGTAGCCCCTTCCTTAGTCAGTAGCTTAGTTGGTTTAGGAACTAATGAGAGGGGAAATGTTATAAATAACAGTTAGATTCTTGATCTTTGGGATCAATGTAATTGGGAACTAGAAGAGGCCATGTTCTCTCGAATAACCTGGGCATTCTTAGTATTCTTTCATTCAATCAAATTTCTTTTCTTTGCTTTATCATTTTTATCCTTGAAGGGAATTTTGGTTGGCTGAAACCTTGGGGAAAAGAAGCAATATATGCTTATCTTTTATTCCCATTTTCATTTTCTATTTCTTCCAGTTATTTGTTACAGTAATTAGTGCAATGGTCTATACTTACCCTAAGTCTAGTGTGAATACTTGCCCTATAATCTATGCTTATGAGCTTATCTTTATTTTCCATTTACATTCGCTATTTCTTTCAGTTATTAGTTACAGACGTAATTAGTACAATGCTCTACATACCCTATAAGTCTAGTGTAAATCAAAGATCAAATTACAAAATGATGAATTGGGCATTGGACTATGCTTATAAGGTTTATATACATTAGTTGGTTACCCTCTTCTAAAAGACTATACCCTAAGGTCTAAGTAAATCTTTTTCATCAGCTAACATTGAGGCTTGTCAACACTCTACTGGCTAAGTATGGTGTCATTGCATCGCACATGCCTCATTAGATCTTCCCATACTGTTCAAATGAAAGTTAACATCTAAATGATGAAGCAAGTTATACCAATTAAAAAAATGATAAAGACAAATAACATCCAATTATAAACCAATATATAAAGGATAAAAATGTACCTTGAATTTACTGCACGACTGAAAACAATTGCATCAGCACCCAATCTCATAGTACTAGTCTTGAACCCATTACCATCTAGAAAATGAGATGTTATGTTACTTAGAGTTAGAAACAAAATAGCTTTTATGCAAACTATTCAAATAAACTTTAAAAAATAAAATTGAAAGGAGATACTGCATACAATAAGGCAACAAACCAACAATATATACAAGCAACTTAATAGCATAGGTATTACACACACACATACATAAGAAATTAATGAAGTGCTGAATCCCTGAGTAGATTTTTGATATTTTCATCATAGGTTTCACTCTAAACCAAGTAGTGTAACCTTAATTTCTTGGACGCCTTGGTGACTGGTTTACAAACCAATAGAAACAGATTCAACTAAACAATAAAAGAAGCATACACCAACAACCAGAGTCTGTTACCACTAGATAGAATCAGCTACATGGATCCTACGATGCTGTAAATATAATATCCTGTCATAAATCATGTCTAATGGTAAACCATTTAAATCCAAATTCTTCTAATGGTTTAGCATATAAAACCTAAACGATAGAGGAGTAGTAATAAATGGTTTGGCCTTTAATATCGTCAATATTGGACTAACTGACAGAGAAGCAGGGGAAAAACAAAATAACCATGAAAGGATATAACTAACAATATAACCTGGTTATCTCACTACAAAAATATACTTTGAGAGTTATTTATTTCATGTTTAATTGATACTATTAATAACAAAAATACCACCTTGATTTTATCTTGTTTCCTGTTTTATTTCAGACAAAAAATCTTAAAAATGGGAAATTGAACGAAAACAAGGTGGTGTTTTATAATTATAAGTGAAAATATATAAACTAAAAATGAAAAACAAAAAAAACGAACGCTGTCTTAAAAGATAGAAAAAAAATTTATTAAAAAATAGACTTAAGTCATACACACAAAAAGAAATGAATAGAACAAATTTAGTTACATTGTCCAATTGTTGTCTTTGACTTCTTTGAGGAATAACCCAAGCTCATGCATTTTCGTATTGAGTTCGGATCCATTCCACCACCATCATCTGCATTTGAGTCATGGACTCCATTTAGCCTTTGTCACATAATTAATATACAAAGGCAAAAAAAGACTATAACAGTATAAACTATGCATGTTTCGATACCATACCTTGGAAACATAACACTGGTGAATTATCCTTCATGTTATCAATCTTATCAACCTTTACAAAAGTTGCACCATTTTGAATCTAAAAATACAAAGGAAAATTCAGTACTTCTCTTTCTCCTTAAAGACAAAAACTGTTAATAGATTATCCAAAAGTTTCGTCATAATTGCCAGCCTTCATTGGAGATATGTTTTGCAAGTCATTTTACAGTTTTACAGCCAAGCAAATAAGACTTGAATATTTTTAATTCAAACAAAATGTATAAATTCATATACCATGTTTCAAAATTCAAACTGCAAAATTATCTAAATTCCATTCAAATTATAATTCTTTTGTTTGAAAAGTAGCGGTAAGATTAATTACTCCAAGATACTACTCAGAGTGCTGGTAGCATGTCTGAGAGACTAGAACCTAGGGGGCAGGTAAAGAGTCATATACAGGATTACTTAGAGTCCATTCAAATTACAATTCTTTTGTTTGAAAAGTAGCGGCAAGATTAATTACTCCAAGATACTACTCAGGGTGCTGGTAGCATGTCTGAGAGACTAGAACCTAGGGGGGCAGGTAAAGAGTCATATACAGGATTACTTAAAGTCCCCAGCTCCAAGTATTTCTTCCAGCGCGGAGACCACTCAACCAGCTCTTCGCACCAAGGCAACTCCCGAGGACGATTGATAACCAAGCATGACTACTAGTCACAGTGGATTCAAGCTGATGCACATGGAGAATGCAAATTTTAATCTGATCCTTCAACCAAGTGAGCCAACCAATGAACGTACTACGTAACCAGTTTTAAATACCATAATATAAAGCCAATCAACAGCGCATTCGAGACAACAATGAACATTCAAACATATTTTTCATGTCGATTAACTGCTACTATCTTACTTCCAAGAAAAGAGCAAATTATTATTGACTTAAATCATACCTCATCAACAGCATTATCCACCAGCTCAGCAATTGCTGCCAACCAATAAAGGCACATATGAATAAATGAGTAGCACATAATATACTGAAATTCTGTCAATAGTTGTCAAAAAGCATAAGAAACAAGTCCTAAATCAAGAATCAAGAGAAACATTAGGATATTCTAAACACTCTTCTTCTTTCTATCGAAAATCACCTTTGAACCCCATCATTTTAATCACAAAAGTAGCCCCAAGTCCCCAACAGCCATAGAAATTAACTCAGATAACGATTTGAAAGTTGAACCAATATGATACAGACACATCTTTTAATATTTGGATGCATACGATGAGGGTCTCCAAATGTTTGCTATTGCCTAATCAGTGCATGTTTGTATGTCAATTAAAAACCTTTAGACTTACGTTTATGGAGATCCAACACTCTTGTTGGATTGAATTTAACGTACATTTGGGGCACACTAATGGAAATCCAAACACAGTAATAAAACTTAATAAAGCCTGAGAGAGGCTGAGAGCATAAGCAGTCTCAGGCTCTAGGTTGGCAAGGCAACCAAATTCATGAGCAGCAGCAACTTGAAGTAGATGCATGAAAGATATAACCACTATCTTCCAACTAAACAAAGCTATAAAAACTACAAACAGATAATTACATGCCAAACCAGGTCCAAATATAACAAAACTAAACAATATTTTGCTGGATTTGACTTATAATAATTTGGAATTCACTTCGATTTCAAAATCGACCCACATAATTTTGATCAATATAAGTTGAATTGACAAAAGGGTTTCCAAAATCAAAATCAAATCAATTTTCACTCCATAACATTTCAAAAACAATTGTTTTACTTATCAATCAAATCAACTCCCAATCTGTGTTCTTGTTACAATATAAGTGAGCTAAAGAAATCACACCTCCAAAAGCCCACTTATGAGAAGTTGCATTAGAATGCAGAAACTTGGGGTGAACCCGTGCATGTTCCAAGTAACCTGCAATTAGGGCAAAATCAGCAATAGAAGAATGTGAATTATACGCTATAGGGCAAAATGTTGAAGATCACCTTGATCAGAAGCTGGCTTTACAGAGGGACCAACAACGTAATCACCGGCTTTCCAGAAGCTTCGGGAATAAACAGGAGCTGAATTTGAGGCAGGGGTATTCTTCGGCAGCGGAGGCTCAACTTGTATCGGCGCCGCCGCCACCGGTGGAGCCGCCGCGTCGTTCACTTCAACAGCAGCGACGGCGGAGTTTTCGGTACTATCAAGGTCGACGACGGGAACGTCGTCGTCTTTCTCAGTTTTGGGAATCAGAGACATGGAAGCGGAAGAAGAAGAAGTGACACTCAGAAATAGCGGCACTGTGCCCTCGTTTCTCGCTTAGAAGTACGAAACCAAAATTAGGACATAAATAACTTAAATAGTGCTAAATGGCTAATTGTCGTCTTCATGCTCACGGTTTGGACTTTGGAGGCTTGTTCCCAACATGATTTCACACTAATGAAGTTTTGTGATTGTTTTGGGGCTTTTGATCGGTGGTACCGTGGTAATTACTCTTTTCTTCGATATGCTTCAATTGATTATGTTTATTAATTATCCTTCTTTTGACTATGAATGATGTGGTAAAGGTAAATGTAAATTGCATAGATAGGTTTTCGATGATAGTGCTCATAGGCACGAGAGATGCGTGATTTGGAATGAAACATATCACGTAGCACAACAAGGTTGTTTGCATAGGGCCAAAGATGTGTTGGTTTACCTCTGCAAGACTTGAGGTGTCTATATGATCCAAGGGACATATATGGTTGTGATGGCTCTCGTGGTTGTTTAAGCACATAGTGGTATTGTGATATCACCCCTACGATATAGGGGTGAATAAGGAGGAACAATGAAAGATGTTGTGATAATGATTTATTTGGCTGACAATCCTAAAAACAATTGCTACTGCTGAAAGAAATTTTTCCAAATTAAAATTACTTAAATAATATATAAGGTCAACAACGTTATAAGATAGATTGAGTGTGTTAACTATTTTATCTATTGAACGTGAAATGTTGGAATTTTTTTTTTGATGCTTAATACAAAGAGAACCAAAGCAAAACAAAACAGAAAAAAATCCTCTACTGCCTAACTACCATGGTACCCAAGGAGTCGGCCAGGAGCAAAGCCTCCATGCCAGGTGTAAGATCAAGTTTTGATCTAGTAGTACAACTCTATGTTTTGATGATTACAAGTTAACCTTTTGATATGAACAATTGTGGTACTCTAACGTGTTTTTCTGAGTGTGCTATTTACAGGCTCTGACCTCAACTCAATCTCACACAAATCAGAAGCACTGTGTATAAAGAGTGACCCAAGCAACGCTTTCGCATTCACCATGTTCAGTATGAACAGTGGAAAAGCTTCAGAAGTTCTGAAGCTATACAAACTCTGATGTGGACTCAGTCGCTAGAAGCTCTGAAGATCCAGAAGTTCTGATAACCAAGAAACACTGAAGGTTCAGATGTTCTGATGGTGTAGAAGACTCTGAAGATCCAGAAGCTGAATAGTGGAAACTCTGAAGTCCAGAAGCAAGAAACTCTGAAGGCCATGTTCTTCCCTCTGAGTTCAGAATCAGAAGATACAATGGTCAGAGGATCTGTGCTTTCCCTCTGACTCTGATCAACCGGCTTCACAAGTTCCAATATGAAGTATTCCCCTGATCAGAAGTCTCCTAGGTTAAAAGGTCAAGTCGCTATCCAAGTACAAAAGCAAGTGTACCTTCCTGACGACCTACCTAACGTTCTCAGCCACAGCAGAAGCTGGATTTTCCAGAACTGCCCTCCAACGGTAGCATTTCCCATGCAACGCTCAACCCTAATCCTTGGAGTATATATAAAGGCTGAAGATTGAAAGAAGCGGCGAAGAAACTAAGTAGAAGCAATACACACGCGCAAGACATATTCAAAATATTCTAAGCTTTCTTTCATCTTGAAATTCATTGTGTTTACTATAAGCTTTTTAGAAGCACTTTCTTTGTAAACAAGAACTTCATATACAGTTGTATAGTTTGCCTTTAGGAGATCAAGGTTGATCGGATCCTAGAGAAGACTAAGAGAGTGAATCTTAGTGTGAGCTAAGTCAGTGTAATTGTTAGTCACTTGTAGGTTTCAAGTGCAGTTGTAACTCTTACCTGATTAGTGGATTGCCTTCATTCTAAGAAGGAAGAAATCACCTTAACGGGTGGACTGGAGTAGCTTGAGTGATTTATCAAGTGAACCAGGATAAAATCCTTGTGTGCTTTTCTATCTCTTATCTTTAGCACTTAAGTTCTCAAAAGATTTGTCAAAATCTTTAAGGTGGAAGTTTTGTTCTGAAAACGTTATTCAAACCCCCCCCCCCTTTCTACCGTTTTTCATACCTTCACCAGGGAGGGGATCCTGGACATGGAGGAGCTGTAAGTCTTAGGACGCACCCGCCTTAGCCAAAAAATCAGCACAAGAGTTCCCTTCACGAATGATATGCTCCACTCGAGCCACCCAAGCGCGCTTCAACAACCCACAGATATTGGAATTGTTTGATTATAAAACTCTGATAAATGATTTTGCAGCTTAAAAAGTTAAAAGATTTTTAATATAAAAAAATGAATTTATACGATATATTCAATCTCTTTAAGATTCTTGTCAAGAGAAAGTCACTTTAACATTTTCTCCTTGGGCTCAGAAATGTCTATACACGACCTTGTGTCTCAAGAAAATGACGATGTTTCTTTTTGTAAAGACCATTGTGCTCAAGGGTATGTGGTAGAATTGTTAAATGAGTGATGCCATGGTTTGAAAGAAAGATCTTAGTTTGATATATTCACTGCCATTATCAAAATAAGTAGTTTTAGCTTGGATGATGTGAACAACCACAGTTTGTATAGATGGTAATGATTGGAAGCACTTGTTGAAGTTGCTAATCATGTCGAAGGAATGAGGAATCAAGGCCATTTAATGTTTGTATGACAAGATCAATGTCATCAACAAAGTTACCAACTGGGGATGGTGATGAGAAATCTATGTGTCCTTTCAGTACTCCCTATCCTAAAGTTTTCTCAAAACGAACAACGAATGTTTTGACAATGCGGATGATTATTATGTTGGAGACGAGCTAGATGATAATCCTCTATGTTCTTATGTTATGAAAATGGTAGAAATTCAACAAGAAGATGTCCTATTTAGATAGAAATGAAGTAAAACTTGAAGCACTTATGTTTTTAGGCTCTAGAAGAAGGGATGATGATTAACAAGGTTTTGGTAGATGGTGGTGTTGAGAATGAACCAAACTTAGAGAAAGAGATAGAGAGAGAGAAAACGGTTACAACTGAATTCTATTATATTATAAAAAGGTAAAGGTTACACTGATCAGTATATGAGTATATATAGTCTTACATAAAGACTATTGTAATCTAACCATTAGTTAACTAAGCAAGACAGTTGACTAACTAACTAGTCTATTACTATATCCCTAATACACCCCCGCAATCTCAAGGTGGGTGATGAAGTGTGAACTTATCAACAACTTTGAGATTGGAAGCCAAAGTAGCAAATCGTGTTGGAGACAAGGCCTTAGTAAAGATGTCAGCAACTTGATCCAGTGAGGGAACATGCGTCACAATCAGACTCTTAGTAAGAACTTTCTCTCGAACAAAGAAAATATCAAGCTCCATGTGCTTGGTCCTAGCATGGAGAATAGGATTATGAGTAAGGGCTACAGCACTCATATTGTCACAGTAAACATGAGGAGTTTGATAGGGAACATTTAGTTCTGTTAGCAAAGACTGGATCCAGAGAAGTTCTGAAGTTGTATTGGCTAAGCTGCGATATTCAGCCTCTGTGCTAGAGCGAGCAACCAGAGTTTGCTTTTTAGAACTCCAGCTGACCAAATTTGGTCCAAAGAAAATGCCATAACCAGAAGTAGACCTTCTGTCATCATGGTCAGAAGCCCAGTCAGCATCACAGTAGGCTCTAAGAGACATAGGTTGGTTTCTAAAACCCTTTTGCAGCAACAGACCATGATGTGCAGTCCCTTTTAGATAGCGAAGGATCCTTTTCACTGCAGTCCAGTGTTCTTCAAGAGGCTGAGAAAGGAATTGACACACCTTGTTCACAGAAAAACTAATCTCTGGACGAGTGAGAGTTGCATACTGCAAGGCTCCAACAATGGACCTGTACTGTGTTGGATCCTGCAAGTAATTTGCTCCATGTTTAGTCAATCTGGAGGAGCTGACCATTGGTGTAGAGATCCCTTTAGCATCTGCCATATTGGCCCTCTCAAGAAGATCATTGATGTACTTGGTTTGAGAAAGAATTAAATAGCCATTCTGAAGCCTCTGAACCTGAATCCCAAGAAAATAGTCAAGATCACCCAATTGTTTCAAAGCAAAATCTGAATGAAGTTTCTGAACTAGCTGCTGAATCAATGCAATAGAAGACCCAGTGACAATAATGTCATCCACATAGACAAGGAGATAAACTCTATCATGTCCAGAAGAGAAAGTGAAAAGGGAGGGATCACACTTGCTGGACTTGAATCCATACTTAAGTAAAGCAGCTTTAAGCCTTTCAAACCAGGCCCTAGGGGCCTGTTTGAGTCCATACAAGGACCTTTGCAGTTTGCAAACCAGAGTCTTATCCTTATGTTCAAAACCAGGAGGTTGGTGCATGTACACTTCCTCTTCCAAGAAGCCATTTAGAAAGGCATTGTTGACATCCAATTGCTGAATATGCCAACCAAAAGTGACAGCCAATGTAAGAATGACCCTAATAGTTGTTGGCTTGACAACTGGGGAGAAAGTCTCTGTATAATCAATGCCAGGCCTTTGATGAAAACCTTTGGCCACCAATCTGGCCTTATACCTGTCAATAGTCCCATCAACATTCTCTTTGATTCTAAAAACCCATTTGCAGCCTATAGGCTTTCTGCCAGAGGGAAGAGGAACTAAAGACCAGGTTTGATTAGAGAGAAGAGCATCATATTCCTGCTGCATAGCCTGCACCCACTTGGGATTTTTTAAAGCTTGTTTGGCTGTTGTAGGTTCTGCCTGAGCCAATAAAAGGGTAGGAAACAGTCGAGGTTTCACAATTCCAGATTTTGCTCTTGTGATCATACTGTGAGTGTTAGTAGGATGCAAAGGGGCTGCTGCTGGCTCAGGAACAGAAGATAAACAGGAGATGGAGAAATCTGGTCAGCATTGGATGAAGAAGTGACCATTTGAGGTGGTGAAGGGTCTTGTGGTGCTGAGTCAGCAGACTCAGAAGAAGAACTTGCAACTCCAAAACCAGGAGGTGGTGAAGGAGGGGCACCATGTTGCTGAACTGGGGCAGAAAACAGAGGAATATGAGCCAAAATAGGAGCCTGTACTGGTGCTGCAGCAGTTGAGGAGGGGAATAACTCAGAGTAAGGAAATTTGCCCTCATTGAACACCACATCTTTTGAGATAAAGATCCGTCCTGTGTTGTCCAAGCACTTGTAGCCTTTATGACTAGAGGAATAACCAAGGAAGAGACACTCCTTGGATCTGAAAGCCAATTTAATGTTGGCATAGGGTCTAAGAAAAGGATAGCAAGCACAGCCAAACACCTTGAGAAACTTACAATCAAAAGTTTGATTATACAGCTTTGTGTAAGGACTCAAATTGCTTAGAGCTGAAGAAGGAGTCCTATTAATGAGAAAAGTGGCTGTTAAGAAGGCATGGTCCCAGTATGTGAGAGGAAGCTTAGCATGAGCAAGCAAAGTCAGGCCAACCTCAACAACCTGCCTGTGCTTCCTCTCCACACTACCATTCTGGTGATGTGTGTGTGGACAAGTAACTCGATGAACTATTCCATTATCAGCAAAAAACTTCATAAGAGGTCTGAATTCTCCCCCTCCATCACTCTGAACAGCCTTGAGTTTGTGACTAAACTGCAATTCTGCCATAGACTTGAACTGAGTGAAGCTAGTATAAGCTTCTGACTTAGCCTTGAGAGGATAGATCCAAGTATACCTTGAATAGGCATCAACACAGGTGAGGAAGTAATGATAGCCACAAGAAGACTGAACAGAGGCTGGTCCCCATAAGTCCACAAATATAAGTTGCAGGGGAGAGGAATAGACAGAGGTTGATGTATGAGAAGGAAGCCTGTGAGACTTTCCAAGACAACATGCAGCACATACAGTGGTAGAAGGCTTAATAGGAACAACTAAACTACATTGTCTAAGGGCATGCTTGAGGGCCTCATGATGAGGGTGCCCAAATCTATTGTGCCATAGATCATAAGAAGAAGGAGCAAGTGCTTGACTAGCAGATTGCACATGCTCTTTATTGGAATGTAAAGCAGAAACAGAAACTAAAGAAGTTGCAGGAGAAGAATGCTTATCAGCAGTAGTAGAAGCTTGAGCAGGTTGAAAGTCATCAAAACTGTAAAGGCCATCACTGCCAAGCTGTCCTTGAAGAAGCAATTCAGTAGTTGTCTGGGATTTTACAAAACAGTCAGTTGGCCAGAACTCAAAAAATACTCCATTATCTTTGGCAAATTTGCTCACACTAACAAGATTTTTTGTGATTGAAGGAACCAAAAGCAGTTTCTTAAGTGTTAAAGTAGTGTGAGGTTGTATAGGTGAATGTAGACTAGCTGTGCCAATTGACTTAATAGACACACCTTGACCATTGCCCATGAGGACATGGTCATTGCTGGCAACAGAATTGGTGTCTGAAAACAATGTAGAATCATTGGTGATGTGATGAGTGGCTCCAGAATCAGGATACCAGCTCCCTGCACCTTGTGGATTGCTGGATCCTGCAAAGAATCCCTGAGGTATTGGTCCTAAGATTGAGCTAGTGTCAAAAGGAGCTATAGGTCCTGCAAGATATGATTGTGGAGGCCTTTGAGGAGGTTGTGAGGCTGAATGGTGAGCATGAGAAAGTGCTCGCTGAGAATGCCAACCAGGTTGAGAGTTGTGATGTGGTTGAGCATTGGAAAAAGCATAGCCTCTAGGATAAAACTGCTATGAATACCAGGAAGGTGCAGAAGGTCTTCCAGGTTGACCAAACCCAGGCATGGATGGGAAACCTGCCATAGGAGGAAACCCAGGCATAACACCATATCCTGGAAATCCATATTGTGAAGGCATTGCCCCAGGAAAACCATACTGTGGAGCAAAACCTCCCATCTGTGAAGTGTCAGATGATGCAGAGGATCCAGAAGTGTGTCTGTGATAGCAAATAGAGGCATCATGGCCATATTTAGAACAAATCTGACACTGCACAGAGTAATCTCTGCCATTGCGACCACGACCACGGCGGCCGCCACGGCCACCACTGCGTCCACCTCGATAATCACCGCCACCGCGATAATCACCATGATAATCACCACCAGAATCGTCAGCAGAGTGCGAATTTGGTGTTCCATACGTGCTTGCAGAGGATTGCACAGTAGAGTGACCAGAAGAAGAAACATTAACTTGTGCAACATTCGCAGTGATCAAAGAATCACTCGAGTTCTTCTTCTTAACACGATCCAGTCGCGCTTCATGACTGATGATCATGGATTCGACTTCGTTGATGGAACACGGAGTCCCACGATTGAACACGAGAGTCGTAAGAGGACTAAATTCCTCAGGAAGACCATCAAAGATGAAATCCAGATGATCGCGAAAGGAAACGGGATCGCCAATTGAAATCAGAGTGTTGATAATCGATTTAATCTTACGCAAGTAATCAGAAGTAGATAACGAACCTTTGGTGATGGATTTCAACTCAGATCTGAGTTGCGTCGATTGAGCTTGTGCCTTCGACTAATGGAAATCAATGATTTCATCCCAAACTTGATACGAGTGACTGCAATTGACGACAATCGGCAGAAGCGATTCAGATAGCGATGAAAGTAACCAAGTGAACAACGCTGAATCTTGTTGTTCCCAAGCAGAATACGTTGGATTGACAGTATCAGACGCGCGATCTTCATCAGAGAGATAGCGATCTGGAATCACAGGATTTGCAACAAATCGTTGAAGCTTGTGCGTGCGAATCACACCTTCGATCTGCTGCTTCCATGAGAGAAAATTTTTCTCATCGACCTTGATGCTTATACAGTGAGAAAGAGACTTAGAAAGAGAACTCTCTGTAGAGAGAGAGTTTGCAGTAGAGGAATCACTGGCAGCCATGGCTATGGATCGAAACACGCTCTTGATACCATGTTGAGAATGAACCAAACTTAGAGAGAGAGATAGAGAGAGAAAACGGTTACAACTGAATTCTATTATATTATAAAAAGGTAAAGGTTACACTGATCAGTATATGAGTATATATAGTCTTACATAAAGACTATTGTAATCTAACCATTAGTTAACTAAGCAAGATAGTTGACTAACTAACTAGTCTATTACTATATCCCTAATAGGTGGAGCAGCCATCAATTTGACGTTCAGATTTCTATAAAATTAACTTGACCAAGATGAATGCGATCTTTTGTGTCATACTATTGTATGAAAATTTAGAACATGGTCCGAAGTTCTGGCAGATCAACACTAGAAATTCCTCACATGGCAGAAAATTATATGGAACTGAATTACAAAGATCCGTGATTTAAATGAAAATATGGCATTAATTCAATCAGACCAAGATCCTCGTGATATTGAAGTTTCCTTTCTCTACCAAAAGTTCAAGCAGGTTTCCCCATTAGTAGGAAGCTATTATGGCCATAACTACAAGCAGGATATGAGACTGTGAGAGAACAAAAAGAATGGTTTGGTGGAAGTTGATATTGAATTATTGATAATAAAGGGGTAGCATGCAATTTAATTAATACTACTTCATCCGTTCCTAAATATAAGACCTATTTCAAAAAATTGTGCTTATTAAGAAAGCACTTAATGTGACTAATTAGTGTATTAATTTTTTAAAAATGCATACATTCTTCCCTATTTACCCTTTGTCATTTTCTCTCACTAATAATCATTGCATTTATATCAAAAGTCATACTAGTTAGTTGTATTAGTAGTAATTAATGGTAGGCGGTAACTTTGGAATTGAAAACATACAATTAATGTGATGGGGTAAATATGGAAGAATACAAAATCTTTTGCTAGATTATTGTAAGAGGTCTTATATTTAGGAACATGAAAATTTTGAAACTAGGTCTTATAATTATGAACGGAGGGAGTACTAGTTAACTGTCAAAATTGGTGGCATTTGTGGTTGTCTTTACGGGAGTAATGATATATACACACCTCATCTTTTAAACACTTCATTTCCACCTATTTTTGTTTCTACCTCTCTCATCTTATCATCTATCACATCTCATACTTTCTCTCTCATACTTTTTCTTTTCTTTCTATCTCTCTCCTCCTCCACCTCCTTCCACCTCAAAATGAGGTGTGAAGAAATCATAATTCGTCTTTACAAAGGAGTATAATGGAAATTCTATGAATAGTTATTGCATGAGGATGAATTTTTGTCCGTGTCATGTTTATTTAAGTGTGACTTTAATTCTCATAATTGTTGTGGGCGCAAAGCATTGTCAAAGTTTCAGACACATACAGGTCAAGTCGTTATGAGATGGGTGTCTTTGTCGATGGCTCATTATAATGTATGTATGGGTTCACATTTTTATGTCTAGAACATGAAGCAACTTCAACAGAGATGTGCAGGTCACATCACTCAATTGTAAGTGTCTGTGAGTGTGGATACTGAATAATTTATTTCCTAATCTCAATGTCAATTTCAGACACTTCTGAAAGGTGTTAGCTTTATGTGTTTTTTTCTTCTGCAAGTATCTTTCAATGGCTGGTTTGCATCCATTTGGTTAGGCGGACATATAATTCCTGCTGATACCCTTCGAACCTACACATTTGCGGCGGTAACCGCCTCTAAATATTGTGGATGGTAAAAACTACTGCAAAAATGTATGTTCGAAAAGTGTCACCATAAATGTATATATCTATATATAATCACTTTTTGGTTAAATGAAAAATAATAACAATATTTGCCATCACCATTGCCTTACTTAGTAAAAAGAGTTTTGTTTTTCATAGTAAATATACCTAGCTCGAACAAAATTGTTTCAATTGAGGGTATTTGTGGTTTAAACTAAAAAAACACAAAAGAAAACATAGACAGAAGAACAATGAACTTCTATTACCATGAACCTCATCAAACGATGGTTACAGTAGGATCCGCTCCCGACTTGAACCTGATTTGTGTTATGAGTCACCCCATTAACACAAACAAAAACACAAATCAAACCAGCTTAATTTTTTCTCTTCCCAGTGCCCATTTCCGGTTAAAAGCTCGGGGACTGGTTATCTAAATTCACACACAAGGATCCAAATTTCAGACCCTCTGGTTTCAGATTCGCCTATCTAACTATGAGTGATTTATACAAACCCCATTGATCTCACCAAATACAATTTCAAACTAAGTGTCACGTTCATACTTCTATACTATGGCACTCAATCTAGTGAACTACTTTCAGCTTTAACTATACTCCTTTTTATTACTCATTCCTTTTTTCTCCTTGCAGTTTAAGTCACTACACACTACACTTAAAAGGGTGCTGCCTTTTATCAACCCCTCCAATTTGTTGGAGTGCAAACAGCTTCAACAGATAACCTCTTCATTACATTGGGACAAGGGTCTTGCCCAAAGTTGCTGTTTGTTACAGTGACTATGCATTTTGGCTTTCCTATACATTTCTGTGAAAAATGAAAGCGCACAGGTTAGCTATATTGTACAGAAACACTAACTATATGTGTGTTTGGATGAACTTCTATTTTCTCAGAATCAATTCTGGTACCCAAAAGTTACTAACAGAAGCTTCTTCCCAGAATTGATTATAACTTTAGAATAAATCATAGAAGGTTTTCCAAACATGCACTAAGATTCAATGTAGTGGATTGCGAAATCGAGAGGTATGATAAATTTACCTTCTCTAAAATGGCATAGGATGCGGGTGAATGGCAAGCTCCTTGCTCATAGTTCCCACAAGTCCCCAAAGGAGTTCCAAAGCTTGCAAATTTAATGGAAGAGATAGTCTGGCCAGGACTGCAGTGCAAGTGAACCTTTGGTGCACGGAACTCTTGTGACTTCCCATAGCTCTCAATGTGCCAATTCTTAATATTTGGGTGGAACTCTGATACATCAGCACATACACTGCTCACTGATCTCTTCACAAGTGAGATTTTTGAAGGGTCTCCCCCAAGTTCCTCAAAGATAACCAATAGATTTTGAGTTGGCTTTAACCAAGATCTGGGGACATGGTACCTGAATTTTTTTGTACAAAATGTAGTAATAAGATATTCCACGCCTGAGTGAGTATTGCATATTGTAGTTTGTTGAGAAATCTCACAATAACTAGAGGTATAGCCAAATAAGTCCTTATATAGGATTAGACTAACCCTCACCCATAAGCTAGCTTTTAGGGTAGAGTTAGACCTAATCCAAATTTTAAGATAGTTCATTGCTTGTATTAGCATTTAGCAATACTCACCATCGTTGGGTTGGTTGGCCACAACCAAGTTGGCACTTTGTTGGTCTAAATGACCCAGCATAGTTACAACCATTGCAATCACCAGAAGCAAATGCAAGCCAATATCTTCCAATACTCTGTCCATTAATCCATATTTGACCTTTACCCATACCCTCCATGTCCAATGCCAATGGTTCATCTCCTTCCGGAGCATCGAAATAGGCCTGCACGATTCACAGTTAAACTTCATATGTTTTGAAGCTAATATTTTGTTTTTAGTAGTCAAACTTGAGCACATTTCTGTATAAATTTACCTTATGCCATGTTAATGGTTGGTTTCTTTGTACAACTATTGCGGACTGCATCCAGTCAACAGAAGAGATACTGTTTGGAGAAGCAAGATTCATGGCCTCTCCTTTCAGCCCAACCTGTTTAGAAGCAATCCTTAGTAAGGTTTTTCTTTTCAAAAGTGAGCTAACTTAAGCAAATTTCTAAAGTAAGAGCTCATTTGGATGCGGGAGCCTATAAAGTGTTCATAAGCTCCCACAAGTGCTCTTTAGTCCGCATCCAAACGGCCTGTAAGACCAACCTGATATGTCCATTTCTGCCCGGACAAGTCCCATTTTCCCTGGTCAAGTCCATGGAGTGCAACTGGGCCTAGGATTCCTGTGTTCCATGTCTCAAAATGACTTCCCACATTCTTTGACAGCAGAAAACAGAAAAGCACTTTGTCAGTGATATAATTAGCAGACAAAGAATTTAGCCATTGTTAATTGTTTTCTTTTTTAAAAATAGATGGATTAGATGGATTTAAATCTCAAGGAGCCTAGTTCCACGGCTTTCATAATCTCAATTTATTGAACATAAGATTTGGAAAATAGAGAGAAACAGAACTTACAGGAAGTCCAATGGCAACACTGAGCAGAGCTATTCTGTTTTTTCCAGCATGAAGGTTGACCTTGCCAGTATATAAGAACCTCCTACTCTCCCTCGTTCCATAACCAGAACCTGGTTTGAGAATCATATATCACATTCACTTTATACTAATCAGCTAGAAGGGAGGTCTAAAAGAAAAAAAAAAAAGTAAATTTACATACCAGAAAGTTGACCATTGATGAAAACATGCACAGCATGGCCTGTAGACTGAACCATGAGAGTTGGGAGTTCACCTTTATGTAGAAAGGATTCAGATGAACCTACATCAACACTGAAGAAAAGAAATATAATTAATTGCAGAATAATTGTATTCAACATGGTTTCTAAATCTATTTCATTTATCAAAGGGAAATTCTAAAATACCTAGGATGTCAGGCTTACCTAGTTATATACCAAAGATAATCGCTCGTATCCCGTGTTACATTTATCTGTTCTAAGAGACCAGAGGCAGTGATTGTGGCGCTGTCATCCTCCAGAGAAGAAATTTCTTCATCAAAACTCTCCCATGGGAACATTTGATTATTCGTTGGCAACATTTGCATCTGAGACGTTTGCACTCCAACCTAAAACAGCAGGATTCATTGGTTGGACTAAATTTTCTGCTAATAAATCAAGTCCAAGAAATTGTATCCTCAGAAGCAGGTTCAAAATATGTCATAAATTTGTTACTTACTTTTGCTGTGTTGAAGACAACATTTCTACAATCAGGGAGGATGCTGACAGACCAAGGAGGTAAGCTATAATGCATGTTGTTGAACATCACTCTAGCAGAGGATTTTGCATCAGAGTTTGAGAGAAAAGCAGCACAATCTCCAGATTCTGTAGAGTACACATGAGCCTGGAAAAGTTGCATATCCTCTAGGATTAGTTAATAAGCTAAAATAACATGTAGAAAGATGAATAATTTTTAACTGAGTTGAAACCTGTTGGAAGTCCCCTAATGAAGTAATAATTGGATCAGTTGAAACCAAAGCTCGCTCACACATCTTGATAGCTCTATGAAGCTCCTTTAGATGACCATATTTTGGTTGCCTAATCAAACCTGCATTGTTTTATAGTAGAAGAACTCAGTTAATCATTAAGTTAAGAGTAACAAGCTTTTGTACTTAAAATCTGTTAAGATTCATGCATCGGAAGTTGCTAAGAAAAAAAAATGTAGTGACTGGCATTACTTAATTAGCATAGCTATCTGCCATAATTCATGTACGATTTTTGTTGTCACCAGATCAATAAATACTATAAATCTTCAAGACTATATCTATTTTTACGCAAATGTTATGCACACACTTTAAGGCAAAAAAGGGGAACAAAACTCTTCTGAAAGATTGCAATGAAAGTCTGATTACATTGCATTCAACTGACATTCAAACAAATACTTAAAAGGTAAAAGTCAAAGATTTCAGTTCTCACCATATTCATCTAATGGAGCATCATAGTCATAACTCGTGGCGACGAAAGGTCCTCCAGCGGTTCGTCCAAAATTGGTTCCTCCATGATACTACAGGTAAATGCAAAACAATTTAGGCTAATTTAATTACAATAGGTGTTGTAAGCATGTTCAAAATTTTCCTTTTTTTAATCCAATTTTAAGCAGACTAACCATGTAGTAATTTACAAAAGACCCTCCTCTTGCTACAAATCTAGCAACTCCAAAGGCCAAATCCTGAACAGGTCTTTTGTGAATTGGACCTCCAAATTCTGTAAACCTTCATATTTAACAGAAAAGTTATGCAGGCTATTTTTTACTTTCAGGTTCCAATTCTTAGTGTGACAATACAAAAATGAAAAAACTTACCAGCCACTCCAAGCTTCAGTCCAAATTGTAGGCTTATAGGCTCTATTTGGAGTAAACTTGTCACAGTAGAAGCCATTACACGTGTTTATCTATTACCACCACAAGACAAAAACATTTAACTACCATATTAGTTAGTTTAAGTGAAGAAATGAACTACAACTAGTTGCGTGTACGGCAGCATTGTATTTTCTTTATGAATTTTCAATTTTGATGTTAAATTTCTCAGAAAATAAAATAATCAAAAGATCAAATAATAGTAAGTGAGAGTTCTCTCTCACCACTGGATCTGGTGCATCATCTTCCTTACACATCACCCAAGGGACACCAGTTCCCATTTCTACAGCCATTTTTGCTGCCCAATTCACATAGTTTTGGCCTGCAGCTCCAAATAACTTACTCTGTGCCCCATACTCATTCTCAATCTGAAACAACATATAGTGAATGTGTCATCTTTACAGTTAGATCTAGAGTGAAAAGTTTTGAGCCACTATTTTTTTAACCACACGTATCATCTACTGAGGCAATCCTGTTCGAACTAGATAGAACTGCACTAGTCCAATGAAAATTGGTACCTGAGAGAGTATGATAGGTCCACCCTGGGATTGAAAGAGTTGCTCACTCTTCATCATTCCAACAATCTTCTCAGTGAACCCTTGCATCGCCCTCTGAAAACGAAACAAAACAATGTCAGATTGAAGTTCAGGAGCCAAAATCTGATAAAATATGTTTTTAGGAATTTTATATAATGTGTTATGTGTATAAATATGAGACCTTGAAAGGTTCATTGTCAGTTCTGAAGTTTATGCCAGGAACATACTTCAGCCAAACAGGAAATCCTCTACAAAAAAACAAGAATAATCTTGAATAAATAATCACCGGAAAAAGGGTATATGTAAAAAAAGTTCTAAATAAAAGAAAATTCATGGTAAAAAAATGTGGAGGAAGATAGTGAGAGATGAAAGGTACCCAAAATTCCATTCTGCACAGACATAAGGTCCAATGCGGAGATGAGCATAAAGCCCTGCTTTTTGAACTGTCTTTATGAATTTCACCAGATCATACTTTCCTTCAAAATTGTACTGCAAATTCAATTGCATGCACAAATCAGTGAGAAACAGAGGTTAGAAAACAGAGCAAAAACCAGAGAATTTGGAAGAGAGAGTGAAGTACATTGCCAGGAGAAGGCTCGTGAACATTCCAGAAGACATAGGTTTCAATTACATCAAGACCCCCTTCTTTGGCTTTCTGAATCAGATCTTCCCACATCTGCAAATAGAGAGATCATTGTTCAAGAGAATCAGGAACAGGGGAAAACAGGGGAAACAGGGGAAGCAGAGAAAGTTCTAATATTTTTCTTTGAAGGAAAATGGGAAAATGGGAAATGGAGAGAAGAAGAAGAAACTTACATCAGGGGTACTTCTGGGATAATGTATGGAACCAGAGAGAAGGATTCTCCTTTGGCCATTGATGAGAATGGCTTTTCTGTCATAGGTGACAGTGGAGTGAATCAACTGAGAGCCAAAACACAAGGCCAAGCAAAATGCAACCACCAATTTGGAAAACGAGGTGGTTTCCATGGTTTTCTCTTGATGAAGATGTAGTCTGAATGAAATGCAGGAAGAGAAATGGTAGAGGGAGAGCAAGAAATTTTCACTAGACTCGTGATTTTGGTTTCAGTGGGAAAATGGTTGAATGGTGACAGCAGCAACAGGGTCCATTCCTTGATGGATGCACCGATCTGAGAGGAATTAGCCAATTTATAAGTGTTGTGGCATTGTGTTGCTGTCAGTTACTACAAAGTTCACTCATATTTGCCACCAAATAGAGAGAGAAAGAGAAAGAGTATAGCTGTGAAAAAAGTGTGGAAAGTGGAAATTGTTCATGGAAGTTGTATGTCTACATTTATTTATCCTAGATCGGCAATGCTATAAATTAGTAGCATATTTGATCTTATTTACATATTCATTTCCCAATTTTGATGTAGATATCCATTAGAGCCTTCAAAAACAACTTATTACAAAGAAGGTGTAGGAGAGTTGTTTTTCGTTGGACTCCTTAAGTTAAGTATTTAGTAGAGACTTGAATTCTTAGATAGTGTGTAAAGAGAAATATTTGATTGAAAGAAGTTTAGTCACTTAATGTGATCTCAGAGTTTTCAAAAGACTAATTTCATAGCTACCGACGATGTTTACATTGATAAATAAGAGAAGCTTCAAAGATCAACATATTCTGCGTCCCTGAAAGATAGCTCCAATGGTAAAAGCGGAGAAACATATGAGTTTTTTTTTTATAGGCGGAGAAACATATAAGTTGAAGAAGTGAAAGTTAAAGATCAAATCTCTGAAGCGGAAATTTGACGGGATAAAATGATAAACAAATCAACTTATTCTTTGTAATTAGCAATTAAAATGTTTGATTCTAATTAAGGATTAGTTATATTTCCCTTATTTAGAATCCATTTATGTTGTCCAGAACACAATTTTATACATTTGTCCAATAATAACGACAACAAATTAAGTATATTTAATGTAGAATTACTGTTTTTTTTACAGTATTAGGTGTAATATTGGTTGATGAAGAAAGATACACGCGTTAACAAGAGTATAAGACCGTTAAAAATTTGTCGGCGGCTGATTTGCTAACTTGTTAGTGCGTTTTACAAAGCCTGGTCAAACAGAACGTGGATACGAGGTGTCCCTCTCCTTTTACACATTCATAATGACTCAGTAGTTTTCTTGCAGGAAACAGGATTAAATTTTAAGATTAATGTTATTTCCGAGTTATCATATATTCATACTTTATTTTTTAAAAAAAAATACTTCATTTTTTTTTCTCTTTTATCTCATTTTTACTTATTTTCTTTTATTATTTTTCTTATTTTACTATTACATCATCTCTCATATCTTTCAATTATTTCTCTTCTTTTTTTTCTCTCTCCACCTCGTGGGAAGGTGTTAATTAAAGTCACATTATTTGTTATTCTCAAGGGTTCCCATTTTTGGACATGTGTATTTGTGATATACTTCCAACATACAAGTTTAGCGGTCGTTCGAGGAAAAAAAGAAGTTCAGTAAGGTTTTTATATCTCGCAAAATAAATACTTGATTTTTGGAGTTCATAAACCGTCAAAATGTATTGATAAAAAAAGCATTTAGCGAAAGTTTTATGACCCAGTAAAATAACCATGCAATTTTATGACCGTATTGCCAGATAAATGTCATAATCCATTGTGTCGATCAATGGACATATGTTGTCATGTATTCTCCGAGTGTGATAAAGGCATTTCTCCAATAATCCGCTCTTAAGGATTGAAATCTTGATTTTTGAGTTTAAATAGTCATTTTTAAACATGGCAACTAACGCTCATGAAGTAACATTTGTTTCAACTTGATTGTACATTTGTACTTGGCAGATAAGTATCATTTGAATGTGGTTAATAAGAAAAAAATATTACTAGTAATTAAAGAGGTGTATAGTCTCACAATAATCAAGTGTAGTGAGAATATCTTGCTTAAAAAAGTGTAAAATATAATGTTATAGGGGGCACCCATGTCGCATGAAATATAAAACTTATACTAATGTAATATTGGTTCAAGTGGTAAGGTCTTGAGTTTCTGTCTTGTGGATAAAGAAAAGGAATTTGTTAGTGCCACACCACCCACATTTATTCGTGTCACCCTTAAATTTGTAAAATCTGAAAATACTCTTTAGAGGCTCGCACTTTTAAAGTGGACTGTAATGGAAATTATGAAAATTGATTTGTTTTCGTCATGGTTATCAAAACCGGACCGGACCGGCCGGTTCAACCGGTAGAACCGTAAACCGGACCCTAGGCCGGTCCAAAACAACCACAAAACCGCCTGAACAAAGAACCGGAGGAGAACCGGGTGAACCGGTCTAAAATCGGGAGAACCGGTGAAAACCGGCCGGTTTGCGGTTTTGGGCGGTTTAAGGTTTGGGAAAAAAAAACTGAAAGCTTGTTGAAAACAAACATACGTTGAAACAAAAAAAAAAGACAGACGTAAATAGAGTTTCTCAGAAATAGAGTTTGAAACGTGGAACACCCAACAGACGAAGCTAAGTTATTTGGGTGACTGAATCACAAGTCTTCATCACCAATGTCTCACACCCAGCTGCTTGATCACTCTCTTACCTGGTTTTTCTTTTTAAAAGCAATGGCGGCTACTTAGTGCAGACAAGGAACTAATGCTTTGTTTGTTAGGAGAGAGATAGAAGAGAGTGAGATGCAAGAGAGAGAGATAGGAGAGAGATGGGGGAAGTAACCTTGTTTGGTGGGAGAGAGGAGGGAGGGAGGAGGGGGTTGTAGAGGTGGGGCCCACCCCTTTTTGGAGTCTCTCCAATTTGGAGAGAAATTGAACAGTAACCGTGGGCTGCATTTTTTTATTTTATTTTTTCTACTTTTAGCCAACTTAGTGGCGGTTTTTAACCCCCCACTTTGTTACTTTTTTTCAAAAAAATATTATTTTAATCTAAAGTTAATATTTTCTCTCTCTTCCACCTCATTATTTCTCATCTCTCTCTCCTCTATCTCTATCATATCAAACAACCTCTTAAATCTACTCTATTTCTCACCTATTTCTCTCTACTCAACTTCTCTCTTCTCTACTCTCTCTTCTCTATTTCTCTCTTCTCTACCAAACATAGTGTAAAAGAAAGTTGCTGTGAAAATCTGATAGGGTTTCATGTTGGGCTTGGCTTATTGGGCTTTAATTATTATTTACACTCACCCTCACCCTCACCCACTGCCTTTCCAATTTCACTTTGACAACTTTTATTTGTTTTTTTCTTTTTTTTGTCTTATTGATAAGTCACGTAGGTTTCTGTTGGTTTTTTACTAGGCATTGATTATGTTTTTTAAGTTGTTAACTTATGTATGTATATCTCGACCAAAACAAAAATAAATATATAGATATATACATTAAAAATATTAAACTATGTTGTGCAATTCTTTTCAATATGAATATTGTTTTTTATTCAATATTATTACCTTATGTTATATATATTTATTGTAAAATAATATTATTTAATTTATAGCGGTAATACCGGTTGGACCACGGTTCAACTACGGTTGAACCAATGAACCTTAAACCAGTGCCCTCACCGGTTTGATCACCGGTCCGATTTTAATATCCTTGGTTTTCGTTCCCAATCTCTCAGACTTTAGCCGACGTTCTGATCTATGGCTTCCTTTTCTTCTCCCTAGGTATATATGTACCCCTCTCTTTTTCTAATAAGTTCATTCGATTCTTATTCTAAAATTCCAACTCTTGTCCAATAATCAGAAAGAAGTAGATTACGACTTAATGTACTGATCTTTCTACTTTGAGGAAGCCATGACAAACATAATCTACCCTATGCACAATGAATTACAATATTATTGAACATGTAAAGTGCGTACGTGATGCACTTTAAAGGGTGTTTAGTTGCAAAGCAGAAACATGCCCAAAACAACGAGGAACTTACCTTCGAGTGGAACAAGGATGTCGATGGAGAGCGAGCTAGGGGACGAGTGACGACGTGTTGGGTATGGTGGTGCGGGTGAGGGTAGAATGAGGAAGGGAAAGGGAGGAGGGAGGATGTGAGGGTGGGATGGTGAGGAATTTATATGAGTTTTTTTTTTCATCAATGATATTTTTGTATTTTCACCACTTTAGGAGTGATGAAATTAGATGTGGGGTGATGACAATAACAGTTCCTTGAAAAATACCCTATAGAAGAGCTAGTTTGCGTAATATTTATGACAATTAAATATAATTACTTGCCATGGAGGATAGATGTCTTAAATTTTTTTAAAAATTATCGTGCTTTTTCACATAAATAACAAATAAACCAATTATTTTAACAGTTAGAAAATAAATTTTTTCTAGTGAGTTACTTACAAGGTCAATCTTAAAAAGGAGGAAAGAGATAATAAGAGAAATGAAAAGTAAATAGAAATAGGTTTAATAGTCAAATTAGTTAAGGAGTTTGTAAGCGAGTTTGATTTTAGTCTATATGAGGAAAAATAACTTTTAGTAGCAGTAAAAAATCACTAATAAATATAAAATGACCACCAATAAACCGACTCTATCTTTAGAATCTTATTGAGAAATAGAATAAGAAATAAAGGTAGAATTCTATAGATTTTATTAATCTTTCTATACTCCAAGTTAACACTTTCTCTGGGGAGTATAAAGTAGTTGCAGACCGAACCCAAAAGTTGTAGAAGAACAATATAATAGTGCATTAATATCCCACATTTTTATAGTTTAGTATAGAAAGCACTATCAATTAATTAGTATTAATAAAGAACCTCAACACAATCAAAGCCTAACTTTTTTGTCAATTTCTTTCGCGCTTTAAAGTAAACCAAACTCTTGCCTCTCTTTATTGTCTTCATTCTTCACTTTAAGCCAAACACCGAAAATAATAAATAGGCTTAATTGCACTTTTGATCCCCAACTTTGACCTTCTTGCGAAAATCGTCCTCAAACTTTAAAATTAGCAAAAAACGTCCCTAATGTTTACACCCGATTGCAAAATTGGTTTTCCGTCCAATTCCATCCAAAAACTAACGGAATATTCCTCAAAAAATTAATTAAAAAATTTAGTCTCTGAGACATTCATCATCTTCATATTAAAAACCTAGGAATTCATCATCTTCATCCCATTTTTCCTTCATCTTCATATAAATGAGTAAATCAAAATCAAGCTTTCTCATCCAAAAATCACTATCCTATATACCAATAAAAAATTATTAAAGAATTAGAACATATTTGTTTATGTCTCAACAGAGAAGAGAGGAAGGAGATGAGTTCGATATATTGACCTTGCGTCGTTGTTGCTCGCAATTAGGAGAACCCGCAGCCATGGCTGCTGTTACTAATCCCTGTTGTGGCTGCGTGAAAATTAAAGAAAGGAGAAGAGGCTGATACGTTTCCCTCATTTGGATTTTAGGGTTTTATTCCCCTCTTCAATAACAGAAACGTTTTTTGGGTTGAGGTTTAAGTTGAATGGTTTCTGGATTTAGGGTTTTGGGGAAAGGATTTGTGTTTGAATCTCTATTGATCTCTTCATCTTCTCTCTGATCTGGGTTAGGGTTTTTGGATTATGGGTTTCTGGGGTTTGCTGGTGTTCACATGTGGGTTGATTGCAGGTATGAGCTTAGTGCATCTGGGTTCGTAACTTGAAGAGGCACAGGATAGACAAGAGGCCATACTTGAAGGACCCATCAACTATGTGAGAGTTGCTGCAATTAATGATGTTAGAGGTGTTGGGTGGTTATTTGATAAGCATTGTGTTCGGTGGTTAGCTTGCCCACGATATTATTCTCAAATTGAATGACTTGGTTCTAGTGTTTGTGGTCATCTTCAATTGATGGTTGATTTGAGATCTGAAATTGATGTTTGGGGTGGGGTTGATGATTTTTTTGGTTTGCTTCTGGGTTTTCTAGAGAAGAATATGAAGATGATGATGAAGGTTCTTTGAAGAAGATGAACATTCATCAATTTCTTGTTTTATTTTCTTATTTTTTTATTAATTTTTATCCCAGAATTCGTTAAATATTGGATGGAATTGGACGGAAGATCATTTTTGCAACCAGGTGTAAATGTTAGGGACGTTTTTTTTGCTAATTTTGAAGTTTTGGGACGATTTTTGCAGGAAGACCAAAGTTGAGGGACCAAAAGTGCAATTAAGCCTAATAAATAAATGGAAACTGGTCACTTCAATATTCAGGAGTTTGATTGACTCACTCAGGATATCTATATATCTTACTTAGCTTAATTTACTGTAGTACGCAAGTACTACCTGTCTGTCCTTATTTCTTTTTATTTGGCCACTACCTGTCTATGCCATCGATGATATAGTATGATTCAAGCAATATATACACACTACACATGTTTTTCACTAAATATGTTGTGAAATCTCACTATATGTCCCCGGTAGAAGCTAGAATTTATTGCTTCATATATGCCATTATCAATTTTATAGTTAAAATCAATTGTAAATGTAAACGCACCAAACACCTGAAAATTTATTTATGACAATGATCTAAAACCGAACATGTTCCATGACTGTAAATATCTGTTGAATTTAACATGAATGAAATTTTATCTCAAATTATTACAACAACTCTATCCAATTTTTTTATTTTATTTTGAAGCAAGTGTCAATGCGTTTGCACTTATATTATAACGAGTATTCTTTTCCTCTGTAACAAAAAAAAATATTATAACGAGTATTCAAACATATGCAATTCTAGATTCTAGATTTCAATGGTCATTGTCAGTTTATTCTCCTAGCTTCTTGGCTAAGGTAAAATACTTAGGGAATCTCTACTCTTTCAAAATCAGTAAAAAGGGAAGAATAAGTAAAAGGTAAAGTATTTGTACTTGTACATGTGAGTTCAGATAATCCTAGCAATTATTTTACTCATCAAAAGCAAACCATATTTTACGTTATAACTGTCAATTATGGCTTTGACTAGCTAATTAATCAATTTTCATGTGCTTAAATTGTGGTCACTGGTCAGTATCCAAAGAAGCTAGAGAAAAAGAAAAGCACATGCAATCTAGTTGTGTGGTTGATCATAATATCTGTGAAGAAGCTAGCTAGCCCCACATGATGACCATGTTTGGTTGTCTCACGGAAGCCACCTAGTAGTTCCGCTAGCTTCATTAATGGTGTTCTAAATTCTCTCTAATTGTTGCTTTAATTAGTACACTATCATATATTATAGAATAGATTTCTTTAATTTCTGTCTTTCTATTAATTTTAGCTTTGTTCAGTGTTCGGTGGCGGAAACAACGGAATTAAGGTGATTAAGATTTGGAACTTAAATGCCTTTTTGGCTTTAGTCTCCACATACAACGCTTCTTCTGATTATTTTGGTCACCCACTTCTTGTCTATTGATGTCTCATTTTCATGTACTTCTTGATTATGTCTATTGAGCACCGCATATATATTAAATTTTTTAACAGAATCTCGCAGCTTTTTAAGTAATGGATTGAATTCTTTCCATTTATCATTTCATCTACGGAGCTAAAACTTCTAAGTGACACTATTACAAATAATAGACGTTTAATTGTTCACTCTTTTTATAGATTCAGATGAAATTAAAGTTCATATTAAATTACAATTTTTCTTAAAAAAACTTTTATTAATAAAATGAAAATTGTAGCCCCAGAACACGGGATAATTACACGAACAGTGGCATCTTACTTTCTGCAAAAAAAAAAAACCACAAATTGTTCAATCTAATACATTATTGCTTTGCAAAAGCATAAACTATTTAGTTCTTTTCTCTATTCGTAGCCTTCACAATTAACTATTATCCAAATACATATTTAACTTTTTACAAGGATTATGTGTGCAATCTTTTTGTCCATATTCTTTTCTTCGTTTTTGGATGTTAGTGTCATCTAATAGACTCCAATTCTTATGAGAATAGCTTATAAACTCGGATTTGAATTTAGAGGTTATCAACGTTATCCAGTATAATTGTTTTAAAAAAACTAATGATAGTATATATGTACAAGAATTCAACTTTTTTTTTACTAAACACGAATAATTAAAACAAAAAGCGTTTAACTTTTTTTAGAAAACAACACTATAATTTGTGACAACTACTAACCCCACAAAATAAGTGTCAGGATGTCTCCTAATTAAAACAAATAGGCAGTGCACGAAGAAACGCCCAATAAGCCCAGGAGCAAAAATGAAATTATGACCCTAAATCAGTCCGCAAAATTTGGATGCCCATTTCACTCACGGTCAACTACTGACAACAAATCAACTACGTACCTTTCTTTTGATGGGATTCAGGGTATGAAATAAAATAATTGAAAAGATTATTCTATTCTTCACAAGTTAAGATCACAGGCACTCCTGTGTACATCGAGAAAAAAAGTTCCTTAATTTATAATTCTTAAAGATTCCTCATTCAATACCTAAAGTTCCTTAAGTTATAATTCTTAAGATTCCCCTATTCAATAACTATGCATGCTTCATTTCACCTTCGTATGCAAAATATTTACATGACTGCGCATGGGTGTGACGGGACCGGACACAAGCAGCATTCTCTTTTGTTATTGTCACTCTTTGCCGTATGCACTTACAAAAGCAGCCATTTTATTCTCCCAATTAATCCAAACCCCTTCCGACATAATAAAAGTTACACAATTCTAACATTATAACAACCAACTAGAAATTAGTTAAATCTTTTCATCATCTTCACATCTTCAACTTTTCTGAGCATGGATGGACCTCATCATCATGCCACTCAATGAAATTACAATTCATTTTCCCCATTCCCTGAAAGAACCATAGCATGCACACATGTTAGTATAGATTTCCACGAAGAACGAATCAATATGCAAAGTAAATGAAGCTACATAAATTATTCCACACCCACATAGATTGTCCCAAATTGTCTTTTAATTTGTCTATAAAACGTCACAAGACGTGCTTCAACTGCACGGTAGTATAACTTTCCCCTTCGCACAATCCCTTTTGTATCGCAGCTCGCAGACATAACTCCTCATCCTCCTCGCGTGGAACGTGCTTTGCTGGATCTAATGAGAAAGAAAGCGGGAGAGAACGTATTGAATTGCGAGCAAGGGGTTTGGGGAGCATAATTTTGGCTAAAGCCTTCAATGATTCTCTCCCTTTGCTTAATTCGCGATTGATTTAGGATTAGTAGGGCAAAAAATCATCTCACGTGTTACACACATGATTACATAATTAGAAATGCTGATAAGTTACATTTCACTAGTCTTACGCTAAATAAATCAACATAATTTAAAAAATATCACATGACCCACATTTAGACATCACATCAATAAATGAAGGTCACATAAGCACACTTTGCCAGATTTTAGAAGTCCAATTTTTTAATCTTTGACAGATGTCTCCATCTGTTCGGGAAATTATAGTTGTCCCTCCCAACAAGTGATTTTTTCAAGGTTTAACTTGTACTCTCATCTTAGATTTACGGGGGTCTAGTGTAATTTTTTCCTAGACCTAGAAAAGTATTGTTCTAGCAGGTAAACATTACCTGTTATAACATGTTTTGTACTCTCTTGCATCGTGAAAGACCTATGGTGGACTTCCACCCTAGAAGCCACCTATATTAAAACAAATAACATTACCTGTTATAACATGGTTTGTCAGAATGACACTCCACCCCATTCTTTTTTTAAATTTACACTCCACCCCACCTTCATCTAACAAGTTAACATCATCTAAAAAGATGCTAATGGAATATTCTTTTCCTCATAATTATAATTAAAAACTAATAAGTAAAATAACAAAATCATTTTTTTATTTTTTATTTAGAGTAACAAAACTTTTCATCAAAAGAACTTCAAATTAACTTATAGTTCATTCGTTAAAAAAGTGAAAAAATTAATTTTTGTTATAGTTTAAATTAAGGGTGAAATGTATGGAATAGTCCTAAACTTTTCCGATTTTGAGAATAAATATGACTAACTATAAATTAATCTTAATTAATCTTCAAATTATGAATATTACTATTATTATATTAGACTCTTTAATTTGTTAATCAGAGTTAACTCAACAATCGTTAATGATCTTCATAAAACTATAATCCATATATAGGAGAATGTTCAAACAAAAAAATAGTAACCTTTGGGAGAATAAAAAAAAATCTATAGTGTGTAATAGGGTCTGTAAACTTTTTTTTTCTTCATGATATCTTCTTTATTATAGTAACTTTGAGATCCAGTGCATCCATTAATGTAAAATATAACTTATTTAGAGCAAGATACTACAAAAACATAGATTCATAAAATAGAGTTAAAAAGAGAATACAATTTTTGGTTCTAAATAAGTTATATTTTTTAAGGAATGAAGGTTACCATTTTAAAAATATTTTTACTATAAGTTAATTTGAAGTTCTTTATATTTATTGCTGAAATGTTGTTACTTTAAAAAATGATTTTGCTATTTTAAATATTAATTTTTAATTATTATTATTCTTATGAGGAAAATAATATTCCGTTAGCATCTTTTTAGATGGTGTTAACTTGTTAGAGGGAGGTGATGTGGAGTGTAGATTTAAAACAAGAATGAGGTGGAGTGTCATTCTGGCAAACCTTAAGGGAGGTGAGTGCATTTTACTCATAAATAACTGATCATGTAATGCAACTACATCTAAATAAAGGTGGCTTCTAGGGTGCAATCTTGCACCATGCATGATAATAAAAACTAGTTAAAATAAGTCATTTTTACCTGTTGGGAAAAGTCCAAAATAAATGCAATAGATAATTCAAAAGTTCCATCTCCTCTCTCTTTGCTTTAGGTCTTCACTCTATGACCTTTCTTCTCCCGTGAGCAGCGAGGTTTCCTCTTCAGGGTTTCCTTTCGTTTTTAGTGAGGTCTTCTCCCGCTTATCCCAAAAACTCATTTTCCCCACTAAACAACAACAATGCCCCTTTGATAAACTTTTCATCTTTCATATTTCATCGCTGGAGACCACCGCTTCACTCTCCTTCAAGTCATCAGAATCGATTCTGCCCTCACTAGCTCAAATTAGTGATCCAAAGGCTTTTACCCCAACCTCTCTAACTCCCTCAACTCCACCTACGTCCTTGTTTCCCAACCCAAATGTCCTTCAAAAAAACCACGAGTTTCCTCCACACCTGTTCATCTTTTTCCATCCATATTCGAGATTGACACTCAACGCCATTGAGATGCCGATGACCACCGCCATTATCATCAATCTGACATTAGTCACAAGCACAGCCACAAGTCCAAGGATTGGAAAAAAGATCGAGAGTAAACGAAAGGGAGATCTTATATGACAGATAACCGAGTGACATATCAAGTTTTGATTTATGGTTAGTGATTCTTCTTCTTCTTCGATGTTGTGAATCTAAAATGAAGGTACCAAGGTCTATGAAGGTGATTATGATTTCCATTAGTTAGTTTAGCAGGAGCATATATCCCACGAATCGCACCAAGTTTTCTCTGTCATGCATGGAGAAATCTCCGACTCAACGGGGACTTTTCGCATCTTCTCAACCTAGAAAGGGACATAAATTGGAGAAGCGAAAGAGTGGAGGAAATTAGGAAAAGGCGAAAAAACAAAGAGATGATTGTGTAGCTATTTACCGGGGATGGCTGCGGTGCCACCAATAGTGGTTGGCTTGAGACATGGTGGTGTGATGGTGGAGGGTTGGTCAGAGGTTGTGGCTGAGCAACATCACCAACAAAGGAGAAGGAGTTTTAGGACATCATTGTAAAAACAAAAAAATAATATAATAATTTATTACAAACATAAATATAAAGGACAAATTGATAACAAGTAATTGATCTCAATTGAGATCTTCAATCCAACTGCTGCTCTAAATCATCTTTGCACTTGTGCATGACTTATTACTTATTCTATTGCAGAAGCCCAGTACAATGTATCAGTATATATATGGGTCCATGATTTAGAAGTACGGCCTGTACATTTGTGGGTTGTACGGAAGATTACAAGATGGGTGTTAGATGCACTTTTTAATTATAAAATCAAAAAATAATTTCGCTCTTCCTTTTAAAAAGTATTTCGCTCTTTTAAAATGTTAAATTAACATCAATTATAAGATTCCAAGATATATTTTAATTTCTATATTTAAAATAAATAAACTACTGCACGACATAAAATAATACGGTCTGCAGATTTGGAAGTATGGGTTACGATTTGGAAGAAGTACGGTCTGCAGATTTGCGGTTGTTGTACACAAGTTTTCAAGATCTGTCTTAGCTGTGCATTATACAGATTTTAAACAAGGAACATATAGTTGACAAAAAATAATAATAATAAAGAACTTATATTTTTGGATACAACAAGGAACGTATGATGATTCTCTTCATTGTAAAATATTTGTCAATGTCAAATTTTACCATTTCATTATTAATTTAATTTAATTCTTATTTTTTTAAGGATTGTTTGAATGACCTATGAGAAAATTTGGGTTAAATAAATCCATAATTCAATCACATTAAAGATAGGTAGGTAAAATTTTCTATATTTTATTTATTTAATTATTAAACATATATGATGAGATGGTGAAACTTGACCATGTCAAGTGATCCAAATCCACAAAACTTATCCATACACCTCATGTGATCCAGCTGACTAAGTACTCATAATTAACAGTTCAAATATTTATTTAAAACCTTTACACACTCAGGGCTGTGGAGAGCCTTAGGCCAAATAGGCAATGGCCTAAGGCCCCCACCCCAAAAAATACTTATTTAGGCCCCAAAAAAATTTACTTAGGCTTAAAAAAATAGTTACTAATTATTAATAATCTTTAGCCAACTAAAATATAAAAAACGTGTGAAAGCATGATAGTATAATTACCTATATATAATATTGATAATTCTGAAAATGCGATGAAACAACTACCTATAGATAATACTGACAACTGTGAAAACGTGATACAACCACCTAAATTAAAATTGTTTGATTATAAAACTCTTGATAAATGATTTTGCAACTAAAAAAACTAGAAGATTAATATAAAAATTGATATTTTATATAATATATTAAGTCTCTTTAAAATTCTCATAAAAAAACTCACTTCAACGTTTTTGCCTTAGGCCTCAAAGTTTATGTACACGGCCCTGTGTAACAGTAGGTTTGCATAAATTATACAGTTTAATGTTTGTGCGCTCATATATTCAATAATTGAATGCCATATATTCAAAATATTACATTCTTTTTTATTTTAATTAAATTAGGAGCTTATTTTGTGATTTGATACCATTCATTGGATTTTGCGCAAAACAATTCTAAAATTAAAGTGCACACACTTTTTTTGGTTTCCCAAGGTATTTACACAACCAGCAGTCATGAAACTATTCATCCGAGATTTTGAGAAAAATGCACACACCTTTAATCCAACATTAAATCCTAAACTAAATTCAACCATAAATAAATGTTTTACTCAATCAGATTTATATATTGGTGGAAATGTCTTGTAAATAACCTTGATGCGTGAGAATTAAATAAAAAAATGATCCATGCAGATATTTATTATAATTAAGCAAGATATATGTATGAAACACTGAATGATCTATGTGATGTTAAAATGTGAGAGGAGTTTGTTAGACTCAAATGCAATACGTAGATATATTACAGAAGGTTACGACAAAGGCATGCTATGCTGAAAGTGCTGGTCCATGCGAAGCAGTAGTGTGATTTCGCGTGGAGTCCACCACCAATGCCGTCGGTGCATGTGGCACGCATGATTGATCCTCGTGAACAGTACATTTAGTTCACGTTAAGGATTAGCGTCGGTGCAGCACTACGTTAGGTGTGAAGCATGAAATATCGATCGATCTTCCGATTTGGCCTTTTATTGGTTACTTTCATGCCGAATATTCCCATGCATGTGGAAGAGGACCATGGATCTGCGTATGGTGTTCCATGCTATATAACTACACCATTGCCACTCATATTTTGGCTCTTCATGCGATTCACCTCACCCACTATCATCAACAATATTGCTATATAAAAAAACAACAATATTGCAATATAAGTACTCCTTGATGTATGATATGTTAGAAAATGAATAGGCTTGATCGTGATGAAATCACTTTCATTAAAGTATTTCAAGCACTCTCTGAATTCGTCTTAGAGTTTGGATGCAAGAATACCCAGGATAATCAGTCTTGCTTCGAGTTTGCACAAGACTAATGAAAACTCAAAATGCAGCGAAGTGTTTTATGAAAAAACAGAGGATATGATTGTGTGTTCTGAATTCTGAACATGCACTCTATTTATAGGCAAAAACAGAACAATTCATAAGGTTGCGACCCTTCATAAATTATGTCTGTTACCAACAAATATGTGAATAGTTGCGACCCTTCGCGAACAGGTGCAAAATTCGAATTCTAAAACGAGCAAAACAAACGGACGTTACAGCAACCGGTTGCCGTCGCCGTCGATGCGTCGTGCCTCAAGTGTCGTGCCGTCTACAAGCCGCCACTAGCGCCTCTACGCCCACGCCTACGCCCACGCCGCGAGGGGTGGTGTGAATGGATCATGTGACATAAAAGCTTGGGACCACCAAACCATGCACATGTGGCACTATATCCTCTCTTTGTCTCTTTGTTGAATGGTTGACATTTAATGATATATAAATGCTTTGAAAAGTTACTCCACTTTCTATGTGGGACTTCATTCAAATCCATTCAATGCAACACATTTGTCATTTTTGGAACACTATGTAATTATTACTCCTTGAGTAATTATTACAACATGATACACGGATAGACAAGACTAATGGGATAAGGTTATATAAGAATCAATGAAAAATTTGAACAGTTAATGAAAAATTATGGAATTATGAAGATACATTTGGGTGAAGAATTGGGAAGAAAGAAACATTCATAATAATGCGTGTGTTCATGAACTGCATTACTTATCTTGTGACAAACATTTTGTACTGCATGAGCATGAAAATAAAACGTAGTATGCAAGTGGTATTAAATTAATAATATTTAAAATAGAAAATTGAAGATGTGATTGAATAGTTGTGTAAGTGTTTTTCCACGATATTGCATAGAAATGAATCTTTTAAATTAAAGTGGAGATTTTCACCAAATGGTTTATGTTAAGAATTATATGTTTTCCAAAAGAAAAACAAAATGGCCCATGGAGGTCTCAAACCTGCGACCTTCGCGTTATTAGCACGACGCTCTAACCAACTGAGCTAATAGGCCCATTGTTTTTATGTAAAATACTTATATTATTTATCATTTTATGGGAAATATATTATTTCTCGTGGAGCATATTTTCCTTCCTATGTCATTACACATTTACATTATTTAATCATGATATATGAAGAACTATAATTATAGTTTGTGAATATGATTAGTAAAACTTTGTTGCTTACCAGTATAATTATTGTAAAATTGGCTCAGGGAAGCAGGAAAGGATCAAGTGGTAGGAGACTCTTGGAATTGGATATGGAAACTTAGGGTGCCAAAGAGAGTTAAGTATTTCATATGGACCAAAATGCACAACTCGTTGCAGGTCAACGACAAGCGGTTTCACTGTAATATGGCGACATCCCCGTCGTGCCCTCGCTGCTCCGCTCCGGTCGAGGATGCACTTCATTGTCTTCGTGATTGTGCTCATGCCCGGGAAATTTGGCTTCGAATGGGGGCAATCCGTTGGCAAAATTTCTTGTCAGGAACAGTGCAACAGTGGATCAAGCACCATGCGTGTGGCAGTCGTGGGGTTCTGTTCATAGCTGGCATATGGGGAATCTAGAAGTGGCGTAACAGTGCAGTGTTTGAGGAAGAGGCTTGGAGCGTCCAGGAGGCATGCCGGAAAATGGCTCATGAGCATGATGCGTTTGTGGCGATAATGCAGCCACAACTGCTAGCATACAGGCAGAACTTTCTCAGCGATGTGTGGCAGTCTCCTCCACTGGGAAAGCTGAAACTCAACACTGATGGTAGCTAGAAACAAGGCAGCAGCAACATGGGAGGAAGAGGGCTCCTTCGTGACTCGAAGGGTACCTGGATCCATGGGTTTTGGTCTTTTGGAATAGGCGACAATGCGTTTATGGCAGAAATTGAGGCTCTTAGGCAGTGTTTTAAGACTCGGCTCGGTGGTCGACTCGGCCAAGGTACTGAGTCAATGAGTCACTGGTCGGACCAGTGAGTCAATGAGCGGACTGCTTGACTCGGTCTATATTAAAATATTCTAAAAATATCCATTGTAATGTAAATTTAAGTTATATATTTTTAAAACGTTTGCTATAACCAAATAGCATCATGGTTCAGTGGTAAATGTATTCCATTATTTCCTACAGGTCCCGTCTTCGACTCCTCATCTAGCCAGATAAAAAAGGCCCACTGTAACAAAAACATTGTTGTTAACAGACTTAAAAAAAATAATGAAAGGCCCACTGTATTAAAATAATTATTAACCAGCTCCACTCTAGTCTAATTGGGCCTCCTATGCTTGACCCATTAACAGAAGATTTAAAAAAAATATATTAAAAAAAAAGGGGTGACTCACCGGTCTGACCGAAAACCGGCCGAGTCAAACCGGTTCCCACCGAGTTGCTTGCATAACCGATCTGATTAGAGGCTCGGACCGGTCAGGTGACCGAGTCCCGGTCCAACCGGTCCGAGTTTTAAAACTATGCTCTTAGGGATGGTTTACGGATGGCCTGGGAGCAAGGGTGTAGATATATTATTGCAGAGTATGACAGCAGGGAAGTGCTGCAAGCTATTAGTAATGAAGCTATCCATGCGTTCTGTCCTTTGGAAGGCGAGGTGGCAGCTCTTCTTCATCGTTAGTGGCATGTCTCTCTTCAATGGGTTCCTAGTGAATGCAATACAACAACTGATTGTCTCATCTAGGTGTAGAATCTAATATGTTAGGAGTTTGTTTTTCAGAGAAACCTCCGGTGGATGTTGAACCGTTCATCTTGAGGGACTCGTTTGCTTGTTCTTAGTCTTGTTTGTTTGTCCAGTTTTCCGATGAATAAAAAAAAGTATAATTATCGCAAAATTGATTTTTTTTAAAGTATCGGATTATACATTGAAATTATTTAAATAAATGTAAAGTATTAAATTAAAGTGGAAATTTTCTCAAACAGTTTATGTAAAATATTTATATCTTTGTGTCTTTTCATATAAATTTTCTTTCCCATGTAACATATTTTTCTTCCTATAGTTTTTTCAGCAGAGAGAAATACTTTATTATTAATAATGTAAAGTTTCATGAGAACCAACACTCTCATAATATATAATTAATTTAATCATGATATATGAATGACTATAATCTATAATTTATGAATAAATTTTTGGTAGCTTGCAACATAATTTTTGTGCAAAGAAATATTAAGTTACTAAAAAACCCTCAGGTTTTTTTTTAAAGCAGAATATATTATAATATTGAAAAAGCCACATGTGAACAACTCTGTCATGAAGTAAGAACAACCAAAACAACCCCAAACATCCATAACCAAACCCTCTATGATGATCATACTTTAAGAATGAACATTATTAAAACATTACTAGGAAAAACTCATTGGGATAAAAACATAGTGAATTGCTAAAATAACTTATTATATATATTAAGATAACAATATGGAATCGAATAATATATTATTTATCTTACTTCAAAGATATAATTATTTTTTTTATAGACAAATGTTAGTTGTTAGTAAATTAGTCTTCCGCATAGTTCGAACCGTGAACCCTTCACCTTTCTTCCCACTCAACCCTTGTGTCCCTAACTCTTTACCACTTTAGCTACCCTTCACGGAGAAGATCGGATATAATTACTTAGTTTTAAAGTGGGCAGTCGCCCTACAAGCATGGACGGACCCATGTTGGGGCTAGGTGTGGCTTTAGCCACACCAGTTTGTTTTCTTTTTTTTTTAAAAAAAAATTTATATGCTTTCATTTTATATGCTCTCACAATTGTTTGTTGCTTTCATTCTATTCTCTTCCTGAATGTATTTGATACTGTGTCTGTTGTTCATATCTATCATGAAATTAATGTTCACTCAAATTATTGTGCTCATCATGTCATCCAATACAATACATATATAAAGAATAATATACTCAAACATATAAATTATAATAAACGGCAAAACCTTAACTAGCACTTTGCAAGCTACTCAAAAAATTAATTAGAAGAAATTTTGCTGTAACCTGCTATGTGCTGTTGTGGATTTATCATGCACCTCGTATTTTTCGGCCTCCACTATTAGTGTAGTATAGATTGTTGTCTTCCTATTGTATTTTCCCTGTTTTATTGTTCTTGTTTCTTTACTGTACTGTTGTTTTCACTTTGTTTCTTTTGTTATATTTCGTTGTAAGCCTAGTCCTTCTTGGACCGTAAACTCTTATATTTCCATGAGAAACTTTCTCTCATGGTTTTATCTATAATATTTCTTTTTCAAAAAAAAATATTTTCAATATATTTAGGCTATAATTTCTTTATGTTTAGCCACACTGATATATAAGGTCTGGATCCGCCCCTGCCTACAAGAGAAAATTTTCTTCAAGAAAATAATATATAATTGTTGTATGCAATTCCTCCTTATAAATTTGTTATACTATTTTTTTAGTTAGTTATTGTTATTTTAATTACATGATATTATTTCCCTCTTGTCTATTTCCTTATCCCATCCATGCTTACGCTCAAGATTATTTTCACATGAAAAACTATGGAAAAACGTCAAAGCATATATAGGCCATGTTTGGAAGAGCTTATTTGAGCTTATCTGATACAATAAGCTCTTATGACAATATTTGAGAGAACTTATGCAAACAGTTTATGGCCTGCCTTAAGCTATTTTGAACTTATTTACATAAGCTACTTAGGATAACTTATGAAAAAGAGCTTATGCTTATATATAGCTTATTTTCGATTTATTTCAATAAAAAATTTAAAATATCTTATGAATAAGCACTTATGTCATAAGCGCTTAATCAATTAAGTTGTATTTCTAAACGGGGTCATAGTAGAATAAGCTTGAGTCAGCTTTGTTTTGTCACCCCCTAGGAAAATGAAAAGTATAGGCTTGAGCCAGCTTTGCTTTGTTAACTCCTAGAGGCAACTAAGCTTGAGCTAATTTTTCTTATCTTTTATGGTTTTTTTACTGCAGTTTTAGTTTTCTATATTTTAAAATAATTTTACGGAACTGTTTTTAAAAACAATTTTTCAAAAAATAAAAGAAATAATTTGTTTGAATGAGATGTTTTCCAACATTAGAAAAATTGTAATTTGAAAACTAAAAACAGACTAATATTTTAGTTTTAAAAACCGAAAATAATAATTATTTTTGTTTTTGAAAACAGGTTGTAACTAACAAGATTTAAAAAAGATATGATTGCGAACACGTCTTCTCCTCTAATCCTCTACTAGGGTTTCTTCTGGGTTGCTAGTGCTGCCCCTTCCCCTCCATGGGGTGGGGGTCACTTCGTATTCCCCTATTGTTGCTCCTCCTTCCTTCCATGGTGGCGGATCTTCTGGCTCTCTCTTCTTGGTCGTTTTCGTCTACTCTGGTCCGCGCTTCCGCCCTCGTCTCTAGTGGCTCTTCGTGCTTCTGGCGAGGAGGTGCATGGGTGGTGGTGGTGGTGCGATTTGGATGAGAACGTTCCAGCACTCGAGATCTGGGGTCTTCGTTGCCTCTCTCTACTTCGCCATTTCTGCGCTTTGATCGAGTGGCCACTGCGCCTCTCCTTGCGTGGCCACTGTTTCATCTGTGTTCACCAGCTCTCTTCCCCAAAGTCGCAGCTTCCTACCACCGACATGCTTCTCCTTCCTCTTCTTTGGCTATCTCGCATCCCGTCCCTGTTCGCCTGAGCTCTTTTTCCCAGCGTTGCTTTGATGGTTCGTTCGTCCTGTCTGAGGCTGGTACAACTTGTGGGTTTTTGTGGGAACTCTGCTTCCGATTGAGGTTTTGGTTTGCGAGGACGATGATGTGGTGCTGGTTGGTAGACAGTGGATTCGGTGCGATTGCTTGTTTTCATGTCGTTGCTTCTCGTCGCTATGTTGGGTGTTAAGGCTATGGTCCCCTTCCGGCCTCAATATCTTTCCTCGGCGGATGCTGTTGCAGGATCGGTGGTCTGATGGGTGTTGAGGCTGCGGCCCCCTTCTAGCCTTAACGTCTTCAACGTGGCGCTTTTGACTTCTGTGGGCGCTACTGTTGCTGGTTTTATGTTTGGTTTCTTGTCATTTGTTAGCTTTTCTTGTTTATTTATGCTTTCTTAGGTTTTGTGGCTCGGCTATATGGCGCACTGGTTGGTTTTGGCTGTTGGATTTTTTGTTTTGCCTGGCTAGGTTAGGTCTTTATTTTGTGGATGTCATGCGTTTGATAGGATTAGATCTTGTCGCTGTTTTTTCGACTTCAAATAGGGGCCTTTCCTGGTTGTGAAGACGTGGTTTTGGTTTTGTTTCATAGTATCTTTCCGGGTTTTTTTAGGTCTTTGGGAGGGTTCTTGTTGTAGCTGCTGAACTTTTGCATGCATTTTGTTGGCTAGTTTACTGTACCCATGTTAAGAGATGTTGTTTCTCAACTTACTTTATATATTAATATATATCTTTCATTTTCGAAAAAAACTAACAACTTTTTAAATTATTCGGTTTTTAAAAATAGAAAATAATTTTCAAAAACTATAATCTAACAAGCCTTAAAAATGGAGTGAATTGCCTTTTTGGTCCCTGAAAGTGTGGGCATCGGTCAAGTTTTCCTCAAACTAAGGAAATTGGCAAATTGGTCCCATCGGTTGTAAAACATTGGTCACATTAGTCCTTGGGTTGAAAAACGTTGACTGATGTTAATAGTGATGCTCATGTGCCACGTTAAATTCCACATGGATGTCAATTTAGTTCATGAGATTCTCAATTTATTCTCAATTCATCTTATGCGAGCCAAATCAGTTAATGATCACCTCCTCTCACCTCCTACTCTTCTCCATCCCTCTCTTCCTCCCACCTTCTTCTCCTCCTCCATGCTAAACCATTCTTCATATTAACCCACCCATTTATTCTTTTCTCCACAAAACTCCAAAATCCACCATGCCTTCCACTCCCTTCCAGTTCCACCCCCTTCCCTTGAACCCTCTCACCTCCCTCGCTTCTCTTCCTGCCACTGCCACCTCAACCTTACCATAGCCTTCCACGCCTCCTTCGTTAAACTCCCCCAACAACAACACCAACGTCTCCTTTTCTCCACCTACTTCTATTTGTCTGGGTTTATCATAATTCTTTATGGTTTTTTTTTCTAGGCTTTCATTGCTTTTTTGGAAAGATCATGAACATTTGAGAACCAACCCATGAAACATACCAAAAGGCTTGAACCTTTTTGTCACGTGAAGAGAAAGAGAGGAAGATGGATGGTGAACCTAGATGTGCGAAACCAAATCGTGCAAAATCAGATCTTGCAAAACCCAGATCAATCCAATTTATAGAGAGGGAGAGCAAGGAGATGGAGGGAGAGGTTTTGGGTTCGTTTCCTGAGATCGTCGAAGGGTACATCAAACATAAGAAAGCTCGAAAGGTTGTGGCTTTGTTCATGAATGAAGTGGGAGGGAGAAGGGTGGCGGGGGAGTGAGAATGAGTAAGGGAGAGAGGGGTGACTATTGATTGATTTGACACACAAAGACTAATTTGAGAATATAAGACATAAACCAAATTGACATTTATGTGGAATTTAACGTGAAACATAAGCATCACTATCAATGTCAGTTAATATTTTTCAACCTGATGACTAACTTGATCGATCTTTTACAACCGATGAGGCTTTTTGTGTGTGTGCCTATTTTCCAAGTTTGAGGATGGACTTGACCGACATGAATGTATGGGAGTGATGAGAGATCACCCTTGTTTGTTATGCAGGAGAGAGATATGGGAGAGAGAAATAGAAGGTTACACCTTTTTGAGTTTCTTCAAATTGGTGAGAAATGGAAGAGAGAGTATAATTTTATACTCACTTTTCCATTTCATTCGTCTATAATTATCATATTTATGGTCAAAATTTCATTTCACTCAAAATCAATATTCTCTCTTATCATTCTATTTTCAACCAAACGAGAGGAGAGAGACTTAATCTCATTCTTTCTCTTTACATATAAAATTTACTTTATTTCTCACGTATTTCTCTCTATTTATCTTTCGTCTTCTCTCTTTTTCTCATTAACCAAACAAAACATAGCATAGGGATCAAAGATGTCACTCACTCAATAAAAACTAAAAAGCCTAATAATCTTTTAACTATGCAGATGATTGATTAGCACATGGATTGGATGACCGTTAAGGAAATGATAGCTAGTTGAAAGTGTTGAGAGTGACAACAAACCACTAATTATAACGAGTGTTTTTACCTTGCCCATGTTCCTAGGGTCATTTCTTGTTGTCGGTAAGATACATAAAATGCGGGTGCACTTTCATTTCATTTCCTATCTCGTCACTATCCAATTAGCAAGCTCATCGAATTGGTTGGTAGCATAACGTGGCTCATCTAGAAAACTAGAAATTGTTGGTTCATCGAATTCTGATGTCTTATCTTTCAATAATAAGGCCACTCTAAAAGTGAATGGATTTCTCAAACTAGCCCACTTTCTCGTTTTGGCAGGACCAATGGAATGGCTTTCACTCATGAATCTTCACATTATATTGACGCCACAATCTTTCACTGTCGCTGCTAAGCGAATTTATGTGAGTTGTTTAAAATGCAGTGTCTGTCGTGTTTTCTTGCAAGGTGTGGATGAGAAGATTATGATGTCATACAGGCTCTCTTTTTGCCATTGACAAAAGTCACACTTCACTAAGAGTGTGTGTTTTAAAAAAACTAAAAGTGTGGGATGTTTGTTAAATTCAATGTAAATTCATGTTGAAGTTAATATGTGAGATTATAAATTGTTGAATCAGCTGTTTTTCAAGAATGACCGGTAATATCATTTACGGGTTAAAATTCTGTTTTTCTGATATATGTTAAACTTAATGTGTCAAATTTTAATTTTTTCATTGGTGCATTATGATACGTGAAATCACGTTAATGTTGATTACAAAGCCAAATCAAGTATACTCTAAGTTTATGTCAATTTGAATTTTAAAAAAAATTAGTTTATTTTAATGTGATTCATGTTTGAATTCTTTTAATTCGAGAATAATTTTACAAAATGAATCTAGTCTAGAAAATATAAATTAATAGAACTTTTAAGGGAATAAATGATTAAAGTTAACAATTTTTCGCTGTTTGGTTGCTCTACGAGAGGGTCCGACACCTCAACTTGGGGCGACTGGCCTTTAAGGATTGAGCCAGGACGCAACGGTGGTTTAGAAGGGCGATGATGGTTGTGTGGGATGCGATGAGGCGATCTCCAGATCGTGAATTTTGTCGTTGGTCCTTTTTACGCCAGATCTGCTCGTCTTATGCGTTTGATGTTGGTGCCCGATCTCCTCTCCGAGCTTCAGAGAGGGTCACCTTCCTTTGGTCTCTACGGTGTTCCTTGCAGGTTTTGGAGCAACGTTGATGAGTCTTCCTCATCCTAGTGCAACTGGTGTTTGGATCGGCTGGCTCGCTAATTGGAGCTTTAGCTGTGGTTGTAGGGTTTAGTTTTCCTTGAGATCTTTGTTGGCGCGTATGCAGTTCTAGGCATATCGTTGAGGCATTGTTGGTGCTGCTGTTGATGGCTTCTCCTGTTGCTTTTCTTTCTGCTTTTAGTATTTTTGGTTATGGGTCTATGCTCTATAGCGTTAAGTCGAGGTTTTGTAAGAGGAGCGACTTTTCAACACTTTTTATATATTATATATATATATATATATATATATATATCATTTTCCGTAAAAAAAAAACTGGACATAGATATTTTTTTTGAAACTCGGTTTCATTCAAATAAGAAGAAGCCATAGAGGCAAGAATGTAACACCCCAATTTCTCAACTGAGGAGTCACATTAGTAACCTAACAAAGTCTAAGGACCAATCTGCAATCCCTAAAAACCAAGGGAATATTTTTCTGTAAAACAACTAAACACTTCGGCTAAAAGGTTGGAAACATACCATAACTTTATTTAGATAACTTGTTTCCCGATATACAGTAATATTAGTTTACAATACCATAAGTAAGGTTCAGAATAAACATGCGCACTTTAACAGTGGCGGAAGCAAGACTTTAATAACAGAGTTCTCATAAAGTAAAAGAGACTCCAACATAATCCACAAGAAGAGAAGCAAAGCTGCTTCTCATACCTCTACTCCACCGCTTACAACTCGATCTCCAACTCGAGTAGCTATGCCTCGGCGGAAGGATCTCCATCGCCTAATAGCGTTAAGCGCCCAAACAACAAGTAGCAAATAGAAAGGGTTAACTCCATGCAATTACCATGTATAAAAGAGAAAAATCATGCTGTTCGAATTTAATTACCTGGCATGGTAAATAACTAGCAACATAACTCAACTCATATATCAACAACTTAAACATAAATCGGACTCAGATAATAATAACCTCAACAATGTAACATCAAATCAGATATCAATAAACCAATACGAAAATCCAACAACATAGGGTCAGGTGTTAGTTCCCTATAATGCAACTATATGCTGCTAACAAAATGGATCGATCAATATCGTCTCTCAAGACGGGACAATGATAGGACACACCTCCTCATCGCCACTTATAACGTCATACATGACGGGACAATCATAGGACACACCTCCTAATCGCCACTTAACGTCACACAAGACGGGACAATCATAGGACACACCTCCTGATCGCCACTTAGCATCTCGCAAGATGGGACAATGATAGGACACACCTCCTCATCGCCACTTGACTCAAGCCCTATATGCCAAGTCAGACAACAACAAAGCCCAACCAAGGACCAATCCAAAGTAACCACATGTTCCATCCACTAGGAAGCAGTAATGACAGAAACCAGTAAACGGCCGAAGCCTCTCAGAAAACATTTTCCAAATTCAGCATAATAATCATAATCATCTGCCAATCAATATAAACATCTTCATCTCAAACACAGGCAGTGCGATAAAAGCATGCAAGACTCAAAGACGCTCTAAAACCGAGTTACCCTTACCTTCGTGAGTAGAAGTTGGGCATGGAAATTGCGAACCTAGAACAAAGAAAACACAATCATCAACACAAGCTTCACTAGGAGCAACATGATCTACTAATACTAATCGAAATCGTAAAGAAAGCCTCTAAAGCTTCAGAGTTCCTATTTAGGCACAAATTGACAACGGAGACTTCGTTCGCTAAAACGAGCATAACTCGAGCTACAGAACTCAGAATGACACGAAACCGGCGCCAAAATTTCGACAATTGAAAGAGCTACGCAATGGCTCAGGTCATAGAGACCCAAAATTATTTTTGGACACGGTACCCAAGCAATTAGGTTTCGGCCACTATGGAAAATAGGGTTTTCGAACTTTTTCTTCGATCTAAATCAATTCACAAGGTAGTTTTAGGGTAAAACTAAGGCAAAGAAATTGTCGGAACAATTTTCGGACAATCGGGTCGAAATACGACTATCCAGGGGCATTTTGGTCCAAAATAAAGGCTCAAAACTTCAAAGTTATCAGTTCGGAAAACAAATTTGACAGCATTGATCCTCATGACATCCGTGACAACAAATCCTAAAGGCACAAAGTCAGATTACAGCTTTTCGACAATAAAGTTTCGAAATGTGCGACTAATGGGGTTTTGAATCAATTTTTCAGATCTTGGACAACTGAATCGCAATCGGCGATTACTGACAGAGGTTTTAGACTCATGGGAACATAAGGAACATAACCCAACCAAGAAATCAAGGAAATCGGACAATTTTAGAAAAAGCTCAAAACTGTGAGCACAGAAACGACTTCAGAAACGCAACAGAAACAGTAAACAGAGGTAGGATTCATGCTAGTTACCTCAATACCTAGAAGTAGGGACGAACTGCACGAAGATTGGTCAAGTTTTCGCGAAAATTTCTCCTATCCTCCTCTCTCCTTGCTCGCGGCCTTGAATGGGTGAGAATGAAGAGATTTTGCTTTTTCGAGCTATTTATAGGCAGGTGAAATCGCGGGAAAATGAAAATTTCGCGATTCCGATTTTTGCAGCACGTCCACCGAGGAATTCTAAGAGAGATTCTGGCGTCAGAATTCCAGAACTCAAAACAATTATCTATGATTTGGGAAAAACGATATCTAAAATCCCAAAGGCGGTGTAAGTTAATCTGTCCCGTTAAACTACTTTTTGCTGTGATGCTCAGACGACAAAACTTCCTTCTGAAGAAAGATTGGAAATGTCGAAACAAACCTGGCAACGCGGACGGAAACTTCGTTAGAAGTCCCGAATAGAAAAAGTCTTCATCCATCGCTCGAATCTAGGGTTTCGAAGCAAGGAAATTAGCGTCGTCGGACTTCCGAAAAGTGAATACTATCGTGCGTACAGTCCAGAGTTCCGAAATGAAACGCTGTTCGAAGGAAAAATAAAGAAAATCTTTAAATTTTCCAAGGATTGGAAATCTCACTTAAAACGTTGCTCTAAAGCGAAATTAGCCTATTCTGGACACGCTTGCCATAAGGCGGGTGTGCAGACGACTCGCTCTAATTCCTAAAATGACTACGCAACATTCCTCAAGCAATTCCTGAACTTTCTTCTTCATTAATCTTTCTCAAATATCAAACTCCTGTCACGCTTACACTGATTCTACGCGTGAGTCGGAAATTAGCTTGTTCTGAAAATCCAGGTCTTACAATACTACCCCCCAAAAAGAAAGTTTCGTCCTCGAAACTTAAGGCTCAGTGAAGAGTTCCGGATACTGTTCCTTCATCCTCTCTTCTAGTTCCCAAGTAGCATCGCCCGTGACTTGGTTCCAAATCACTTTTACCAGAGGAACCTGCTTGTTTCTCAACTGCTTGATCCTACGTTCCTCAATCCTCATTGGTGCCACTTCAAAAGACAAGTTGTCTCTAAGCTGAATATCATCTTCCTTGATGATGTGAGAGGGATCAGGAATATACTTCCTCAATTGTGACACGTGTAGCACATCATGAATCTTGGAAAGAAAAGGTGGCAACGCAATCCGATAAGCTACTTTACCGACTCGCTCGATAATCTGATACAGTCCAATGAACTTCGGTGTCAGCTTCCTCGACTTTATCGCTCTTCCCACTCCGGTAGTTGGTGTCACGCGAAGAAACACATGGTCTCCCGCCTCAAACTCTAACTCTCTCCGTCGTGTGTCAGCATAACTCTTCTGTCGACTCTGTGACGTCCTCATCTTCTCTTGTATTTGCTTCACTTTCTCAGTAGTTTGTTGTACTAATTCAGGTCCAACGAGAAGATGTTCGCCATCTTGAAACCAACATAAAGGAGTTCTACATCTCCTCCCATACAAAGCCTCATAAGGTGCCATTCCAATACTAGCATGAAAGCTGTTGTTATAAGTAAACTCGATCAACGGCAACAGCTCATCCCAACTTTCTTGACTATCCAGAACACAGGCTCGCAGCAAGTCTTCCAATGACTGTATTGTCCTCTCTGTCTGTCCATCCGTCTGAGGGTGATAGGCAGAGCTCAACCTCAACTTCGTCCCAAGCGCCTCGTGCAACGCCTTCCAGAAATGCGAAGTAAACTTCGGATCTCTGTCAGAAACAATACTCGATGGTACTCCATGAAGTCGTACAATCTCAGCGACATACACTTTTGCAAGTGCCTCCACATTGAACGTGGTCTTCACCGGTATGAAATGTGCTGACTTCGTCAGACGGTCCACAATGACCCAAATGGAATCAAATCTCTTCCTCGTAGCTGGCAAAGCTACCACGAAATCCATAGAGATACTGTCCCACTTCCACTCCGGCACATCAAGTGACTGTAACATACCCGCAGGCTTTTGATGTTCTATCTTCGCCTTCTGACATGTCAGACATGCCGCCACAAACTCTGCTACATTCTTCTTCATTCCTGGCCACCAAAAATTCAACTTTAGATCTTGATACATCTTTGTCGATCCCGGATGAATACTCAATCTGCTCTTGTGACCTTCGTCAAGAATCATCCTTCTCAACTCCATGTCCAATGGTACGCAGACACGTCCTTTGCAACGCAGAATGTTGTCGGTTCCTACCTCAAAATTCGGCGCTTTTCCCAAAATGATCAAGTTCCGTTTCTCGATCAGCTCCTCATCTAACAGTTGTTTCACCTTGATCTCGTTCAGAAAATCACTAGTGATCGTCACCATCCCAAAGCTCAATTTTCCAGGTGTCACTTGCATACCCAAACTGAGGTCGCGAAAAGTCTCGATAAGTTCCAATTCCTTAATCATCAACGATGAAACATGAATTGTCTGGCGACTCAGTGCGTCTGCTACAACATTTGCTTTTCTTGGGTGGTACAACAAAGTGAAATCATAGTCCTTGATGAATTCCACCCAACGCCTTTGTCTCATATTCAGATCCTTCTGATCGAACAGGTACTTCAAGCTCTTATGATCACTAAAAACAGTGAAAGTGCTCCCATAAAGATAGTGCCTCCAAATCTTGAGCGCAAATACCACAGCCGCTAACTCCAAATCATGCGTAGGATAGTTCCGTTCATGTATCTTCAATTGCCTTGAAGAATAAGCCACAGCCTTTCGGTGTTGCATCAACACACAACCCAAACCTTGGTACGAAGCATCGCAGTAAACCTCCTAGGGTTCCTTCTCTTGTGGTAATGTCAGAACTGGCGCGGTCGTCAAACGCTTCTTCATATCTTGGAAACTCTGTTCACAATCCTCTGTCCAAGCAAAAGGTTGGTTCTTCCGGGTGAGTTTCGTCAATGGTCCTGCAATCTTAGCAAAACCTGCGATGAATCGTCGGTAATATCCAGCTAAACCGATGAAACTCCTTATATCTGTCACAGTCTTAGGACGCTCCCATGCAAGTACCGCTTCCACTTTACTGGGATCCACAGCAATACCCTCCTTTGAGATGACATGTCCTAAAAACTTTACTTCTTCGAGCCAAAATTCACACTTTGTCGCGTTAGCATACAGTACCTTATCCCGAAGAACTTGTAATACTTGACGTAGATGTTCCTCGTGTTCTTCACGATTCCTCGAGTAGATCAAGATGTCGTCGATGAACACCACAACGAAGCGATCCAAGAATGGATGAAAGATCCTATTCATGTAGTCCATGAATACAGCTGGTGCATTCGTAACTCCAAACGGCATCACCAAGTACTCATAGTGCCCATAGCGTGTCCTAAACGCCGTCTTTTGAATATCCTCATCCTTGACTCTAATCTGGTGATATCCCGATCTCAGGTCAATCTTCGAGAAAATAGCAGCACCCTTCAACTGATCCATCAAATCGTCAATCCTTGGCAACGGATAACGGTTCTTTATCGTGACTTTGTTCAACTGTCGATAATCCACACAAAGTCGCGATCTTCCGTCTTTCTTCTTCACAAGCAGCACTGGCGCTCCCCACGGAGAAACGCTAGGTCGGATAAACCCCTTCTTGGTTAAATCTTCGAGTTGACTCTTCAGCTCAGTCAGTTCTGCCGGTGCCATACGATACGGTGCGATTGATATAGGTCCAGTGCCTGGGACTATATCAATTGTGAACTCCATATCTCTGACCGGAGGTATTCCAGGTACGTCTTCGGGGAACACATCCTCGAAATCTTGCACAACAGCAATTCCGTGTACTCTATTCTCCTTAGCTTCCACCACGGTTGTAGACATGAGAGAACTCAAAGCTCCTTTCCTCAAAGAAAGCTTTGAAAAGTACGAGTTCAGGAACTCAGCGAGTCCATCATCGGGAAAGATAACTACCTTATTGGCGCAATCAAGAAGAACATGATGGTGGGACAACCAATCCATGCCTATGATCACATCCAATCCCTTGAGAGGTAAACAGATTAAGTTTGCTACAAACTTCTTATCTAGGTACATCCAAGGACATTCTAGACATGCAGTGTTAGTTACTAGACTCTTAGATGCAGGGGTAGACACTGTCAAGTCAAACGGTAGCTTTGACACTTCTAGCTTTAACCTTGCCGCACAAGCTATATCTATAAATGAATGCGTAGCACCAGAATCAAATAGCGCGATAAGGGAATTACCCGCAATCTCGCAGGTACTGCGGATCAGACCATCGTCTTCCTCAGCTTCAGTTCCACTGATCGAGTAGACCCTTCCACCAGCAGTAGGCCTCCTAGCCCCAGCAACATTTGCAGCAGCCTCAACTTTAGGAATCCTGCACTCTGCAGCAGTGTGGCCTGGCTTGTTGCAGTTCCAACACGCCGCAAGACTCTCAGAACAGTGGTTGGCATAGTGCCCCTTTTTGTTGCACCTGAAGCAAGTCACATCCTCCCGATTCCCAGATGGGGTTCTTAGTGCAATTGCATTTCCACCAGTAGGATAAAAGGACCCAGAAGTTGTCCCCCTACCCTGAGGACGAACATACGGCTTCTTCTGGAAATGCCTACCCTTGTCACCTCTTCCTGGGTTAGTCCTAGCCGGACCTCCACTTCCTTGGTAAGGCTTGTTCAGACCTTGGAATTTGCCCCTTGCATTATCAATGGCCTCAATCCCCTTGGTCTTCTCCACCAGCACTTGGTAGCGATTCAGTCCTAGCGGTTGCACCGCCCTCTGCAGCTCATAACACAGCCCCTCAATGAATCGCTCACACATGTAGCCTTCATCAATCTGTCCTCTAAAGTAACGGAAGTGTTTAGCCAACGACTCCAACTTTGCAGCATACTCAGCAACGGTCATGCCTCCTTGACGGAGTCTCAGAAATTGTGCTTCCTTAGCGGCTCTAGCACTTCTAGGAAAGTACTTGTCCAAGAAAGCTCCACGGAAACACTCCCAAGTGATGGCTTGATGGTCAGCCTCCATCATAGCCCTAGCCCCACGCCACCAATACTCAGCTTCACCCGTTAGCAGGTAGGTTGCATAATCAACTTTCATCTCTGCAGTTGTACGCAAGAAGGTAAAGATCTTCTCCAACTCTTGGAGCCATAAGTCAGCTTCTTCCGGATCGAAGCCCCCAGAGAACTTCGGCGGATCCTGACGCTTGAAATCATTCAGACCCCTGGTCTGAGCAGCAGCTAATTCACGTTCCTCCCGCTGAACACGGCGAGCATTCTCTTCAGCTTGGTTTTGTGCAGCCACCAAAGCAGCAGTAGCAGCAGGTTGAGCTTCAGCTTCCTCCCTTGCAGCAGTGTTAGTAGCTTGTTGTGCCATAAGGGCAGTCAGATTAGCAATAGCTTGCTCCATCGGATTCATGCTGTCTGAACCTTGAGTCTCGATCGGTTGTGGAAACCTCCTGTTCCTGTTTTCATGAACAGTCAAAGACCACAACAGATACTCAGGCCAGAACAACACAAAGTTCTATAATAACTAACTATGTATATACTTATATCAAATGTATAATTAACAATAACTAGCATAAGGTTATTCACTTACGAATAACCTTCAAAAATAATCTATATAAACAGTAATCAAGCACACTCTTCCTCCGATTGACACCCCATCAATCGGTCTCAGAGTTCAAACATCTTAAGCAGGCACTCTACCCAAAAGCTCTGGTTTTCTAGACCAAAGCTCTGATACCACAATTGTAACACCCCAATTTCTCAACTGAGGAGTCACATTAGTAACCTAACAAAGTCTAAGGACCAATCTGCAATCCCTAAAAACCAAGGGAATATTTTTCTGTAAAACAACTAAACACTTCGGCTAAAAGGTTGGAAACATACCATAACTTTATTTAGATAACTTGTTTCCCGATATACAGTAATAATAGTTTACAATACCATAAGTAAGGTTCAGAATAAACATGCGCACTTTAACAGTGGCGGAAGCAAGACTTTAATAACAGAGTTCTCATAAAGTAAAAGAGACTCCAACATAATCCACAAGAAGAGAAGCAAAGCTGCTTCTCATACCTCTACTCCACCGCTTACAACTCGATCTCCAACTCGAGTAGCTATGCCTCGACGGAAGGATCTCCATCGCCTAATAGCGTTAAGCGCCCAAACAACAAGTAGCAAATAGAAAGGGTTAACTCCATGCAATTACCATGTATAAAAGAGAAAAATCATGCTGTTCGAATTTAATTACCTGGCATGGTAAATAACTAGCAACATAACTCAACTCATATATCAACAACTTAAACATAAATCGGACTCAGATAATAATAACCTCAACAATGTAACATCAAATCAGATATCAATAAACCAATACGAAAATCCAACAACATAGGGTCAGGTGTTAGTTCCCTATAATGCAACTATATGCTGCTAACAAAATGGATCGATCAATATCGTCTCTCAAGACGGGACAATGATAGGACACACCTCCTCATCGCCACTTATAACGTCATACATGACGGGACAATCATAGGACACACCTCCTAATCGCCACTTAACGTCACACAAGACGGGACAATCATAGGACACACCTCCTGATCGCCACTTAGCATCTCGCAAGATGGGACAATGATAGGACACACCTCCTCATCGCCACTTGACTCAAGCCCTATATGCCAAGTCAGACAACAACAAAGCCCAACCAAGGACCAATCCAAAGTAACCACATGTTCCATCCACTAGGAAGCAGTAATGACAGAAACCAGTAAACGGCCGAAGCCTCTCAGAAAACATTTTCCAAATTCAGCATAATAATCATAATCATCTGCCAATCAATATAAACATCTTCATCTCAAACACAGGCAGTGCGATAAAAGCATGCAAGACTCAAAGACGCTCTAAAACCGAGTTACCCTTACCTTCGTGAGTAGAAGTTGGGCATGGAAATTGCGAACCTAGAACAAAGAAAACACAATCATCAACACAAGCTTCACTAGGAGCAACATGATCTACTAATACTAATCGAAATCGTAAAGAAAGCCTCTAAAGCTTCAGAGTTCCTATTTAGGCACAAATTGACAACGGAGACTTCGTTCGCTAAAACGAGCATAACTCGAGCTACAGAACTCAGAATGACACGAAACCGGCGCCAAAATTTCGACAATTGAAAGAGCTACGCAATGGCTCAGGTCATAGAGACCCAAAAATTATTTTTGGACACGGTACCCAAGCAATTAGGTTTCGGCCACTATGGAAAATAGGGTTTTCGAACTTTTTCTTCGATCTAAATCAATTCACAAGGTAGTTTTAGGGTAAAACTAAGGCAAAGAAATTGTCGGAACAATTTTCGGACAATCGGGTCGAAATACGACTATCCAGGGGCATTTTGGTCCAAAATAAAGGCTCAAAACTTCAAAGTTATCAGTTCGGAAAACAAATTTGACAGCATTGATCCTCATGACATCCGTGACAACAAATCCTAAAGGCACAAAGTCAGATTACAGCTTTTCGACAATAAAGTTTCGAAATGTGCGACTAATGGGGTTTTGAATCAATTTTTCAGATCTTGGACAACTGAATCGCAATCGGCGATTACTGACAGAGGTTTTAGACTCATGGGAACATAAGGAACATAACCCAACCAAGAAATCAAGGAAATCGGACAATTTTAGAAAAAGCTCAAAACTGTGAGCACAGAAACGACTTCAGAAACGCAACAGAAACAGTAAACAGAGGTAGGATTCATGCTAGTTACCTCAATACCTAGAAGTAGGGACGAACTGCACGAAGATTGGTCAAGTTTTCGCGAAAATTTCTCCTATCCTCCTCTCTCCTTGCTCGCGGCCTTGAATGGGTGAGAATGAAGAGATTTTGCTTTTTCGAGCTATTTATAGGCAGGTGAAATCGCGGGAAAATGAAAATTTCGCGATTCCGATTTTTGCAGCACGTCCACCGAGGAATTCTAAGAGAGATTCTGGCGTCAGAATTCCAGAACTCAAAACAATTATCTATGATTTGGGAAAAACGATATCTAAAATCCCAAAGGCGGTGTAAGTTAATCTGTCCCGTTAAACTACTTTTTGCTGTGATGCTCAGACGACAAAACTTCCTTCTGAAGAAAGATTGGAAATGTCGAAACAAATCTGGCAACGCGGACGGAAACTTCGTTAGAAGTCCCGAATAGAAAAAGTCTTCATCCATCGCTCGAATCTAGGGTTTCGAAGCAAGGAAATTAGCGTCGTCGGACTTCCGAAAAGTGAATACTATCGTGCGTACAGTCCAGAGTTCCGAAATGAAACGCTGGTCGAAGGAAAAATAAAGAAAATCTTTAAATTTTCCAAGGATTCGAAATCTCACTTAAAACGTTGCTCTAAAGCGAAATTAGCCTATTCTGGACACGCTTGCCATAAGGCGGGTGTGCAGACGACTCGCTCTAATTCCTAAAATGACTACGCAACATTCCTCAAGCAATTCCTGAACTTTCTTCTTCATTAATCTTTCTCAAATATCAAACTCCTGTCACGCTTACACTGATTCTACGCGTGAGTCGGAAATTAGCTTGTTCTGAAAATCCAGGTCTTACAAAGAACATCATCCTGGATGATAGATGTAATCTCCAATTGAGCCTCTTCAATCCAAACCATACACCCCAAATGAAAAGCTAAACGCGCCAAAGCATCAGCAGCACCATTACCAGTTCTACGGACAAAACTAAAATTAAAAACATCAAAATTCAAAAGCAGTAAACGACAATCACGAACCACCGCATCCAAATGCGAAAAACCACACTCACGTCGGACCCAAAAATTAAACAGCACCAAGCAATCGATCTCTACCCAAATCCGACGGAAACCAAGCTCCATCGCCATTCCAAGAGCCCATCGCATGCCCAACACCTCCGCCAACACTGTTGATAAGACCGGTCCTACCTTCACTGTTGCAGCCACCAAAACCTCACCATTTCTATTCTTGACAATCAAACCCAGGCCTGCATCCTAGGAATACTGCACAGAAGCGTCAGAATTTAACTTGCACAAACCAGCTGCTGGCCTCCTCCAAGTAGACTAGAGCTTGCGACGCACCAGGGGAGGATCTTACGACGAATCCAGTGAAGGCCGAAGGGACATAGCACGTTGTAACATCTATTCAAGCGCTGACTCTTTCTCGTTGAATAACAAGTCATTTTTGGCCCGCCAAATGGAATATAACAGCGCAATGCATGCTCCAATTGCAGCAGAATCTGCAGCCGTAAGGAGACCCTCCAAAAACTGTGTTACTATGCAACCTACTTTCAATCGAAAACACAGCAAGGACGCAAACCAGATCCTATGCACAATAGGACAGTAGAACAGAGCATGTTCCTCAGTTTTAACACCCCATGGCACCTAGGACAACATGGATCAAGAGCCACACCACGTCGATAAAAGAGTGGATCGGATCGGCAAGAGGCCAAGACATGCTCTCCAAGCTGTTTCACGACACCTAGGGGCAGCATCAGCTTTCCAAATCTTCGACAGAAGGCATGGGGCATTGACGCCATGGATGATGATGACGAGGCCTCCTCTTCTTGTTTCTTCCTGATAAACATGTACCCTGTTTTAGTAGTGTAACAACCATCAACTGTCGCAGGCCATAAAAAACAATCCTCCTGAGGTTGAAAGGAAAGAGGAATCGAGAGAATTGCTTGAGCCAGGGGTGGCCAGCACAGATATTCCACCTTATTTCTTTCCCAAGCACCACCATTTGTTGTCATAAGGTCAGATACATGTGAAAATCCCAGCTCCAATGCAACATCGTCACTATACACCAAAAGACCACAATTTGGTATCCATTTGTCTTCCCAAGCTTTAATGTTTTTCCCATTCCCGACCCGCCAAAGCCCTCCCTCTCGAAAAATCCAAGCCGACCCCATCAAAATTGACCATATGTAGCTTGGTCGATATCCCTTCTTTGCCCCAAAGATTGCTTGCTTTGGGAAGTACACGACTTTGTAAACTCTAGCCAGCATTGTATCCGGTTTGGACATAATACGCCACCAATTTTTTGCCACCAAAGTTGTGTAAAAGCCTTGAAATCACAAAAGCCTAGCCCACCACACACCTCAGGACGACAAAAGGTATCTCACTTAAGCCAATGAGCGATTCGACGACTAACACCACCTCCCTAATAGAAGTGGCTTATCATCCCTTCAATTTGTGAACATAAACCATCCGGTAGAAAAAAACAGGACATGACATAGTATGAAACTGCCTGGACATAGATTGAGTTGTACTTAACTTGATCTAAGGCCCAATTCCATTCAATTAAATATGAAAATTAAACCCCCAAATAAATGTTGCACAATATTAAATGTGACTTAACGATCCCTGAATGATAACTTAAGTATAAGAGTTGTTGGATATATGAGTTAGAAAACGGGAGATTCAAGGATCAACCGAGGAGATTGTTGTAGTATCTTTCCGATATAAATAAAAAAGTGACATAAGAAATGAATCCAAACACACTCCAAGTCTTCCACTACACTTGTTCCTCATCTAATATTTACATTTTTTTATTTATTTTCGAAATGAGTTTAATATCTATCCATTCACACCATAAATAATAAGTTTTATACATACATTTACTTCATCATATTTAAATCAAAATCAGGAACAACCAAAACGCAACATGGTAAAAATATAATTGGACGTATATATACAAACATTTTACACTATCCATGTATATTGATTATTTTTTATTTTCGACATTATATACTCTGAATAATTTATTTTTAGAGATATACATTGGAAAAATGATGCCCGTTTTTCTTTCCATCAAAATATGAGTTAATGGGTTGATTTTAATTTTTGGGTCAAAAGTTAATGGGTTGTATAACAAACTTTTAAGATGCGGGCGTATATATACAAGAAAAAATAAACCCATTAAGATCTTGGGCATACCGGTCCAGTCGTATTCATTAACCCATTCCGCGTGTATATATAGGCTAAAAACATATTCTTGCATTTTTTCTTAGGAAGAAAATATTAGTAATTTACTACACTTAATGGGCTATACAAATATGAAATATCTATTAATTTATAGTTACTCAAATTAAATAGTTCACCCTTTCAAAAAAAAAAAAATTAAATAGTTCACTAAAAAATAAATGAAAATATAGTATTTGTTTTATTTTAGATTTTTCAAAATACAAATCAAGTGAAAAACTAAAAAAGGAATAATGCAGAAATAATTATAAATGGGTAAAATAATGGTTATTAGTGTGAGTGAGTGAACGGCCACACAACAACACTTGCATTGATGGAGATTTGCCAAAATATTTGGAGGGGGCAAAATGAGGCTTTTAATTCGTGAGTTATATAAATATATATTATAGATCCAAAAATTAGGTTGCAATGTTAACATTAAATTGATAACTAAAAGTTACTTTCAATCAAAGTGTTGCTTTGAGCTCCTTCAATGACCGCAAATCATCAATAAATGAATCAGGACTAAAACTTGTTGCAATTTTATTTTCAGTGTAAACTATCATACTATATCAACTATAAAATTATCTTACATTTTATTTTTCAACCAAGCCCAGATTGAGTTGGATGCTACTGATCACAAAGATGCTAACGTGCACTAGTCCTATTGAGTTGGATGGTAACATCTAGGGTACGAGCTGTAGACAAGCTCATGAAATGTGCCTCGTTAGTTGGGTCCATAAAGAGCCAATGAGATAACGTCATTTTGAGGACCCCACGATGATCGCACTTCTTCGATACTTACCACACTAGCAAGAGTCTCAATTCCCTTTATGATTGTCGGCTCTCCCTTAACTTATACCTTTTTGACAGAACAATCAAAAGAGGATACATGCTTCCTCTTTTTTCGCTCGGAGCCCTTTATGATTATGGAACCTTAGCCTCTCTCTTGGAAGCATCTTGGGAAGGTCATCTGCCCATGGGCGTGAGTTGGGAAATGACATTTGGTGGCACACTCATTAGGGAAGAACTAGGATAAGGGAAGGAATCACTCATTTGCAGTTGTCAGACGCAACATATTCCTTATTGTAGAGCTAACTACACTCAGTGCACAATTGCACAAGATAAAGTTAGACGCGATTATGATCAAGATGAAAAGAATTATGTGATAAATTATACATGAAGGGAACCTCTACCGATGATTGTAGGAATATTTGAAGGAGTTTCGACGAGATCCTTGCTTGAAAAAGTGAAACCTCTATCGGCATCAGTTGCGACAAAGACATCTCAAAGCTCCTTATCCTCTTCATATATGACTCCGCGAATAGATAACTCTTGGCGAGGAAATCATAATGGTGCTAACCCCATAAGTTAGAACAAGAGGTTCTTCACTCCCTGGGTCTTCCCGGAACAGAATGGTACCTTTATCTACCACAACTCAAAAGAACTTATACTTGAAATGTTTCACTTTCTGCTTGTACGAGTCAATGTAGGGTAAAATGACCCCGCTCTCCAATAACTGCTCTAAGAGACACTTATCAATTCAAACCACGCTTTGAATGAAACACGCCAACAATTTGTAAGAAGGGTCGAACCCTCGGCGGATGCATGATTTTGATTTGGGGGTGACCAAGTTAAAATGTATATGACTTCTTAAAAAAATTAATTTTTGACATGCATAATTTGTGTAACAAATTTAATCTATACTTAACATTATTACGGGTAAATTGAGTACAATGGATAATAACTAGTATACACGCCTTGTTAGACTAGCAACAAAATGTCACAAAAAATTCAGAAAAAGCAGTAGTATCAACTCAAAAAGTAGTATAAAAGTAGCATCATATATAAAAAAACTAAGGAGAATAACAACTTGTCTCTCCAAACAAAAAATTAGCACCCTTAGTATGACGTAAAAGCCAAAAGAGTGTGCTCTTATATATTTCAAAGATAAATGTGAAAGTGGATGAGGTAGAAACTTCTAAAGAAAGCTATATCTAAAGTCTTACTTTGAACTTATAAGAAAATTAAAATAATATAAATTTTTTTTTAGAAAAACTAAAATAAAAAAATATTAATTAAATGAGTTCACGTGGCTGAAAAAAAAGTAGAAGGTCAAATCAATAGCTCATAATATTGAGAATTTAACATGTATAATATTTAGGGTGGTGCTACATAAAATTTTACATGATATTAGCAAAGAAAACCAAAATATTGGGGGTGACCATGGCATGACCATATCCCCCCTTCCCTCTGCCACTGGCTAGACCCAAATATTAATTTGGAAGGCCCACATAGATACTCATCCATTCATATGTAATTGGGACGAGGCCACCCTTAAGTGCTTCAGCACATCCAACACAAATTTGGTAAAAAGAAGATGAACACTGAGGGTAGTGAAAATATAGTCTTACACATACATGAAGCAGTCCCTCAAGACCGCAACATCTCTGCCCACAGAATTGTTGTTGATTGCCTGAAATTATAGGTCACTCCACCTAGAAGTGGGATCGCGACCCCTAAGCAGGTTTTGCACCACTTAAGAATCCTTCGGTGACGCGCAGAAGAATGCTTGACACCCATAGAGAGACCATACCTGAATGGGAGAAGTAAATACCAAGGTAGTTAGGATCAGGATCCTACGTAGGATCGAGACGGGGGATAAACGATCGGAGGATCGGGATCAAATCGTAAGATCCTACAAAATACACATATACAAAAAAGAAGAAGTGATGGATGATGCGCAACGAGGCACGAAGTCACGAATCACGAACAGAGAAGCGGGACTGCGGAAGCAAACCGGCGTAGAGGCAGAGGACTAGAGGAGTTTAGTGCAGCGGCGACGGTTAACGGTGGTTAGTGGTTGCATCGCAATTGCGTCTAGTCTTCTGGAATTTTTTTGAATCCTTTCATTTCTAATTTCACTTAGTTTTTGCTTTTGGAGAAATTCACTCAATTGAAAATAGAATTAGGGTTTGGAATGGGTGGGCAAATGGGTATTGGCCTATTGGGTAAGTTAGTGGACCAAACCATAAAAAAAAAACCTAATTAAAATATGACCCACTAACGAGTGGGATCGGATCGGGATCCCACGATCCTACCTCAAGGATCACAATCCTACTAGGCTTACGATCCTTTTCACGATCCAAATCAAAATTACACTTGCAAATCGTAGGATCTTACAACTTACGATCCAGATTGCGATCTTGACTACCTTAATAAATACAAACTATTGTTAATAAAAGAAGGACCTCTACACCAATTGAAAAAGCAACTCTCAAGGCCCAGAAGATGCCCAAGACACAAAACACAAAACGTCTCAAACCATCCTTATACACATTAAGGGGAAACTCCTTAGGTATACACTATCTGTTCAACCCATAATCATTATTCTCCCCCTCTTTGCTAACCTGAGCATCAGTGTAACATCCAAGGACCCACCTTTGGTGTCCACGTATCCCTAAATACAAGAAAAAGAAAGTCATGTCACGAAAAAGTAGTTCAATTGAGCAACTTAAAACATTATCTACGTCATATATATATACTCATACTTAGGTTTGACATTCCCTTACCCCGAACATGCACCATAAGGCTAAGGGGGACTTGAGATTATCCTTCTATCTTCATCGTCCATATTATATTTTTAATGATGCTGGGATGTTGATTATGAGATCATACTTCTGGTACAAGAGTTGTGTTGAGAAGTCAAGTGCGGAGTTGAAGTCCCACATTGGTTAAGTTTGTGTGAGGAGAAGACTTTATAAGAGATGTGACCCATAGACCTAATGCCTTAATGTTTTGAGTTAACATGTGACATCAATATCTCTTGCTCATCGACCCATGAGCTCCCCTATATCCCCTAACAAGTTGTACAACACGTCAACACCACTAATAACGGTTGTCATGAGCATGAGACCAATAGAAACAACAAAACCAGCATGGAGAATTGGAGATCCAACCCGGCCCACCGCAAACGTACATTACATTGGATTTGGGGTAAACAACAAAATTTAATGGACAAAGACCCAAGATCACAGGGTTGGATTCAATGCAATCATCTCCTCTTCCTACTCATTTTCCGAATATAAATAGAGGGCCCCAAAGGCACCTTTCCCCTAAGAAAATTGATGTGACACTATAGAGCTAACGAAAGAGTACATGGCCCCAAAGTCACCATATCGTTTTGTCTACTCGAAATTTTACCCTCTAGATTCTAATAAATACATCTATTTATCATTGACCAAAAAAAAATACATCTATTTATCTATTATACTGTACAAGAATCCTTTGATTCTCCAACCCAATCAGGTATCAATGGTTGTTATGCTGATTGGGAGCTTCCTCTTCATCTTGACAGTTGGAAAGTAAATAATTTCATCCTTTTCAGCAACCCATCTGCAAAGTAAAATTAAACCATTTACAGAACGAAATCATAAATGAAGTGGTATTTATTTCTTTATAGACAAGTTGTTAATTAATTACCCGTAAGTAGTGACCAGATGGTGAAGGAAAATTGAGAGCTCTAGCCTGGAGAGTTCTATTCCAGGGCACAGTCTCTGTCCACCACCAAATGGTGTGAAACAATGGTTACTAGTCCCAGTTCCAGCTCCAATTCTCTGCACCCATACAATAACTGAGTGACTATTAGCATTTCATCAACTTAATTTTCTTCAGAATTAATTCCAAAAGAAACTAACAAAAACTGATTGAATTGTCAATCTGGTCCTTAAAAAGATTTTGCCGCTATCATGTTAATCCAGGGATATGTAAAATGTCAGTCCTACTAACTTGACCAATGTGTTAGTTGATCAAATACGACCGAACAAACTAACTGAATCGATATTTTACACATTTAGAGAATTTCGAATGTATTTTTCTTCCAATGGCTAACTTCCTAGTGACAGAATTTGTGAGGGATCAAATTGACGATTCACTCCGAAAGCTTCTTCTTAGCCTTATAAAATCATTTCAAACATTCACTATGGTTTCTTGATATAGCTACTAATGTTGACATATTGGTTTAGATGTTTGATTACTTACCTCCCATCTCCATGGATCAAATTCAAAAGGGTTTTCGTAGATCATGTCATCCATGTGAACAGAAGTTAGAGATGCCACAACGCACCAGTCCTTAGGAATTAGGTACCCTGCTCATTCATAATAGGGAAACTGCATAACATTTTTCTCTGTACTATTTAATTCTTCAAGGCCAATACAAATGCCATCTCCTTTTGGAAAACTCACCTTTAATATCTACGTCTTTGATTGCTTTTCTCCAAATGGCGTTCACAATATTTGCCATTCTAAGAGTTTCGCTGATAACCTTGTGGGAAGTAATGAAATATACAAAACAATAAAAATTGTCACATTTCATCACTTAATTAATACATTGCTTGCATTAACCAATACCTTCAGCACTTATTGTTATAGAATTTACCATTTTTTATGCAAAATAAAATTATAATACTGGTTTTGCTTTGTGACAACTAAGGCTAATTAAAGAGGAGAGACTCACATGTTGGGTAAATTGCAGTGACAAGTAGTCAGTCCATGTATAATCATCTGAACAATTCTTCCGCCTCTTCAAATCCATGTTCTCCTCCTGCAATGAAAAACTCAATAAATAAAAGGAACAAATAATCTTAGTTAATGATTAAATAGAAGTTATTTTTGTTAACTAATCCACCTATTTTTCTAACAAATTAATTATAAGCCATAAATTGTGTTGTTTCTTAGATAGACTTGGACTTGTCAAAAGTTTACTAGACTAGAACTAAGTCTCGCCCAACGGCGTCTTTGGACTGGTCACAGACTTTCTAAATCAAGGGCTCACAAGAAATGCACAAGACAGGGACGACACTCATTATAAGGCGACTCAAATTCCTTTTGGGTCGTCATATGGTCAATTGGGCTTGTATGTTTCTAGGGGACCATTTATATATGTAATGTGGTGAGTCATTCCCTTTTGATATAGGAATGACTTGCTCATATCCTTTTACCTTGAGCATTTATTGTTGAGATTTAGAGCCCGTTATCCACATAGATAATCTACTTAGGTGCTGCTCAGTGCTTACAATGTATAAGGGCTCTGGGGCCACATTTGTTTTTTTTTTCAAGAGCAAAGATAATTTATTCAATGATAAAAAGAAGGATACATCCCAACAAGATGGGGAAAACAAAAAAATACACCAAACCACCCGAGAAAAACTGAACAACCACCCAAAATAGAAAAGAGCGACCTCCCTAGCACCTAGAAGAAAAATTTTCTTTAATAACTGCAGCCAACCCTCGAACGACATCATCATCACTACCAGAAAAAGACATGCCTACGAACTTAGCAAGACACCAAGCCTTCATTGCTCGGGTGAAATAAGGACCCGAACGAGACGGGGGCATTTGTATAAGGGCCAAAGGTCCATTAGGAAATTAAGTTTATAGTTTACATCTTTCCTAATAAAAGGAAAATATTCATTTATAGTCCATATGTTTGCTTGACTTAATACAAACTTACAAAGGTGACTAGGTCTTAAAGAGTTCCTATTTCCATTAGGGTTCCAATTTGGTCAGCTTCTTAGTTTATTGAACGTGAACAAAACTCTTTGCATATCAAAGTACCAAAATACATTATCTACCAAACAACAGTAACTTTTCCCAATGAAAACAACACAAAAGCAGAATTACAATCACAAAAAACAGGGAGAGTAAATAAGAACAATAAATTGAAGTGAGTGTGGTGAGTGACTGAGTGGTAAAAGACACAAGAAAAGAAGATAAGTGGTAGTTGTGGAAGAATTAAATTGGTGGTCCTGGCCTTCAGAGCCGCTCAATTTAATTTGTATCGTACGGCAAGGAAAGAGCACACACACTCCATATATGCATATCCATGTGGGCCTTAAAGTTCTGTACGATTTATAGTGCACTAAACTCAGCTATGTGTGACATAGTGATTAGCTTACTTCGTCTTTTAACTATGAAGTTGAGAGTTTAATAATCATTCATAGGAATGAAACGTATTTCATAACCAGCAGCAAAGCAAAAAAATTAGTCACTGTTGTTGTCGACGGTAGACCATGATCTAAAAAAAAGGCAAATGACTCTTTGGAGTAAATAAAGAAACATACATACCAGTAATTTGGATAGAGCCAGAGGGTAGTCACTGAGAAACTTGACAGCCATGGTCATAGCCGTTGGAAGAGTCTCTTCTCCAGGAATCATCATCTCAATTATGTTCTCGCTCATAATTCTCAACCAAGACTTTGACTCACCCTTATGCAAATCACTTAAGAGCACATCCACTACATCATTCACTCCACTACCCTTATTATTATCATTCCTTTCCTCTATTATCCTCTGCACTATCTTTATCATTCTCTCCTTTGCCTGCACTGACCAACGTTAGCTGTAATTGTTATTATTAATCCAACAATGAATAACAATAATACTATTAATAATACTCTACAACATTTAATTTGAGTATGGGGGAGAAATAAAACCTTCAAGGATTTATATAGTCTTGTTCCTGGTAACTTGATTGGTAAGCAAATCAAGCCTTTGATAAATTCTTCAAATTCTCTCTTCAAGAAGTCTAAGTCTTCACCAGGACCAATGCTCATCAGAACTCTTACCAAAATAGTAAATGTAATCTGATATACATATATGACCAGGGGTAAAAATGTTAAAAATCACTGATAGTCATAGTCAATTTAAAATACATACATACATAAATGACTTAATCCTCAAATTGCTCCCTGTCTTTGTCTCGCCGTCTGAACTAAGTCCCTCGTCGAAATTTTTTTAGTAAAAGGTCCTCTTATATGTAAAGCGTTTGGAGCAAGTCCTCGCCGGAGCCCGAAACTCCGGCGAGTGAGCTGAGTGGCAGGTAAATGCTGATGTGGCTTTATCCACATCATTTTTAATTAAATTTGAATGACACATACTTAATTATTAATTAAATTAAATTAAAATTATTAATTAAAAAATCCTTAATTCGTAATTTCAGAAATATCAAATCCTAAATAAACACACAAAAATTAATGAGTATCATCAATGTTCTTCTTTTCATATTTTTAACCCAGAATTTTTTTTCCTCAACCAAATTTGAACTCAGAAAAACCAATCATCTTCCTCACATTCTTCATGTTCTTGAACAAACAACCAACCCCAAAATCAAGATCAGCCCCTCCCCCAAACTCAGAAAATTTACCCACAAATTTATCTTTTCCAAAACAGCATCCAACCCACAAAATAAAACCCCAAAATCTAGAAAATCAGAAAAATTGGATGAAGGTTCAAGTGAATTGGTGGGAGGCTGAAATTGTTGGCACGTTGGGGTCTAGGCGGTGATATTGGAGTGTTAGTTGGGATTGAATTAATGGGAGAGGAACTAGGCAAAGTGGGTTATGGGCATAAGCTTTTTAATTTCTACCAAGCATCAAGTAGTTGCAGAGGACATAACAATTGGGGATATGGTATCAGCCTAACCAGAAATTGAATGAACCCAGAAACTGATTGAACCCAGAAATCATAGCCCCTCAACGAATCCTTTTTATAAGTTGATTGAACCCAGAAATTCATCACTTCATCTTCTTCTTCTTCATCAACAAAGGACCCATGAAAACCTCACCACCACCTCTAACCCCCACCCCTACCCTCAACCAAAACCCAACCCTTACCTGCAACTGGAATCTCAACCCCACCACCACCTGCAACCGAAACCTCCACCCCCAACCCCGACCTGCAACCAGAACGTCAATCTCTCTCCCTTTCTCTCGCACTTTTCCTCCCAATCTGGGTTTTCCTCGCTCTATTTCTTTCCCATCTTAGGCGATTGTGCGGATTTTGGTGAAGGAGAAAGATGAAGAAGCCATAAGGGTTTGGTGAAGGAGATAGATGAAGAAGGCAGAAGGATGAAGAAGGCATAGATGGAAGAACGTGTTTTGGATTTAGGGTTGAATTAGATTCTGGGTTAGTTTTTGAATTTTGGATTTTTTTTAAATCAATAATTTTAATTTAATTTTAATTTTAATTATCCAAGTGTAAAATAATTTAAATTCCACATAAGCATCATTAATCCACTCAGCATGCCATTTCATCATTCACCGGAGTTTCGGGCTCTGGCGAGGACTTGCTCCAGACGTTTCACATATAAGAGGACCTTTTACTAAAAAATTTCCGGTGAGGGACCTAGTTCAGATGGCGAGACATAAATATTAATGTGCAATTCTAACTATAACATTTAATACATGTACTTATAATATGCTCTAAAGTCTTGCTGAAAAATCTCTTTTAATTAGTGAATCAGTAAATAATGTCATATCAAATTATAGTATTTTGGATTAACTTGTTTTTTCTCTCATAGTATATGCTTGGTTTAGCATCAATGCAAATGATAAGGTGATTTTCCCAAGGTTATCTAACAAGAAGTTATAATTTGTCATTTTGAGTTAACGTAGAAATTAAATGAGGAGAATTAATGATTAATGGCACGTCGAGTTCATCGTGGATCTAGGTTGAGTTCAACACAGAAATCCAAACACAGACATAATCAATTCTCGTACACAAAGACTACATATAGTCATGTTTGGGTATATATTGAAAAACCACGGTAAAGTTAAAATAGGTTCACACAAAAACTAAGAGAAGTGAAGACCTTTTTGACTTGATCTTGAACGTATATTGGTTGGTGGGTAGTCCAAGTAGCAAAGCATTGTTTGACAGAGTGCTCAATATCTCTTGTAATTCGAGTTTTGAAATGTGGGGATCGCAAGAAGCCACCAAGAAGTGCATGGAGTTTCCTATGAGTGTTCCCATTCATTTGGAGTATGGAATGTTGTCCCATTAGTTCTCTAATTGATTTTGGATAAGCAGGGACGAAAATGTTCCCTTGATTCTGCAGAACCACCTTGTTCACCTCCGGGTCTGTAGACACAATAACACCAGTTCCCAATATGTTCGTCTTAAACACACTACCATACCTGCATAGACACACATGACACATTCATACTGGAAATTTAGAGAAAAGAAAATTATCATGTATATATAGCATGTTTAGACAACTTTCTCTTTTCTCATAATGAATTTCAGAAGCTAATCACACAAGTTTTTTCTTATACTAACTCTAACTTTAAAATCATTTTATAAGAATTACTAAACATACATGTACTTTCTTTCTATTTTCCAATAGATTTCTTTATGTTTCCCTATAGATTCAAGAAAGTTTCATAGACTCATCTGCCAACCCTTATCGCTCAGTGCGCCGAATGTGGGATGATATATTAGTCTTACGGCTACTAATTGTGAAGATAACTTAATTAATCAAGAAAAAAAATGTTTACACCCAAAATCAAATGAAAAACAGATAAAAGAGACTAATGATAAGTATAATAGTGCAATAATGATATCCTTTCTCACTCACGATGTGAAGCCTTGATCCAAAATGTTTTTCTAATTTGGGGCGAGTGTGCTAGTATTGTTGGTGTGGGGCGGAGGTCACTAAGGAAGAAGTTTGGGAGGCGGTCTCCACAATGGGCCCCTTCAAAGCTCCCGGGCCAGATGGATTTCAAGCTGTGTTTTTTAAGACGTATTGGCATATCATAGGGGACGATGTGTGGAAACTAGTACGAGATGCTTTTGCTTCAGGATCTTTTGACTCGGTGGTGTCAGAAACTCTTGTTGCTTTAATCCCTAAGGTGGATGTGCCTAAATCATTTAGGGAGCTACATCCCATTAGCCTGTGCAACGTGCTTTATAAAATCATTACAAAAGTGCTGGTTCTTCGCTTGCGGCCATGCCTTCAAGAGATGGTGGGTCCTCTTCAAAGTAGCTTTATTCCGGGTCGTGGGACGACGGATAATGCTATTATATTGCAGGAGGTTGTTCAATTCATGCGGGCGAAACAGAAGAGAAGCAAGAATGTCATTTTCAAGCTTGATTTAGAGAAAGCCTATGATCGAGTTGATTGGGGTTTTTTGGAGGAGACTTTGAGAGTGTTTGGGTTTCCACCTCCAACCATTGCTCTCATTATGTTTTGTGTTTCCTCCTCCTCTTTGTCCATTATTTGGAATGGAAATCGTTTACCATCTTTTCGGGCTACAAGGGGGCTTCGTCAGGGCGACCCTCTATCCCCTTATCTCTTCGTGTTATGTATGGAGCGGTTAGCACACCTTATCCAGCATGAGGTAGGGGAGGGTAGTTGGAAGCCAGTAACCATCTCTCAAGGGGGTCCGGGGATCTCGCATTTATTTTTTGCGGATGATGTCCTCTTGTTTGCTAAAGCGAGGTTGATCAAGTTAGGGTGGTGCACCAAGTACTTGACCGCTTTTGTGGGGCGTCTGGCCTCAAGATTAATCTAGCTAAATCTAAGGCCATGGCTTCCTGGTGTGTGGACACGGCGTTAAAAAACAGAATCGTGGCTATCACCACAATCCCCTTTACTGATAACTTTGGAAAGTATCTGGGATTTCCAATCTACCAAGGTCGGGCAAGGAAGGAGGACTTTCAATTTGTGGTGGATCGTGTCGCTTCCAGACTAGCAACGTGGAAAACAAATTTGCTGAATAAGCCAGCTCGGGTTACCTTAGCTAGATCTGTGTTAACAGCGATACCGATGTATGTTATGCAATTAAATTGGCTCCCACAATCAATTTGTGATAGTCTTGATGCTGTGGTTCGTAGGTTCGTCCGGGGGAGTGCTCAGGGTACCGGAGTCAGTATGCTAGCTTGGAAGAAGCTTATTCAACCCCGCAGTAGTGGTGGCCTTGGCATCAGAACAGCGCGCATGAGTAATGTTGCCCTGCTTGGGAAGCAACTTTGGAGTCTGGTGCAGCGTGAAGATAAGTTTTGGGTCAGAACAGTTGCAGCGAGGTATGCTGCTGGACCGGGTGTACTCTCTACGGGGGTTATGAATGGCTCAGCATTCTGGAATGCCATGATGAAAACCATAAATTTATTGCGTGAGGGGTACTCGCTCCGGATCGGTAGCGGCAAGTCCTCCTTCTGGTACGATGAGTGGTCTCCGTTTGGTCGATTATGTGACAAAGTTCCATTCGTCGATGTGCATGATTTGCAGCTTACGTTGCGTGATGTGTTTGCCTCGGGATCTTTTAATTTTGGTCTCTTATACACTGTCCTTCCTGCTGATCTGGCTACGTACCTGGGGCAATATCATAATGTGGTGTGCGATGAAGAGGAACTTGATTGTGTGGTTTGGAACCAGAACTTGGATGGCGAATATTCTGTGAAGGTGGGCTATCAGTGGCTGTTGGAGCGTGAGGAGAATCCTAATTCTATGCTGCAGCCTTGGCATAAGGTATGGAAGCTTCAAGTTCCTGAGAATATAAGATTTTTTGTCTGGCAAGCCTTGCATAATGCGGTGCCCACCATGGATCAGCTTGTGCACAGGAACTTGGCCGTGTCCAGTGCCTGCAAGCGGTGTCATTCGGCTCCTGAGACATTACTGCATTGTGTCAGAGATTGTCCTATGGCGAGGAAAGTTTGGCAGGCTATTGGGATTGTGCTTCCCGCAAGCTTCTTTCTCCCAGTGGAGTTCCGGGATTGGTTTGAGAGCTTTCAGGGTTTTGGATTGACGGTTTTCTTGGCTACCATTTGGACCATTTGGAAGCAGAGATGTCGGTTTTATTTTGCGGGAGACTTGCAGGTTATTCATTGCGTCGTTCGGGAAGTGCATGCGTTGTGGGAAGTTTTGAACCGTGCGTACCCTCAAGTTGTCTCGTTGCCACAGCCTCGGCTGGTGTGGTGGAAGGCCCCTCAAGAAGGTTTTGTGGCGTTGAATACAGATGGAAGTTCTCTTGGCAATCCAGGGGAGTCGGGCTTTGGAGGTGTGGTGCGTTGTCCTGATGGGGTGTGGCTCGTTGGGTATGCTGGGCATATTGGAATCACTGATTGCCTCCATGCTGAGCTCCTGGCGTTATTACATGGTTTGGAGTTGTGTTGGCAGAGGGGTTTTAGGAAGGTGGAGGTCTTTACTGACTCTAAGGTGGCGCTAAGCTTGGTGACCAACTTGTACTCTGCGTTCCATGTGTATGGTGCCATTATTAGTCGCGTGAAGCTGCTACTGAAAAGGACCTGGGATGTGCGCTGCGCCCACTTGCTGCGTGAGGGGAATTCCGCCGCTGATTTCATGGCGAAGCTGGGCACCAGTTTGCAAACTTCGTTCGTGGTGTATGAGGCCCAGCCTCTGGGGATTGCTCCGCTCTTACGTGCCGATTGTATGGGCACTTGGCATCGTAGGCTCTAGGAGTGTTCTTTTGTTTTTGTTTCTTTTCAAGCATTTGTTACCAAAAAAAAAAAATCCCAATAGCTCAGACTATCTTTTGGAACATTAATTCTAGATATATATACTATAAGTTTCTTTTTTATCTCACCAATGTGCGACTTCTATCACTTTCAACCGGTGTCAACACTTTCATTAGTGTCTATCCAACATTTTCCTATGACATGTGATGTATGTAGATTGAGAAAATAAGATGTATTTAAATGCCAATTTTATTAACTGTTGTAAAATGGGGATAGATTTGAGGGGATAAATAATGGGTGTGGTAATTAATAGTGCCTGCAGAAGTAACCGCAACCGCAGTTCCACTACACACAACTGCGCATCACGTGGCTGACTAAAACCTAAATTTCAGAATTTCTTAAAAATAATTAGATAGTTATCCGATTAGAATTCATTAATTTCTTATAATATAATTAAATTTAAGTTTAAAAATATATTTTAAAAAAATATGAGATATGATTAGATAAATGTGTAAAAGTCAACGGATGACGGGTTCAAGTGGTATATGTTTGATTTCCATTAAGCAAAAGTCTCGAGTTAAAGGATGGAAAAAAACTATTGCAGTAAAAATTAACCCCACCATGATGTAAATGTTCCTGACTTCAACATGATTATCTCTGAATAGGGGTGTACAAGGGACGGGTTTTGGTTAACCCTAACCCGGCCCTAAATATTGATCGGGTCAATTCATAGACCCTAACTCGTCTCTAGACCCGAAGCAACCCGACATTATGCGGGTCCAATTTAGGACGGGACCGGGTTGGCCCGAGGGACAATAAGTTTAAGACTATTTGATACTAATTGTAAAATTTAAAGATAATAACATACTGAAAGAGTTATAAGTTGGAACTATTTTTTGGAATAAATAACTTGAAAGGATCCAATTCTTTCATAATCTATTGCACTTGAGGTTTACCTTTTGTTTGATCATTTCTTCACCTGTCTCACATATGCATAATACACACACATGATTTTCTCTTGTTAGAACATGAAAGTGTGCATAGTTTGACAAACGTTTATTTAATTCATAAGGTAAATGTTAGACATTTTAATCTCATCTACATGGTAAGATAAATTTGAGCATCATGTATCACAATTTAATCATTATAACAAATTAAAATTTTATAAAATATATATGTGGGACGAGCCGGGTGACCCGAGTGTCAACCCGAACCCGACCCTACCCGAAGTAGGGTAACTCAAAGATCAACCCGAACCCGATCTCTTTTAATGATCGGGCCGGGTTCAACCCGGCCCTAAAGGCTTGGGCCGGGACGGGTTGGCGGGTAGGGCCGGGTCTTGTACACCCCTACACACAAGAGTTGAATTGTAGCTATAGGTAACTCTAGTTACATAGCAGAAGCAGGCTTTTAATACAGTTCTTCTTTTGATTTGCTCTTCTCTCTCTAGAAGCTACAAGCAAACTACAAGGGTACAGCCATAAAGGTAGATATTTATTAATGTATCATGATGGATGGCGTTAATGTTTCTGAATAATAATGAAGCTCTGTAATCTGTACCTGCATTTCTTGAGCTACATTCATTCAATTCAATTTTACTGGTTGTTTGTGGTGACTCAGGCAGGCTAGGTATTCTCAATGTAGAAAATTGTACATGTTAAAAGAAAAACATAGCATCAGAGGCGGACCTTCTTGGTGACGGGAGGGAGCTAGCTCCCTCAAAATTTTCGGAAACAAAATTTTAAAAGGTATATTTGGGTAAAATATAAAATTTAACAAATAGCTATATATATTCTAATGTGTATATGAGAACATAACAACTATACTGGTTTGGTGGTTCTGCACAGCGCTCACTACATGGAGGTCTGAGGTTCAAATCTAACCTCAAACCCCCATTTTACAGGTTTTTTTACATTTTTAACAGCCAGTTCCACTTTGCTTTTGACCAGGCCTTAGTTGAGTTGTAAAAATATTAAAACTTATTTTCTTTATTCTATAAATATTTTTTTAGATTTCACCTATTTTTTCCTTATCATTAATTGTAATGGTAATTTTTATATTACAAATTATTAGTACATCTACCAAACAATCTCAAAATGAATCCCAACTCATTGAAAGGTGAGAGTTTGAAATATAACAATATTTTTTTATTTGAAATAAAATAGAGAAAAAGTTTGATGCACCGACGGTGTAAAGTTTTTTTACACCGTCAACCAATCAGATTTCAAGAATGTGAGAAAATCTCTTTTTTCATTTAATTTCTTTAATTGACATGTCACATCCTTGAAATCTAATTGGTTGACGGTGTGAAAAAACTTTACACCGTCGGTGCATCAAAATTAAACTCAATAAAATAATATACAAATGTGATAAATCTCCCTCATAAAACTAATCATTAAAAGTAAAAGAAGTTATTCAAAAGTAAAATATATATCCATAAACTAAAAATTGAATTCTTTTTTGAAACTAACTAAAAATTGAATTTGAAAGAAAGACAAGTAAATTTTAAAGATTATTAACCTAGCTTATAATAAATTTTCAACATTCGTATTATATGAACTATTTTTTTACGATGAAATGTTTAGGGTCCGTAAAAAAAAACTATTTTTTTACGAAAATATGTGTATTAATAAGGAAAAAAATATTCTAGTTTATGTATTGAAATCTTCTTTTAGCTCCTTCAAATTTTTTCTTCAAGTTCTGCCACTGATAGCATTTCTTGACAGTTATACCACGTCTAGTATAGTAAATAAGCTAGGTCTCATAAAGTTGAAAATACATGTTCGATCATCTGATGAAAAGTCATATATTAGAGCTGGAACCAGCTATAGTTTCTCAAACAGATTAAAAAAACTATACAACCACACTACTAACTTACTTAGCAGCCATTAGTTCTAGCTGCTTATAATAAAAATGTCATTAGTTCTAGCTGGTTAGTTTCACCCCACATGTAGAACACGTAAAACTGACCTTTGACATTTGATGTGCATCACACAAAAGATAGATAGAATGGTAATTTTATGCAACTCCATTTTGTAATAAATAAGAACACTTTCATGATGAAAAGAAGGCAATTACCTTTAAATTATGGTTAAATTAACTTTACTCACCTACACACAATTAATGTGACTGTGATTTAATCCATCAAAACATCCTTTCAAAAGCTTTATACTTATTCCTGGTACCTTTTTTCTGCATAGTCTTAATTTGTATATATTCAATTCAAACAAAACTTACCGGCTAAGAAAGTTGATTGTGAAAAGTAAGACTTTCTGTTACAAGACAGAATATATTTTCGATGAAGGAAAGTGAGGTACTTAAAGGAAGATCACCAACCAATACAGTTTTTATATTGGTAGCGGAAATCGAACACATAATTTTTTAAAAGAAATAGTCTACTTTTACTATCTGAATCAGCACGTGTTAGTAAAAAAAAACATATTGTGTTACTATGGTTTAACTGTGGATTTTTATAAATATAACTAATACGTATCTAAATAGAATTAGTTACAGATTAACTAAGAATTGACTTATAGAAATAACATATTCCGCTATAAACTGCCCATTTAGTCCTAGAGCCACTACTATGTTTGCTTTATATGAATAATTTTTTCTTCTTGTGTGCTTCATTTAATAGTGTACGTGTGGACCATGTATAAGGACAAAAATGTCACCAACACATGGCCACCGATAAAATTATGCGAATATTGTAATGGACCACAAGGTTCTTAATTAAAAGGTTGGGCCTTCACAGAGAATAGACTAGAAGGAGAAGAAGATATAATTATATATAGTCATGGGGATAACTTGGTGGTTTACATTTCTCAGCTACATATTAATAACACATATATATGCGCATAGATAGATATATATTCCTTATAAAGAATCTCAAACATATCTTTCTATTATAAATTGACCGTTGACAGTTCTTGTCACTCGGGAAATCACTTTGTGTGCATCAATGATGTAATGTCCCAACCGTCTTCATGGAGAAGATAAGTGAGAAGCAAAAAAGGGAATAAAAGAAGAATGTGTTGGAAAGCAAAGCATGCATGTCACATTGCACTCGTAGTTGAGAATGAAGGGGATGAGCTAGAATGCCCAAAAGCAAAATCAATTAGATAAGAAGCAGATATATTGAAACATTATATTCATTCTGAAGTCAAAATCAATTCTAAATTCTAAAGCAGAAGCTTCCATGACGGTGTAGCTTCTGAGAGCTAGCCGAATTGATTTTGAGAAAAAATAAGCTGATACAAATTAAACATATCATGCATTGTGGGTAGAGAATAGAAGTCTTACAGGGACTTGCGCTTTGTCATGAAGCTGACTGGATTAGAAGTGTAGCCACAAGCAATGAAATCAAGGGTCTCTCCAAGTAAAGGCCAACCCATGTTCCCTTTTGGAACTTTTCCATTCTTCTTCACTCTACTCTGATCCTTCTTCACACCTAGAAACCACCAACATAAAAGAATACCCATGAGAGACCATAGTCCCATTATCCAAGCCATGTTATCAAATAAACTCTTCTTTCCCTTTTCTTGTGATGACTCCAAAGCCCTAGAGATTCTTGTTCAACTTCAACCCTCTTAATCTGATCACTTCTCAGTTTCAGTTCATATGCAGCAGCTGTTATATGTTTGGGTGAAAAAGAAAAGGGAAAAAAAGAGAGAGAGAAGTGAAAGTGTTAAATTGAATGTTTGATAAGTGAAGGAAGGAAGAAAATTCTTTTTTGTAGTTCTTCCCAAGGGGGGTGAGGTATAAATGAGAGTAAGGATACGCATATTGAGAGGGAGATTCTGAAGATCTAAGCTTCAAGCAATCATTTAATATGATAGCCTTATTGGGCTCCCCTAATCAACCCTGATCTTTTATTTTGTCTTCACTCAATCTAGATTGATATATTACCCGGACTTCTCCACCATGAGTATAACCCCACCCCATGCCCAATACTACATATCTACAATTATTTTTCTCTTTCCTTTTCATACATCTTCTGTCCTTTCACTTCCTTGTGAATCTTAAAGGTTATAATAAGCCTGATTAGCTGTCAGTTTATCCTTTTGTTAGTTACTAATTAGGAATGAGAATAAATTCTATCTTATTGCTCGTCCGTGTTGAAATCAACGCAAATTTTTGGAGTCAAAATTGAACGTCGATGTGGATATCAACGCAAATTTTTGCTTGTCACCTTTTACTAACCGAGTGTTAAATTTCAATTGTGTTCCATTTAGAGGTAGAGTCGATTGACACTAATTAGCGTCGGCTAGCTACCTATTAACGTTAGTCTAGGTTGCACGGGTACCGGTACGGTGCGGTACCGGGTACGTGGTACGGCATTTTCAAAAAATCCTAAGTGCGGGTACGCCTGGGTACGTTAATATAGATATATTTATGTATATAGTGAAGTAAAAATAGAAAATATAGGCTATGTCAAACCTCTAACATAGACAATAGCACAAAATCAGAAATAGCTCATAAACAACCCCTAACATAGAGCTTTAAACAAGAGACAATAACACAAATTAAAATAACATTCAAGAGTCATAAAATTGTTCAACATCAACAACAACAAAAGTCTTATCTCCCTAAGTGAGGTCCAATACAAATTAAAATAACATTCAAGAGACATAAGATTGTTCAACATCGCAACAAATAATCAAAATGATAGATTGTTCATCAACCAACATCAAAGCATTCAAACTCCAACAGTGTTAGTCTCATCATTCCCTTCTTAAGTGAAATGAACGGCCTCCAAATCTGGTTCATCAAGGGAAAGAGAAGCAACATCAAGCATACTATTCCCTTCAAAATCCCATGCATCTCCACCTACATCCCACATTTTGGTCTCACCTTCCATATAACTCTTACTCTTTCTTGCAAGAAGACGAAGATTTGTATGTATAAAAACTAGGTCATTAGCTCTTGTAGGGTTGAGTTTATTCCTTTTTGTGGAATGGATGAAGGAATAGGTACTCTGATTCCTCTCACAACAAGAAGATGATGGTTGTGCAAGAAGTTTCAAGGCAACTTGATGAGGACAAGGACAAGGACAAGGGTCATGGAGCACTAAAAGGACTTGGAGGACCAATGACAAGGGCTAGAGCTAAAAAGGCCAAAGAGACTCTTCAGCAAGTAGTGGCAACCATTCTTGAAGACAAAGTGGTAGAAGAGATGGAACCAAAAATCATGATGATCATTCAGGCCCAAGAAGAAGAGCCAGCCCACGCATAGGGGCTGCCATGTGATGCTTTGTTTTATTTTATTTCAATAAAGATGCAAATGACCAATTGAATAAGTTGGATCCAAATGCATTATGTTGCTGAATTTTATTTTAGTGTGTTTAATCCACTTCAAGTGGTGTGTGTGTGCATGGGGCGCATGAAGGGCTTAAAGGGAGGGACCCATTCCTTTCTTAAAACTCTTTGAATGTGTTTGAATTTGAATAAGTTCTGAATGGAGGAGTTACATCAGCAAAGTCAAAGGATTGAAGAGCTTTCAAAGGCAAGAATGGAGTTACAAAGACAACGAAATTAAGTGCATAAAGAGCATTGAATGCTATGTTCCCTGGTCAGAATAACAGTCAAGAAAGGGAGTTACATGAAGCAATCAGCCACTAAATACACGTTCAGGGCTGAAGCATATCACTATCTTCCTCTTTTAATTTGTAACTCCTAGCCTAGGATTCTTCTAGAGAAATTACACCTCATCATTTTTTGTAACTAGGCTGAATTTCCTTCTTCTTTATAAGGACCACTCCTTCAATGTAATAGACAGATTATGAATGAATTAGTATTTTTTTCTGAGTGATTCAGATTTGTGAGAGTGATTCTCATAGTTCTTGAGTGATTCAAGAATTAGGCTTATCAAGGGTTTGCCACCACCTTTGTGTGAAGTCTTCATCTTCCATTTCACTAAAACTTCCCCTCTTTTCTGTCCATTTCCCTTCTATCACGAAATTCTTCTTCTTCTTTCTCACATTTCAGAGTTCTCATCATCCAAGATCAATCCTAGACGATCCATTTCAGCCCTTGCATCAACTTGGGGCGTATCATTTGGTATCAGAGCTCCGGTTCTAGGATTTTGGTTTCTTTTCTTATCTGGAATTCTGGTTAGCAACTCTTTGTCATTTCTTGTTACCTTGATTTTAGTTTTTGTTTCTTTTGGCTGAACCATTGCAAAAGTTAAGCCTTGTTAATTGTTCAGAATCAAAAACAAATTACAAAACGAAAATTCAAAAAAAAAAATGGCTGAATGGTTCTTGTTTAATTAGCCAAATTCAATTGTTCAAGGTAATTTTGTTGCTAGCATTCCAATTTATTTTCTTCTTTCTGTTTGTTCTTGAATTCTTCTTTAGTCTCTAAATATTTGGAGTCCTTTCCATTTCTGTGGTGATTTGTCTTGTCTTCTTTTGTTTCATATTCTAAAGTCTATTCTAATCTGTGTGACTCTACACAAATTTGGTGGCATAATTCTTTGTGTGTCTTAACTTTGATTTACTCAAGAGATTGTGAGAATTTTTGAGTGGAAAAAGGCAAGAGTGCACATCATAGAAAAGCCAATTTGAGGGAAACACGAGAGAAGTGAGGTAAACACTAACATTTGTTTGTTCTACTTGAATCTTTTCATTTGTCAAAGATGTCAGGAGAAGAGGAGGAGCAACCAGCAGTGCGACTCTCGACCATCGAAATGCGGGCTCTTACACAACATCTGGAAAACTTAATGAGGAGGCAAACTGAAGAGATCCACGAAAGGCTGGATCAAATGGAGAACCGGAACAATAGTGACAGTGAAGGCGGGAGGCCACGACGAATTCATGAAAATCCTAGACCTGCTCGGATTGAAGGAGTCAAATTCCAAATTCCTCCTTTTAAGGGAAAGAGTGATCCAGAGGCATACTTGGAGTGGGAACTCAAAATAGAGCATGTCTTTGCTTGCAACAACTATGAGGAGGACCAAAAGGTGAAACTTGCAGCTGCTCACTTTTCAGACTATGCTCTTGTTTGGTGGAATAAGTTTGCAAAAGAGAGATTGAGAAATGAGGAGCCAGCGGTGGAAACATGGGCTGAAATGAAACGAATCATGAGGAAAAGATATGTCCCTTCAAGCCATGCTAGGGATGTAAAATTTAAACTTCAAAAACTTACCCAAGGCAGCAAGAGTGTTGAGGAGTATTACAAAGAACTTGAGGTGCTTATGTTGCAAGCCAATCTTGAGGAGGATGAAGAGGTAACCATGATTCGATTTATTAATGGTCTATCTAATGATGTTAGAGATATTGTAGAACTTCAGGAATATGTAGACATGGAAGAATTGCTGCACAAGGCCACTAAAGTTGAGCAACAACTCAAAAGGAAAGGGCTTGCAAGGAAGAGTTCTACCAATTCCAATTCATCTTGGAGAGACAGAATGAAGAATGAAGGGCCGAGCACCCTTAGCAAACCAGCCACCAAACCACAAGCTTCAGCTTCTTCAAAACCTCTTGAACAACCATCCAAAAAGAGCAAAGAGGTCAAGTGCTTCAAATGCCAAGGTATGGGACATTATGCTTATGAATGTGCCTCCAAAAAGACCATGATTCTTAAGGATGATGGAGACTACACCAGTGAGTCCGAAGGAGAACAAAGTGAAGAAGAAGAGGAGGCAGCCATGAATGGTGAATTGTTGATGATCCGAAGAATGCTTGGTAGCCAACAAAAGCCAAAGAAAGAAAGCCAAAGAGAGAATATCTTTCACACAAGATGTTCTGTCAATGGGCAGATTTGCTTGATGATTGTTGATGGCGGGAGCTGTACTAATGTGGCTAGTGAAAGAATGGTGGAGAAGCTGAACCTGGTCACAAAACCACATCCTTGGCCATACAAACTTCAATGGCTCAGCCACTATGGAGAAATACAAGTAAGTAAGCAAGTTGAAGTTGACTTTTCCATTGGCAAATACAGGGATAAGGTTCTTTGTGATGTTGTTCCCATGGAGGCTAGTCACATACTGCTGGGAAGACCATGGCAATATGACACCAACTCTGATCATAATGGCAGCACCAACAAGATCTCATTCCAACATCATGGCCAGAAAATTACGCTCAAACCTTTGAGCCCTAGGGAGGTGCGTGAGGATCAAAAGAAAATGAGAGAAAAGATTGAACAAGAGAGAAAAGAAAAGAGTGAGACACTTGAGAGAAAGCAAAAAGAAAAGAGTGAAACACTTGAGAGAGAGCAAAAAGAAAAGAGTGAAATACTTGAGAGAAAAGAAATTTGTTTGATCAAAAAGAGAGAGGTGAAAAGGATGATAGCTTCAAAACAGATCCTATACTTGATGTTTTGCAAAAATCAGATTTTGAACACTAACACTTTTGAAAATTTTGAGCTGTCTTCTAGTGTTAAATCTCTTTTGCAGGATTATGAGGATGTGTTTCCAACAAGTGTTCCAAGTGGTCTACCACCACTGAGAGGAATTGAGCATCAAATTGATCTCATTCCGGGAGCTTCTTTGCCTAATAGGCCAGCATATAGAAGCAACCCACAAGAAACCACTGAAATTCAAAGACAAGTGGAAGAACTCTTGAACAAAGGGTGGGTAAGAAATAGCATGAGTCCTTGTGCTGTACCGGTGATTTTGGTACCAAAGAAAGATGGGACTTGGAGAATGTGCTCTGATTGTAGAGCCTTGAATAACATCACCATTAAGTATAGGCACCCTATTCCTAGACTTGATGATTTGCTTGATGAATTGCATGGAGCATGTTATTTTTCTAAAATTGATTTGAAAAGTGGTTACAATCAGATAAGGATAAAAGAAGGGGATGAATGGAAAACTGCTTTCAAAACTAAATATGGTTTGTATGAATGGTTGGTTATGCCTTTTGGTTTAACTAATGCACCTAGTACTTTTATGAGACTAATGAACCATGTTTTGAGGGAATTCATTGGGAAATTTGTGGTTGTGTACTTTGATGATATTTTGGTCTATAGCACTACTCTTGAGCTGCATGTTGAGCACTTAAGATCCGTCTTGAGTATGCTTAGAAAGGAACAATTGTTTGCCAATCTTGAGAAATGCACTTTTTGCACTGACCATGTTGTGTTTCTTGGTTTTGTTGTGAGTTCGAAAGGAGTGCAGGTTGATGAGGAAAAGATCAAAGCCATTCAAGAGTGGCCCACTCCTAAATCCGTGGGTGATGTAAGAAGTTTTCATGGCTTGGCCAGTTTCTACAGGAGGTTTGTAAAGGACTTTAGTACCTTGGCAGCACCCCTAAATGAAGTGGTGAAAAGAATGTGGGTTTTCATTGGGGAAAGAATCAAGAAGAGGCCTTTGCTGCCCTAAAGCATAAGCTTACCCATGCACCTATACTTGCTTTACCTAACTTTGCTAAATCTTTTGAACTTGAATGTGATGCTTCAAATGTAGGTATTGGTGCTGTGTTGCTTCAAGAAGGCCACCCAATTGCTTATTTTAGTGAAAAGTTAAGCGGAGCTGCCCTTAACTATTCTACTTATGATAAGGAATTGTATGCTTTGGTGAGAGCTTTGAAGACTTGGCAGCATTATCTTTTGCCCAAAGAATTCGTGATTCATAGTGATCATGAGTCGCTGAAATACTTGAAGGGGCAAGGTAAGTTGAACAAAAGGCATGCCAAATGGGTTGAATTTTTGGAACAATTTCCCTATGTCATAAAACACAAAAAAGGGAAAAGTAACATTGTGGCTGATGCTTTATCCAGGAGACACGTGTTGCTTTCCATGTTAGAGACTAAATTGCTAGGACTTGAACATGTGAAAGAAATGTATGAAAAAGATGATAACTTTGCTGAAATTTTTGTGGCTTGTGAGAAAGTTTCTCAAAATGGATTTTATAGGCACAATGGATTTTTATTTAAGGAAAACAGGTTGTGTGTGCCTAAAAGTTCCATTAGAGAACTGCTTGTTAAAGAATCCCATGCTGGGGGATTAATGGGTCATTTTGGAGTCCAAAAGACTCTAGAAACTTTACAGGAACATTTTTATTGGCCCAAAATGAAACATGATGTGATCAAGTTTTGTGAACATTGCATTGTTTGCAAGAAGGCTAAGTCTAAGGTGATGCCACATGGTTTGTATACTTCTTTGCCAATCCCTGAATACCCTTGGGTTGACTTGTCTATGGACTTTGTTTTAGGCCTCCCTAGAACAAAGAATGGTAAGGATTCCATTTTTGTGGTTGTTGATAGGTTTTCAAAAATGGCTCACTTTAGTCCTTGCAGGAAAGCTGATGATGCTTGTCACGTTGCTGATTTGTTCTTTAAAGAAGTTGTAAGACTTCATGGGATGCCTAGAAGCATAGTTAGTGATAGGGACACCAAGTTCCTAAGTCACTTCTGGAGGACTTTATGGGGGAAGTTAGGCACTAAACTTTTGTTCTCTACCACTTGCCACCCACAAACTGATGGGCAAACTGAGGTGGTTAATAGGACCCTAGGCACCTTGCTTAGGACTGTCCTTAAGGCCAATTTAAAGGCTTGGGAGGCGTGTTTGCCTCATGTTGAATTTGCTTACAATAGGGCTGTCCATAGCACTACCAATTGCTCCCCATTTGAAGTAGTGTATGGATTTAACCCTTTGACTCCTCTTGATTTATTGCCTATGCCTAACATTTCTGTTTTCAAGCACAAGGAAGGACAGGGCAAAGCTGAATATGTCAAGAAGATGCATGAGCGTGTGAAGGCTCAAATTGAGAGAAAGAATGAGAGTTATGCTAGGCAAGCTAACAAGGGAAGAAAGGAGGTGGTGTTCCAACCCGGAGATTGGGTTTGGGTGCACATGAGGAAGGAAAGGTTTCCAGAACAAAGGAAATCCAAACTCCAACCTAGAGGGGATGGACCTTTTCAAGTGCTTGAGAGAGTCAATAACAATGCCTACAAAATAGAGCTTCCAGGTGAGTATAACATCAGCTCAACCTTTAATGTCTCTGATTTATCTCTCTTCGATACAGATGGAGGAGACTTTGATTTGAGGTCAAATCCTTTTCAAGAGGGAGGGAATGATGAGGACAAGGACAAGGACAAGGGTCATGGAGCACTAAAAGGACTTGGAGGACCAATGACAAGGGCTAGAGCTAAAAAGGCCAAAGAGACTCTTCAGCAAGTAGTGGCAACCATTCTTGAAGACAAAGTGGTAGAAGAGATGGAACCAAAAATCATGATGATCATTCAGGCCCAAGAAGAAGAGCCAGCCCACGCATAGGGGCTGCCATGTGATGCTTTGTTTTATTTTATTTCAATAAAGATGCAAATGACCAATTGAATAAGTTGGATCCAAATGCATTATGTTGCTGAATTTTATTTTAGTGTGTTTAATCCACTTCAAGTGGTGTGTGTGTGCATGGGGCGCATGAAGGGCTTAAAGGGAGGGACCCATTCCTTTCTTAAAACTCTTTGAATGTGTTTGAATTTGAATAAGTTCTGAATGGAGGAGTTACATCAGCAAAGTCAAAGGATTGAAGAGCTTTCAAAGGCAAGAATGGAGTTACAAAGACAACGAAATTAAGTGCATAAAGAGCATTGAATGCTATGTTCCCTGGTCAGAATAACAGTCAAGAAAGGGAGTTACATGAAGCAATCAGCCACTAAATACACGTTCAGGGCTGAAGCATATCACTATCTTCCTCTTTTAATTTGTAACTCCTAGCCTAGGATTCTTCTAGAGAAATTACACCTCATCATTTTTTGTAACTAGGCTGAATTTCCTTCTTCTTTATAAGGACCACTCCTTCAATGTAATAGACAGATTATGAATGAATTAGTATTTTTTTTCTGAGTGATTCAGATTTGTGAGAGTGATTCTCATAGTTCTTGAGTGATTCAAGAATTAGGCTTATCAAGGGTTTGCCACCACCTTTGTGTGAAGTCTTCATCTTCCATTTCACTAAAACTTCCCCTCTTTTCTGTCCATTTCCCTTCTATCACGAAATTCTTCTTCTTCTTTCTCACATTTCAGAGTTCTCATCATCCAAGATCAATCCTAGACGATCCATTTCAGCCCTTGCATCAACTTGGGGCGTATCACAACTGGTTGAAGCCTAGGGAGTGCAGCTCCATACATCACCCACCAATCCCTTGGCTCGAGGTCCCATCTATGTTGTGAGCAATCATATTGGGAAAGTTCTCCATTTGCACTTGCGAATTTGGCAATCTCAGCATATGCCTCTAATCTTTCCTTTGCTACCGGAAAGTAGCTTCTTAAGCACTTGTTTCTTTCCATGCAAATGTCATTGTCCATATTAGGGGTTACTCGGTTTGGAGCTCCCTCAAGCCATTGCTCACAATAGTATCTAATAGAAAGTATAATCAACAAGTAAAAGTTAGTTGGTTCCACTAAGAAAGAGTACAATAAAAATTGAAGTTACAAATGAATTAAGCTTACCTTGGATTAAGTGAATGGGCTAAGCAATGAAGTGGAGCGTTACTTTTGGTCCATCTATCAATTAGGATGTTATACACCACGTCATAGAAGGATGAATGTTGATTCAGCTCCTTGTTCTCATGTTGAAATATTGCTAGTTTCACTTGCTCAATCATGGAATCTCATTTCTCATAAACCAAATGAAGAGTGGGTTGATCAGTATCACAAGCACGAAGCATGTCATATATGGGACTTGTAAAGCTTAGTACATAATCAACTTTCTCCCACCAACTATCATTTAAAATTGTGTCTTTCACAAATATTGCTCTATGTTTATCATCATCTCTATAGCTAATCCATTGTTCATCATTGACCATAGAAAGAAGACCTTGCTTAACGGTTCTCAACCTTTTAAGCATGATAATGGTTGAAGGAAATCTAGTCTCAGCAACCGCAAGCAACTTCAAATTCACAAACCGTTGAAACATGGAAAGCCTCATGGAATGGTTCATGATGAAATTTCTAATGAGTTGAGCATCATTAGCAACCTTAGATATCCAACTACACTCACTGTAGGCAGCCTCATTACTTTCAGTATTTTTTGGATCACAAATGTTTTTCAATGCAAGGTTCAATGTGTGAACAACACACGGTGTCCAAAAAATATGAGGATGAACACCCTCCATAATAGATCCAGCCGCCTTGCAAACAGAATAGAAGAACCTTGCAATTTCACAACTTAAATGATCTCTAGCCTCATTATTGAACGCCTTTTCTGATGGTCCTTCCAAACCTCTTCTTTTCCTGCTCCAATCATCAATGGAAGGTGGTCTCATACGTGTTGTGCCAGTGGGTAAAGGAACTTGAACAGGTTTTTCTTTCTCCATCGCAGCCTTGTCAATTTCTTTCATCTCTTCTAAACAATCATCGGAGACTTTTGTACAAACAGCAATCCCTTTGTTTCCAATCTTCAACAAGTGAGCCTTCACTCTAAAATAGGAGTTCTTAAATACATGTTCACAGTAGTTGCAACGACAAGTTGCATTCCCTCCTCCATCTTGCTTACATTGTAATAAAGTCACATAACCCCAAAAATGTGTTTTTCCTTCAACTTTTCCGAGTGCAAATTTCTGAGATATGGAAGAACTAGATTAAGTACTTGAATTGTTACTAGATTGTTGAGAAGCCATTTGCACTGTAACAAGAATTCAGGCAAAAGAACATGAACAAAACATATATTCACAAAGAAAAAGATGAGCCCTCCTACCGAAACAAAAAGATTAACATTACAGGTTCTGGAAAATGAGTTACAATTTACATGTTATCAGTATAAATATAAGGCCATAAGGGCACATATAATTGATTCATGCCAGGGTCAGTTTCTACTTTCTATTAAAATCACATATAACCTAGGCATAGGTTCTAGTAAGAAGCTACACAAACTGTAACAATAAACAATACATATTTTTAATGGATAAAAAAACACCATATATAATCAATCAACCGAATACAGCAATTTTACAGCATCGATTATGATAACACTCTACAAATTGATTGCATTACAAGGCACTTGTAGCAAAACGTGAGAGAGAAGAGGAGAAGAGAGGTAAAGGTGTAGAGAACTTAAGTGAGACTGAGAGAGAAGAGGAGAAGAAACGTTGTGCAGAAGAAAGGAGAAAAACGGCGTCAAGTGGAGGAGAGGGTGAGAATTGAGAACGTGGGGAGTAAATTAGGTTTATTTACTATCTGGGAAAATATTTTTTAATTATTTAATTAGTAAAAAAATCAATTTTTTACATTGAAGTACCCAGCGGCGTACCTGGGCCGCACCGCCAACGCACCCAATGACCCGCGGCATACCCGGTGATTTTCAATGCGCACCGGAGCGTACCAGAGCGCACCCACGGCGTACCCGCACCGGTGCGAAGGCCAAATTTGCGTACTCGTGCTTCACATACGTCAGTTTAGGTTGAGGGTAAATTCAGTTACTAAATTAGCATTCATTCACCGCTCATTTGTTTCGATTTAAGTCGACGCTAATGTCACCAGCCAAACTAACACCGATGTAGATTGGCACTAACTTGAAATCAATCTAGCCCATTTAATTGGTCAATATGTTGGCAATAGTCATGAAGTTTCATCTTTACAAACTCTCTCGAACCCTAACCCTTCTCACTTTCACTCTCACTCTCAATTTTGTTGTCCTGCATTGCAGCTGCCCCTAACAACATGTACAATACAATTGAACTTGACAATGTTGATGAAGCTTCATGGAGTTGTTAACTACTTCAGAATGTACTTATACTTCTGAGAAGGTTCAGCATGTCGGGCTTCAGAAACATTTTTCTCTTTTTCTTAAGGGATTTCCCATTTTAACAGCAGCCAATTACTTCTCATTTTCTTATTTTCGATTTTTCTCCATAGTACTTCTTTTCTCAAGCTATTATTCTTTTTGAGGTTTTCTCTTTTTCATTTGCATTCTTTGTGGTAGTAGGCATAGTCTCCTTGACATGACATCTTTTGCAGTTAGAGCTTTAGACACTTTCAGAGGAGGTTCCTCATCCTCTTCATCATGAGTAGGCATTTGCTAAATATAAGAAGCAAGCAATCTATCTTAAACTACTTGTTCTTGCTTTTCGTTTTCTTCCTCCAAATTTAACCTCCTGGATAGTTCAGCATTAGCCTAATTTTGGTATTGTTTTCTCTGCACAACCTCACTAAAAGGGTTCATCATCATAATCATATGAGTCTTGAACAACCACCGATGCTTTGCCTCCACATGTTCCTTTAGGATGAATAGGAACAAAGGGTCCAGTAGTCGCTCTAGTGAGAGGTGCAACAACTGAAATTTCATCACCAATTGATATATTTCCTTTAGGTTTGCGATATGGAACAGGATGAGCATGCAATGATGGATTATCTCCTTGAAGACATGATTTTAGATGACAAAGTAGCTCCACCTCAACAAATATGTTTCTTCCAAAATTCGTACTTGCAGCTTTTTAAGGTGTACTCCTGCTTTTGCTTCAGCTTCAACTCTGAAGGATTGTTCAGCATCTTCAACACTAAGTTCAACTCTCATGAATTATGTTCATAATTGTACTTGTGATTATGGAATCGGCAGGAGACAAGCCCTTAGCAACTTTTTCAGTATCCTTATCCACTGAAGCTGATGTTGATGATGCTTCAACTGCATTGAGATCAACACTTACTGCTTCATCTTGATTAGATGATGAAAACATGATAAGTGCATTTTTTACCACATATTCTATTGTGTTTTAGGCACTTATCTTGTGGATTTATTTGAAAAAGTTTGTAGATTAACTTTCTTTATGTGTAGAACTTATAAACTTGTCAAATTTTGAAGTTAGAATAATGGTTTTAATACATTTTAGTTTCAAATTGAGTTGTAAGGTGAAGATTTGGAATGAATGTGGATTTTCTTGAATTTATGCATATTTTCCCTATGAGCCCATCCATTTCCCGCTCAACCCTCTATGTAAACAATACTGTCAAAATGAAGGGCTGAGCGCAAAGGAAACCAAGGTCTGAAGTAACTGGTCGCATTTGTAAAATGTTATAAATAGGTCAATCAAAGGAATACTGAGGCCACCATTAAAAGCTTAGAAATTCAGATGAGGTTATTGGCTGAACAAATGACTAAGCACTAGAAAGGTAAATTAATAGCCAATGATGAAAAAGTTGATGGTGAGAAAATTAAGGAATGTGGAAAATTTGTTGAAAAAGAGAATGTGGAAGAAATACAGGAGTAAATTCCAAAACATTGGAAGAGTCACATAATCACCAAAACATAGGTATGAAATTTCAATTTGAACATATTGATTTTGTGTCTGGTGATACGTTTGATCAATATACTTCACTTAATTCCTCAATTCGCATGTTCATACTTGATAACCTTAAATATAATTGTGATGCCAAACTGATGTATGTGAATTTGATTTGAAAGAAGAAAACGAAACAGAATTGGGGTGGAGTAAGAAAAGAAAAAATAAAAAGAGGGAAAAGAATATAAATATGCCAAAAAAGAAGAAGGACCTATTTTGCAATCATTGTTTACGGTCAACGTAGATTTTTTTGCGTCAAGTTAACGACGTTAAACAAGCAGTTCCTGAGAGGAAACCCAATGTTCAATTAGTTTTACAGTTTCCAGTTATTTTTAGTAAGTAATATGGTCATTTTGTGAAGTTGTATTTAAATCTGTGTTTTTTTGTGCATCACAGTTTTTTATTACCATATTTAGCATGTTCAAAGGTCCAGGGGTTAATCATTTAAGAAAATTGCAAAGTTAAGAGTGTGACTTGTGTTTTGTGTATGCATGAAAAACTAGTCATTGTTGACCATTTTTTGCATAAAAAAAAATAAAAATTGAATCTCAATTCCCTAAACAAGGTCAATTGTGTGTTTTAATGTTACTTTGTATGTGTTAGGATAGTTTTATGTCTACTTCGTGAGTCTTTGAGGTCATTTGATACTTTGGTTAATGATTCAACAATTTTTGAAACCTGAAAAGTGTTTTGGAGAAGCTATGATTAGATGTGTATTTAAATTTTTCTACAAGTTTCAAATATGGTTTATAAATGTTCTTGAATGTTAACTTGAGATGAAAGTGAAGTTTGAAGGAATTTGGATATTGGGTTGTGTGAATAGTAGAAGTTGGGCTTTAAAAGGAATCTAAGATGACTTTTGTGCTCAGGGGCGGAGGGAGTGGGGGGACTCCTTCATGCTCCAATCACCCCCAAGTTTCTAAATTTTCTAACCAGAACTTATAAAAAAAATATTTTTTAGCACCACCCACATTTATCCAGTAGGTAAAGTAGAGTACTAGAAGACTTTTCTTTTCTTTTTTTCCTCCCAACTTCTGTCCCACACCATACACTTCTCATTTCTCCTTCATTCTTGGTGACCCCCATTTCATTCTTTTTTTTTTGTCTTTTACTTAACTTACACACAACACACACAAACAAATTATCTCATTCTCCTTCATTCTTCAACAGCAAAGTTTGATATTGGGCAAAACTCATTTTTCACTTAATCCTTGAAGCTTGCTATGGACACTTGAGCTCAAAGATTCCCTCTTCCACTATAATTTGTTCTTTTTGATATGAGATTAATATTCATATTACTTCCTTCTTCTTATTCTTGATCGAGATTGTGTTTCAAGCAGTGTTATTAAACTCGGCTCGAACCGGCCGGTTCGATCGGTTGAACCGTGAACCGGACCCCTGGCCGGTTCGAGTCGAGCAACAGATCGGACATGCAATTGACTCGCCATGAACCGGATTGAACCGAACGGGTCGGTATAAAAACCGGTGACTCGGAGCTGCGGTTGGACCATTTTCTTTTTAAACATTCAAGAAATCATACAGAGGTAGGATCAGTGCCATGTTCCTATCAAATAATTAGATGAATACAAATGGAGGACAAGTGAAACAGCGCGATCGGGACTTGAAGAGGAGTGGCGGCGGTGCGGTTCTAGGAGAGAGAGGAGAGACGGCGGCGACGTTATGGCTTCAGATCGGTGGTGATGGTGCGATTTGGGGGAGAGAGAGAGGGAGGTGATGGCAGTTGGTTTAGGTTGGAGGCGTGTTTGGACAGAGAGAAGGTGGTCGTGGTGTTTTGGACGAGTGGAACCTGTGATGGTGTGATTCAAAGGAAGAAAAGGTGTTTGGTGGTGGAAACAACCATGGGAGAGGGAGAGGGCGACGGCTGAGTGTTTTGGAGGAGAGGTGTGTGCTAGGGTTTTGGTGATGGAGGAGAGAGCTGCAGCAAAGGCCAAGTTGTAAATTCAATTTTTTTAATTCCCTAGACACAGCAAAGGCTGTGGTGGCCTTTCAATTTTTTATTAAACATTGGACATTATGCCTTCAACTTCCAATTTGCGGTGTTTCTTTCATTGGGCCAGCCTACTACTTCGGGTTAATGTCCATTTAATATTATGTTTTCTAGAACAGCCCATTTAGTCCATAAAATAGGATTTTTTTTATTAAGAAGTACATGAAATGATAGGGTTAAAACTAGTTTTTAAATTTTATTGTGATAAAACATTTCTTGTTGCTTTTGTGTGTATGGTATTTGTGACACTTTATTATGATATTGTGAATTTTTAAATTATTTTTTATTGTCAACCGAGTCAAACGGTTCAACCAGTAACCCAGTGGTTGAACCATTGACTCATTGACCCAGTGCCTCGACCGAGTCGAACACCGGTCCGAGTTTAATAACACTGGTTTCAAGGGCGTTGCTCCTCTAGGATGGGTTGCAACCTTGCTGAGTATTTTCTTTCTTCTTTTGCTTTGGTCATCCCATGTTTCTTCTTTGTTTCTTAATCCATTTCTTTGTGACCTTGCTGGGTATTTATTTTTTTATTTTTATGAGTTGCATATTTTTTTTATTGTTTTTTATAAAGTATTGGTACTGGCAGTAAATGAAATTGTGGAACATGTATATATAATATATTCATAGAGGAAAGACAAGATTAGATTGGGCCAGGGGACGAGTCATAGATTATGAATATTGATTTGTAGTCATTTGTTATATTACTATAAATTGGCACTAACTACTATCTAAAATAATTGTTTGTGTTTTCACTGAATTAACATGTTTGAAGTAGTGTGGCTCAAATTTATATAAAAAAATTCTTACATTTCTTTAAATCTTCGCCACCCTCTTATAAAATTCTTACCTCCGCCCCTGTTTGTGCTAATTATGTTTGAATTTAATTTTAAGTTCAGCACAAATTTCTAAGACAATTTGTATGTGTTTGGATTTATTAGCATTTGGTAGAAATGACCTAATCAAAATTTGACCAACGAAGTTGTATAATTGCATGAAACTTGTCTTTGAGATACTTGGATTAAAAATCTATGATGCATTTCATGTGATTGTTGAATTTCAAACCATAGACATGTCTTAAATGATGTATAAAGATGAATGGAGTCATTGAAAGATATGTTGCTCTTGGTTCCCATAGCCCCTTAAGATATTCATTGATTTTATCTCGGCCATAACATATTTGAACATTATCCACCCAAGTGATTTTTTTTTGAACTTTCTTAGAGTAGTAAGAATTGGCATAACATTGACTAATTACACTAGAATTGAAGCTCACAACAGCACTAACAAGCTCATCAATGTTTTTTATGCTTCCTTATATTACAATGACTGAATCGTGCTGAAAAAACCAAGGTCTAAAACAACATTAGTTTTCCAATAAAAACTTTTCTCTTGCAAGTGCATAATGGCTCTTCTTCATCTGGTAGCAAATAATAATTTGTAGACTTCTTTGTCATGTAAATCACTTTTCATCGATATGAACAATATTATGCATAGATGAAACAAATTGGATCATGCGGTATGCTACCACCTTCAAACATTCACAAGCAAAAGTTCATTCAAGAAAGCTTATTTTCTTCCTTAAAAAAAACTTTATTGCATTTGAGTGATACCGTATAGCTCCATTCTTCTGAAGTCTGTACAATGAGGTTGTCTGTATATTCAACGCACATGATAAAGATAAAAAAGTAGTTCGCTTTGATGAAGGACCATCGCAAATCTGACATGATAAATTTGAACCCTCTTGCATCCACAGTTTGTTGTCTTTTTATGAGACACATCACTAGCATCCTTTAATTGCATTTGAATACGTCGAATAACTCTTTCACCAACAGAGTACAAGGAAGCAATCATTTTTATGGTACCCTTCTTCATTTTTTCATCTACAATAGATTGCAACAATAGCTGAGATATTGATTCTCTTTCATTATTGGTTAAAAATTTGCGTTGTGTGCAACTCCCACCAATTTGTTTCATTTGTATCTTCTGATAAACAGTAAAAAGAATATGTCATGAAGGTTGAGCAAAGATCGCACAAGGATTGAAGTTTTGAATAAAGTTTTTTTTTTTCAATATGTGGCTACACATGAGAATTTTTCATGTTCAAAATTGTCATGTCTTTATGTTAAATTGCCAAAGCTTCTAACAATGGCTGCCACACTCCTCTGTTTATAAAGGATTGCAGGGAGCAAAACATGGTGGTGACCCTCTACATAATATTATAGGTTGTCATACTATTATTGTACTCCCTTGACTTGTGTAAGGGGGAAGAAGATAGGCAGTTCATCTCCTATTCTTAGGTATAATGTTTTCTATTAGCAGTTGTCATATTTTTTGTGGTCAATAACTTCAAAACGAAAAATAGAGAAGGGTAAGGGGATGGGGTTTTGATTCCAGAACCAGAACCAGGAATACTAGTCGACGCTACTACACTACTAGTATTTGAACAAGTTGGAGCAGAAATTGCACAAGGATCAGTTGTATTGCAAGGCCTCTACGGAGAACTTCCCGTAGCAGTAAAACGACTTGATAAGGTTCACACTAGACTGGCTAAGGGAGAAATGAACATGCTATTGAGATTAGACCGTCACCCAAATATTGTACATATGTACATTATGAGAAAAAATAACTATTTCTACTACATAACGTTGGAAAGATGTGGTTGTTCGCTTGAAGATTTCATTCGTTATTTTACTGGAGTTCAGCCCAATCCAAATCAGACTGTAATCGATTTTCTGGATGAACTCCGGGATAGTTTAAATCCAGCTATTTGGACCCCTTTGTTAAGAAACCTAATGAGACATATGGTGGAAGGGGTGTCACATTTTCACAATATGAACGTTCTCCACAGAGATTTGAATCCAACAAATATATTAATAACTATGGACCCGACAATGTGTGTAAAATTAGCAGATATGGGAATTAGCAAAAAGTCTGCAAATCGATCTTTACTTGGGCTGAATATTTCAGGCAAGGGAACTTCAGGATGGCGAGCTCCTGAATTAATTCAAAATGAACGAGAAACACGTGGTTTAGAAGTCTTCAATTTGGGGTTAGTATTGTTCTACTGTCTGGCGGGTGGCAAACATCCGTTTGGACTTTCTGATCATGGAGTTGAACAAAATATATTGAATGATAATAAATCTGAGTTCGGCCGAATTAGTGGTATGCCTGAAGCTGAGCATATGATTGAGACTTTGTTAAACCCAACACCTGAATTAAGACCAACTACCAGGGAGATTTTAGAGCATCTTTTTTTCTGGGAACCTGAAGAAAAAAAAACTTCACTTTTTAAGGGATGTGAGCGAAAAGCTCGATTTCCTTACAAACATTAATATTTTAAATGACATTGAAAATATTAATGTTGGGGTGCTGGACTGGGGTACTAAGTTGGACTCCTCGTTAGTTACTGACCTACTCAACACCGCTAATTATTGATTCACAAAGAGAAGGGATTTAATTAGAGCCATTAGAAACAAACATACACTATAATCAACTGAGTGGACGAGTACATCAAGTGGTTGGAGCTCTTCCTGTGGGGTTCTACAACTATTTTGAAAGCAAGTTTCCTTCCTTGCTAATCGGGGTTTATAAGGTTGTATCTGATCATTGGAAGCAAGATGATTATTTTGTGGTGTATTTTGGCCACTAAGATGGTCAAAAGAAATTGGGCACTGTGAGCTGGAATGGTTGATTATGCAAGATTTGTTGGCATGAAAAGGAAGAGCTACTTACCTTTGTAAGGGTGTTAAAAATGGTGGTAGATCATAGGAATATTTTGACATGGATAATTAAATTTCCCTATGAAAAAATAATTGTCATGTCTTTTTTTTTTGCTGGATCTAGTCAACATGTTGGAGAAAAAATACTAATAGAAAGAATTGACATAGACGCACTGCAAAAGGAATAGGAGTACGAAAAATGTTTGCACCATGTTATAGAACCAGTAGGGTGCATTTTGGAATCGAAAAATAGTTAGAAGAAAAATAATGCACAAGTAGAATTGAAAATGAGATTTGGGACTACTTTATGATTCACTTCTATATTTGAGTCACCTTCATTAACATTATTCATTGTATCATCTTGAATTAACTCTTCATTTCAATAAAAAAATGGAACCCATATTGAGGATTGAATCAGCACCAAAATTTTCTTCTACAACAAGGTTTATAACACTTTGTACAATGAGTTTAATTTTGATGCACCGACGGTGTAAAGTTTTATTACACCGTCAACCAATCAGATTTTAAAGATTTGACATGTCACTCAATTTTATTAAATAAAAAATCTATCTTTCTCACATTCAAGAAATCTAATTGGTTGGCGGTGTAAAAAAATTTTACACCGTCAGTGCATCAAACTTTTTCTCTTGTACAATTTGCTTAAATCTATATCCATTTTGGTGTAAATTGTTTAGACCACACATTAGAATTATGAATATTTAAGCTAATATTTTTTTAGTTCCCAAAATAAATTTTGGCGGGAACAAATTTAGTGTGAAAACTAAAATTTCATGTGGAAGGGAGATTTATTTCAGAAGGCGAATCAATTTATCAACAGTTGGAATTTTAAGAGGGAACTTAAAAAATTGGAATTTTGCTAGAAATTTAAAGTGAGAGAAAACTTGTAAATTGGAGGCTTGGAGCAATGTATGCAATTAAAAAAAAGGCTAAATTAAGCTTTTCATCCCTATCCTTTTCCATAAATATGGTTTTCGTCCCTCGCCGGAGCAAGACGTGGTATTGGTCCCTATCTTTTGCCAAAATGTTTGGTTTTAGTCCCTCCGGCCGTTTGGGTCAACGCCATAGCTCCGGTATGCCCATGTGTCGCTGCCACGTCAATTAATGAGCTTAGGTGGCTTTTCTTTTTCATTTAAATTCTAGAAAAAATTAATTCATAATTAAACCCTTAAATCTCTTCATCCAAATTAAATCCTTCACCTAATTATTAATTACAAATCTCTTCATTCTTCATAAAAACCCAGATTTTGTGCTTGATCATCAATCTTCATATTCATCTCTTCATATTCAAACTTGAAAAGTGCTCACTAATGGGAGCAAAACAAACCAGGAAAATAACAACCACGAATAGCCAAGTGGAAAAGCCAAATTATATTCCAGCGCCAGTAGCCACCAATGAAATCACGAAATGAAGCTCAAGACCACCAACAATTATAACAACCAAGAATAGCCAAAAATGCAGCAAACCAGTAAGGTTCTGTGAAACCCATCAGACATCCCTTCACAGAGAAAATCAAACGCCAATTTCAAAATCAAAATGATTCTTACTAACAACATTGCCGCCGCATTCTCTTGTTCCCACTGGCCACAATCCAGATTTTGTTCTCTCTCTCTACCAGTGAAGCAAATTCAATGTTACTCTAAAAAAAAGCAAAAACAGGTTCTGAAGCAAAAACAAATTCAGATCTGGTTTGCTACTAAATCCACAGCTTCCTTCAACACAGCCTCCAACACTTCAGGCTTCTCCGCCTCCGCCATGGTCAACCAGTTCCTCCGCCTCTACCTCCCTCAACTGATTCCTCTCACACTGCAAAACATATATATGGACGAGGTCACCTCCCAGATCTTCAAACCTGCAACCCAGATCCTACTCTCAACCGGAGGACTCGCCGGCGACACCGTCACCAGAACCAAAATCAAAACCCGGTCACAAAGCAGAGAGAGAGACACGCAGATGTGGAGGAGGTCCTGCTCGGTGGCTGTGGTGGAGCCTGGGAAGTCGAGGAGAGAGTTGATGCAGAGAATAGGTTTTGAAGAGAAAATGAGTTTTGTGGGTGGAGAAGAGAAGAAGCAGATCTGGGTTTTGAGAAGAGAAGAAGCTCAAGGCAATTTTTTATTTTAATTAAATGACTGATTTAATTAGGTGAAGAATTAATTAAGAAGAAGATATTTAAGGGTTTTAATTATGGTTTTTTTTTCTAGAATTTAAATGAAAAAAAAAAGCCACCTAAGCTCATTAATTGACGTGGCAGCGACACATGGGCATACCGGAGTTCCGGCGTTGACCCAAACGGCCGGACGGACCAAAACCAAACATTTTGGCAAAAGATAGGGACCAATACCACGTCTTGCTCCGGCGAAGGACGAAAGCCATATTTATGGAAAAGGTTAGGGACCAAAAACTTAATTATGCCTTAAAAAAACAATGAATGATTCATCTACAACAATAAATTACGGTGAATGACCAATGAGATACTCCTATACCTTGATAGATTATAGGGGCCAATTGTAAATATTAAAGATACACTCTTATTTTAATGCTTGGAGTTAGTGGAGTAGTATTAATTTGGAAGATGCATTATATGGAGTGAGATAATCTATCTATCTATCTATTTATCTTTAGGCTTAAATGCATTTGGTGCCCCTAATGTATTCCAAATGTGCAAATGATAACCCTACCCTTTTTTCGTAAACGTTTGTACCCCCCTTCTTTTGAGAAGGTACACCGAATGCCCCTCCGTCAGGTTGACGTTAAAATCCTAACGGAGGAGCTGACGTGGATATTATTTTTTCTTTTTCCTTTATTTTCACTGATGCCACGTGGATTTTATCAACTAAAAACAAAAAAAAAGAAAAAATAAAGGATTGCACGTGCTGGACTAAATTGGGATTAGGGTTTAGTAAAATCCCCAAATTGGAACATAGGAACCATCGAACCAGAAGAAGAGAAGTGTGGCTGTGAACCCTGATTTGGAAACCTTGTGCGTTCCAGGCCCCATAACTTTCATCAAACCTGTTCTTCGAATCTTCTCACATGGTGGTTGGGTCTCCTAATCGAGGTCGAGGTCGAGCTCGTGGGCGTGGTCCTGGTGGGAGAGGAAGAGGGTCCCCGAGACAGGATAAAGGCAAAAATGTGGTCCCTGAAGAGAGCACATGCGAAAAGTTAGGAGATAACCCTACATACTCTCTTTGGGGGGATAAGTTTCCCGACAATTATCGGTTTAGGTACTATTTTTCAAGAATCTTCTCCAATATTTAAACATCTTTTGTTTGTCCTTTTGATAAAGTGTGTTTCCACTTATGTTGATGTTGATGTTGATGCACATTTGTTTATTGCCTCTTGTTTATTCCCATTGCATGTTGTTTTCACTACAGGCCCATTAGTCGAGATTTATCAACAGTGCATATATGGCATGGTGGAAAATTTGTGTGTGAACCTAGGGTAGATTATATAAATGGGGTTTGTCTTACTCTACCAAACTGGGATATAGATGAGATTAACTCAATTGATCTAGGCAGAATTGTCAGAAACATTGGCTATGTGAATTTTAATGTGTGGTATAGACATCCTGCCCTAGGACTTGACATAGGTTGTAAGCCTTTCAAAGATGATTCAGATGTCTATGTGTTTCTCAATGATGTGAGGGGTCATGAGGTAATTAACTTCTATGTTGAGCATATAGTAGATGAGGAGCCAGAGATTATTGAAGAAGTTCCTTTAATTGATTTTACACCTACTGATGTTGAGGGGGGTAAGGGAAGTGAAGCTGTGAATGAGCCACAGTGTACTGATGCATTAAATGCTGCTGATGTTACTAATGAGGCATTGAATGAGGGGCAAGGTAATGGTGAAGGAGGTAATGGTGAAGGAGGTAATGGTGAGGGGGTTAATAATGAGGCATTGAATGAGGGGCAAGGTAATGGTGAAGGAGTTAATGGTGAAGGAGGTAATGGTGAGGGGGTTAATAATGAGGCATTGAATGAGGGGCAAGGTAATGGTGAAGGAGTTAATGATACTGTTGAAGTTCAGGTTGAGGGAGAACCACAATCTCAGGTTGAGGGACAACTAAAATCTCAGAAAAAAAAGGAGAAAAAGAAGGACAAGAAGAAGGAGAAGAATAAGGACAAGAAGAAGGAGAAAGGAAAAAAGAAGGTAACAAATGAAGATGGAAACAAAGAAGGGGATGGCAGTGAGTTTAGTCTTGATGACAGTGATTTTGATGAGAGTTGGGATTGGAAGTCAGCTTTAGAAGTTCCAGAAGATGAAAGAAATCCAGATTAAACTTCAGAAGAAGAAGATGATGATGTTGCCAATAATCCAACCTGCTTTAATGATTTTGACAATGAAGATGGATCTACTGATGATCTAGAAAGTCCACTAGATACAGATGATGAAATTGGCAACCAACCAAGGAAGTTCCCAAGATTCAAGCTCCCTCCAGATGGTGCAGAAGTGAAATTTGAAGTTGGGCAAGTATTATGATTCACTAATTTGTATGCTTCACTAATTAGTATGTTTTCTATTGCTACTGATTTCATTTCTACTGACTGTCATCTCCTTTTATCAAAAATTCAATACATCAACTCTGTTTAAAAATGCCATTAGAGAGTATGCACTCCAGAGGAGGAAGAATGTTATGATTGAGAAGAGTGATAGTAAGAGAGTGGTAGTCAAATGTGAAGGTGAATGTACTTTCTACTGCAGATTATCAAGTATGAGCAGAATAATTTTTGGCAGTTGGTATCTCTGGTAGATGAGCACACATGCTGTAGGAGTGCAACTAATCGCCATGCGAGGCCACATTTCCTTGCTAGGAAATTGCTGCCTAGTATAAGACATAACCCAAATCTGAAGTGTAAGTCTGTTATTGCTGAGGCACAGATTAGGTGGGGAGTGGTTCTTAACAGGTTTCAGGCCTCAAGAATTAGATCTGCAGCTAGGAAGATGATTGATGGGGCATAACAAGATCAGTACAAACATCTTAGGAGCTATGCTGATGAGCTTCTTAGAAGCAATCCAAGCAGCACAGTTATCATCAAGAGCTCCCTTGGAGTTGATGGGCCTGTTTTTGAGAGAATGTATGTTTGTTTTGCTGCTTGTAGGATTGCATTTGCAAGGTATTGTAGGCCACTTATTGGACTGGATGGGTGCTTTTTGAAAGGAGTGTATGGTGGGCAGCTTCTTACAGCTGTTGGAAAGGATGGGAACAACCAGATGTTCCCCATTGCATTTGCCATAGTTGAAGCTGAAACAAGGGACTCTTGGGAATGGTTTGTGTCCTTATTGTTGGAAGACCTCAATTTGGTAAAGCAAAACAAATGGGCATTTATTTCAGATCAACAAAAGGTATGGTTCCCACTCATTGTCTTTCATTTGTTAAATTTCATCATGAATTATACCACTAATTGTCTTTCATTTGTTATCAAATTACAGGGTTTGGTACCCACCTTACAGTCATTGCAAGGTGATGTGGAGCATAGAGTCTGTGTGAAGCACGTTTATGGCAATTGGAGGAAGAAATATCCAGGACAAGAGATGAAAGGAGCTATGTGGGCTGCTGCAAGAGCATGCACTGTGCCTCAATTTGATAGGGCAATGAAAAATCTGAAAGAGATGAATGAAGAAGCCTGGAAGGACTTATGTGAGATACCTCCAAAGCAGTGGTCAAGGGCTCATTTCAGCACAAATTCCCTGTGCGACCTTCAAGTGAACAACATGTGTGAGGCTTTCAACATGGCAATTCTGGAACACAGAGATAAACCAATCATTTCACTGATTGAGGGGTTGAAGCATTACATAAGTTGCAGGATTGTTAAGCAAAGACAGCTGATGACCAAATATAGGGGAAACATAGCTCCTATGATTCAAGAAAAGTTGGAGTCAAACAAGAAAGAGGCAGAAAATTGGTTAGTTCATTGGTGTGGGCAGACAGTTGACACATCTTTTGAGGTTTACAATGGACCTTTTAAAAAGTATTCTGTGGACCTTAAGCACAACCATTGTGCTTGCAGAAGATGGGATTTGACAGGTATCCCATGTTGTCATGCCATAGCTTGTATTTGGTATAACCGGTGTAACCCTGAAAACTATGTTCACAACTACTACAAGTAAGGATTCTTTCTAGACTTTCACTGTGATTTTAATAGATTAGGAATACATTGCTAAACTTTCACTGTGATTTTAATAGCTTAAGCCAATAGCTTATTAATCTGATTGTTTGCAAAATGCAGGAGGGATACATTTCTTTCCACTTATTCATATGTCATTTTACCAAACAATGGTCCAGATCTATGGACAGAGAGCAATCTTCCACCATTGTGTCCACCCTATGTAACGAGGGCACCTGGCAGACCAAAGAAACAAAGGAACAAGAAGAATGATGAACCAAGAAATCCTTATAAGTTAGCAAGAAATCAATCAAAAGTCAAGTGTAGCAGATGTGGAAAATGAGGTCACAATGTGAGGACTTGTGGAGGGAAAACTGGTGCTGACAGGGAAATAGAGAAGGGAGGAAACAAGGTTCAATTCAAACTTTATTTTTTGGTCTTATATTTTGTATTTTTATGTCTTATATTTTGCTGAAGGTTTTAATCAAGGTTTTAAATATACTTTGTCTACATAATCCACATTTACAGAAAAATCCAAAGAAAGTCCACCCTGGAGGGGCTTCTGGAAGTGGATCAATACCAGGAACAAGGAGTGCAAGGGCTGGAAAAGCACCACAGAAACCACAGTATAAGCCTGCTGCAAATAGAAAGAGGAAGGCTCCTCAAAATGCTTCTCAGGATGCTCCACAACCAGCTTCTCAGCAAGCTTCTCAGCAAGCTTCTCAGCAACCTTCTCAAGGAATCACCATAACAGCTTCACTACCTCCTTCTGGAGCATCCACACGAGGAAATAAGAGAGCAAGAGTTGCTGTTGCCACTCAACAGAGCACAAGTTGATCTATGGTCTATTAGGATTGTTGTGTTTTTTGGGGGCTCTACATCCTATTCTTGAACTGACTCTCGTCTCTTTGTTTGACGGAGACAGAGTTTATAGACAGAGTTTATAGAATGATTGTTGTTTTTTGAGCAAGTTTTGGAACTTAGTCTATGAGCTCATGGTGTTTTGGAACTTAGTTTTGTAATGCCTTTAGACTTGCTTTTATTTAGCCTCATTAGTTTATGGGCCTTGTTTATGTATGACATTACTTTGAAGGCAATTAAATGGTAGTATCCATTCCATCTCTTCTCTGATTATGAATGTTATTTGACATCCCTTTGTTAATGATATCCTTATGTGCAATTACATGTCACAATAGTTTTAGGCTTGTGTGGATATGAAACAAACAACATTGCATAGCCCATTACATAATAACTTGACAAACTGCCATATTTCATTTCTTTTCAAAATCAAAATACTTGCAGAAACAGTACAATTAAGGCTACAATTACTTCAACATTCCTTCTACTTCAACGTTCCTTCTCATACTCCTAATTCTACTACATGATTCCATACTCTTACTTATACTTCATCAATTTCATCATCTGAATTACACAAACAACCAACAGAAACACAACTAAGGACCATCCCAACACACACCACTTGATCAACATTGCTTCATTCTTCTTCATCCCCTCAACTCTACGCAACAAGGCTGCAATTAACTTCTTATCATGCGGGTTGCCCTCCATCTCATCACACCACTAAAAGAAATCACATTGCCTCTTGTTCTGTTCCTGACAAAGATGAAAATGCCCAAGAAATTTCAGACACAACAGAATAGAAGGAGACAATCAACCTTCATAGAATGCTAAAAATTAGGCAAATTGCCTTAAACCTTCCACATCCAAAGAAACGCCTCCCAATGTTACCATTTTCATTCTTCCAAGTAGTGATAACCGGAGCAACAACACCGCACTTGCACAGTACGTTCCTCCTTCGACCATACCCATTGGACGCAGAACTCCTTGTTGAAAAATTACTTGCCATGGATGCCTCTAGTTCTTCCTCGCGATTACTTACTCGCCTAAACATCTCTCTTTCGAAGGGTTCCAAATCAGGGTTCACAGCCACACTTCTCTTCTTCTTCTCTTCTTCTGGTTCGATGGTTCCTATGTTCCAATTTGGGGATTTTACTAAACCCTAATCCCAATTTAGTCCAGCACGTGCAATCCTTTATTTTTTCTTTTTTTTGTTTTTAGTTGATAAAATCCACGTGGCATCAGTGAAAATAAAGGAAAAAGAAAAAATAATATCCACGTCAGCTCCTCCGTTAGGATTTTAACGTCAACCTGACGGAGGGGCATTCGGTGTACCTTCTCAAAAGAAGGGGGGTACAAACGTTTACGAAAAAAGGGTAGGGTTATCATTTGCACATTTGGAATACATCAGGGGCACCAAATGCATTTAAGCCTTATCTATATATATATGCAATAATGATTCATAGACATTGATACAGTAAAAACACCTTCAAACACCCCTTTTTCCTGCGGATTTGGCCAAATAATACACTGAACTAACCACCTAAATACACATGACTAACCATAAAGCACATAACCGTGTAAAGTTAAAATTCCTAAATTAGGGATTTGGCCAAATAATACACTGAACTAACCACCTAAATACACATGACTAACCATAAAGCACAGAACCGTATAAAGTTGAAATTCCTAAATTAGGGATTTGGCCAAATAATACACTGAACTAACCACCTAAATACACATGACTAACCATAATGCTTTATGGTTAGTCATGTGTATTTAGGTGGTTAGTTCAGTGTATTATTTGGCCAAATCAACAGGAAAAAGGGGTGTTTGAAGGTGTTTTTACTGTATCAATGTCTATGAATCATTATTGATATATATGTAAAGGAGACTTGAGTGAGTGAGAGAAAGATAAGAAGAAAGGTGCGTGAGTGTCGTGTGTGAGTGTGGCCAAGTGAGTGCGTGTCTATGAATGTGAGTATTTTAAAAGAGTTTTTTTAGAAACCAAATAGGGCTGTCGGAGCCCTTGATCACACACTTAGCGCATTTTGGTTAGTAGTAACAGGCTTGGGCGATGGGCGCCCCTTGAGAATCGCTGAACGTGTCTAGCCTAATGAAAAACTTTTGCAGAATCTTTTTGATAGAACCTCTATATATTTAAAAATGTTCACCAAAATCCTCTAAAAACACCTTATAACTTTTTCATATGTGTTCCATCATGAACATTGAGATGAGGTATAGTACCTAAGGTGTAAGGAACGTGATGTGAGATTCCTAGAGAGAATGAGAGCGAAACCACTTTGGAGAGAGAATAACAGAATTTCAATCTTGTTATTTCATAAAATGAGCCAAGAGTCCTTTACATTTGGTATCCCCCTATTTATAGTTGGGGGAGTTGGGCTTAGCGCCTCCAAGTCATCCTAATGGGCCAGTTGGGCCTCCAGGGGGAAGGCCCAAGTCCCTGGTCTGCTCATCGCCCCAGGCCAGCGCTCCTGGGCGAGGGACCCTAGGGTCTCGCCCAGTCCACAAGTCCACAAGACACCGAGCTCGAAGCATGAGAGCTAAGTGTGTCTTTTAAACAGAAGAAACAAAGCGATGGCCATAAGAAGCTAACTAGTGCTAAAAAATAAGGTCTGAAAATAAAGAACAATTGCCAACATGGCTTGGTAATTTAAAACTTAAAATTTACATTTCGGATGTCTTGTCACACTCCCTTGGCGGACCAAGTCCACAAGCAAGTTTGTGGCAGTGACGCTCGGTCCGCCCGCCCTGCCATAGTCATGCATGTGTCCTGAATCGCGACCCCTTGACATGTGTCGAGCCTTCGCCACGTGTTGCGCCTTGAAGTGATACAAAAGTCAGCGAATCCACGGAATCTCAACCGCTATCTTTGGAACGTTCTTTCGAATCACAGTAGAGCCTGACAATTTGAATTCAAACCAATAAGCTTCAACTATTGTAACCTTTCGTTTAATGCATTGTTTTTCCTCTTCCCGAAACTCGCGCCGCACCCCCTTGAGTAATCATTTATTCCTGCCACGTCAAGGCACGATTCCCCAACCGCTACTCTCCCTGGCCTTTAAATCCTTTCCCCTTCCATCATTCACCTATTTTCATCAACTGTCCCCATATTCATTCCTGACTCTCACACTAGTTCCCTTTGCCGATCTTGCGAACTTAAAGCTCTGGCCCCTCTTGCTCCTCTTCTCACAGTCCTTTCCTGGTTAGTTTCTTATCCTCTCTTTCTCCTTCTATTTTTACGATGCCTTCCGCATGGGCCCTTTCCTCCTTGGAGGAGATCAAAGCCCATCGCTTGGCAACCTTTGCCACTCTCCCTTCCCCCATCACCGAGGCTCCTGATCGGGGGTTCTTGACCAACCATCAGAGCTTTCTACCAGCGGATCCCTTTCTGACCTTGCCCACATGGCTGGTGGGCTTTGCTGTTCTCCGCTATTAGAGGGCCTCCTTCGCACTGCCGACTGCCAAGAGCAAGATCGCCCTTGGCAACACCGTGTGTTTAACGACCCCAAGTATTCCCACTTCTTTTTTGTATACGAATACTTGTTTCTTGATCTTGGTGTTAAACTCCTCTTTTCACCCTTTCTCACCCAAGTGCTGTGTGACATTAACGTTTCTCCTTGCCAACTTCACCCTTGCTCCTAGGCCTATCTGAAGTGCTTTGAAATTCTCTGCCGCAACGTTGATGTGGTGCCTTCCCTCGCCCTCTTTTCTTTTTTCTTCAAAGCAGATCCCCGATCTCTGGAGACCCACGGTTGGGTCATTCTGGTGCCCCGGCCGGGCCGCGAACGATTTGCCCCTTACCAGGTTGGCTCCGAATCTTGTCTGGCCCGCCGGTACTTCCGGGTCATCGTCCACCCTGCTTACCCCTCGTCGTTTACACAGAAGGATGGGAAGGCCCTTTTCCCTTTTTATTGGACACAATGTCCCAAAACCACATCTAATTCTCTCGAAACGCGTTCCCCCTCTAGAGAGAATTTCGCCATTGGTGTCTTATCCCAACTTCCTCTTTTCAGTTGCGCTGACCTGCTTGGCGCGACCCCAGGATCCAAACTGTTTCCACGATTAGGTTTTTCCTTTTACCGCCTTCTTCACACCTTCCTCTTAATCTTCTTCGCTTCTTATGACTCTTTCCTTTGTTTTTCAGGGAACATGAAGTTTTCTACTTCAGAACTGCTGGAGGCCTTCATCTCCGGGAACGTTAAGGCACCTTCTCCGGCCCAAGTTGGAGAGAAAAGGCGAAGCTCGCCGATGGGCGAGGGCTCTCCCCAGAAAAAGAAGCTGGGTGAGACAGGCTCCCAAGTCGCACCTTTGACTGTTGCGGGTGAGGGACCCATCGCGTCCGCCCCGGCTGTCTCGGATAGCACACGTGACTCCTTGGTTCCCGATCATCATGGCGAGGCGAACAGTCCTCCTGCTGTGGATACCTATTGCCCCTTGACCTCGATGGTGGGCCAGCAGCCTCCGTCCTCTGACCGCCCGCTATTGGTCAATCTGCAAGTGCACATATATCTCCGGGTTTTAATATCGAATCCACAGGGACCGTGAGTGGGAATTGTGGTTTAAGCTCAAAGCTTGTGAGTTTGAAAGCAAATAAAATTCAGTTTTTGGATTTGTTTGTTTGTAACAAGAGTTTGCAAAATTAGCAATGGTGAAGAGATTAAAATATCAATTGATGGAAATGCTCTGGGTTAATGTTCATCCAATCCTTCCTAGACAACCTACCCTATGCAATTGAGACCTTGAATCACTCCCTTATTGTTATAGCCTAGATACTTACTCATTGATTCCTCACATGAGCAATTCTCTCATACTAAAAGCTAAGCCCAATTCCTTGTGTACCTAGTCATTCATATGAGGTTTATAAGCATGCAATTTTCAGGCCAACAAAACCAATCCCCCACTCTATTCCTAGAAGCAAGCAAATAGAGGTCAATTTCAACCCAAGTCCCCAAATTACAACAATCTTCCAATATGATTGCAATTTAGCCTTAAGCAAAGGTGCACCCAAGCTTATCATGCAAAAAAGAATTGAAATATAAGGTAGATTCAAGAACAAGAGCATAGGGATAGGGATTAAGTCTAGAAATTCATGAAATCACATTGAACCCAAAGCAAAAGAAGAGTCTAGCCACTCATGGCTAGTGAATCCATACAAAAATGTAAAGAAAACCTGGAAAATACAAGGTGGAAGCCTCTCACAAGCCCCAAAAGCACTTCCTAAGCTTCAATACTTGGTAAAAATCTAAGTAAAAATCAGAAGTCTTGAACAAAATGGCCTAAAGCCTTATTTATAGGCAAAAAAGTCGAGCTGGGGCGCTTGAGCGCCCATGTGGCAGATGCAAGGCTCCAGCTTCTGGAGTGCTGGCGCTTGAGCACCAGGTGAGGGCGCTTGAGCGCCAGCTGCACGCTCTTGGTGGCTTTTCAGCTTTTTGTAACCCCCCTTTGAATGCTTTCTTCAATTCCTTTGCATCTTGGCCTTCCTTTTCCATGAGTTACCTGCTGCAGCACTAAAGGACCAAGACAAGGAGTAAAATCAAGAAAATCAAAGGACTTTTAACCACCTTAGTCCTCACAAAATCATGGCAAAACTCATGCAAGTCCTAAACTCTACACAAATGCAAAAACAACCCTCATAAAACCATAAAATTACCAAAACTTAACTCAAACTCAAATAAACACAAAAATGAATGAGAATGCATGAAACACTACATGAGACAAAGAAAAAGACTCAAAACACTCAAAGAAATGACCCTAAAACCACTACTAACATAGGGTCATCACCCGCTGTCTCTCCCGTGTAACACCCTCTAAACCCCGCATAATAATATATCATAAATCAGAGTAAAATGCATAACACAGAGGGTGTCACACTTATTCTCCAGAAACATAAATCAAAACACCTGTCATGCTCATAAATATATAAATTTTCCAACTTTAATGTCGCAACATCATATGCATAGCACAGCGGATTTATTTCAACTCCAAAATTTAACATAAAGAGAGTTCATAGGTAACTCTTAACATCAAGGTACAAAACTAAACATTTCCCGGTGTTACATAACAGAGCTTGACTCCCCTAACTAAACCGTAAATGAAAGACTAGCTCCTCCAACTAACCCTCGCGAGAAGCTCCACTATCTTCGGTACCTGAGCGATGTCGCATAGAACATCATTCCAACAGAAGGGTGAGAACTCATATCATATGGATAAGCATCATAATAAATAATGTAAAAGCTTATCTATGCTCCACATAAATTACTCACATTCACTAACAAATAATAAATTATGTAATTTTAACATAATTAATCAAGTTCACAGTTATGACAAATACTCCATAAATTATAGCTCAATTAGAACATATATAATAGTCTCTAATTACCACCACATCAAATCTCTCCAAAAATATCACCATAACACATATGACTCAAGTGAGACCCGTGCAAATGCCTTTGGTACCAAAGTTGTTATCCTTAGCGGTATCACCGCGTCCACTCCAGACAGATAACCACCAATAAAGCCCTCGCTCTAGGCTTCAAAACCACTCCAGTTTTGGGACAAGTCACTAGCCTCCACGAGAACTAGCAAACATTGCCTCTTGACAACTATGCAGTGTATTGTGCAAAACTCAACTAACATATGCATATTCAGACCATCTCCAAGTCCTAATTATTTTAGCATATTCATCACCAGTTGCACAAAACACATATTACATGTTATCAATTATACAACTTGCAATCACAACAACTTAGCATCTCAAACATAACATCAATTCAGAAACAACATCATATAATGATTATTAAAAATAGATGTAAATTAAATATAATTCATATATAACAGGTTCTGCAACTATTTCCTAAAGACTGGATTTCTCTCTAAATTTTCCCAAAAACTCGCGACATGCTCATGCTCGCCATCTCGCGACATCTCACTGCACAACTCGCCATGTCGCGACATCTCACGACATCTCCCTACGCAACTCGCCATGTCGCTGAATAACTCGCCATGTCGCGACATCTCACGACATCTCCCTACGCAACTCGCCATGTCGCGACATCTTGCGACATCTTCCTGCGCAACTCGCCATGTGCGCGCACCACACATCTAATGAACTATTAAACAGATGTAAATTATCAAATATACTCAGAAAAATCTAATATTTTTATCATGGTTCCGTATACACGTTTTGTAAACCTCTATAAATTTTCAAGTCACAATTCAAAGTACAAAAATCAGGAAAAATCGTACACTAACCGCAGTTCGTGAGAAACTGGACAGCTTAACCTATACTCACTAAAATACACATAACTCGAGCTACAGACGTCGGAATGACGTGAAACCAATGGCAAAAGTTTCGTAACAGAAAAACCTACAACTTTTATGAAGACTACTTCTTCAAATTCGGCCATTAACATAGCACGAAAAAGGGTAAAAGAGAACGTAAATTTCTGCGCATCATGCAAGCCTATCATCTACCCCCAAAATCATCTAAAAGCCAAACCCTAACTATTTCAATTTGGGAATTTTTGCAACCTAGGGTTCCTAAATCATGCTTTCTATCATTATCCACTATCATACCAATCCATAAAACATGAATTCAAACCCTTACCTCTTGTAGATCAGTTCTAAGTTTTCTCCTCTTTTCTCCTCTCCTTGTCTGCTTTCACGTGTTTCTTGTTCTGCTTCTCTTCTAATCCTTATTTTTTTCTTTTCTTTCTTTCTATTTCACTCCTAACCCTTAAATAGCCATACAATGGGCCCCACTCTCAATTACTCACACTAAACCCTAAAACCTTATTTATCTATATCACATAATCACTTAATTATCTAATAAAATCACTTAATTACCATATACCATAATACTAATTAAAATAAAATAATAAATAACCTAATAACAGAAAATGGGGTGTTACACTCCGCATGTCCAGACTGCTCACGATTCATCACCCCCTAACTCTCCTAAGGTTGGCGGCGAGGAAAAGGAACTTCCCTCGGACCGCCCAAAGGACCCCTCCAGCAGCTCTTCCGTCGATCCTTCTCCTTCTTACTTTCTCACCCTTACCTTGAGAAATTGAGGGAAGTACCCAGCCAAAACCCGCAGGAGGTTGCCCAAGAAGCTGTGTCAAGTCTTCTTTGCGCCGGCTATCTGTTCGCCCAGGTGGCTTGGCAGGCTCGGCCCCTCATCGGGATTGCGGGGCTCCGCCAAGAGGTGGAAAAGCTGCATTCCATCAACCTTCAAGCCTACGAGACCTGCTCCAAGCTGTCCACCCAGTTAGCCACTGAGGTGGATAAGACAAAGAAGATGCAGAAAAAACTCGCGGAAGCGAAGCTTGCACAGGTAGCGGCGGGCGAGAAGGAGAAGGAACTTGAGAACCAGGTTGAGGGACTCCGTAAGGACCTTAGCGCAAAGGAGGCCATTATTGCTTCTCAAGAGGGAAACCTTGCAGCTAAAGATAAGGAGATTGCCGATCTGCGCGAAGGGCTGGCGGCTAAAGGTGAGTTACTTGCTGAGGCCCGATCAGATTTGGAATCGAAATGCAAACTCTTGGCCGAGAAGGATGCCCAGGCCATCGCGCTGGAAGAGCAGATAAGGAGATAAGCTGCTTTCCCGACGGCCAACGAGCGTATCCGCGGCTTCCTAATTTGCAAAGCCCAGGTCAAGCACCTCCATCCAAATGTCAACCTTGAACCCCTGGGAGTTTTCAAAAGGATTACCCTTGCCGATCTGGTGGGTCGGGAAGATCTGCCGGAAGTTGCTCACGTTGACCTTGGAGACGCTGTGGAATAAGAGAGAAAAATGTAATGTTAACTTGTTTGAAGTTATTGTAACGCTTTGCACTTCTTAATTTCGTTTAAACTCTTTGTTTGTATTTTACTTTCAAGTTTGATCGATTCAGCTTTATTTCTTTACGTTTTGTGTTTGTTTTAGCGCTTTTTCGGAGTATTTTTTTTTCTCTCAACGCCCCCCATAGTTCCCTTGTTCCTGAATTACGTTTGACGACATTGATGGTGTGCCTTGTTTAACTAGGACTTCTGCTCAGTTTTTGAACTGAGGCTTTCGTCACACCAATATTTCCCGTAAGAGCAGGTGTGGCCTCGCCGGTTTTGCCCTAGCGAGGACTTATTGTTGCTAGGGACCCAATGGCCATATAGTTTTACCCAGACTTATGCCTAGTTATGTTCGCTCGCCCATATTTCGGGGGGATTTTTGGGATAAGAAGCTTATCCGCACACATCGCCGACGAGTGACGGCGAGTTGCGTCGGCTTTTCCGGAGCGATCCCCAAACTTCAAGGTCGTGTTGGGATCGCCACCTTCAGGGAATTTTTCCCACCTAGCTCTCGCCGCAATTCAGTGTGATTGAAATTGCTGGATACAATTTTTGTATTTTCAATCAGACGTGATAGTCAACAAACTCCCGAGATGGAGAACAAGAACGTGTCTTTGTTTTTACCATTTAGGCGCTTTGGCCAACAAACGCTCGAAATGGAGAACAAGAACATGTCTTTGTTTTTACACCTTCAATCTTCGCGAGACGCGCCTAGCTGATCATCCTCGCGCCGAAACCAGCTCCCTGTCAATCCTTTAGCTGTAATAGTATTTCAGGCTCGCCGCGTTCCAGGAACGTGGCACTCGCCTTCCGTCTAAACTTTCTAGGTGATAAGCCCCCTTCCCTAAGGCCTTCAAAATTCTGTAGGGGCCTTCCCAGATTGGACTCAACTTATTCCCAGTGCTCCTGGTTCGTTTCTTTAGCACTAGGTTCCCCTCCTGCATCGCCCTCGGTCGCACTTTCGAGTCATACTTCGCCGCAGCTCGCTGCTTCATCGCAGCCTCTCTGATGCAAGTCTCATCGTGTGTTTCCGACAACAAATCTAAGTCGACCGCCATGTTGGAAGAATTATCGCCCTCAAACTATGGCGCTGTTCGCCAAGAACTGTTGTCTATTTCTACGGGCAACATGGCGTCCGCCCCATAGGCCATCCTGAATGGAGTTTCCCCAGTGATTGAGTGCTGCGTTGTGTTGTAGGACCAGATTACCATCGGAAGTTCATCCAACCAGGCTCCCTTCGCCTCCGAGAGCCGGCGCTTCAAATCCCACAGGATTACCTTATTCGCCGACTATGCTTGCCCGTTAGTTTGAGGATGTTCCACTGAAGAGAACCTTCTTTGAATACCCATCTCTTCGCAGAATTCTCTTGTTTGGTTACTTGCAAACTGCGTCCCATTATCTGAAACGATCGCCCTTGGTACCCCGAATCGGCATACAATTCTTTTCTAGTGAAAACTTACGATCTTGGCTGCAGTAATGCTTGCGAGGGGCTCGGCTTCCACCCATTTGGTGAAGTAATCCACCGCTACTAGGATGAACTTCATTTGCGACCTGGCGGTGGGGAAAGGCCCGACGAGGTCAACTCCCCACATGGCGAAGGGCCATGGGGAGCTAATCGTGGCCAATTGTTTTGGTGGGGCCCTAGGCAAGTCTGCAAATACCTGACACTTTTCGCATTTCTTCACGAACTCTGCACAGTCCCTTATTGTGGGCCAATAAAAACTTGCCCTGAGGACTTTGCTTGCCAAAGACCTTCCTCCGATGTGACTAGCGGAAACCCCCCGTGAACCTCTGCCATAACAGCCTCTTATTTCCCAGGTGGAAGACACCTCAGGAGGGGCGAACTAAATCCTCGTCGAAAGAGTACCCATCGAGTAATGTGTAGTGCCTCGCTTCTCTCCTTTGTTCCTTTGAGTACTTCACTACCACACTTGGTTCTCCCGCCAAGATGTCTACGATGTGGTCCATCCAAGTTTCTTGGCGGTCAACGAGGCTACAAACTCTTCTTCTATGCTAGGATTGGCGAGCACCTCTTGGATCACACTTCGATTATTTCCAGGCTTCTGAGTGCTTGCCAATTTCGCTAGGGCGTCCGCCCTTTGATTCTGTGCCCTTGGCACGAACTCAACTACGACCTCTTGCAGTCGACCCATCAGCAGTCGTACGCGCTCTAGATGTTTTATCAAGGTCGGTTCCTTCACCTGGAATTCCCCATTGCCACTAGCAACGAGTCCGTTCTAACCAGCAAACTGTCAATCTGTACCTCAATTGCTAACTTCAGCCCGGCGATCAGGGCCTCATATTCTGCCTGGTTATTGCTGGCTTTGAACTGGAATCTAAGGGACTGCTCTAATACCAACTCCCCAAGCCCTTGTAGTGTGACCCCTACTACACTTCCGTTGTCATTTGATGACCCATCGACAAACAATGTCCATTGCGTGCTCACCTTCTCACCGTCTTCCGGCGTTAACTCCACCACAAAATCAGCTAAAGTCTGCGCACCGACCTTCCCCCTTTTGTCGTGTTGCAAACCATATTCTGACAATTCAACCGACCATGCGACAAGTCTCCCTGACAAATCTGGCTTTTGCAACACCTATCTCAAAGGAAGATCAGTTCTTATTTTTACCTGAAAGCTTTGAAAGTAAGGTCTTAGGCGTCTGGCGGTAACGAGGACGGCGAGCGCCGCCTTCTCTATCTTCTGATACCTAATCTCCGCCCCTTGAAGTGTATGGCTTACGAAGTAAACTATTTTTTGCTCTCCGTTTACCTCCTGAAGAATGACGGAGCTGATTGCATGATCGCTGACAGAAAAATACAAGTGCAAAGGGAGGCCTTGGGCAGGTTTTGATAACACGGGTGGCGTGGACAACATCTCTTTGAGACGTTTAAAAGCTTCTTCGCATTCTGAACTCCACTCAAACGCCGCATTCGCATTCTTCTTTAAGCACTTGAAGAATGGGGTCGACTTGTCGCCTGAATGAGGGAGAAACATGGACAGGGCCGCAATCCGTCCCGTCAGGCGCTGCACCTCTTTTACACTACTGGGGCTTTTCATTTCTTGGATCGCTCTACACTTATCTGGATTGATCTCAATTCCTCTTGACGTAATCATGAAGCCTAAAAACTTCCCGCCCTGTATACCAAAAGAAAACTTCTCCGGATTGAGCCTCATATTATGCTTTCGGAGCCTGCCAAAAGCTTCCGTCAAATCCTCATGGTGGCTTGATCCCAAAACCGATTTTACGATCATATCATCGACATATACCTCCATGTTCCTCCCCACTTGGCCCTCAAATACCCTATCCATCAACCGCTGATACGTCGCCTCCGCATTCTTCAGCCCGAAGGGCATGGTTTGATAACAGTAGTTTACCCTAGCGGTCATGAAGGCCGTTTTGTCTTCATCCGACGGGTGCATATTGATTTGGTGATATCCCGAATAGGCATCCATCAGACTCAGTAGCTCATTTCCCGACGCTCCATCCACTAGCTTGTCTATGCTCGGTAATGGATAAGAATCTTTCGGACATGCCTTGTTCAGGTCTGTGTAGTCTACACACATTCGCCATTTTCCGTTCGCCTTCTTTACCATTACCACATTCGCCAGCCAAGTAGGATACTTAATTTCCCGGATGAAGTCTGCCGCCAGTAATTTGTTTACCTCCAGCTGGATTGCCTTCTCCTTTTCATCGCCCATTCACCGGAGTGTCCGGGTCACTGTTTTAATTCCGGGATTTAGCGCTAGCCTGTGGCAAATGAAGTTCGGGTCTATTCCTGGCATGTCCTTGTGACTCCAAGCAAAAAGATCCAGGTTCTCGCCCAATAGCTTTGATATTCTTTGTTCTTGGGCTTCAGTCAGTCGGGTCCCTATTTTGAGTATCTTCTCGCCAAATTTCAGTTCCTTGGTTTCTTCGATCGGCGTGGGCCTGTTGACTCGCCCCTCGCCCCTGGGATCTAGGTTCTCTTCCGGCGCATCGACCTCGTTGCATCGGTGCCCCACCGAGGCGTTCCTTTTCCCGTACCGGTCTACCGCGTTGAAGTAGCACTCCCTCGCAGTTTTCTGGTCCACAACCACTCTCCCAACTCGCCCATTCGGCAAAAGATATTTAACCGCCAAGTGTGCCGTTGAAATCCCAGCGCACAGCCGGTTCAAGGTGTTTCTGCCAATTATCATGTTGTAAGATCCCTCCGTTCCTAGGATTAAGTATTTCACCCTCAGCATCCTAGTGTTCTCTCACTCGCCGAATGTGGTATCAAGGTCAAGGACGCCTCTCACCCATACTTGCTCCCCCGCAAACCCCACCAGAGTCCCTGCATAAGGAGTGAGATCAGCCTCATTTAAACCGAGCCGATCAAATGCCCCGCCGTAAATGATGTCCGCTGAACTCCCTTGATCCAAAAGTACTCGTTGTACATTAAGTTGGTTGACGCGAAGGAGGATTACAATCGGGTCGTCTAGATGTGGCTTTATTCCAACGAAGTCATCGGATGAAAAGGTAATGTCTGGATGTGAAAAACCGAAAGGAACCTCTGTTACCGTGTTCACCGCCCTAGCGTACCGCTTTCTAGCTGCACTGGTGATTCCTCCTCCTCCAAATCCTCCGGCGATCGTGTGCACTCCTTTAGGTACCGAAGCATTACCTCCCTGTATTCTAGTAGGTTTTCCTGCCATCAGTTTTCCTACCTCACGCTGCAACGTGCGGAATTCCTCTGTGACGTGGCCCATGGCCTGGTGATAAACGCACCACTCGCCTCCCGGCTCGCTGCTTATTCGCGTCGCTAACGGTTCTCGGAGGATTTCCGATTTAGACGATTTGTCCATGCACGTTAGCTTTCCTTTTGGAGATGAGTTTCTCCATTTCCTCGAGGATTTCCAATAGCTTTCCCTTTGCAATGTCCGAGGCTCCGCCGCTGTATTTTCTCCCCGGGCCTGCGTGTCCTGCTGCTCCAAACTACTACTTATGTCACGAATCAGCCACCTCCAATCTCTGAGAGTCTCTCCAAAGACTGAGGTGACAGCGGTTTTTCTTCTGAAGGTTTCAACAAGGAGACTGAAGACTCTGCCTCCTTTTCGCGTCGCCCTCTATACGCGTGACGCGGACCACGCGTGTGTTTCATCCTTCGTTCGCTTCGTCGACGTTGCGCTTCCATCAAGTGCCACCAATAAATCAAGAATTTGACTAAGAAATGAAAAAACCAAAGAGAATTGCATGAAAAATCGAACTTCACTCAGCCAAACCACAATCCACGTAGCCGGGAATTGAAATCTACTGATCCCCACAGACGGCGCCAAATGTTCCATCATGAACATTGAGATGAGGTATAGTACCTAAGGTGTAAGGAACGTGATGTGAGATTCCTAGAGAGAATGAGAGCGAAACCACTTTGGAGAGAGAATAACAGAATTTCAATCTTATTATTTCATAAAATGAGCCAAGAGTCCTTTACATTTGGTATCCCCTATTTATAGTTGGGGGAGTTGGGCTTAGCACCTCCAAGTCATCCTAATTGGCCAGCTGGGCCTCCGGGGGGAAGGCTCATGTCCCCGGTCTGCTCATCGCCCCAGGCCAGCGCTCCTGGGCGAGGGACCTTGGGGTCTCGCCCAGTCCAATATGCATTCCAATCATCGTTCTCAGTCGAATCTTAAAAATCAAGACATTAAATTGACAATTTTGATTATCAAGAACTCAAATTCTCTGAAATCACAAGTGAACATGTCAAATCTTAAATTTTTCACTTTCAAAGCTTGTCACTGGCTCCATACACCTTGATACATCATTTAATATATGTCTAAGATTTGAAATTCAACAATCACATGCCATGCATCATAGATTTTTAATCCAAGTATCCCAAAGACAAGTTTCAAGCAATTACACAACTTCATTGGTCAAATTTTGATTTGGTCATTTCTATCACATGCCACTCAATCCAAACACATACAAATCCTCTAAAAAAATTGTGCCTAACTTAAAATTAACAATTCAAACATAATTAGCACAGAAGTCATCTTAAGTTCCTTTTAAAGCCCAACTTCTATTATTCACATAACCCAATATCCAAGTTCTTTCAAATCTCACTGTCTTCTCAAGTTAAGCTTCAAGAAGATTTACAAACCATATTTAAAACTTATAGAAAAGTTTAAATCAAACATTTAAAAATAACTTTTCCAAAACACTGCTCAGGTTCCAAAATTTGTTGAATCATGAACCAAAGTACAAAATGACCTTAAAGACTTACCAGGTAGACATAAAACTATCCTAACACATACAAAGTAACATTAAAACACACAATTAAACTTGTTCAGGGAATTGAGATTCAACTTTTTAAAAATTTTTTATACATAAAATGGTCAAGAAGTACTAGTTCTTCATGCAAACCCAAGTCACAATCTTAAATTTGCAATTTTCTTAAACAATTTACTCCTAGACCTTTAAACATGCTCAATGTGGTACCCCTCTGTTTCAAAACTATTGTAGTTTTAGCTTTTTTCTTTTGTTTCAAAACCATTGTAGTTTTACATATCCAAAGTACTTTATCTCATTATCTTCCATTCATACCCTTATTTAATATTGTATCTCTCAAGTACCGCCTCTTATTTCCACCAATCACAATTCTCACCAATTAGTAGACCAATGATTCTCATTATCTCTCTTTCATATACCTTATATTAAATAAGGGTGTTTCAGTCAAATTATAACATCAATTAATGAATAATCGTTTCTTCCCAAATTTTCTAATCGAGTCCACCGACGCCGCGCGACCACCACCGTACCTTCCTCTTCTTCTTCTTCTTGCTTAGGTTTCCTCATCTTCCACTATCAGGGAATAACAATGGATTGAACAACTCCTATGATCTTCAGGAAACATCAGACAATGCTTGTTGTAGCACCGCGCTGACACTGGACATTCTTCAGCTGCTTCTGCTTTTTCTGATCGACAGTTCGTTTGTGGCAAGGGTCAGATGATGGTAACTATAACTGCAGGCATATCTTGAGGGATCGTACAGCTGAGGGAAACCATCTGAGAAGTGGAAAGGTGAGAGTGAGAGTTGTGTCAATTCTGTAACTGGAAACCATATGAGAAGTGGAAAGGCGAGAGTGAGAGTTGTGTCAATTCTGTAACTGAAACCATTTGAGAAGAGGAAAGGCGAGAGTGAGAGTTGTGTCAATTCTGTAACTGTGAAAATGATGAAGCTAAATGAAAAAAATGAGGATTAGCGAATTATGCATGAGCTTTGGATTTTGCATTGGAGTCAGATTTGGCATTAGGAGGTTTTTGGAAACCCTCCCAACTAAGGAGAAAGCCACTACTATTACTATTGACGTGCAGTGTCCAATGCCACTCGAAGGTTTTCATGGGGCATATGTTGATGGCGCGTTGAGAGGGAAAGAGGCAGATAAAAAACTGGGGATAGGAGGGTATATAAAGGATTACAGGGGAGAATTTATTGAAGGATTTTACAAGCAGCTTGAAGTGGAAGGGGTGCCTCAAAACTCGCTCCTATCCGAAGAACATGCGATTTACGTAGGAGCATTGAGGTGTCAACTAAGGGGATTTAAGAAGGTTGTGGTATATAGTGACAGTCAGACTGCCCTAAACAGGGTGAATGGAGAGGGGCCGCCGAACAATGAAGAGATAGCACGCATCAGATGTTTCATGGATGGGGAATCCTTTGAGAAGATTGAATTTACAAAACTGTATTCAGAGGCTAACGGATTAGTCGATGCTCTAGCAAAAGAGGGAGCCGAACCAGGAAAGACAACACTGCAAGAATTCTCAAAGTTGACTTCATTCAAAATGATAAAAAGGTTGGCTGATGATAACTCAGGAAAGCCATACAAGCATAAAATAAAACCATGGCAAGGCCCTCCAAAAGCAAACTCAGGGGAGGAGAAAACTGAGAACCTGGGAGGAGGCTCTAAGGAGAAGCCTGAGAAGAAAGAAGAGGAGAACACAAGGCAAGCGCCTATAGAGCAAGCAAGACAGGACACAACGCAAGAGAAGGCAGGGCACGACACACGGAACTGATTTTATGTTCAGAGAAAACTTGTTTTTTACTTGTTTAAGACTATAAATTGCATTGTTTGTTATTGGAATGTGTATACAACAAGCATTTGATAGGCCCAAAAGACTTGCTCAACCACCCATTTGGATGAAAATATTTTTTTGTTACAATTCCTAATCATCTGAATTAGTTATTAGCTATTTCAATCTATTTGGATTTAGTTTCTAAAAAAAACATCTATTATTGAACTCTTAAACTTTGTGCATAACCTTAAACTACAATAATTTTGGAACGGAGGGAGTAATAAAAATCTGTGAAGCACATGAAAGCACATATTTAAATCCAACTTCACAAAGTTACCAAATCACTTACTAAAAACAACCGAAAACTGTAAAAACGAATCGAACATTGGGTTGCCTCTCAGGAAGCGCTTCTTTAACGTCGTTAGCTTGACGCAAAAACTTCTACGGTGACCCCATAAAAATGATTGGAAAATAGGCCCTCCTTCTTTCTTGACATATTTATTTTCTTTTCCCTTTTTTTCTTTTTTTCTTTTCTTACCCAACCCCATTCTATTTCATTTTCTTCTTTGAAATCAAATTCACATGTTTTCAGTTTAGCATCACAATCATATTTAAGCTTATCAAGTATGAACATTTGAATTGAGGAATTAAGTGGAGCATATTGATCAAACATATCACCAAACACAAATGCAATATGTTCAAATTGAAATTTCATACCTATGTTTTGGAGATTATATGACTCTTCCAATGTTTTTGAATTTACATCATCATGTATTTCTTCTTCATGCTCTTCTTCAACAAATTTTTCATCTTCCTCAATTTTCTCAACATCAACTTTTTCATTATTGACTTCTAATTTACCTTTCTGGTGTTCAGTCATTTGTTCAGCCAATTACCCCACCTGAATTTCTAAGCTTTTGATGGAGACCTTAGTATTCCGTTGGTTGGCCATTGGAATTTCCATGAATTAATTCAAGATATCCTCCAACCCAATGATTCTTTCTTGCTCTAGGGGTTGGTATGATAGTGGTAACCCATCAGAAGGTTCTTGTTTCCATATGTATTACACATGTTCTTCTTGTGAAGCACAAACATCAGTAGGATGAGATTCAAAACACAATTCACATCTCATAACCTTTTGATTGGAGGATGATTCTTGTATTTCCACTAACTACTTGGGAAGATTTTCTAGTTGCTTTGTCATCTTCTCCCGTTGTTCTTGCAAGAGAATATTTTGTGCCAAGATAACATCATTCAATCCAATCTCAAGATAAAATATTTTTGATGTCTTAATAAGAATTTTCACACATTCAACTTCCAAATATATTTGTTTACATGCTGAAAGGATTATTAAAATATAAGTAGTTTATCATTTTAACGAAGAAGAACAATTTGATGCTTAAGCACCGGTCTTATTGGATCCCTTTTGGTTAGAATTAGGTGGTTTGAAATCCCACCAATATTTTCAAAGATTGTTTTCAAGAATAACATCTTTATATATCTCACTAGAAACTAAAGAAATAAAAGTAGTTTTAGCATTACTTTCATTATCTTCATAACCAACTCTTGGCGTGTCCTTGGGATGTCTGTAGTCTTTAAACATCAGATTAAACATCTTGTGATCTCCAGCATATCTAGCTAACATTTCCATAGTTTGAAATCTTCCAAACATCTGATCAATTGTCTCAAGAAGCTTTATCTTGAACATCTCAAACTAGTGAGTAGCAGCGCTAGCTCTGACTTCTTTCACCACACTAATTCCTTCATGACCAGTTGCTAGTGTGTACGATATCTCCTTATAAGTCTGAAAATTATTAATCGTACCATACTCAGTCGGACGAAGGGAACATTATATATAACTTGCTTTAGAATTGAGCATGATTGTTTCCTTGATACTTTTGTTCAGAAAGTTCAAGGCTTATGGAATCTACTGTTGTAGGATAGAAGCCTCCATAGTGATGATCTCCCACATATCAAAATATGTTGACTTGATGAAAAGATCCATTCCGGACTTCCCATGCATGTAGTTCTCTCCATTGAAAGAGATGGTCTTGCCACACAAGATTCTTTAGCGAGGTAGGTATTAGCACCAGGTTCTCCCGTGATCTTTTCTTCTAATACCGTTGGATGCTCAACCCTTGAGGCTGGGTTGTGATATCAACTTAAATAAAGAAAGATAACACAAAAAGATGAGATTGAATTGTGTCCATAAAATTATTTTGGAACCCTTGGAAGCTTTCTACCTTTGATTATATGCTTCGGTAGATATTGAAAGTTAGATAAATTTAAAGTGAAATCTAAAAATCAACAAGTGCTGATGAGGTTCAACACATCAGTACAAAATTTTCTTAAGACTTTGAATGATCTTTTATAACTTAGATCCAATTCCTTGTTAGTGAATAAAATGAATCGCCAAAAGTAAGGGTTAGATAAGATCACACAAACAAATTTTGTGCTAATTCACTCCAACATTGGGTTACGTACAGTACCTTTACATCTTAAGGGATTTTTCACTATCTTTTAATATGTGTTTTTTTTCTTTCTAAACAGTTAATAAGGAACATAAGTAATAAGTAAAAACTAAATATAATATAATGCCTTGTTTGGTTTGATAGAGGGAAAGGGGAAAGGAAAGAAAACACAAAAAATGATATCCTTCCATTGTTTGGTTTCAAAATATGAAAGACGGGAAAGAAAAAAAATTTTGGACCCTACGTTAAAGGCTTTCCTTTCACAACCGGGGAGAAAATAAAAGATTCCAGCATTTTAATTCAAATTTCCGTTACTGCCCCTCATCCAATGATAAAAAAGTTCTTAGCTTTATGAAAAAACGTCCCACCCTAATCTTTCTCTAATCTCACTTCATACCCTTGGAAAATTGTTCCTATGTTATACATATTATTTTTATGTATGGATAGTTATGTCAATTCACAAATATGACTTTTTCTTTCCTCTTACTTTTCTATCAAACCAAACAATCTAACATACTATCTCACTTTCCTTTCTCTTTCTTTCCTTCATATTTTCTTTCCTCTCATCACTTTCTCTTCCAACCAAACATACCCTTAGTGCCATTTGGGTTTATTAGTGATTCTTCTAGGCCTTTCACTAGACAACCCAACTCTTTGTGCATTGGGCTCAATGGTCTCTATCAAGGTGTGGAGAAGGTGCAAAAAATGCTTTCTTGTTGGAAGTGTAAGAATCTATTATTTGGTGGTCATTTTTTTTTGTTGAAAGATTGGTGGTCATATTTTCATTCACAAATTCTCGTTGCACTCCATTGAGTCCATTCTATTCTAACCTATTCACAAAATTATATACTCCACTCCATTCCAAATGATGTTTAAATCTTGACACAATGGTGACTGCGTTATTCTATTCGAAGGAACTCGCAGTTTATTCTATTTGGGTTGTTGTCGACTGTAATTGGAGAATATATATATATATATATATATATATATATATATATATATATTCCTGAATATTCTCCAACCGCCTCAAGTTTTAAACACATTAACAAGAGAGTACCCTTTCCAAATTGACAAGAAGTGGATTAAGGAAGATTTTTTAGCGGAATACAATAAGCCAAAAAGGGATTGGTATTTTGCAACCTTTCCTAAAGAAGAAACAGAAAATTATAGGACTCTATATTACCAGTCTATGGAAGATCATAAGAGTACCATAAAATTATTAAATGAAGATATTTTAGATTTGCTTCTAACATAATAGTTTCTTGTTTTGGTGATGATCTTAAGGCTTTAAAATTATAATTAATTTTTGAAACTTTATAATAAACCCTATATATTATTGAAAAAGGATCACTCTCTTCTTCACATATGTCATTATTTGCCAATAAATCTAGCTGCAGAGCATTTTTAGTCCAACCGTTTTGTAGATTCATGGCATAGTTTGGATAACAATTAAAGAAAACAGGACCATCATGAATGTTTGATTCTAAAACGGCAATTAAAGAATCTTTTGGTTTTAACAATCTCATGTCTCTTAACATGACAATTATTGGAGAATTAATTCCTAGTCTGAAATTGGGTTTTGCAACTACTTGCACTAATCCTACGTGAATAAAATTATATCCATCTTTTACATGTTGCTTGTAAATTTCTTTTTTCTTGACTATGGGTATTGACCAGTTTTGAAGGGCTCTTTCTATAGAGGCGATTTCTAATTCTTGTTGAGACAATCTATTGATTTCTTCTGTACTAGAAGATGAAGGTGGGATTATCATGTTATTATTAGGTTTTCCTAAGGCTATCTCACTTAAGGTTTTAATTAATCTTGTCATGTTTTAATGGGTTTTGAACCAAGGCTTGTGCTTCTTCCCAATCTAGCTAAACCAATATTGTAAAAAAGAGATTCAAGAATATTTAGACAAAGGTCTTGTTAGACCCTTGAAATCACCATGAAGTTGTTCAGGGTTTTATGTGCTCAACGCTTCTGAACAAGAACGAGGTGCTCCAAGACTAGTCATCAATTATAAACCTCTTAACAAGGTATTAAGATGGATCAGGTACCCAATACCTAATAAGGGTGATTTAATCAAAAGATTACGTAACTCTACTATATTCTCAAAATTTGATATGAAATCAGGATATTATCAAATTTCAGTGGCGGAAGAAGATAGGTACAAAACTGCATTTGTAGTTCCTTTTGGTCATTATGAGTGGAACGTAATGCCCCAAGGTCTCAAAAATGCTCCCAGTGAATTCCAAAATATCATGAATGAAATCTTTAACCCCTATATGGAGTTTGCAATAGTTTATCTAGATGATGTCTTAATATTTTCAAAAAATATTAGCCAACACATTCAACACTTAAATAAGTTCATTGAAGTTATCAAAGAAAATGGTTTAGTAGTTTCAGCTAAGAAAATGAAAATCTTTCAAACTAAAACAAGATTTCTTGGTTATGAAATTTATCAAAGCACAATAACCCCTATTCAAAGATCCTTAGAGTTTGCTGAAAATTTTCCATATGAAATTAAAGACAAAAACCAGTTACAAAGATTTTTAGGTTGTGTAAATTACATAGCCGATTTCATTCCAAATATTAGAGTCGTATGTGCACCCTTGTTCAAAAGGCTTAGAAAAGACCCTCCACAATGGAATGAAGAAATGACCATAGCCATTCAAAAGATAAAGGAGTCAGTAAAATATCTTCCTTGCCTAGGAATACCAGACCCTGAAGCCTCTCTAATAGTAGAGACAGATGCCTCAGATCTAGGTTATGGAGGAATCCTTAAACAAAAATGTGTTCATTCTTCAAAAGAGCAAATTGTACGATTTTATTCAGGAATTTGGCATCCTGCCCAACAAAAGTATTCAACTGTCAAAAAAGAGATTCTGGCAATAGTTTTATGCGTTACAAAATTTCAAGATGATCTTTTCAATAAAAAGTTTTTAATCAAAACCGATTGTAAGGCAGCCCCTTCTGTTTTACAAAAAGATGTTAAAAATCTGGTTTCAAAACATATTTTCGCCAGATGGCAATCATTACTTTCCTGCTTTGAATTTGATATTATTCATATTAAAGGGGATCAAAATTCTCTCCCAGATTTCCTAACAAGAGAATTCTTACAGGGGAACCATGAGTGAGAAACCCACTTCGAGAGATCAATATGGTCCCCCACTGGGATCGTCCCGAAAACTACCAAGCTCAATAACTGGATCATCAGCCCCAGTGGCAGTAACCCCTCTCAAAACAATTAAGCCTCCTGGCCCATCAACACCAACCAAATCATCCCAAAAGCCCACTGCCTCTCAGGTAGTACAAACTCCAGCAAAATAAAAAAGCCCCTTAGTCCCCTTATCCAACAAATATTCCATACTAGATTATCAAAACACCATTTCTTCAAAAACCCCAGGCAAAACAGAACAATATGAATATCAAGAGAAACCAGAATGCCTTCCATCAATAATAATAGAAAAAGCTTGGTTCAACTGTAATCCAAGGGAAATCGCTAAACAAGTATTTCCCCCAAACTTTCATTACATGCCAGGACACCCTTCGAAAGGTAGACTCTTTTACAAGTTCATCCTAGTAGATACCGATTCAATAGAGGTCACTCACAATAAAGACAAAAATGGAGAAACTATCTACTCCAAAGTGAAGATTCTCAAAGTTCTCAATATGCAAGACTGGAATTCACTCCAACAGGTCATAATTACTTTGATTACATGGATGCATGGTATTATTTCCTATTTCTCCGGCCATTCCAGCATTCATGGTTCTTTTGGTTCAAGAAGGGCATCCCTTTAAGATTCCCGCAATGGTTCAAACTTTGGTTTCATCAGATAGGATTAGATTTTAGCATTTTTCCTGAAGATGTTCAACCTCTATTCAATTACTTTGTTCAAAAGACTCATTTCCAACCTGAAGAAAGGCTTTTATTCTTTACTGCCTCACAAGCCATTTCTTGGATCATGACTTGAGACTGGTGTTCAGTTCAGCTCTATAATGACACTAATCTCTATCGGCTTCAAAAGTCTATCAGAATCAAATGGTGGGCAAAATTTGACGTCAGGTTAATTCAAAAGGCAAAAATTGATGAATGGGCCAAGAATTACTTTCTTACCCAGAAAAGTCAAGCCCAATTAACTGGCACTCCTCCTACGCCTCAGATCAATCAAGAGGCCCTATTTCTACAAGAAAAATCCAAAATTATGGCTGAACTAGCTTCAGCTACCTCTCAAGAAGAGTTCAGATCAAGATTGGAGTTAGTCTCTGGAAGTCAGAAATCTGATTCACTAGAGGACGAAGCTTCTTCCAATTTACAAAATAATGATTATCTTCAAGACAATGAAGACGATTGCTTCAACATGGGATTCCCCTCTTTTTACTAAGAGGAAAATTATTGCAGAAAAGACAAGACACACTGTTCAAGATCAAAAGCAAATCATCAGGCGTGGCCGACAAAGTCTATCAGGCCATCCACTAAAGGAGAAAACGACAAATGAGTCATCAATAATTTTCAGAAAGTAGAACTCAAGTTACCCGAAAAAGGTAACCCGAGTTAATGTAACTCAAGATACAGTAGTATTCGAAGGATATAAAAGGAGGCTTCCCCATGAGGGAAGGGCATCCGAAAACTTCCTCCCTTTCTTTCTCTTTTGTAATATATCTCCTTGTAATCTTTATTCTGAAGTTTCCTTCAAAAGCTCTGTTATTGTAAGTATTTTGATCTTTGCAAATTTCAAGTTTCTGTTTTCAATACTCATGTTTTAACTCTGAATATCATTATTTGAAAATTTATTATGCCATTTATTATGCACTGCTTCCGTGTGTGTGTATATATATATATATATATATATATATGGGTAAATCCTTAACCCTTCCCCCTCTTACTAAGACTACAGAATGTTCTTGTAAATTATGGCCAATACCGGGTATATAAGCAGTGATTTCAAATCCAGAGGTTAAGCGTACTCTGGCAACTTTACGTAAGGCAGAGTTTGGTTTTTTAGGGGTGATAGTGGAACCCCCGAGCCAAGTGGAGCATGCATGAAGGAGTCAAGTCGGTCTTCTATTCTTTTCCTTGGCGCAGCTGGGCCATCCTGGACTTGAACCAGAGACCTCGCCCGTGAAGTAAATCATCGCACCTACGGTCCAACCAATTGGGGGAGAATCAATAGATTCCTTTTCGGGAGCGATTCATCCTTCCCGAACGCAGCATACAACTATCTGTTGTACTGCGCTCTCCTAGGTTCAATTCCTACTGGATGCACGCCAATGGGACCCTCCCTCCAAAATAAGTCTATTATCGGATTTTTGTTCAAGAATGATACGCCGTCTGGGGGCTTTACCGGGACTAACCAGTAAAAGGCCTACAGTCGGAAGCGAATACTTCGATTATACCTATTTGCACAAATACCTCGACGATTTCCGCTCGTTAATATGTAAAGTCCAATAAGCATATCTTGAGTTGGTACGGCAATGGGATCCCCAACGTATTTACCATTTCCATTACGATGAAATTTTTGAAGATTGACTTGCTAATTTTTATTGTACTTTTTAAATTAAAAAAGGATTTTGTCTAATTCACTATTTCGTTTCTGGGAGGATACTGAACTTTTTGATATCTAAAAAATGTGTCAGAGGATATCTCTGAAGTAGACGGTGGTTGATGGAATAATACTTGATCATAAAAGTTCAATTAATCATTTCATATCGATAGAATTGCTATGCTTAGTGTGCGACTCGTTGGTTTTTTTAGAGTGGTTCATTTTTAACAAAAATTTATGGTATGAATTAATTAATAAAGATAACCTATTCATCGCTTCACATTATCTGGATCTAAAGAATTGGTCAAAATAAAAAAACCGAAAAAAAAAAAAAAGATATGATATAAATAAGTTGAAAAGAAAATACTTTTTCAATATGATCTGCTCCACTCAACCCAATATATAGTCAAATCAAAATGATTACTACGTCAAGCATTAGATCTCATGTCTCAATTAAGTGGAGTCATGGAAAGAACAGGTTCAAAATCTCGATCAATTCCTTTTTCAAATCCCGCGGCAGCTGCGCGAGCTCTTCCAGCGTGCCATAAATGACCCACGAATAGAAAGAATCCTAGAACAAAGTGAGAAGTAGCTAACCAACTTCTAGGAGAAACGTAATTGACTGCATTGATCTCCGTAGCTACACCCCCCACGGAATTTAAGGAACCTAAAGGAGCGTGAGTCATATATTCCGCGGAACGACGTTCTTGCCAAGGCTGTATGTCTTTTTTGAGTCTACTCAAGTCCAAACCATTTGGACCCCTTAGAGAACTTGAGTAAAGAGTAAACCTTTTTTAGTTTAGATTAGAGATTTTTAAAAATTTGAAAGTGGAAACCCCCTCTTTTAGATTAATTTTGTGTAACTACTTGAGCCGGATGAGAGGAAACCCTCACGTCCGATTTTGAAAGGGGGAGATCCTATTGGATTGGATCCTATCCAAATTTTTCGTTTGCTAGACCCGTAGTTAAAAAACCTACTTTCTTACGATTACGAGGTTTATTCGAATATGAAATCCAATCCTGGAAATACAGCATTCCACTCTTTTTCGCTACCCACGGTTTCGATACATTTCGAAATCGTGAAATATCTAGCGGTGCGGGTGCTATCCGAGAACAATTAGTCGATCTGGATTTGAGAATTGTTATTGATTCTTCATTGGTAGAGTGGAAAGAATTAGGGGAAGAGAGATCCACGCACAATGAAAATGAATGGGAAGACCGAAAGGTTGGAAGAAGAAAGAATTTTTTGGTTCGGCGCATGGAATTAGCTAAACATTTTATCCGAACAAATATAGAACCGGAATGGATGGTTTTATGTCTCTTACCAGTTCTTCCTCCCGAATTGAGACCTATTATTCAAATAGATGGGGGTAAACTAATGAGTTCGGATATTAATGAACTCTATAGAAGAGTTATTTATCGGAACAATACTCTTATCGATCTATTGACAACAAGTAGATCTACGCCGGGAGAATTAGTAATGCGTCAAGAAAAATTGGTACAAGAAGCCGTCGATACACTTCTTGATAATGGAATCCGGGGACAGCCAATGAAGGACGGTCATAATAAGGTTTACAAATCATTTTCAGATATAATTGAAGGGAAAGAGGGAAGATTTCGCGAGACTCTGCTTGGCAAACGAGTTGATTATTCGGGGCGTTCTGTCATTGTTGTAGGTCCATCACTTTCATTACATCGATGTGGATTGCCCCGTGAAATAGCAATAGAGCTTTTCCAGACATTTCTAATTCGTAGTTTAATTCGAAAACACTTTGCTTCGAACATAGGGGTTGCTAAGAGTAAAATTCGGGAAAAAGAGCCGATTGTATGGGAAATACTTCAAGAAGTTATGCGGGGACATCCTATATTGCTGAATAGAGCACCCACTTTGCATAGATTAGGGATACAAGCCTTCCAACCTATTTTAGTGGAAGGACGTGCTATTTGTTTACATCCATTAGTGTGTAAGGGGTTCAATGCAGACTTTGATGGGGATCAAATGGCTATTCATGTCCCTTTATCTTTGGAGGCTCAAGCAGAAGCTCGTTTACTTATGTTTTCTCATACGAACCTTTTGTCTCCGGCTATTGGGGATCCCATTTCACCTACCCGCTGTCCTCCTTGCTTGGCCCTTCCTTTAAGAGGTTGTTGAGTAACAAGTGCATAATGTCCACTGGAACGTCCATGTATTTTATCATCAACTTGGTGGATTAATTTCAAGATATAAGGATTTCCAATTATAACAGGCTGTTCAAAAGGAGTCCCTGTTCTTCCATCAAATATTCTGCTTTTTCCGGGATACTCGGGTTCAAATATCCATGGATTCGATGTTTGTTTACTGGCTTGATATAATTCAGAAAACACAAGTTTTCTAGAAGCCTCTTGTTCATATCTCTCATCAAAGGGTGTTATTCGATAATGTCTATCTAGCACATCCCCCGCTAATCCGAGTGAGAATTCAAATATCTGTCCTACATTCATTCGTGAAGGTACCCCTAATGGGTTGAAGACCATATCAACAGGTCTTCCATCTTGCAAATAAGGCATATCCTGTCTAGCCAAAATCTTGGAAACAATGCCTTTATTTCCATGTCTTCCGGCCACTTTATCACCTACTTTGATTTCACGTTTCTGTAATATATATATATTGGCAATGCTAACTTACTCCCACTAAATTTTGTGAAGGAGTAAGTTAGCACTCAACACCTTTTCATTTGGACAAAAAACCCAACTCCCTCTTATTGAATCCAATTTAAAAAGAAGGATATTTATGTAATTTTATTTTTACATTTTAAAATATAAAAAAACTTAATTTCTCTCTCATCCTTACATTTCCTCATTGATCTCTGTAAAACTCTCTCTCTCCTTCTCTTCCCCCCAAATTCCCCATCGTGAAACTGAAACCTATTCTTCTTTTTTCCACCTGGGCCAAGCACTTACAAAAAACACAATCATCCCTTTCTATCTTAGTTCAATATTTCACTTTTCAATTAATTTGTTCCAAGATCTGTGATTTTTGCACTGAGAAAATCCAGATTAGTGAGCCCAGATTATTGATGACACTTTAAACTTGAAAAGAAATATCATAAAATTCATGTTTTGGAAAAATAAAAAGGTCGACTCTAGGAAATATTATAGATAAAAATAGTGGTCATATTTCGAACATGAGATCATAAACATTCAGATACACAACAAAAAACAAATTTGAGTGATGGAGTTTTTGGAAGTGGTTGGAATCGAATTTGTGTGAGAGAAAGAGATGAAGTTGAATGGAGCGAATTTGGGTGAAGAAGAAAGAGAGTGATGGAGCAGAACGGAAATCAAGTGGAAAATTTAATGATGAGAGAGAAATTAATTTTTTTAATTTATAATCTAGAAATAAAATTACATAAATATCCTTATTTTAAATTGAATTTAATAAGACTCAGTTGGGTTTTCTGTCCAAATGAAAAGGTGTTGAGTGCTAACTTACTCCTTTATAAAATCTAGTGAGAGTAAGTTAGTATTATATATATATATATAGGAAGCATACCAGGTGAGAGGAGTGGTTTATGGGTGAATAGTCACTTTCGTCCCTAAAGTTACAAGCGTCGGACATATTAGTCCCTATTCTATGGAAATGTTGTCCATAGTCCCTGATGTTGCAAAACGTCAAGCACGTTAGTCCTTGGGTTGACTCCCGTTAACGGTCACAGTGATTTGGCACGTTAAGTGCCCAAGTGGACTTGCCACGTGAATTTGAGCACTTTTATTATCTTTTCCATTTAAATTTTGATATTTCCACATCATTAAAAATAAAATAACTAATTAATTAAAATAAAACTTAAACAAAAACTCTTTTTTGATTTTTCTGCTTTGTTCTTCATCTCATCCTCTCATCTTCATCATCTTTTGTTTTTTTTCCTCTTTGTCTTCTTTTTCTCTTTTCTTCAACTTCATCTCATTTCCATAAACCCATCATCTTCTTCATCTTCATCTATGATTTTCTTCATCAAACCCATCAACCAAAACCCAACAAACATCCAATCCATTCAATCATGTATCAAAACCATAACACACGTCATCTTGATATAAAAAATCAAGAATCCTATTTCCATTTCAATCAATTACAACGATTATTAAGGAAAATGAGAGAATCTGATTTATATTTCTAAGATTGAAAATAAAAGCGTGAAAATGGAATAACATGTTCATCCTAAAACTAAAACACAGTCAAATTCAGATCTGTGTTATGCCAACCATCATTTACCCCCTACTTGACCATATCTCATGAAAAAGCCACCGTCTTGGCCCTTCATACTTTGTTTCCAAACTCTGAGAGGAAGGATCTGGAAATATGGGAAGATCGATGAACCAGAGGTGTAAGGGATGAGAGATCTGGGTTGAATCTAGTTGCACTGAAAGGGGGTTAGGGATTTGGAAGATCGATGAACCAGAGGTGTAAATCGACGAAGCAGATAAGAAGATCAACGAAATAGACAAGAAATTGACGAACCAAAGATGAAGATCGATGAGCCAGATGTGTAAATCGACGAACTAGAGAAGAAGATTAACGAACCAAACGAGAAATCGACGAACCAGAGACGAAAAAGAGGAAGGGTGTGCAGAAGATGGCACTTGCGTTTAATTTGTGTGGAGTACCTTGCAGATCTAGTGTTGCATAGGTGCAGTGGGGCTAGGAGTTGCGGATGATTGGTGAAGAGCAAGGGAGGATGGGGACTGGAGAAGGGAAGAGAAAGGTGAGGATGATTGGTGAAGAGCAAGGTTCTGGACACCAGCGTTTATTTGATGTTGGGGAAGAAGATATGAAGTTGAGGTTGATGATATGATGATGAGGATGATGATTATGAAGATATGAGATGATTGGTGAAGAGCAAAATTCTGTTTCATGCTTAATCCATGTTTGCAGGATGAATTGTATAGAGATTCTGAAGAAGCTGTAAGTGTAGAATGGGCATGAAGATTTGGATTTTTTTAAGTGAGTAGTAGATGAAGATTTTTGTTTAGTCTTAGAAGGTTGAAGATTTTCTGATTTGGGGATTTTGTCCAGGGACTAAATTGAAATTTTAAAGTTTTCCTAAAAATTTCCCCAATATTTAAATCCATGTGAAAATTCCACGGGGGCACATAACGTGCCAAGTAACTCTTCCCGTTAACGTTTACTGACGAAAGTCAAGCCAGGGACTAACGTGCTTGACGTTTTGCAACATTAAGGACTACGAGTGACATTTCCATAGAATAGGGATTAATTTGTCCGACGCTTGTAACTTTAGGGACGAAAGTGACCATTCACCCAGTGGTTTATAGTGAGAGGTGAGAGTGTGTAATAATAACCATCAGATCAACATCAACGGTGAGGATACATTCACAACTTAAGTCTGCACGTGCCTGCTAATTCGCAACCTCACGTGCCCCTTTCCCCCTTGTTCTCCAGTGCGAATGAAGATTTCCTCTCATCTCTGTTCTCGCTCATCTCTCTCTCCACACACTGCAACTGCAACCTTTTCTCTCCACCCATGAATTTGAAAAGCATCATGATCCAAAAATTAATTTCTGCACACTTTATTCATAATTAATTTCTACACATTAGACCTTGACCTTCCATATCCCTACAAAAAATGATTCATCTCAACATTAATAGATCTGTAGTGTACGCATCAGATTTTTAGTGTTTCATGGAATCCTCTTTGCTAATCCATGACCTGTTTGGTTGAGAACGTTAGTGCCTTAGTGGCATATTTGATTTGATTTCCATCCCTGATACGGCAACAAGATTTAGAGATGAGCGAAGAAATTAGTGATTTTATTGAGAAAATTATTTAATTGTCAATACTTGTTATAGCTTCGGCACGCTCTGGTATCAGAGCCTTTTCCCGTGAGGGAAGGGTTCTGGAATCAGTAGTTAGTTTTGTTGGATTCAATCTTTTATTTTTCTGCAACTTTATTTCTGCTTACCGTTTTCATTAATCACTCTGTTATTTTCTTCAAGACCTTAAGAATCTAGTGTGAGGTATCCCTGGAGTCTAGTGGTCCCGGCCGTAAAGCCTGAGAGGTAGTGAGTCCGTTGGTCAGCCAGATTGGGAAGAAACATTGTCATTCTTAAGTCCCTTTAGAAATAACATGGCTAGATTAATCAAAACCCTAAGTGAAATAAGTTTAGGAAAGAACAAACAGATCATGATTCCATCAACATCCAACTCTGGTTCTAGTAACCAAGATCAAGAACTCTCTAGGGTAGCCCAACAAGAGTTAGAAATAGCTTCAATAGAAAGAGCACTTCAAAATTGGTCAATCCCTATAGTCAAGAAAAAGGAAATTTATAAGCAACATACTTTATTCAATAGATCAGATGATTCTATTTTTACTATAGAATGCTGTCAACACAGTTCTGATCATACGAGTACGATAAAATTATTAAATGAAGATGTTTTAGATCAACACATTAAAGATGGTTTTAATTTCATTCATGTAGGTTTAATACAAGTAGCTGCAAAACCTAACTTTCGTTTAGGAATCAATTCTCCAATAATAGTAATGTTAAGAGATATGAGGCTATTAAAGCCACAAGATTCATTAATTGCAGTCTTAGAATCAAATCTTCATGATGGTCCAGTCTTTTTTAACTGCTATCCAAACTATGCTATGAATCTTCAGAATAGTTGGACCAAAAATGCCATACAATTAGATCTATTAGCAAACAATGAGATTTTTGAAGAAGAAAGTGATCCTTTCTCAATAATATATAGAGTATATTATAAAGTTTCAAAAATCAATTATAATTTTAAAGCTCTAAGGTCATCACCAAAACAAGAAACCATTATGCTAGAAGCAAACCTTAAAAGATCTTCAGTACAAGTTCCAAAGAAACTTACTCATGAAGAAGTTATGAGTAAAGTTCCTGAGGAATGGGTATTCAAGAATTCCCTGCCTCAACCAAAAGTTCATAATACTCAAGTAAGGGAATTGTTTCAAGAAGGAGCAAATCTCACTCTAAGAATGAATAGATCCAACTCATTTAGTATTAGATCCCCTCAACAGTTATATAGTGTGGATCTTCCAAGATCTTCTGTATCATCAAAGCTCAAGGGAATAGATACAACATCTAGTCCTAGTATAGCAACACCTATATATCAAGATGAAGAATCTAGTAACTATTCTCCAACCCCATCTCAAATCAACATGTTAAGCCGAGTAAAATCTAGTTTTGAAATAGATAAAGATTTCATTAGAAAAGATTTTATGGCTGAATACAATAAAGATAAAAGATTATGGTACTTCGAGAATTACAGTAAACAAGAAACTGAAACTCTTAGGGCCTTATAGTATGAAGAAATGGAAGTTTCTAAAACAAACATCTATTTCTTTGATTGGTTCGAAAACCATTGTATTAAGAATAATCTTAATTATCCTTTCTGGAAAAACGTCAATCCAATCACAAAAATAAATACCACTTGGAAAACTCCTGATAATAACACTATTACTTCAGAATACCCTCCACAAACTGGAGTGAAAATAGTCATAAAAGATGGTCATGAAATCGAAGCATCTCCTTATAAGGCAGAAGCTAACAAAGTTCATCAACAGTTAAATTTTACAAATACTATGTTAACAGTTATGTCAAAACAGTTAGGAAGAATAGAGATTCAAAAACCTGAACCCTCTATTACAACCAAAGAAGCTTCTTCATCATTTACCCTAGGAAACCCTTTGCAAACTCCTATTTTCAAAATTCCTCAATACACTAAGGAAGAATTTAATTCCTTCAATCTCTCAGGAAGTGTAGAAAAATTGAAAGAAAAATTAAACAAGCTTTCAATAAATCATTTAGATAAAAATTTAAATATCAATAAAATTAGAAAGTTTGGACCAGATAACAACACAAGAGCCTACTATCCAAGACCTTCCTATTCTGATATGAGGTTTGAAGAAAGAAAAGAATTTATTCAAAATACCTTTAGTGGTACTAGCCTTGATGAGTGGAATATCGATGGCTTTAGTGAACAGAATATATTAGACATTACTCATCAAATGATTATGGCCGCCACAGCCTATAAGGTCCATAACAACACAGATAGAAATGCTGCTTTAATGATTACTCATGGCTTCACTGGTCAGTTACGTGGTTGGTGGGACAACATCATGACCCCTGAAGATAAATCAACTATATTAGAAAAGAAAAAAGAAAATGGAGAAGAAGATGTTGTAGCAACATTAATATATACCATTATACTTCATTTCATAGGAGATCCTAGCATATTTAGAGAAAGAGCTTCAAGCCAGCTCGCCAATCTCTATTGTCCTACCATGTCTGATTACAGATGGTATAAGGACACCTTCTACTCAAAAGTAACCTTAAGAGAAGATGGTAACAGCGCTTTCTGGAAGGAGCGCTTTATTGCAGGATTACGTAGATTAATGCAATCAAAAGTATTAGATAATTTCTCACTTTTCAATCAAGGAAATCCAGTAAACTTTGGTTTACTATCATTTGGACAACTTCATAATACTGTAGTGCACACAGGAATACAAGTTTGTACTGACTTCAAACTCCAAAACAAAATGCAAAAAGATATGCAAATCTCAAGAAAAGAAGTAGGTAGCTTTTGTGAACAATATGGAGTAGAACCTTTACAGGCTCCTAGTTCAAAAGCAAGAAGACTTAATAGATCCAAAACCAAGCCATCTCAGGGCTATAAAAAGAGAAAACCATTTCAAAAGAAACCCTATGAACAAACTCCTACTACTCAAAAAACTACAAACAAAAAAGCGCTAAATCCTAATAAAAAGAAAAATGTCTGCTGGAAGTGTGGAAAGCCAGGACATTATGCAAATAAATGCAAAACTCAACAAAAAATAAATGAATTAGATTTAGACCAAAAACTCAAAGATAGTCTAATCAGTGTCCTCATTAATAATGAAGATCCTCACTACTCTTCAGAATATGAATATGAAGGAGATGAAGACCAAGATGTAAATCTAGTAGAATACTCATCTGACTCTCATTCTTCTTCAGAAGAAGAAAGAGAATGTGTCAAAGATAGTTCAGGATTCTGTGATTGTGAAGGATGCTTAGGACAAAATGTCAACATGCTAACACAAGATCAAACTATGAGTTTAATCTCTATAATAGACAAAATGGAAGATTCTCCTCTGAGGGACGAATTCCTACAACAACTAAATCTTTTGGTCAAAAAGGAGGAAACTTTGAAAAAGGATATTAGCCCTCCAATAAATAGTATGAATGAGATTTTCAATAGATTTCGGCCTAAGCCAACAATAACCTTATCAGATCTTCAAGAAGAAGTAAAACTATTAAAAGAAGAAATTAATCAATTAAAACAAAATGATCTTAGCTTAGAATTTAGATTAATGGAACTAGCTGGAATAAAGATTATTGAAACTCAAGAAACTTTAGCTAGTGCTTCAGGACTAAAACAAATTCATGATAAAAATAATGAAGAACCAAATGAAAATTACCTTAATCTCCTTAATATAGTTATAACCCATAAGTGACATTCTGAAATAACTTTAGTCATTAATGATTTTCGAATTAATATTATAGCCCTAATTGATAGTGGCGCAGATGTCAATTGCATTCAAGAAGGATTAGTTCCTACTCAATTTTATGAAAAAACTAAGGAAGGAGTCAATAGTGCAAATGGATCCAAAATGAACATTCAATACAAACTATCAAATGCCAAGATTTGCAAAAGCCAAATCTGTTTTAGATCTTCATTTGTACTAGTAAAAAATATGACAGAAAAAATCATTTTAGGAACTCCGTTCATCTGCCTGCTATACCCTATTGGTAAAATAGATGAAAAAGGAATAGTTACAACAGTTTTAGGAAAGACTATTACTTTTCCATTTATAAAGCCTCCTCAGGTAAAAGAATTAAATTTATTAAAAGAAATCTCCACCTCCAAAATAAATATGATCTCTAGAAAAAAGAATCATATTAATTCCTTACAAAAGAAAATAAAATACTGCAAAATAGAGGAACAACTCAAGAGATCTAATATTCAAAAGATTATTAAGGATTTTCAAGATCGTATAGAAAAGGATCTATGTGATTTAAATCCCATGGCCTTTCATCATAGAAAGATACATACCATAGCATTACCATATATAGATGGGTTTAATGAGAAAGACATCCCTACCAAAGCCCGGCCCATTCAAATGAATGAACAATATTTAAAATATTGTAGAGAAGAAATAGGAGAATATCTCAATAAGGGTCTAATTCGCCACTCCAAATCTCCCTGGAGTTGTACAGGGTTTTATGTCATGAATGCTTCTGAATTAGAAAGAGGAGCTCCTAGACTAGTCATTAATTATAAACCCTTAAATAAAGCATTAAAATGGATAAGATATCCATTACCTAATAAGATAGATCTCATTAAAAGACTACACAAAGCAACAATATTCTCAAAATTTGACATGAAATCAGGTTATTATCAAATTTCGGTGAGGGAGGAAGACAGATATAAGACTGCATTTGTCATCCCTTTTGGTCATTTTGAATGGAATGTCATGCCACAAGGCTTGAAAAATGCGCCTAGTGAGTATCAAAACATCATGAATGATATATTTTATCCATACATGGATTTCACCATTGTATATCTAGATGATGTCTTAGTATTCTCAAAAGGTATAGATCAGCACGTTCAACATTTAGATAAGTTTATAGAAATCATTAAGAAAAATGGTCTAGTAGTTTCAGCAAAAAAGATGAAGATCTTTGAAACCAAAACCAGATTTTTAGGTTATGAAATTTATCAAGGGCAAATTACCCCAATACAAAGATCATTAGAATTTGCAAAAAATTTTCCAGACGAATTAAAAGAGAAAACTCAATTACAGAGATTTCTAGGTTGTGTTAATTATGTAGCAGACTTTATCCCCAACATAAGGATAATTTGTGCCCCTTTATTCAAAAGACTTAGGAAAAACTCCCCGCCATGGTCTGAGGAAATGAGCCATAGCGTTAGGGAAGTCAAGAAATTAGTTCAAAGCCTACCTTGTTTAGGAATACCGGATCCAGATGCCTCGTTAATCATAGAGACAGATGCATCAGAATTAGGATATGGTGGGATACTTAAACAGGTAAAACCCCAGTTTTCCAAAGAGAAAATTGTTAGGTACCATTCAGGAATTTGGCACCCAGCTCAACAGAAATATTCCACAGTCAAGAAAGAAATTATGTCAATAGTTCTATGTGTTCAAAAATTTCAAGATGATGTTTTTAATAAAAGATTCTTGATAAAAACTGATTGCAAAGCAGCACCCTCAGTTTTACAAAAGGATGTTCAAAATCTAGTTTCAAAACATATTTTTGCCAGATGGCAATCTTTACTTTCCTGCTTTGATTTTGAAATCACTCATATTAAAGGAGATAATAACTCCCTTCCAGATTTTCTAACAAGAGAATTTTTACAGGGAAAACATGAGTGATACAAAACCCAAATCAAAGGATCAATATGGACCCCCACTGGGTTCATCAGCATCATCATCATCAGGATCAAAAGCAATAGTAGTAACCCCTATCAAGGTTGCTGGATCTTCAATACCAGCCACCCCTTCAAAAACTTCTCAAAAACTCACCACAGCTCAAATTGTCAAGACACCTCCCCAAAAAACTTCATTAGTTCCATTAACCAATAAATATACAGTATTAGCACAAAACCCCTCAAAATCCTCTGTCAAAACCGAGCCAACCGAATATCTGGAAAAACCAGAAGGTGAGCCATCTCTCATTATAGAGAAAGAACATTTCTCTTTAAGTCCTAAAGAAATAGCCACTCAATTATTTCCTACCAACTTTCATTATGTCCCTGGACATCCCAAAAAGACCAGATTATTTTATGAGTTCATTCTAGTAGACTCTGACTCCATAGAAGTCACACATAATCAAGATAAACAAGGAGAAATAGCTTTCTCCAAGATCAAAATCCTTAAAGTCCTTACACCCCAGGACTGGAATGCTCCTCTTCATTATTTTAAACATTTTTCTGGTTAGTTATAACTACTTTGATTATACCGCCTAGTTATAACTACTTTGATTATACCGATGCCTGGTACTATGCCTTGTATCTCCGTCCTTATCAACACTCCTGGTTCATTTGGTTCCAAAAGGGAATCTCTTTAAAGTTTCCTCAATGGTTTAAAGTTTGGTTTTGCAAGATAGGTCTCGATGAGTCCATCTTTCCCGAAGAAGTAAAATCATTATTCAAGTACTTTGCTCAAAGGTCAAATTTCATTATGGAAGACAAACTCCTCATGTTCACAGCTTCTCAAGCTATCTCCTGGATTTTAACCTGGGATTGGAGGACTGTAGAAATTTATGAGGATACAGAACTCTATCAGCTCTACCGCATTTTTAAAATAAAATGGTGGGCAAAATTCAATATCTCTCTAATTCAACAGACAAAACTTGAAGCTTGGATAAAGACTTATCAGCTTACTCAGCAAAGCAAGAAACAGCTGTCAACTACCCCTGTTTCTCGTCTCAATCAAGAAAGTTCATTTCTCCAAGAAAGATCAAGGCTCATAGCCGAATTAGCCTCGGCCGGTTCTCCCGAAGAATTTCAAAAGAAGATAGATATGATGAGTCAGAAATCAGGCTCAGATACTTCATCAGCCAACAGTCAGAACTACCTTCAAGAAAATGAAGATGACTGCCTAGGCATCAATTATCATCCATACACTTAAGGACAAACGGTCATTATCAGCCCTTCTCATCATGATCAAGAAAGAATCTGCTTTTCAGTATTGGCCGACAAAGAATCTACTTTCATTATTAAAGTTTCCATTATTAAAGTTACTTTTCATTAACTGTAGTTACTTTTATGAAAACCAGAGTTACTTTCGAAAGTAACCATGGTCAGAACTTGTATAAATAGGTAGCTTAGTAAGAGTAGAAGGCATCGGGTTTTTCCCTCTGCTTTCTCTCTCTATCTCTCTCTCTCTCTCTCTAAATGTTTGTAAGTTTCTTCCGAGTTGAATAAAAGCTTTGTTTCAGTAAGTTCTGCTATACTCTGATTTCAATAATGTTTTATTATAGCTTCCGCACGCTCTGGTATCAGAGCCTTTTCCCGTGAGGGAAGGGTTCTGGAATCAGTAGTTAGTTTTGTTGGATTCAATCTTTTGTTTTTCTGCAACTTTATTTCTGCTTACATATACCGTGGAAACTGGGAACCTGGATATATCTTGATTCCATGATTTGGTCCTTTTCGATTTCATGATGGGGATCATTAGATTTGCCACCCCACTCATTAGAAATGCCACCCCACTTACGGAAACTTAGTTTCTGAAATATTTCGGAAATAAGGTTTTCGAAGCATTTTTTCACTCAAAAATGGGGTGTTACATGTATTTTGCACTACAAATCACGAATTAATTTCGGAATCTAAAATTCTGAAATAATTCGGAACTTGAAAATCCGGAAATGAGGGGTGTGAAATCTAATGGTTGGGATGGCAAATCTAGCTCTCCATGATGGGTGGTGTGTGAAATGGGGAAGGGAGAAAAACATCAATGGCGGAAGTGAGAAAGACAGCATCAGGGGCGTTGGGAACATAGCAAAAGCACATAGGAGGATGCGCGTGGGGTTGGAAAGTTAGAGTTGGAGTGTCACGTGAGAGTATATTAAATGAGATTAAATCCAAACCATTCAAAATAATCTAATGGCTATTATTGCACACTCTCACCTCTCACCATAAACTACTCCTCTCACCTAATATATATATATATATATATATATATTTACAAAAGGAAAATTAATTGGAGAATATATACTCCAATATTTTTATATTGGAGAATATATACTCCAATATTTTTATATTGGAGTATATATACTCCGATATAACAATCAAAAAGTTCTCATTTCCATCAGTTGACTTTGACAATTATTTGAAGGATGAGATCCATCATCCATACTGTCCCCTCTCTCTCTCTCAGAAAATCTTTGAAAACAGAAAATAAACTATAAACAAGCTGATAACTATTTTATTTGATCCATAATAGAATATTATAACAGAAGTTTAAGCATATCAATTAAGCTCTTATTTTATAGTAAAAATAGAATTTCAAATACCCTACTATGAATTTCAAATAATTGAACTGGTTCTCCGATTCATATTTGGGAGAGACCACCATCCTTTGTTTATGTGTCGTTGTATTTGAATGTTATTAGCTAGTTTTTGTCTTTGTTGTTAATCTTTTTCTAACAAAAAAAATATGAAATTTATAAGAAAAAAGTATGAAATTTGCATTAATGTGAAGTGCTTCATAACTAACAATCAATTAATAAAATAAAAATGTGATAATTTTATAAGAAAAACAGAGTTTAGAAAGTAAAAATTAAATCCTGACCCTTACTATACATAAATAGTTTTCAAATAACTAAATATGAAATCTAAGAGGAAAAAAATGTATGAAATATGAGCAAATGTGAAGTGATTCATAACTAACAACGAACAAGCTAGTATATATAAGTTGATGAATTGATTGTTTCAACTAGGTTTCAACTACAGCTAGCAAAAGAAAACTGACCATCAATTTGGTTATCAAATCAAATCATAACCAGATAATTATTGTTTGGGATTATCAATTCTAGACAATTTGATCGGTCCAAACTATTTAAATAAGACAGGGCAGTGATTGATTATACCCTCCAATTAATTAGGTGACATGTATCAAATGATGAATAATGCTAGGTACGCAATTTGTCTTACATTAGCTCATATATCTTTCATTGACCAAAGTTGATGGTTTTGCTGGGCTACAACAGGATAACATCGGGGATTTTCCACATTGGGCTTATCTGAGCACATCAAAGTGGATTGGACAACACATATTTCACAAAAACCTTAAGGTAATGGGTGTACGAGTCTTCTCACTTATAAAGTGTTCATCACTCCTCTAATCTTCCAAGATGGAAATTTTTTACTCACACTTGACATCCCAACAGTATTTTGAAGAAAAAAATTCATTTGGCAGAATGTCCTTTCCTCATGTTTAGTTTTTCAATAAAAGGGCAATAAAAAAAAATTTAAATTTCACCGGCCCCCTCTAGAATCAAACAGGAAAAGGGTTATTTTCCCTCTTCTTCCCTCCTCTTAAATTTTTTAAAATTTATCTCTTCTTCTCCTCTCCTCTCATTTAAACCAAACACAGCCTTAAAGAGTGCTTTATCAGAAAAGCACACTAACTTGAGAGTTAATCTTTAGCAAAGATTGTTGGAAGAGAAAAATGTATACGTACGGTTAATGGAAGAGGCGCGGTGAAAAATTATTTTATTTTATGAACTCAAATGGCAATTTGACATATTTTTGAAATGCAATTGAGTGATAGTGCAAAACTCTTTAACAATCTTAATACATATAAATTAAACTTTTGTGGGAATTCCTTATAAAGATAAAAAAAAAAATCTTTTCTCTAACAATTTTGAAAATACTATGTTAAGACATAAGCGACTCATGTGATATTAAGAAGGTGAGAAACTATTGTATGTAGTTTGAGAGCCTTAAATTGGTGAAGGAGGAAGGTCTCTCAAACAATGGAACTCTTAAGAGTTAAGAATGAAACTTTCAACTTATAATTCCAAACAATCACTTTTATCCACCAATTGATCTTTCTACATACCCAAACTATATTTATATTCATCGGAGAGAATGTATGAAATAGTGTTATTATGCTCCAATGTTTGATTTCGCTTAATGAGGATGGAATGTGATTGAAAGTGATACTTACCGTCAATTTTCATATCCCAAATTGGAAGGAATAGAAACACTACTTAACTAAAACCATAAATATAATTGTCTACCCCTACTTATATTATCTATTAACTATTAGTGTTTTGAAAATAAGAATAATATAAGAATATAAAAGTCACAACTCATTTTGCTAAAGAGATTTTTTTTTCTTCCTTTCGTTCGATTCAGATCTAGTAAAAGTCAAAAGTCTTCCCAATAGTGCAGCTCATACGAATCAACCTCTCGACCTTTGGATTCAACAAGTCATTTTTTATCACTGCAACCAACACCCATCGCGTAATTCTGTTTTTTTTTACATCAGAAAGATAAATGGCACCTTTCAAAGTTTGAACCCTATACCTCTTCCTCTCAACCCATCACGTAATTCTAACTTCATTTTTTTTGATAATAAGCAATTGATGTTATTAATCAATGGTAGCAAAGTTTACATCAGCAACTAGAATAGGCTCCAACATAGTTGGGCAACCCTCAAGCCAAACATTACAAAAACTTGAAATAGCAAACTTAGCTAAACAATCCACAACTTTATTAGGAGTTCTACGGACGAGCACAAATTGAAAAGAGCAAAAAGACGAGAGCATATTATAACAATCTGCAATAACTGAACCCAAATAAGATCTATCCTTCCCCTCACGTTGCCAAGCACCATCAAGAACAGCACAATCCGTTTCAAAGACAACGACCATAAACCCCAAGTTAAACCCCAAGTCAATAGCAAGCATCATAGTCCACCGGAGAGCCAAAGACTCTGCCACTTCAGCTGATGAGGCCCCTTCTCGTTTTGCCGACGCACATGCAAGAATCTCCCCACGCAAATTCCTCACCACCTCCATAGCTGTATAAGACACATCAGTATTAATCTTCACCACACTAGCACTTGGAGGTTGCCACACATTCCCAACACTGAGGCGGTTAACCTGAGCAGCAGAAACAGAAATATCAGGCTCCAAAGGCACCACACGCATGGAATTTGCACGCAACATGACCTGCTCCACGGTTAACCAACGATCATCAAAGACCCACATATTACGCCGCGCCCAGACCGCATACAACAACGTAAGCACCACACCCATCACCCACTCATCATCTAACGAGGCTAAATTCATCAACCAGCTCTCGAACGTAAACCCTGCTGGACAACCATCACGAAAGTCTAAAGGAAAGGGTGAGCGGAGCCAAACCGGAACTACAGTGGAACAAAGGAAGAGAGCATGCTCCAGAGATTCTTCCGCCTCACCAAACATGGGACAAATCACGTCAACATCCACACCACGCCGCTTCAAAGCCACCCGGGTAGGAAGAAAACCATGACAAAGACGCCATGCTAACTCCTTACACCGAGGCACCGATTTCCCCCGCCACACACTCTTCCAAACAGCAGCATTACCATGGCTACCTGAAGGAGCAGCACCGTTCACTTCCTCACACTCTAAGATAAACCGATAAGCTGACTTTGTGGTATAAAAGCCATCATGATTCGCACCCCACACCAGCACATCATTCAAAGATGGCATGGATAATGGAATTTGCAGGATCATAGAGGCCTCATAAGCTGAGAAAATCTGTCGCACGAGGCCCTCTTTCCAGCGCACCCGATCGTGGTCAATCAAGTCAGCAACAGATTGAATCATAGGTGCCACACTCCTACCCGAGACCACCTTAAAATCACCTGCTGCTGAAACCGACCGATCCTCCCAAACCTGAACCTGCTCTCCCCTACCAACCTTCCAGAAACAACCCCGATCACTCACCCACCGGGCCTCAAAGATACTCCTCCAAGCATAGCTTGGACGATAGCCAAGCTTAGCCCGTTGAAGAGAATTGTGCCTGAAATAGATAGCTTTGAACACACGAGCCAACAACGAATCTCACATGTCACAATGCGCCACCACCATTGCTTTGCTAACAAAGCTGTGTTAAAAGCTTTAAAAGATCTGAAACCAAGACCCCCAACCACCTTAGAGTTGGCCAAACGCTCCCACCCCATCCATTGCATACTCCTAGTAGAAACATCCCCTCCCCAAAGAAACGACTAATCATTTTTTCTTAAAAAATTAGAGGAGTATGGTAGAGGTTATAGGATAACAATAAAAATAAAAATAATGAAAGAAATAAAATGTAATGAAGGAAACATAAATAAATAAATAAATAAATAAACCGGTCAATAATAACACGTAAAGCATCGTCGCCGATACCATCTATCTCTTCCATCGCATGCTTCTTCTTCTTCTTCTTCTTCTTCTTCTTCTTCGCTTCACACTTCAACGTTTTCCTCTGCAACTCGATGACTAGCTCTTCATCTTCATCCTCTCGCAAGGTAAACCCCATCTTCATCTTCTTCTTCCATTCCATTTCCATGTCGATTCATCTCTTCATTTTCACTATTTGATTTTTTCTTCTCGAAATCTCAGAATCTCAGTAAGATTGCCTGCAATAGGCTCCAGAAAGAGCTCGTCGAGTGGCAGCGAAACCCTCCCTCTGGTTTCAACCACAAAGTCACCGACAATCTCCAGAGGTATTCACTGTTCTGGTTTTCCAATTTGTGAAATGGGTTTTGTGTTAAACTGTTGTTTGTGGCGGTTAATGGGTTTTCCTTTTCCACCGTTTTCCCATTATCAAGTTTTGTTCTTTCGGTTAGTTTTGAGGTTTTTTCTGGTTATTGAAGGTGGGTTTTGTTTTGTTTTTTATTTTGTGTTCCCTATTCAAAGTTGGGTTATTGAAGTGACTGGAGCACCTGGGACACTTTATGCTAATGAGACCTACAAGCTTCAGGTGGATTTTCCTGTGCATTACCCAATGGAAGCTCCACAGGTTAAGCCATAGGAATTTTCTAGAAAAAGAAGCTATATAAATTTATTTACCCATTTTGTAGCTGGTTTTGTTCTGAATTTTGTTGTGGATGGTGTTTTGAACAGGTCATATTTAAGCATCCTGCTCCATTGCATCCTCATATCTACAGCAATGGGCATATTTGTTTAGGTATGATATTTACTCATTGTGTTATGGTTGTGGTATAATCTTTCTATGAGATATCCCCTTGGTTATTGTTGTTATTCCTGTTTGAAAATAGCTAGTTTAGAAGTTAATGTATGGAATAAGAAAAGCTTCTTGGAAATGGCTTTGTTACTTGTGCAGATTTATGTTTTCATTTAATTTGTCAACTTTGAAATATGCTAGCATTGTTAATGTGAATTTTAATTTTGAGGAGATGTGGACATGGAATAGTTGGATGCTTGAGTGATGACTCTCCCATTGCTTTGTATAAGCTTCTCTTCTCAATATGAACTATGCCTGAACATTCATAATCTTGTTTATAAATGTCTCTGCTTCTGCATGATCAAATTTTGGAGATATGGTTGTGTATTCTCATTTTGATACACCCAAATCCTAGAAATTATTATTAACTTTTGATTAAATAGATTCTGTTAGTGTGTCACAAGTTATGTTTTGATTGGCTGGGTGTACTACTTTTAGAGTCCATAATAGTTCTCCTGATCTTGAGTTTCAGCCTGGAGCTTCTCTTGATTTCTCCATTTCTTCCCATTTATTCTGGGGGTAATTGATTGGGTGTTATTGCTGCAAAATGTTCAAGTAGCTTTCTAAATGAAACATTACTGTTTTATTCGTTGATATCTTAAATGGTTAGTCAGGATTCATCAAAATGCCCTTTTTTATTTTCTCCTTTTTGCATATTAGACAAATGCTAGTTTATTTTATTGAGAATTGTCTCCATTTTTCTTACTACTAAGTGAGATTGAATCATTAAGAAGGGTAACAACAGAAAGTGGGAATTGAAGTTAGGAAATGGTTATTATTTCCTTTATGCATCTCAGTAAATGGGAAAGGATCAGAGAGATGGATGAAGGAGTTTTCAAGAGATAAGATAGACCTAGAACACTAGGATGAGATTGGTAACAAAGGATTGAATACACAAAAAACCTAACAAGTAACAAGTAATATAATAGTAACTTCCAAAGAACAGAATAGTAATTTCCTAACTGATTCTCACAATTCTTTCGAGCCCTTCTCATCTAGATATCGATGAGGAGTCATAAGAGATAATATTCCCCTTTGTAGTTTTGCTGTTAAGTGTAGATCAGTAAAATCCCATTGAAATGGGATCTGCTTTTTGATGTTGAGCTGTCATTTGTTATGCTTTATGAGTTTATGCAGATATATTCTATGATTCTTGGTCCCCAGCCATGATCAGTAAAATCCCATTGATATGGGATCTGCTTTTTGGTGTTGAGCTGACATTCGTTATGCTTTATGAAATTATGCAGATATATTGTATGATTCTTGGTCCCCAGCCATGACAGTTAGTTCTATATGCATCAGCATTCTCTCAATGCTTTCAAGCTCACCGGCAAAGGTGAGAATCTATTGTATTTACTGTCTTTTTTCTTTTAACATATTCTCCACTTTCTAAATTTCTATAACATGCATTTGTCCATGTGTGTGCACCTTAGCTGTAGTAGAATCATATATGCACAAATGACACATGGGATTCTATATTGCCTTTCCTAACAACTCTGACTCGATTTCGTTCGCAGAAATGCCCTGAAGATAATGACCGCTATGTTAAGAACTGCAGAAATGGCAGATCTCCCAAGGAGACAAAGTGGTGGTTCCATGATGATAAAGTGTAATAACTTGTATTAAGTTCACAAATTTAGAATATAGGATTATCCTTTCTAAAGGGAAAATGAAGAAGCGGGGAAATGCATTTTAAGAATTTAGGATCCCTGTAACGTGTAAACACATAATAACACTCTTGTAAATTGGAATCACCCCTCATAATGTGAGGAAGCAAACTCAATACTTTGTTTACCCCATAACTGATAACTGGTCCTTTTTAGTACTTCTCTTTCTTATTGTTTAATCTGTATCTTTATATTGACAATATGCATAACTAATTCCTATTTGTCGCACTAATGGTGCAAGTTGGGAACCCTTTGCTTTGTTTTCCTTATTGTTTTCCCTAGCGTGTAGTTCTGGAATTTTCTTGTCGAGTATAAAGCTTTGCGTGTTAGTTGGGAAGGTAATCTTTACCCTGCCACAAAGCAGGAAAAAGAAAAGGAGATAGAGGAAGAGATAAATTATTCTGAATACTGGCCGAGTGAAGCGACTGTTTTCTTTTGTATATGAAGTCTATATTTGACTTATGCTTCTCCTATGAATCTGATAGCAGAAGTGCAGTTGGTCTCAGTGCTTCTGTTAGAATTAGGTACAAAAGAGCTATCAATAGGCCTAAATGGATGAATGACTATGTTTAAATATTTTTCTATCCAACAGCAACAAAAGTCTTATCTCACTAAAGTCTTATCCCACTAAGTAAGGGTTTAAATACTTTCCTATATTCTAGAATATTCAAAGTATTAGGATATTATCACTTGTATGACTATCTTTAGTTTAAGGGTTTCTTCCTAACAATAAATGTTAGCTGGTGAGTCATGAATAGTACCAAAAAATTTGAGTATTGCTATCCCATTTTTATTATGTTTTTTCCTTCTCTTAAATTTTCTGCTTAGTTTTTTTAGTGGAATTTTCTACATCCTATCAGCCAGTGCTTTCATTGTTCTTCCCATGCCTCCTATAGATTATTCACGTGTCTCCATTGATCTGTTGGCATCCATTGCTGAAGTGTTGTCTTCCTTGTCTAGGCGTCAAGAACAACTTCAAACCTTCGTTGATTCCAGCCACTGTCTTCACCACCGTTCTCATAGGTCTGATGCACAAGGTAAACAATTTGTTCATCCATCAACCGCGAATACCTGAACCGCTCTTCCATTATTTACATCCTCTACGTCCCTGCCCAAACCATCTAAATTTCCAGCCCCTCCACTCCTCTACCCATAACAACATAAACTGCTTCTACTTTTGATGAATCTGACCCTCTGGATTGGATATTTCAAGCTAACGAATATTTTCAGCTCTATCAAGGCCCTCATGAACAGAGATTGGAGCTTATTTTTTTATATGAAAGGAGAGACAATTTGCTTGTTCAAATGGATTCACAACAACTATCACATCTCATAAGTTGCATTATCTATTTGATGCAAGTTACGATAATTTCTTTTGAACACGATGAGCGCACAACTCATAGGTTGAATTATCTCTCCGTTGCGACTAACGATAACTTGGTTAATTACGATGAACATACAACACATATGTCACCTTATCTCTTAGTTGCGAGTATCGGCATCACAAATTAAATCCTATTGCGGACTTTCAAAACATAAGATTCAACTAAAACATAATTTATATACAAAGCTTAAAGACTAAAAGTAAACCATGTCTTTAGACTCCACCTTTTGATCATGTAGTTCAACAAAGTTGCATACACCAGTTTAAGTCAACCTCAAAACCAACCTTTTCAAAACATGAATCAAGGGAAATGTTGCTTTTCAATTGAAATAAAAATATTGGCAACCTCTTAGAAAGAATTCGACAGTATAATGTAGGGCATCAAAACACTTCGAACATAGTTGAATAAGTGTTGAATAGACATAATGCCTAATGCATAGTTGATAACTCGTATTCACTCACAATAATAAAGCCTAATGCATATTGAGTCATCATCTATTCGAGGATAGATAAGCATTATAGCTGCAGAATTGATATATATCTAGTGTTTTTTCAAGCCCAGCATGTGCAGAACTAGTCCAAAGTAGTTCAATCTATATGCCAATTTGATAAACTCTAGCTTGAAATTATTCCAAGGAGGGTACCTTGGTTCAATTTCAAGGCACAGCCTTCTATGCATTACTGCTTTTTCATGGCTGAAAGTGTCAAAGGAGAACTTCCCATGGTACCTTCCCATGCCACTCTGGCCAACACCTCCAAAGGGGAGTGTATCACATAAAAACTGCACAAAGAAGAATGACACTAATAATTAGATTAGATCTTTTTTTCTTATATTATTCCTTTCTTGATGAAAGGGAAAATTCATGGGAGAAAAGCAAGAAAAAAAAGCAGTACTTGAACCAGTGAATCATTGAATACGACACTCCCCGAAGAGGTTTCTGATAGAATCTGTGTCTTGAAAGCTTCATTTTTGGTGAAGGCATAAAGGGTTAGAGGTTTTGGTCTTGAATTGACAAATTCAATAGTTTCCTGAATATTTTTCACCTGTACAAACAGCAAGTTAAGAGTTCAACAAGACAATGGCACAATATATGTCAAAATTAAGAACATAAAGTGGGATTAATTGAGAACTCTCACTGTGATCACTGGAAGCAGTGGTCCAAAGATTTCTTCTGTCATTATCTCCGCGTCTAGTGGAGGATCTAACAAGATTGTGGGCTCAATGAACCTGAAATAGTTGTAATAAATTCATGAGTTGAAATAATCTGAGTCCTAATCAGTTCATGCAGGTTTGGAAATTCTCCTAAAATTAACTGTAAAACCAGATTCAGTTCTATGGAGAAGCTTTTGCGAGTAGCTTATGGGTGCTAGAATTGATTTTGAGGACATAATAGGTGATCCAAAAATACCATGTATTTCCCTGCAGGCAGAAATTTACATTCTAAGCTGAATTGAACAACAAAGATTAGAGTCAACTATTACAGGTTTTCTTCATTTGCGGAGCCGCCATGAACGATGGAAGCAGCAACAAGAGGGTCTTTAAGAAGATTGCCTAATCTTTGAAAGTGCTGCTTATTCACTATTCGCGACAATGACTTTGACTCTAATGGGTTGTCACCAAAAAACTTTCTGATGAACTTCTTCAATAGTTCTATCTATAAGAAAACCAACAAGTTATTTATCAGAATAAATGAAATTTTAGAACAAATAACAGCTTGTGATGTGTGATCAGTGAATACCAGATCAGATGAGAACTTCTCTTCAACAAGAACATAGTCGATTCCTATACATGCTTGTCCATTACACGCTCCCCACTTCCCTCCTACGATTCTTTTGACAGCCAACTTTGTGTGTACAAAATGTGCAGAAAAGCAAACCAAATTAGACCTTGAAATGAACTTGAATGTGTCATTGTCGACAGGCAATAAATAATCCCGCTTGGATATGGATTAAGGAGCACTTATTGGAGCTTCTCTGCTAAAAAAAGCACTCGAAGTGTTCTTTGGTCCACATCCTAACGGGCGCAATAACTCATGTGAACTACCTTAAAATCTGAAGGATTGGAAAGGGAATCAAGTATGGCAGGGCATTTTCCACCCAGCTCCAGAGTAACAGGAGTTAAATTCTTAGCAGCAGCAGACATGACCATGCTAGCCACACGTGGACTTCCTGAAAATGTGATCCACAATGGATATATAATTCTAGAGTAACAGGAGTTAAATTCTTTGTTTTTATTTCCTGTATTTTCGATACAACCATGTTTCAGCCTCTCTAAAAGGACCAATACCAAAAGAAAAAGACAATGGTCGTTTTAGTAAGTTCGAGCAGTCATAATTGTCTTTTTTCGTTTGGTATTGGTACTATTCCGGATTGAATCATGGTTATTTCGAAAATACAGTAACTGAAGTCAAACAAAAAACAAAGAAGGGCTAAAACCAATAATTTCTATTTTCTAATAATAATAATGCAGAAACCAAAACATATTTAAACCAATAGAAAAATTAAATTCAATATACACATTAGTACATTGCATATTATAAAAAATAATACCAGTGAAGAATATTTTGTCCCATTTCTGCAGCAGTAGCTGTTCACACACATCTGCTCCACCCTCAATCACCTTGATGGCATTAGAGTCCAAGTAGTGAGGAAGGGTCTTGGCAAGAAAAGAGGAACATGCTGGAGCTTGCTCTGATGGTTTTAAGACCACAACATTTCCAGCAGATATTGCCCCAATCAATGGATCCAATGCCAATACTGCATGCAGTAAATTTATTACAACTTTTAAACTATTTCTAAAAAAGCAAAGTATATATTGATAATAAATTGAATCATTCCTGAGATTCTCACTCACTGATGGGGTAGTTCCAAGAAGAAAATATGAGAACCACTCCAAGTGGTTCTGGCAACACTTCTCCTTTTGCTGGGAAGAAAAGCAAAGGAATAGGACTCTGCATTAATAGCCCCAAAGTGGAGGAGGTAAAGTTAATAGCTGACATAAAATCTTAACCAGAATAGTGGGGAAGAAGCAGCTGAAAAACAGTACTAGAACATGAACACCCATGATGAATTATTATGCAATATGTACAAAATGAAATGATATGAATGCATGAGAAAACAACTTTTGCTGCACTCAGCTCTAATCTAAGGATTGAAAATTCTGAAACTTGTATTTCTAATTACTTTATCATATCAGAAAATAACCTATTGACTGAGATCCTCCTGCTCCATGTTGGCGCAGGTGGATCACATAACCAATCATCTCATATACAGAATGCTCAACTCCTTGATGCACCATTATATTTATTTCTGGATCAGGCTTACATAAAAAACCCAATAACTGATATTCACATTATATGGTATTTTTAAAATAAAGTGTTAGAAACATTATATAGAACTGTTCACCTATCTTCACCCTACTCTATAAGTTTTTGCGACAAGTGGTTGATGACGAAGCAGTTGAATTTTCCTAAATTTACTGTAGTACGTCATTGCTCCATAATAATTTGATCTTGACAGCTTAGATATAAAGATATTGATTATACATCTGAATTAATTTTGAATATGAACAAGTTGATTATCATGCTAAACTGTGACTGCGGTGAATTTAGGAAAATGTGACTGTAAGGAAGTTGTATTCGATGATGACATGTTATTAGAGTCTCTGAGACCCATCATCAAGCTTTCTGATAGTTGGTTCACGTACTTAAGCAAGACAAATAAGAAAACTAATTAAAATGAAAGGGAAAATTTAATCTAAACATAAGAAATGGAAGAACCTGCCTTCTTAGGTGCCATCCATTTGTCAACATTGTTCAAAGCGTTGGTGGCTGATTTTACTACCCCTCCAACCTACAGAAATGTCATACCAGTCAATACAATTTGAAAGGAAAATTTTATAAGATAAGGATCATTAACAATCAGTACTGCAATTACAAACAGGTTATATGGTGCAAAGTGTGTGAGATAAATCAATGTCTAACAACATTCTACGAAAACTATGATGCGGCTTAATGATGATTAACCTCGTCGCGGTAAGCTTCAACAGGGTGCTTTCCAAGATCTTGATAAAGAGCTTCAAAAATGGCATCTTCATTGTCATGAACAAGGTCTAGGAGAGCTTTGAGCTGCTTTTTCCTCCATGTCACACTTCTTGTTCTTCCAGTTTTGAAGCACTGCCTCAACTCTCTAACAGTCTCTTCTTCTGCTTTCCCACCAGTGTCCATGGCAATTGAGCTTCTAAGTCTTGGTCTAGTGGCAGTATTGGATTGCTGCTTTATTTTTCCAACGATTTTCATACCCTTTTATGTCAATGTGATTAATTATAGTGGGGTGGTCTCATAAATGCCATGTTGGTTGGAATCGCCTAACTGTCTGATTTAACCACTGATTTTGATTATGAAGACATTTGTTTTAGGAGAAAATGTGTCATTTAATTTTTAGGAGATAATTTGTCGGTTGTGATCAATGGACACTTCTTTTATTGGATAACTATCAACAAGCTGGGATGGATAGCTTATTTGGTGAGCTAAAGAAAATGAAAGGTATTCAAGGGTGAAGGGTTATGTTCAAACCCTAATGAATAAACGAATTTACTAATAATTAACAACTAATATTTGTTTGTAAAAAAATTCTAACAACACATGTGATTTGTGTCAGTTTCATACCGCCAAATGTTATAGAATTTAAAAAAACATTAAATGTGATTGTGGAGGTTTCAAACCCCAAAAGATATTTTTTAGACGCACAATTTATGGTGGTTCCAAACCGCCTCAATTTGTTTTTTTTTTAATTCGACAACTTATGAGGGTCAATAGTCGTTACAAACTGCAGGTGTGTCAATTTCCACCAAAAGAGCTCATCCCATTTTATCTTTACCAACTGAAGGTATTGTTGTGTATATGTTGCCTTAATTATATAATCTCTGTGTTTCAAAAAAAAAAATTATATAATCTCTGCTTGGTTCAAACTCACTGGAATTTTAAATGCTCTCTTCCCTTAAGTATCAACAATTGTATTCTACCCTCATCTAAAAGCTAGCTTTTCAGGTACGGAGCCTGACTATACAATATGAGTTGAAACTGAAAATCATACTAAAGCCTCTAAATATGTGGAAACTGAACTATTGGTTGGTATCACTTGTTGAGAATAGGAGGAACATAAATGTAAGGGAAGAAGTTGGTAGGAAAGAGTAATCACACACACCTACACACCAGAAGCAACAACCCACCAAAGGACAAATTAACCATCCCTGCTTGAAAGAACATGCAAGGAGTGAAATATATAGCAATAAAATATATGTAAGCAACCAGAGTAAATAAATAAGTAACCAAAAGCGACAACAAATATCCTCCAAAATGTGAGAGATTAAAACCATAAATCGAGTGTAGAAAAATTTCTACTGTAACAATAACATGTAGAACAACAAAATATCCTCCTATCAATAAGGATACCACAAACAAGTAAACAACCCTACTTACCACCCAAATAAATAGTTTGAGCCACATAATATAACGAACACTAAAATCCCACAGAAAAGTATTACAAACAATAACAACTCAAAAGACTGAAAAGAGTTAAAGAAACATATAGGGCCTGTTTGATAGCAGTTTTAGTTTTCAGTTTTTAAAATAGTTTTCAGAAACAATTCTTAAAAACAGTTTTCAGAAAAAGAAAACAGTTTGAATGACATGTTTTCGAACATTTAGAAAACTGATATCTGAAAACTAAAAACTGGAACTGAAAACATCTTTTACCTGTTTTGGTTTTTTAGTTTTAAAAACTGAAAATGAGAACTGTTTTCAAAAACTGTTTTTGAAAACAGGTCTTACCAAACAAGTTTTCAGTTTTAAAAAACTGAAAACTGTTTTGGAAACAGTTATCAAACATGCCCATAATGATAGAAGTGGAATTGGGCTCCAAGAGCATAATCCCTCTAGGCCCAAGCGAACCATCTCAAACCCCAAGTGGCTCAGCCGCTCAGTAACTTTGACTTAAAAAATGCAATTTCATTGACCTTGATAAGGGACTTCTAGTTGAAGGACATGGTCAGTTGCTGCAACGATGAAAGCTCAAACAGAACATAAAGGAGAAAGCCACTGATTCTCGCGCTCGGCCACGACACTGTTGACGCGGTTGTGATACGCGGGGTCGATGAAGACGGGAAGTGAACGTCGGTGCAATGAGGCATAGGCAAAGAGCGGTTCCAAGCAAGACTTCTAGGTAGAGGGGTACATGAATGAACCGATCTCACACCCAAACAAGAGGTTTTCCGAGGTTGTATAGGTATGAGACTATACAACTTAGTGTTGCAAAAATGGGGATGAACAACACGAACACCGAACCGAACAACAACGTTGGTGGAACAAAAACAGCAACATCACGAACAGTACACCTTCACGAACCAGAACCTCTAATAAAACAAGCTGAGTCGCGAAAATCAATTCGCTGTCCTTGAGAGTTTTATTCGGGTATCATCCCAAACACTCTCCCAGGATTAAACAGCCTCTTTCGGCAATAAACCGGGTGACAGAACTAACGAGATTAACTTAATCAATACGCCCAGGATACAATTTAGATGGGAGAGGAAGGGAGAGGAAGAACTAGTTTTCTGCTATATGTCTTCATGAGAATAAGCTTAGTATTTAGAGGGGATGATTTCACCAAATACAAGATAGTGGAGTGCATAAATGATGGGCGGCGGAAATTAAATGGTGGGCGGCAAACCTTAATGAGAGGGTGGCAACACAATAAACAAAGTTGATATATTCTAGGTTGGACGGTGGCACTTATGGTGGATAGTAAGCACATGTAAATTCTGTTTGAAGTTTTGAAATACTCACAAATTTTCCAACAATCCCCCACATATTTCAAAAGTTCAAGGGAATAAGAAGAAGAAACTTCCTGGGCAACCTCCAGGAGTGTAATTGTTTCGAATCTGGTGCCTTTTGGGCTATGAACCAGACCTAGACTAGTAAGACTTAACACACAAGTGAATTGGTGGAGCAAGCTCTATGAACCAAGACGCTTTGGTGTGTGCTAGAGGCCTTACCAATCATTACACCCCCACAGTTCTCGCTGTTATCGCTGTGGTACGCTAAACGGCCATGCGCGTGTCTGGTATTCTTTGAGTGCTCTAGAGATCAGCCAAATCTCATGCAAGCGGCTCCACTTGACACTCATATAGGTGATTCCATCAAGTATATGCCGCACTTCATATACCACCTATAAGGGCTATGGAAATCATTAAAAGCTCTAAGGCTTATCCTCTCAAAATGCAGCACAACACTTACACCCTAGGAATGGACTATACAATAAAATTATTTAGTGCTGTCAGATCAATATGAATAACTTGTTATTACCCATATGAACCTTCTTCACGGGATCTCCAATCACAAAGGTTGGGTTACCATTATTCACTGATTCAAATTGGCTCAAGTCTCATTCCCCTCGATGTGTCATCACTAGCTTCATGCATAGTGTTTTGTTAACGGATCTTCTTCACATAATTTAGGGATACAACCCCATCATATTGTAGCTACCTCAAGATTATTACGTATACGTTTTTGTCTCAGATTGGTAATAAACTATGTTTATTACTTTCACCAGGTCTACTTAGACACCTTCCAAGTGACAACATTACCAGGTCTACTTGGACACCTTCCAAGTGACAACATTAAGCTCACAAATCAATTTCTCATAAACATCACTCTATTCTTCTCGTAGAGTGGATATCCACCATAGACAAATGAAATTGATTATCAAAATGCATTAATACAGATGGTGTAATTTCATTCAAAAGGAATTATCGCTAAGTAGTTTCTTAACCACTCAATTCACTACCAGCCAACTCCAGAGTCACAAACTCTGATTCTATAGTAGTTCTAATAATAGATTACTTGGCTGATTTTTCAGCACAGCACCACCAAGTGTATATGCATAACTATTAGTTGATTTTATCTCATATGAATTCAAGATTCATCTATCATCGATGTATCATTCAAGTACACCGGAAAATCGACTGCATATGATACCATAATTCATGGTACCTAGAAAATATTTCCTAATTCCTACAAGCGCTTCCCAACAATCCTTATTGGGGCTATGAGAATGCCTGCTCAATCTGTTCACATAATATGCTATTATCTTGCATAAACAATAATAATATGATGTAGTAAGCTACCAACAATTTAGGCATACTCATATTGATAAAAAAAATCTTCAATATTTTGCTTCACTTTAGTGTTTGAATTGTAAGGGATGCTCACAAGTATAACATTATAACGACCAAACTTTTCAGAGATGCTTTTCAACGCAATGCTCATGGGATAGTATGAAACTATCTCTCTTCCTTATAATTTTAACACCTAATATCGCGCTTGCATCACCCATATATTTCATATCAAAATGATGAAAGAGGTTTTCCATGTACAATTCTATCACATGTACAAAATTAGCATACAAAAAATATTATAATACATTCACCATCCAATGTTTAGCATACATGCATTTATCAACATCAAAGGATGAGAATCATTCACTAATCAAAATCTGATCAAATATCTTATGTCATTGTACAGAAACTTGCGTTACACCATATATGGGGATTCGAGGAGTTGCAAACTTTATTTTATAAACCCTTAAATTCAACACCTTTAGGTTAAGATATGTAAATCTCTTCCTCTAAGCTACCATTCAAAATGCAACTTTAACATCCATTTGATGAATCCCTAATTTTTAGATGAAAGCTAAAACAGTTAAAAAGCAAATGAAAGAAATTTCTCTATCAAAGCAAAATATCAAAATCTCAAAATATTTCTTTTGTGAAATCTTTTGCAAGTAAATAATTATTCTTCTTGAGATAAATCAACTAAAGTTCATCAATTAATTTAGAAATTAAATCCTTTTAAAAGTAATAGCTTCTTTCAGAGCGTGATTCATAAGAAGAAATAGCACCAAAAAAGGATATAGGGTCGTAGACAAGTTAAATAATACATTTCCAAAAAGGTTCGCTTCCTTTGTCTCCTCCTTCTCAAATCCTCATTTTCATGTCATTATCATTGTCATAATCATCTCAAGATTCATCACAATATTCATTAGACTTCTTTAATTGACAATGAGAAATATGATCAGTCCAAAACAGAAATATGCTCAAAGTTCATCAACTCCATAGTTTTTGTGATAGAATTGCAATTATGCATGTCATTCTTCTAAAGTACAAAATCTATACGCAGCACCAAAGAACATGCAATAAAAAATTTTGAATCATATTTTCCTTTTCTTAAGATTAAGAAACATTACCTTAGCAAGACACCCCCACATTTTTAAATATTTCAATTGGAGTTGATAGCCTTTCAAAAACTCATAGGGTGTCTATTCAGTTTTCTTATAAGGGATCATAATTGAAGTAGGCAGTAGATAAAATAGCTTCTTCTAATATATCATTAGGTGCATAAGCACTTACCAGTATTGCATTCATCATGTTTTCTTCTGTTTCGGTTTTCCTTCAGCTACTTCACATGATGAAAAGGTACTTCATGTTATATACTTTCCTTTGGCAGGGTCTACATCACTTGGATTTTTATTTCTATCTCACATCTTAAAGGAGGGAAACATGTCCAAAGATAGTTATTAACCAATGAGAGATAAATAATTGTACTAATTTACAAACATTTCTCATAACAACAAAAGATTAGTCATTCCTCCGACCCTTATATTAATATTATGAATCTACTAAATTTAAAATTTCTTGCTACACATGTCATAAAACCAACATGGAAGAAGGCTATATGGTTTAGATTAATGCCAGAACAAGACTAGGACCATCTTACTCATCCAAAGCCATGCTATATCCGAGTTCTTATAAATCTCATAAGCATAAGCATGGATTTGATCTATAGCCAACAATGATTATCATTTATCAAACATAAGCAAGTCAAATGATACAGTATATCCAAAGTTTTAGGTCACTAATTGATAAATCTTCGTTAATATCTAAGAGGGAACATGAACAAGTATATATCCAGATGAACTAAGAAAACCATATCACCTCATAATACTAATTTCTTTAAGTGCATTATTAAGCTTATCAAAGGAAATTGAATTAAAAGAGACATGCTCGGAATTGAAGAATGTTTCCACAAGGCTTTAAAAGATAGGGGTTTTCAGTGTCAAAGTTTGTATAAAGTAGTATGAAACATAATACAAAATCTATGTTTCAAAATTCAAAGTCAAACATGTTTCACTAAAGATCCGATCTTCGTTGTTACCAATATATTGTAGTTTTCCTGTTTTTTTTTTTTCAATCAAGAATTTGTGCAGCTTGAGAACACATAAAAGAAAACAACCAATGCGTGCTAAATTACTGCAATGCATCAATTAACACAAAGGCACATTCATCTATAATATATGTGTGAAGCCTCTCCTACTAAATAGAGTTTCTTTCATACGCATATTGAAACGCACCGTTTCAATTAGTATAGGAAAAAAAAAAGGACTTAAAAGAGAACAAAGGAAATCGACCCTACCCCACCCCACCCCACTTTCCCTTTCTCCTTTCACTTTTCCTCTTCTCTTTTCTCCTTCGACAGCAACCCTTCTCCCTTCTCTTCTTGAATTTTATTTTTCTTTTCCTCACCAAAACTACATCAATTGCCACCTATAAGCTACAATTATTTGAAGAAGAAGAAGAAGCTGGATGTTTTTAAGTGGGGAAGCTTTTGGTTAGTTGGGTGCTAGGGTTTATGCTATAAGAGAGGAGAAGAGTACCCACCCAGTGAAGGGTACTCACTTGAGCTCAATGAGGTATATTCACAATCTAAAATTCTAAAGAATTGTATTCTAGTCTATGTTAGTTTTGGGTAAATTAATTTTAGGGATTTGAGCTCACAATTAAGGATTTCATGGTTGCTTTTGGATAATAGATATCTAAATTAAGTTCCTAAAGAATTGAAATCTGTTGTTGGTGTTTAGATTTGCCGACCACGGACTCATCCGGACATCTTGAAGTTGTTGGGAGCGCTTCTCTTGATCTTTCATAGTTGTGAGTGGTTTATGGCCATTGCGGCATATTTTTAATTACTCTACGTTTATGGTTTTGACTATTTTATTATAACTTGAAGTATCTATTTATTTAAAATTGGGGGAACATCATTTCATTCACAATACTATCTTTTATTGAGTTATTTAAGGATATGCAATCAAAAATGAATAATGAATTTGAGAATGATTTTAGTTTGTTTTAAGCTATGAAGTTACAAACTTTATGTATTGAATCATGTTGGACTGAGAATTACATCTTGATGAGCTTTGATAATCATTGAGAACATTCATATTTGAAACTTTGATATGAGATTGCTTATGGTTTTGAAAAGATGATTGTGGGAATACATGTTAGAACCCCGTAGCCGTTAACGGAGGTAACGGCCTAGGTGCACCTAGTTATTTGATTTCGGGTGGAGAGGGCTATCCGTTAGATGGAGCCGCCAGTGCACGGAAAGGGCTATCAACGAGATGTAGCTTCCCCCGATGAGATTGATGAGATATGACATGATTCCGGGTGGAGAGGGCTATCCGTTAGATGGAGCCGCCTCTTGGATACGATAATCCTTAAGAGGAAAGGGCTATCAACGAGGTGTAGCTCCCCCCGATGACACGATGTGACTTGAGAAAGGAAAGGGCTATCCGTTAGATGGAGCCGCCCCTAGGGGAAAGGTCACCCCGTAGGAGGAAAGGGCTATCAACGAGATGGAGCCGCCTTATGACTATGGTTCTCTCATGTGTGTTCCCTATTGTATTTGGATTATCGGATTTTGAGTGATTTTATAAATTGAAAATGCTTTAACCGCATTATGATTCTTTAAGTTTTCTCTATGTCAAAGTGACAGTGATTTGAGTTAGAAAAGCATGAAGCTTTTACCATGTCATATATGTTTTATGAAAGCGATTTGAGTTACTTGACTTGATCAAATGTCATATTTATCCTGAGTTTTAAAGAGAAAATCGTGCCTATGATGTTCCCCTTCTAGTTCATGGTGGTTAATAGGCCCTCACTAAGTCTTTGTGACTTACCCCCTCCTTATTTCCATTTCAGATTCACAGGTAGCTGAGTAGGAGGTTGTTTCAGTTGCAGCTTGTACAATTACTTCTTTTTTGTTGGCATCCTACGGTTGGTGGCCATGTTGATGTCTTTTGTTGATCTTGTTGGTGTTCTGCAGCTATAAGGAATATGTAGTAGTCATATTTTGTAAAGTGCAAACAACTCTATGATGTATTTGATGACGTTGCTTCTTGGATGTTGGATATGTATATATTTGGATCCTTGGTTGGATTTTAAACCTCATTGGCAGGTCTTTTTATTTTGGGAAATGAAGATATACAAAGGAAACTCTATCGAATTATCGCTTGAACTTGTTTATTTTTATAAGTGATATTGCAGAAATGAGTTGTGAGGAAGCAGGCTTGCTAGGCTATGGTAATAGCTTACGCGCCGGTCACGGCTTAGGTTTGGGTCGAGACTAAGTTGGTATCAGAGCTTTGGTAGTAGGTCCTAATAGCTGCAGACATGAGGTAGTAATAGAATCTTGCTAGTAAATTGTGAACTGCGGTACAACTTACTTCCAAGATGCTATTAACATCTCATGGTAGTCCTAGAGTCTTTTTCAATGTTGTGATTGAGTCTATTCTTAATTCCTTCAAGATTGAGTCTTGTCTTGTATTTGATCAATATTTTGTTCTTAGGTGAGGATGCCACCCAGGATAAGGATTCCTGCTAGAAGGGGAAATTCTGATGAGTCCGCTACCCAACCCCAAGACCTTCCTCCAAGGGGTCGTGGTCGAGTTAGAGGGAGAGTTGGAGGAAGAGATGCGCCGGCTAGGCGTGGATTGGCTGATGAGGTAGCCAATGATCAGGTTCCTAGGGCAAGGAGGAGCAATCCAGGGGTTGCAGAGCTTGCAGCTACCATGCAAGTGTTTCAGCAATCTGTGCAACAACTTATAGGAGTTTTGGGTGGGCAGCAATAACAAGGAAACCCAACTCCTATAGCTAATGATCCGCAACAAGGAGAAAGACAGGGACAACAACAACCAGCAGCTAGCCTTGGTGAGATCACGGTCTCATTGGCAGACTTCATGAAGCTCAAACCGCCTACTTTTTCTGGGTTACCGAGTGAGGACCCACAGAGGTTCATTGATGCTTTGGAGAGACTATGGAGAGCCTTGGGGTGCTCATCTGTCAGGGCCGTAGACTTGGCGTCATTCTAGTTGGAGGGTATAGCACGTGATTGGTATGATACATTGATTTATTCGAGGCTAGTGGGATCGCCTCCATTAGACTGAGTTCTTTTTCTTAGCACTTTATGAGTCGTTTCCTTCTAGAGAGTATTAGAGATGGTTTAGTCCATGAGTTAGAGAGACTAGAGCAAACGGAGGGCATGACTGTATCAGAGTATAGTGCTCGTTTTACTCAGCTCTCTAGACATGTTCCTTATCCTCTCTCAGAGGATATGCGTGTCAAGAGGTTCATCAGAGGCTTGAGGGAGTATTTGTATAGATCTGTGGTTGGGTCTAATTGTTCCACTTTTACAGAGGCTTTGAGTTTAGTACTTCAGATTGAGCAGCGACAGAAGGAGAAAAACAGTGGTACTCGAGACTCTCGCAAAAAGCAACGACTAGAGGCATCACAGAGTAGCCAGCCGAGTCGTGGCAGTGGATATGGTGGACAGCTGAGGTCAGTGATTCCAGGGAGTGTATCTAGTGGTCGGTCTTCAGGCTCTGTGCAGAGTCATAGATCACGTTCTGGAGTGCCTTCCCGACCTAGTTTTTCTCAGAGGCATGGTGATGTGAGATCTATTCCTTGTCCTACTTGCGGGAGGTTTCATTCCGGAGCTTGCTTGGGAGATAGTAGAGCGTGCTATCAGTGTGGCCAAACTGGTCATATTAGGAGGGATTGTCCTTTGACTATGGCACATCCTTCCTCTAGTCATGCATCAGCACCAGGTGGAGTGGCTTTAGCGTCTTCTCATACTCCTACAGCATCTATGAGACCGTCTGGGAGTGCTTCAGGTTGAGGTTCTGGAGTATCTCAGTAGGGTGGCAGAGGTACTAGTAGAGAGGTCAGGGACAGGCTGGAAGAGGTCAGGCACGAGTGTTTGCTTTGACTCGTCAGGATGCTCAGGCATCCAATGCAGTGGTTACAGGTACACTTTCTGTATGTTCTCAGGATGCTCGTGTTTTATTTGATCCTGGAGCTACACACTCTTTTGTATCAGAGTGGTTTCCTTCTCAAATTGGTAAATGTTCTTGTCCCATGAATGATACATTGGTTGTGGCTACCCTCTTGGGGAGAATCTTTTAGCTGATTCTATTTATCCTTCTTGTGAGGTATTCGTTGGGGATAGAAAATTGTTAGCAGACTTAATAACTCTAGACATGGTTGACTTTGATGTAATCTTGGGTATGGATTGGTTGGCCTCTCATTATGCTATTGTGGATTGTCGTAACAAAGTAGTGAGGTTTGATATGCCTGGAGAGCCTTCTTTTTCATTCCAGGGTGAACGGTGTTTGACACCGTATAATCTAATTTCAGCCTTAGGAGCCTTTCGGTTGCTAAGGAAGGGTTGTCAGGGATACTTAGCTTTGGTAAAAGATACTCAAGCAGTTGAAAAGAAACTTGAAGAAGTCCCAATAGTGTGTGAATTTCCAGATATATTTCTTGAAGAACTTCCTGGTTTACCACCTGATCGGGAGATAGAATTTTCTATAGATTTGGTTCCTGGAACCCAACCAATATCTATACCTCCTTATCGGATGGCACCAACGGAACTTAATGAATTAAGGGAGCAGTTGCAAGATCTTCTTGATAAGGGCTTTATTCGCCCTAGTTCTTCTCCTTGGGGAGTACCTGTTTTGTTTGTGAAGAAGAAGGACGGGACCATGCGGTTATGTATTGATTACAGACAATTGAATAAGGTGACTATAAATAATAAGTATCCTTTACCTCGCATAGATGATTTGTTTGATCAGTTGCAGGGAGCTCAATGTTTCTCAAAGATTGACTTGCGATCAGAGCATCACCTGTTGAAGATTAAGAAGGAAGATGTTCCTAAGACGGCATTTCGGACACGCTATGGCCATTATGAGTTTTTGGTCATGTCTTTTTGACTCACTAATGCCCCTGCTGCTTTTATGGACTTGATGAACCGAGTCTTTAAACCCTTCTTGGATCACTTTGTGATTGTGTTTATTGATGATATTCTTGTGTATTCTAAGGGTAAAGAAGAGCATGAAGAACATCTAAGGTTGGTTTTGCAGACTTTGAGGGAGAAGCAGTTGTTTGCCAAATTCTCTAAATGTGAATTTCGGCTAGATACTGTTGCCTTCTTGGAGCATGTTGTATCCAAGGATGGTATAAGTGTTGATCCTAGCAAAGTGGAAGCAGTGCAGAATTGGCCTATACCCACGACAATGAAGGAGATTCGGAGTTTTCTTGGTTTGGCAGGGTATTATCGTCGCTTTGTGAAGGACTTCTCAAAGCTTGCCTCCCCTTTGACCAGGCTAACTCAAAAGAAACTTGAATTTCAATGGTCTAATGCTTGTGAGGAAAGTTTTCAGAAATTGAAAGAATGTCTGACTTCAGCACCTGTCTTGACTTTACCCTCAGGTGGTGGAGGCTATGCAGTTTATTGTGATGCTTCTAGAGTGGGCCTTGGTTGTGTGCTTATGCAGCATGGCAAAGTCATTGCTTATGCTTCTAGGCAACTCAAAAGACACGAGCAGAATTATCCCACACATGATTTAGAGATGACTGCAGTAGTTTTTGCTCTTAAAATCTGGAGGCATTATCTTTATGGTGAGACTTGTGAAATTTTTACTGATCACAAGAGTCTTAAATATATTTTTCAGCAGCGAGACTTGAATTTGAGGCAAAGAAGGTGGATGAAACTTCTAAAGGATTATGACTGCACCATCTTGTATCATCCTGGTAAGGCGAATGTGGTTGCCGATGCTCTAAGTAGAAAATCTATGGGTAGTCCTGCTCACTTAGCGGAGGTTAAGAGACCCATTGTTAAAGAATTCCAAGAACTTATTGACATTGGAGTTCAATTTGAACTTGCACATTCTAACTCATTGTTGGCTAATGTGCAAATTCGTTCTACCTTTGTTGGTGATGTTAAATAGGCTCAATGTCAAGACCCATATATGGTGAAGATGGTGGAAGATGTTCAAAATGGCAAAGTTTCACAGTTTTCAGTATATTCTGATGGTGTCTTGTGCCTTGGATGCCGGTTGTGTGTGCCTAATGTAGAAGGCCTAAGGAGGAAAATTTTAGAAGAAGCTCATCATTCTTCTTACACTATCCATCCTGGTTCTACTAAAATGTATCAAGATCTAAAGGAGTTTTATTGGTGGGAAGGGATGAAGAAAGATGTAGCAGATTTTGTTTCTAAGTGTTTAGTGTGTCAGCAGGTGAAAGATGAGCACCAAAAGCCAGCAGGATTGCTTCAGTCTATTGAGATTCCAGTGTGGAAATGGCAAGGCATTGCTATGGATTTTGTGACCGGTTTGCCTCGAACTTTGAAAGGTTATGACTCTGTGTGGGTGATCATTGATCGATTGACTAAGTCTGCACACTTCTTGCCGGTGAAGACTACCTATACTGTAGCTCAGTATGCTAAGCTTTACTTGGATGAGATTGTCTCTTTGCATGGTGTACCAGTTTCTATTATTTCAGATCGAGGGGCTCAGTTTACTGCTCACTTTTGGAAGTCTTTCCAAAATGCTTTAGGGACCCGCTTGAATCTGAGTACAGCTTTCCACCCTTAAACCGATGGTCAGTCTGAGAGAACAATCCAGATATTGGAGGATATGCTTCGCTCTTGTGTTTTAGATCTTCGAGGGAAATGGGATCAGTATTTACCTTTGATGGAGTTTGCCTATAACAATAGCTATCAGTCTAGTATCCAGATGGCACCATTTGAGGCATTATATGGTAGGCGATGCAGATCACCAATAGGTTGGTTTGAAGTTGGCGAAGCCAAGCTTGTAGGCCCAGAACTTATTCAAGATGCAATTGAGAAAGTTAAGCTAGTTCGTGATCGCTTGGTTACAGCTCAGAGTTGGCAAAAGTCTTATGCTGATAAGAGACGACGCCCTCTGGAGTTTGCAGTTGGAGATCATGTGTTCTTACGTGTGTCTCCAATGAAAGGGGTGTTGCGGTTTGGCAAGAAAGGGAAGTTGAGTCCAAGATTCATTGGACCGTTTGAGATTTTAGAGCGAGTTGGCCCAGTAGCTTATCGGTTGGCACTTCCGCCAGATCTTTCCGAAGTTCATCCAGTTTTTCATGTCTCTATGCTTCGGAAATACCTATATGATCCTTCGCATGTTATCAATCATGAAAATGTGCAGCTAGATGATAACTTATCTTATGAAAAGCACCTAGTAGCTATAATTGATAGGCGAGTAAAGCATTTGCGCTCTAAGGACGTTGGGTCAGTGAAAGTTCTTTGGCGAGGACCAGCTGGCGAAGAGACGACATGGGAACCCAAAGATATCATCCGTGAGAAGTACCCTTCCTTATTTGAGACTCAAGGTTAGTAAATGTTTTAAAAATTCGAGGGTGAATTTTCTTTAAGGGGGGAAGAATGAAACGCACCGTTTCAATTAGTATAGGAGGAAAAAAAAAACAGAACTTAAAAGAGAACAAAGGAAACCGACCCTAACCCACCCCATTTTCCCTTTCTCCTTTCACTTTTCCTCTTCTCTTTTCTCCTTCGACAGCAACCCTTCTCTCTTCTCTTCTTGAATTTTATTTTTCTCCTTTTTCCTCACCAAAACTACATCAATTGCCACCTCTAAGCTACAATTATTTGAAGAAGAAGAAGAAGCTGGATGTTTTAAAGTGGGGAAGCTTTTGGTTAGTTGGGTGCTAGGGTTTATGCTATAAGAGAGGAGAAGAGTACCCACCCAGTGAAGGGTACTCACTTGAGCTCAATGGGTATATTCACAACCGAAAATTCTAAAGAATTGTATTCTAGTCTATGTTAGTTTTGGGTAAATTAATTTTAGGGATTTGAGCTCACAATTAGGGATTTCATGGTTGCTTTTGGATAATAGATATTTAAATTAAGTTCCTAAAGAGTTGAAATCTGTTGTTGGTGTTCAGATTTGCCGACCACGGACTCATCCGGACATCTTGAAGTTGTTGGGAGCGCTTCTCTTGATCCTTCATAGTTGTGAGTGGTTTATGGCCATTGTGGCATATTTTTAATTACTCTATGTTTATGGTTTTGACTATTTTATTATAACTTGAAGTATCTATTTATTTAAAATTGGGGGAACATCCTTTCATTCACAATACTATCTTTTATTGAGTTATTTAAGGATATGCAATAAAAAATGAATAATGAATTTGAGAATGATTTTAGTTTGTTTTAAGCTATGAAGTTACAAACTTTATGTATTGTATCATGTTGGACTGAGAATTACATCTTGATGAGCTTTGATAATCATTGAGAACATTCATATTTGAAACTTTGATATGAGATTGCTTATGGTTTTGAAATGATGATTGTGGGAATACATGTTAGAACCCCGTAGCCGTTAACGGAGGTAACGGCCTAGGTGCACCTAATTATTTGATTTCGGGTGGAGAGGGCTATCCGTTAGATGGAGCCGCCAGTGCACGGAAAGGGCTATCAACGAGATGTAGCTTCCCCCGATGAGATTGATGAGATATGACATGATTCCGGGTGGAGAGGGTTATCCGTTAGATGGAGCCGCCTCTTGGATACGATAATCCTTAAGAGGAAAGGGCTATCAACGAGATGTAGCTTCCCCCGATGACACGATGTGACTTGAGAAAGGAAAGGGCTATCCGTTAGATGGAGCCGCCCCTAGGGGAAAGTCCACCCCGTAGGAGGAAAGGGCTATCAACGAGATGGAGCCGCCTTATGACTATGGTTCTCTCATGTGTGTTCCCTATTGTATTTGGATTATCGGATTTTGAGTGATTTTATAAATTGAAAATGCTTTAACCGCATTATGATTCTTTAAGTTTTCTCCATGTCAAAGTGACCGTGATTTGAGTTAGTAAAGCATGAAGCTTTTACCATGCCATATATGTTTTATGAAAGTGATTTGAGTTACTTGATTTGATCAAATGTCATATTTATCCTGAGTTTTAAAGAGAAAATCGTGCCTATGATGTTCCCCTTCTAGTTCATGGTGGTTAATAGGCCCTCACTAAGTCTTTGTGACTTACCCCCTCCTTATTTCCATTTCAGATTCACAGGTAGCTGAGTAAGAGGTTGTTTCAGTTGTAGCTTGTACAATTACTTCTTTTTGGTAGGCCTCCTACGGTTGGTGGCCATGTTGATGTCTTTTGTTGATCTTGTTGGTGTTCTGCAGCTATAAGGAATATGTAGTAGTCATATTTTGTAAAGTGCAAACAACTCTATGATGTATTTGATGACGTTGCTTCTTGGATGTTGGATATGTATATATTTGGATCCTTGGTTGGATTTTAAACCTCATTGGCAGGTCTTGTTATTTTGGGAAATGAATATATACAAAGGAAACTCTATCGAATTATCGCTTGAACTTGTTTATTTTTATAAGTGATATTGTAGAAATGAGTTGTGAGGAAGCAGGCTTGCTAGGCTATGGTAATAGCTTACGCGCCGGTCACGGCTTAGGTTTGGGTGGTGACACATATTATCATCAATGCTTCATAAATTTTATGGCAAAATGAAATGTGCTTTGTTATTTATCATGAAAATTAGTAGCAGAGAGGACAAGCTATGTTTAACGCATAAAGATTTTGTCCATGATTTTTGACAAAATCACTTTCAATTTCAAATAATTATCCACAGCACTCACAACTTAATTTGAAAAATCTACTGTAGGAATATATTCACATATATACCACTCACGTGTTTAATTATATAGCAGTAAGGAAATGAATACATGCACGGAAGCAAATTCTATCAAACCAATCTTTGAACAATTCATAAAAGGGACTGAATAACTTACCTCACCAGGTAAAAGAAATTTGATGAAACAGTACCTTGACTCCTTGAGTAACTATCTTCTTTGTGAGCGAGGAAAAATGTCAGCGGCACCAGCTCTTCAATAGACTAGAAAGGAGGGGAAGAAGCAGCTCCGTTGTTGATTGTGTTTTCATTTTCGGGGTAGGAGTTTGAGTTGTCCATATAAAACTCTCAAGATTGTTGCAAAAATGGGGATGAACAACACGAACACCGAACCGAACAACAATGTTGGTGGAACAAAAACAACAACATCACGAACAGTACACCTTCACGAACCAGAACCTCCAATAAAACAAGCTGAGTCGCGAAAATCAATTCGCTGTCCTTGAGAGTTTTATTCGGGTATCATCCAAAATACTCTCGCAGGATTAAACAGCCTCTTCCGGCAATAAACCGGGTGACAAAACTAACGAGATTAACTTAATCAATACGCCCAGGATACAATTTAGATGGGAGAGGAAGGGAGAGGAAGAACTAGTTTTCTGCTATATGTCTTCATGAGAATAAGCTTAGTATTTATAGGGGATGATTTCACCAAATACAAGATAGTGGAGTGCATAAATGATGGGCGGCGGAAATTAAATGGTGGACGGAAAACCTTAATGAGAGGGTGGCAACACAATAAACAAAGTTTATATATTCTAGGTTGGACGGTGGCACTAATGGATAGTAAGCACATGTAAATTGTGTTAGAAGTTTTGAAATACTCACAAATTTTCCAACACTTAGAAGGGCATAAAAGATTTGATTGACGCTGACAACAAGATGCATCTTCTTTTTTATAGTCAAACTCATAAAAACTCCAAGGTTGAAGAAAAAACGCGCTAAAAAGACTCGTGTTGTTACCGTAAGACTAGTTGTTAGATCGTGATGTAGAGAAGAAATTCACTTAGGGATATTTTTGTAATTTAATGTTTTGATTCTCATTTCAAAGCAATTATGTACAATTTTTCGGTTTATTAGATGGTTTCACACTTCTTATGTCGCACTTGGAGATTGTACTCTGAAATGCTCAATCTTTAAATGAAAGCATTTTAACTCAATCGACATTAGGGATGACACCCGCCCGGGGTGGGGTCGGGGAGTGCCTCCCCACTCACCGTTCCCGCATCTCGTCCTTGTACCCACCCCTACTCTCCATCCCCATGACGGGGTGAACTTTCGCTCCATCCCCAATCCTTACCTCCCGCGGGTCTCCACGGGTCCCCATGCTGACAATTAACACATTATTAAAAATCGAATAAAAACTAAATTTAAATATTAAAAAACATAAATTTCTACCTAGACCACAAATGAGAATGGAACATGTCAAATTTTTTGAAAATGTATAATGAATTTCAAATAACATTGATCAAAATTCATCACACTATGCAAAGTCTACAAAATAAAAAAATTGAAATAAGTAATAGTGGTAAGAAATTTATAATTTTTACTTTTGTACTTAATAAAAAAAATTGGTGTTATACTTATTCTTCAATCTGATTGTTTTTATTTTATTTTATATAATTGGCTATGTTTATGGTCCTTTACACATTTTTCTATTAGCTACTTGGCTTTATTATAAAAGGTACTATTGAATTTTATGTATGCATACGGGGCGGGGATCACGCAAAGCGGGGAGGGTGATGCCCACCCATCCCTAGATTTGTCTGGGGGGGGTTTGTCCTCATCCCCATCTCCACGGGGGGAAATTCCCCAAGATCGGGGCCCCAAATGGGGCAATCCCCACAGGGATCCCCATATGCAGGTGGAAATTGTCATCCCTAAACGACATCGATCTCTATGAACTTTAATCCCCTAACAGGATACTAAGAGACATCGATGTCATATCTGAACCCAAAATCTTAAGGCATTAGGTTTACAAGTCACATATCTTATAAAGTATTCTCCTCACCCCTACTTAACCAATGTGGAACTCCAACTCATACTTGAATTTCTCAACAACCACACTTGTACCGTCGTTCGTTGCGTTAACGGAACCTGCCGCCTAACCACATTGCTAGGAGGACTTTCGACACAAGGAGTCGTTACCATGGTTCCACAAACAAATACCACTTGTTGAGGAAGACAAGGGAGTCCATGGTTCGAGAAGTAAGATACCAAGAGATATCGATTTAACCCAAAACCTTAAGGCATTAGGTTTATGAGTCAGATCTCCTATAAAGTTTTCTCATCACCCATACTCGCCGCCTAGCCACACTACTAGAAAGACTTTCGACACAAGGAGCCGTTATCATGGTCCCATGAACCATCGGCTCTGATATCACTTGTTGGGGTTGGGGGAGACAGGGAAGCACGCGACATAAGAAGTGTGAAACCATCTAAGACACCAAAGGATATCGATGTCACATCTTAACCAAAAACCTTAAGGCATTAGGTTTATGAGTCACATTTCTTATATAGTCTTCTGCTCATACATACTTAACCAATGTGAGGCTCTAACTCAAACTTAAATTCTCAACAATTTTAGGTACGTAGTTGTAAAACTCCATCCATAGAGCTTGCGTTTATTATTCTGAACATGCCATTGTCTTTCATTGAGTATGCACCTCAATTTAACTCATCGGATCTGCTTAAAAGATGGATACTTTAGCTAAGAGAAAATGATGATCATGAGCGTTATATCACTTTCTCAAGAGGTCGGCAGCTACTAGCTATGGAGGTAACCAACCAACAGTCCAATAATGATGCCACCCTGTGCTACTCAAACACTTTCACAGTTTCACACCAATTAGAGTTACACTCCAACCCAACTTTCCATGAAAGCAGCACACAGCTTTCCTGTTTTAGAATATCTCATCAATCCTCTACCACCTCGCTCAACCTTTTGTCTTTTGTATTTGTCCTCGAATCTTTTATCAATGCACAACACTCATATCACCAACCATATAGAACATATCCTTTTGGCTTATTGTACTTTGCTTTTGGAAGCTAGGAAAGATCAAGCTTAGCAAGATGGGTCGTGGGAAGCTTGAGATCAAGTTCATTGAGAATCCAACCAACAGGCAAGTCACCTTCTCCAAGCGAAGGAATGGTATCTTCAAGAAAGCTCATGAACTCACTCTTCTCTGTGATGCAAAAGTCTCCCTCATCATCTTCTCCAAAAGCCACAAGATGCACGAGTACATCAGCCCTGGCCTTACGTGAGTGAGCACTACCCCTGCTTAATTGATCTTCTTCTTATAGCATGTTTAGGCCAGTTTCTTATTCTTAAAAATCAATTTTGGAACATAGAAGTTACTTGAAACTTCTCCCTAGAATTGATCTGACTTTAGGGTCAAGTAGTGTAGTGAGATTTTTAAACATGTATTTAATTTGATATGTTCAATATTTATGAGTCATCTTTGTCTATTTCACAAGTTTATTTCTTTGCAAATTAAGTTTAACACCTAAAAAAGGATAACACTATATGTTATTGGTAAAAATATGGTTGATGAGTGAATTAATTTTTAATATGATGCACCAATCACATGTTATGTATAAAATACACAAACTTCACTTTTGGGGTTTGATTTTTAACATGTTATATGAGCTGTGAATTTACCAGGACTAAGAAAGTAATTGATCAGTACCAGAGGACCTTGGGGGATATCGATCTGTGGCGTGACCACTATGAGGTTAATCAAGCATTTACATTCTTTATTTAACAATTCTTGTCCTAAGCACATTATTACAATCAACTAAAAGTTTAACAATGTATTAAAATAGTAATAATAAATATTAAAACTTACACTATTTTTTTAACAATTCTGCTCTGGTTATTTTCGTTTGCAGAAAATGCTTGAAAACAAGAAGAGACTGACAGATATTAATAATAAACTCAGAAGGCAGATCAGGTAATTAAATAGAACTCAAGAGTTAGATGTTGCAACTAATTGATGTTGGTTTTTTATTGGGGTGATGAAATCTGAAAGGTTGAGTCATTGTTTAAACAGGCAAAGAATAGGGGAAGGCATGAATAATTTGGATGATCTGAGCTTCCAACAACTGCGCACTCTTGAAGATGATATGGTTTCTTCCACTGAGAAAATACGCGAACGGAAGGTACATTCTGATGTAATATAAGAATTAAGTCCCAAATGGGGGAGTTGGATAGCAAAACAAAGGTTAAATGTTGGTGTTGGAGGTCCAATTGCCTTAAGTTTTTTGGAGACCATAAACACCACATTCTCCTCCACCCTCTCTCCCCGACCATGAGCAAGCTTTTGAGTTTGCTTAAACTAAATTTAACAAGTAGTATGAGAGTTCACTTGGCCAACAAGCCAAAATACAAAAAAGAGTAAAAATAATTGAAAAAGAAAATAAACCCCAAAAAAGAGACTTGGGCTAAAAAAAAAACTATCAGCCAAAAAAACATTAGCCATGGGCCTCCGACTTTGGTTCACACGAAAGGAGCACAAGTCCACGATGGTCTTTGGCACTTGAATAAAGCTCAGACCGAGAAAGTCTATCTCGACTACTCCAGTTACACTTGAGGGAGAGTGATGAAATATAAGAATGAAAGGGAGTTGGAAAGTAAAACAAAGGTTAGGTATTAGTGTTGGAGATCCAATTATCTTAAGATTTTGGACTAGACCACACACACATTCTCCTCTAGCCCCACTCTCTCTGACTATTAGGAACTTTTTGGGCTCGCTCACACAGTGTGGGGCGGGCCAGCCCGCGTACGCAGCTCTCACACTAAACCAAACACATTCAAACTTAAATTATGGTTTTATATAGAAAATTATATATTTGTCTAACATTTATTTAAGTAGATCCAATACAATGTCAAGCGGCTCCTTATATAATCCGAGCCCAATAAATTACACATGTTTATTACAAAGAATATGATAATTGCAATAATGATATTAATGGTAAATCCCATGATTATGGACTAGTTTAATGGGGGCGGGGTATGAATAGCAGAGCTAGTCATGGTCGATGAAGCCAGCGATACCGACTAGTAGATGACGATCTCAGCCATAGGTTTGGCATACCATGTCATAACGGTCCATAACCTCTAAAGTTACGAGTTAAGAAATGACTAACAAGCCTTAAATTTGTCTTTAAAATTTTGTCAATTTTATTTTAATTCTATGTTTTTATATGGTTGCGAAGAAATTTTTGGCTTGTGCTTCAAGTGTTTGTGGGTTGGGCGGCCTTTGAATCTTTGGTCGCTCAACCTCGAGTTGCAATGATTGTCTCTCCATTCGTTCAAATCCTTTAGCTAGCATAGCATGATGTTTGTAGTTCCCCTTCACCGTTATACGTGATAACGTTAGCTTTCCTTCACTTTAGCGTACGTTTTTTTGTTCTTAGTTTGATATACCGACTAGACTTGATTTTCCTCCTCTGTCTTGCCCCTTTCAATTTTTATTTGATATTTTGCGTTCAAGGATTTTCCTTTTCAGTTGATTAGGAGCTGTCTGTATGTTTAAGATCATGCTCATGGCCTCTTATGTTGAGGTGCTTAACTTTTGGTTAAGGATTTTTATTTTTTTACTTGATTTTTAATCAAGGCTAGCTTATGGTTCATAGCCGTATATATATGTTAGGTTTTTACCAAAGTTTTTACTTGATCAAGGTTCTTGGCTTTAGACAGTGTCATTGTTTGACTTGTAGTGAGTGCTCTTTTTCTTGGCTCTTGGCTAGTGGTTTTTTGCTTAACTTTTTTAGTAAGTGGTTTTTGGTTGACTTTTTGCTAAAGTTTTTTTAGTTGGTAGCTTTTTCTCTTGACTTTTAGTTGGTGGCTTTGTCGTCGTCTAAAGGATGGGCCGATTAATCTTGTCTTAGATGGTCGGATTTGTAGTTAGTTTTCATAATAGAGCAATATTATTTAAAAATGATGTGCTTTGTTGGAACCTCTTTCACCTCAAAAGAGAAAAGAGTACATCATTTATTAGCAAGTGTAATGGAAGTATGGCCGATCAACTATAATAAAATTTTAGATAACTCGTGTTCCATGTTCTTAGAATTTCTTTGTTGGTTAGGTCGTATGTTCCTTGCCCTAATCATCTGTGGCCCGATATGACACTTCCCAATTAGCTGCCAACTTCTTGTCCAAGATCTCCCGAAGCGTCTTTCTTAAAACTAGGTGACTCAACCTCATGCTTTTAGATATTACTATGGAATCATAATGTCGAACAACTCTTTACTTCGTTGTGTAATCCCTGATATGGGCTAGCTCTCGGACTTCTTTGATAGTATCCAAATTCATCCTCCAATTGTCATTCTTATTATCTTCTCTTAACGCGGCCAAAACTCCTAATTCAACCCGAATCATTGCTTCGCTGCCTTAGGTAAAACGTAATAGTGTGTTATGTGAGTTGTTGATTGAGGTGTTGTGTGGTAGGACCATAGCACGTCTAGCAAGTCATCCACCCACCTTCCTTTTGCTTCTTCCAATCTTCTTTTTATTCCCTCCGAAATCACCTTTGCAGTTTCAGCTTGTTGGTTTGAATATAGATGCTCGACCGCCGCACCATCATTTAAATTATAAAATATTTAATTATATTTGTCTTGTCATTGTTATTATCTTCTCTTAACGTGGTCATCCTATAGGCCAAAACTCCTAACTCGATTGCAATCATGGCTCCACTGCCATAGGTAAGTCGGAAAAGTGTTCCGCGAGTTGTAGACTGAGGTGTGGTGTGGTCGGACCATAGCATGTCCGACAAGTCATCCACCCACCTTCCTTTTGCTTCTTCCAATCTTCTCTTTATCCCCTTCGAGATCACCTTCTTTATGCAGTTTCGTCTATATAACGAAATATTGCTTATGTTTTTCATGTCCTTTTCTCACAGCTTCATGTGATCAAAACTCGGACAGATACCTGTAGGAAAAAGGTCAGCAATAGCTTTAAGTTGTGATGAATAGCTTTTTTAATATATTGCTTTTTTTTTATTGCAACCGATTTCTCTTCGATTATGATTCTTGAGATATGATATGAACCTTTTCTCTTTTGCAATTTTCTTTTGGGAATTAATCAGGTCAGAAGCTTGGAGCAGATGAATGGAAACCTCCTGCAGGAACTTGTAAGAAATTTATCTAATTCATATTCAAAAGATACAAAAGCTATGTTTCCTCTCTAATTTTGATCATAAGCCAAAAGAGATGTGGAAATGATTTCATTTCATTTTTATTCTATAATTAATTCAAGAAGCAAAAATGTATGATCCATACACAATTTCTTTTTCTCTATGAAGGACTCAAGGACAGTTGCACTGGCAAATGGTGTCTCTAACTTTCACGCATTCAATGAGGAGTACAACCATCTGAATCGTCACCAACATGTAGAAGAGTTTGACTCCTACTATCTGCGCCTTGCTTGAGAGGCAAGCTCATCTAAAAATTTGTACTTGGGACCTGTAAATTAATCATCTTGCTCTTTATTATTTAAGCTTTTGTACTTTTTCTATTCAATCCAAAGTTAGTTTCTAAATCTTGCCTATAGTGCATCTTCGGCAACAGTATTGTGATATGAAAACAAACAAGTGGCTCAAAATGTGACAATTTATACATTTATTCGACCACAGCATCAATTCCAGTGGCCTGGCTCATTCTGATATATTATCTGCTATTTGTTGTATTATTATAAGCCTATATTCAGTAACAACTGTTGTTGCAAAGGTTAATGAAAATTGATAAACTAAGTGAGGAATAACCATAATCATTGTCACAATAACTCTATGCAGTTTTTTTTTTGGTCAATAACTTTATGCAGTTTTCAAGTGAACAATGTATCTTCCTTTCCTCTGAGTCCCTTTTATTCCATCAATTGGACTTTATCTGGCCCAGCCCAAATGCTCATTTGTTTTTCTTTCAAACCTATTGTCACTTTCTTCCTTTATGTGTAAGGCACTAGGCAACAGTTTTTTCGTGTCTCTATTTCGTACGGACTATTTGTTCCCTTTGCCCCATGAATCTCAGTTTCACACTCCATTCATTCCTGTCTTTAGGATCGATTTCCTCTTTATGGTCCTTGTGATCTCCACTATGATACCCATAACTGACAAGGGTGGGGGTGATTTTCAGTGCAATGGTAATTGGGAAGCACAAATAAGGAGTTTCTTCTAACAAGGGTTCAAAGAGAAAGGACACATGATTAAACCGAACTCACACCAAAATGAGAGGAATATTTCGAAACTGTATAGGTATGAGACAATGTATGAAGACTATTAAGATTTATTTGATAGGTAGACTCATAACAAGGGGTATCTTCTTTTCGGAAGCGCATATCACAGAAACTTCAATGTTATGCATGCACATGTTTTGGAGCAATATGAGTGACTATTGGGAAAAGCACTTCGGTTGCACAGAGTATAATAGAGCGAGAACGTAAAGCGATAAGAACAAGCACGAAAAAAACTTTGGTCACGCAAATCGGAAAATTGTGTCTACGTCTGCGGCTATAGAGTAACTATAGCTCCTTTTATTGATTCTCAATAGTCAATTGTGTGTACAATAGCAATTTCTCTCAACCGCTCCATTGTCTCACACATATGCAATAGTAGCTTCTCTCAATTGCCCAACTGCTGTGTACCCGTCCCTCGCACACCGCCTAATTACGGCGCACTTGCACACCGCCAAATTGTGGCGCACTGAGCACACACCTGGTGCACATTAGCACCATTTTAGGGTTATCTTGTTATTATATTTAGTGGATTCTATTGATCCCTATTTTACAATAAAATCCCTAATAAACTATAAATTTAAGCCCAAATATAAATCAGCAAGCCCCAACGCCCGGCCATACCCAAGGACCCAGCGCATGTGCCTCAAATCTCGTCAAGGCCAGCGCATAAGCCCTGCGAAGCCAGCGCATATGCTCTGGGCTACTGTTGACAAATTTGATACTCGCATGTCAGGGCATATGCCCTGCGAATCCAGCGCATATGCCATGACCCCTGTTTTCCCAAGAGCGTGTGAGTGAGGGAAAAGCGCGCAGGTAAGACTCGTGTTGCTACTGTGGGGCCTATCGTTAAATCAGGATGTTACGCCCACAATCGTTATCGAAAAAGTAAAATGTCCTACATCCCTTAATGAGTATGTTTCACATATCCACTGATTCATATAACTTTTTATCCCTAGCTCCAAAGTATATTTCATTAGTTTTGGTCCTCCTTTCCTTTCCCATTCTTGTTCCTCTTCCTTCTCTCACCCTAATCCCAAAACTAGTGCAACTTAGTTTTTGTCTATTGTTTCTAGGGAGAGAGCATTGCACACAACAAAAAGGAGAGGGGATAAAGAGAAGGTAAAGGATGAAGAGAATGTATTAAGGAAGGACGCGCCCAAAGTGCTTCATAAATGGAGCAGTCACCCCCAAGAAAATGTATTTTTAGAAAGCAATATCCAAATGGTGTATTTTCTCCTTAAAATTTTTATATTGTATTTTCTCAGTAAGCTACAGTGGTGGCGACCAATGGTCGAGTTTCAGATGGAAGGTGGAGAAACATGATAAACACTAAAACTTGTGATTGTTTGGGGTTTGGTGAGTTTGTTCCATGGTGGTGAAAAGGGTTCTGTTGTGGGGTGTTTACAGTTATGAGGCTAGGCTGGGTTAATGTAATGGGTAGTTTTGTGCTTAAAAGGGTTGTATACGTGGTGTTGTGGCACGATTCAGGGTTTTACTAGCCTAGATTTAGACTTTTGGTGGTAGAGACTCGATTATGAGGTGATGTTTCATGGTGAGATTGGAGTTTATGTTGATGGGTGGAGGTTGTGGTGGCTTGTTTTATTGTATAGTGAAAGTACTCAATTTTGTGAAACTAGGTGATGCAGCACAAGCTACAAAGTTTGTTCAAATTAAAATATCAATAGTAAGTTACCTTGTACCTAGTATTAACTAAAATATCAATTAACACTAATGTTGATAGATATTATTGAAGATATAAATTTTTCAGACTTATAAGTAGGAATGGAAATAGCCAAAGCCAGTCTAGACTTTGCGTGACCCAAGCCTGACTTGCATTCTGTTTTCGTGGCCCAAGCCTGGCCTGTAGCATCTCAATAAGCCGAATTTTAAGGCCTGGCTTGGCCTTCTTTAAAACCTATTCTGGCCCACAAGTCTACTTAAAACCTGTTTAGCATACAATCTCATCGAAAGAAGGTCAATAGGTCGGCGGGCTAATAGGCTTTTTTATCTATCATTGCATTTCCTTTTCAAATAAAAAAAAACTTGTATATCATTGCATTTCAAAGAACAAAACTCAGTTATTTAAAACAAACACAACTAAAATTAAACATAAAAAAATCATTTAATAACAATATGTCTTAAAAAACCAATAATAATAAGCCTCAATACAAAAAAATATATGCATTGCTTATTTCCACCCTACTTATAAGCAAATATAATTTAGTAAAACTAACTAATGACAAAGTTTATTTTCTTATAGAATTGATGGTCAATGTATGAGAATACATATTTAATGAAATAATTGATAGTGATTTTACTTTAAAATTTGAGAATTTACTTAATGATATTTATAGGACTAAATTTCTTAATTGTTGCTTTCAAAAAAAAGAACTTTCTTAATTGTTGTTTTAAAAATTTTCTTTATTTTTAAAATAAAATAGTACATATATTATACTAACTTAAAATAATATTAATAACTAAAAGCATTAGAAAAAATGCAAAATATTTTAGTGAAAAAAAAGTAAGCTTAACATGTACTAAAATATTTTGCAAAATATAATTTTATTTATTATTAATCATAGAACTTTCTGCTATATAAACGAGTCTTTTATTGTAAAGTTAGAAAGTAGTCAAATTACCATGTTTCTTTTGGTAAAGAGTTGGTTCAAGTGGTACATGCTTGATTTCTCTTAAGAAAATTCTCGGGTTCGAGTCTTATTGATGGAAAAAAACCCCGCTGGGAAAGTTAGCTTCACAAGGATGTGGATGCTCCTGGCTCAAATATGATCGCTTCCGAAGGAGGACAACCATTGTTGTCAATCTATAGAGATATCTCTTAATCTCTTACGAGATTACGATATCACGTACCAAAAACGAGACTAGCGGGGGGTAATAACTGTTTTTTCAAATCTCGGCTGAATTCTCTAGATATCTCTTAATCTCGTGTAATATCGCGAGATTACCATAAGATTACGAGATTAGCTTGTTTTGTCAAAAATGTCGAAAAAAAAGTTTTATCCAGGGCTATTTCAGTCATTTAACCCATAAATTTTAGGGTTTTCACTCATTTCTGTTGTTCTTTCCACTTCTTCTCTCATCTCTGCGTGCACAACCTTCACTCGTCCTCTTGCGCGACCACCAGCGCAACTTCCTCCTCCTTTTGATGAAATCGAATCTGATGATGAATGGATAACTAAAGAGGTAGATGTAGAAGAGAATGAGATTGATGGTCATTATGATACTGTGGATGTCATTGAATTAGTTTAAGACAACAGTGAGAATTTGGTCCTTGATCCTAATGTTGGAGGGTCTAAGTCTATCTCATCTGAGGAAGAACTTGATGGTGATGATGAAGATGATGATTCTAGTTGTGCTAAACTCGATGTTGTTTTAAGATTTTAAATTTGGATGACTAGTGACTTATTTGTTCTTATTTTAAGTTTATCCTAACTTGTATTGATGTTTTGTTAACTTGTTATGACTTATATATCTTAGATTTGGATATTTGGTAATTTTTGAATTGATTTGATTGTCATTGTTGGATAATTTTTAGTACTATTAGTGTGACCTAATTATTATTATAGTTTTAAAAATATTATCTTTGCACGAGGCAATCTATTACGATATTACCTCCCCTCCACGAGATTAAATAATCTCTAGAGATTGACAACCATGAGGACAACTGTCTCAAACTAAAAAAAAAAGAGTTGATGATGAATTTACAGAAAATGTTGATCAAAGAGTTGAGAATGAGTTACCTTTAAAAAATAATTAATTATTTCATAATATAATTTTGTTAATTTTTTAATAATTAATAATTATAAAAAATTATTATATAGTAAAATTATTTAATACAATGTTTCTTTTGGTACAAAGTTGATGATAAACCTAGGAGAAAAATTACAGAGAGAGTAGATAAAGGTTTGAGTTTAAAATTTTAATTTTTTTAAATAATAATTTTATCAATAATTTTTTAATTTCTAAAATAATTAATATTTATAATAATAAATTAATGGATGAAATTACTTTTCATGAAGATAAATTTATATAAATATTTAAATACAGATTTTAGTAAAAAAATATCAATTGTTGTATTAAAAATTACTAATGAAAAATTTAAAATCACTTAATCATGTAAAGTTTTAATAAATATTAAATTAAAATTTACTAATTTATTAATAATAATAAATGATCTTCTATTTAGTATATTCACACAACAAATCTTCTATTTAGTATTACTCATAATATTAATTAAATGCTCAATATTAATTAAATATTAATGATGTTTTATATTATTAAAATTTATTAATTATTAGTTATAACACTTTATTTTATAAAAAGATTTTATAAATTCCACATTCTGCTCCCTCTGTTTCTTAATATCTATCACTTTAAGGTTGTAACATATGTATTAAAGAATATATTTAATGTTCTTATTTTATTAAAATTACTAGCAAACTTCCTAATATACCATTTATGTCTCTTCATAATTTTGGTTTTTTAACTTTTCTACCACCATTGTGTTGAGGGTACAATTGGATAAAAATAATTAATTCTTTGTTGAAATTGTAAAATAATAAATAAGTAGGAAAATATGATTAAAATAATGACTAATATATGTACCAAAAAAAAATAATAATGACAAATATATAAGTGGAGGATTTTTTAATCCTAGGACAATTTTTTTCCATATCTGATCTCATCATGCTACAATTTCCAAGGATATATATAAAAATGTGCGTAGATTTCTAATCAAAGACAATTTTTTGTCACTTACCAATTTAAGTTCATAGAAAGAATTATAATAATGTAACAATTTTTTTTAATTAAAGAAAATATATTTGCTCATGATTGTTCATATTTTTACAATAAAGATAATGAAAAATAGTTTTCCGATGTAGAAAAAAAAATAATGAAAAATAAAAATAGATGGAATTGGCAGTTCTGAATTATTCATAAATAGTGCTCTCAGCTTGTATTAATTCATTTACTCATGTTAATTCTGTTTTCACTTATCTAAATCTATGACATGGATCCTCAAAGGATATAGTAATATACAAGCATCAAATTATATAACTCTATTTTATATTTTAAATAACTTGAAATTCAAATTTAACATGAAATGACAAATTAATGAATTTTTATTGGATGACTATGAAAATCTTTTTAACACTATTAAAATTTATTTCAAAAAATAATAACACTGTGAAAACTATAAAATACATATATGAAAAAAGAATTCACAGTTAATTTATAAATTGTCTAATATATAATATTATTGCATAATCAACTGTTCAATGAATAAGCTTAAAAACTTTTAATTATGTTTCTGGGATCATCTGCAGTTGTAAAAACAAATGGAAAGATCTTAGCTATTAAGCAAAATAATAATAATAATAAATCTATTAAAAAATTAAAAACCCCACTTTTATTAATTTTGTAACACTCTACTATGGGATCCTCATCCATGTTTATCACAGAATTTTTATATAAATAGAGTGGGTCCTATAGGGAATCATTTTCCCGAATATGTTCTTAGAAGAGGGTGACGAAGCTCACGAGGTTCCGAAGCCACGCCGGTAACCCACGGCCACCATTCACTCTTCCCACACTCTCACAACCACCACTCACCACCACCACCACCGCCGTCATCACCACCGTCACTTCACTCAAAACGCCGCCGCCGCCGCTCGCAATTCCCCAATTCAACACAACCGCCGCAAAACAACCTTCTTCTCCGTCGCTTCCATGAATCCCTCCGCCGCAGCGCCACTCTGGATCCCCGAAGATGATTTTCTCCTCAAGAACGCCGTCGAGGTACTCTCTCTCTCTCTCTCCGCATTCCATTCCTCTCTCTCTCTCTCTCTCTGTGTTTGATTCGCATTCAATTTCACGCTCGCTTTCTCTTTCGAAATTCTCTTACTCTTCCTGCTCCGGGAAGCTAGAAACGAAACCCTAGCCTCTGTTTCGCTCTTCGGTTCCGTCAATTTTGATGTGTTTGCCCTAACGAAGCTGAATTGTTCACTGCAGGCTGGAGCTTCGCTCGAATCGCTGGCCAAAGGAGCGGTTCGATTCTCCCGGAGGTACTCCCTCACGCAAATTCAGGATCGGTGGCGCTCTATCCTCTATGGTCCTGAAGAATCGGCTAAGGCTGCAGCTTCCATGCTGAATTTGGAGCTTAGCAGGTTCGCCGGCGCCGGAGCCGGAGCCAAGGAAGCAGCGTCCGACGCCGGCAACGGCCGCCGGGTGAAGATGAAAATCGAGACGTTCCGCAAGAGGAAAAGGGATTCGCTCCGGAAGCAGTACTACGAGAGGATGAGGATGCGGAAGTTGATTCGCATGGAGGTTTTGGACTCTTTGGATATTGGGTTCGATGATGGAGTGAGAATCGTTGATGACGCGGTTGGCTATGAAGGAGATGAAATTGGAGGTAATTTGAATTGTGACATGAACCATTTGCATGTGGATAGTGTTGTTGGTTTTGATGAAGCAGGGGTGGGGCCATTGAATTCAATGAGTGATGCCCCTCTGTGGAAGACAATTGAGGATGTTTCTGCTCCTGTTTTGCCTAGTGGCAATGCTGTGTTGAGTGTTCCTGGTGGTGCTGCTGTGTTGGGAGAGGAGGGTGTGCGGATTTCTGATTCTCTCATGGATTTGACCAATGGGGATGATGAGGGGCTTCTGTTGGATGGGACCGCGAAGGAGAAGCTGGGTTGTGATGATAAAATTGTTTCTGAGAATGTTGATGCATCTGTTGTTGTTCCTGAATTGCTGAAGCTGGATACAGGAACAAAACTTGCTGTGCGAAGGGGGTCATCTGCTGCTGAGCTAGGGGTTGGTTTCAACTCTTCAGGTGAAAGTCATGGGGATATGGATCTGGTTTCTGATCCGGGAAATGAAGTACGACCATCATCGGCTACTGCTGCAGTACAAAGTCCTCACCCTGAAAGAAGTGAGGACCTTAGGATCTGTGTTTTGAACACTGAGGATACTGATGTCCCTGTTAATGACAGTGTAAATCTATCTGTTGTAGCTCCCCGTTCGGTGGCTATGAAATCTCAACGGGTTGCTAATGACTGTGTAAATGTATCTGATGTAGTTCCTCGTTCGGTGGTTGCTAATGACTGTGTAAATGTATCTGTTGTAGCTCCTCGTTCGGTGCCTCTGAAATCTCAATCGATTGCTAAAGAGGTGGGTTATTCAGATCCCTCTATTAGTAATCAAAGGAAAAATGTACCAGCCGGAAGCTTGGAGAAAGAAGAAATGAACAGGGCGGGTTTAGTGCCTACTATAAACTCAAGCAATACGCCTATTGGGGTTGTAATGAAAGCTGAAATTTCTACTGGAAACTCTATTTCTGCAGTTTCTAGACAGAATAATAATGTCAACATCAAGCCAAGTCAGAGCAGATTAGGGCATGCAAAACAAGAGGTTAAATGCGTTTATTCCAGAATACTTCTTCATTGGAAAATTTATTTGGGAACTAATTTATGACTTTTGCTTTTATTAAGAAGAGTGCACTAATATTGTACGTTATAAACAGGAAATCGATGCTTTGGCTTCTGCTGTAGTTTATGCACATCCAAAGGCAAAGGATCATATGGCTTCGAAGAAATTGGAAGAAAAATCATTGTCACACCGTCAGGAAGAAGGAGATGATGATGATAGCGATGCTGATGACAGCGATGAGGATGAAATTCCTTACTATTCTGATGCTGAGAAAATGGTAAGTAGTATATGTTGCATTCAGTAGTAAAGGTTTCCAATATTTAATTGTGCTACGTTATCTGATATTCTTGATGTTGCTTGCTCAGATTCTTGAAATGGATTTATGTCCAGCTGATGAAGATATAAATGCAAGTAGAGAAGGTAAATCATCTGACACTATAAAATATAATGATCACAATTCTGCTCAAGGTTTTAAATTTTAAAAGGGCAGTCCATTGCTCATTGCTCTCCCCATATGGGATCTAGCCATCTAGAGAGGGCAAAATATTCAAAACCTTACCCTGTAAGTGGAGGGGTTGCTTGTGTCACTAAAGCCTATGACCACCTGGTCACAGGGCAGCAAAACTTACTATAGTGCCAGAGCTCACCCCTGGCATAAAGTTTAGTTTTACTTTCAAAGTTATTAAAATTTTAAAATCAGGTCTGAATTTTTAAACCAAAAGGGGAATTCATTGTTTGGTGTTACATTTTTTATTTCTTTTTGTGAGTTTTCTTATAATTGAATCCGCATTCCTTTATTATTACTATGGTGGTCGGTCTTCGTTAAAGTTTCAAATGCACAGAGTGGTGGCTAAATTGCAGATTCAATTATTGATTCTAGATGTTTTAGTACCAATATTTTTCCTCATTGAATTTATCAATTTCTAGGTATTTTAATGATGATAATTTGTCTTCTAATTATATTCCTTTATTAGTCTTGGAGTATCAACATGAAGAAACAAAGAGGGCCATCATGAGATTGGAGCAATGTGCTCATGCCTTCACGCAAAGAGCCATTGCATCTGAAGGTGCACTTGCGGTATTGTATGGGCGCAAGATGAAGCAGTATATTAAGAAAAGTGAGGTGCGCTTAGAAATTAGGACCTCTTGTTTTCCTTTGAATAATGGAAGTAGGAATCTTTACTTATATTGTCTTCCTCTCACTCACCATAATGAATTTTATAAGATTTTGTTTTAAGAATGTTAGATACCATTTTAAGGCGAGTTTTCATGTCATTGTGATTTCCATGGCATGATTTGTTGTCTTGCATAATAATTGTCTCGTATCATGACATAGCCATTAATGCTTTAGCTTTCTTAATTTGACCAATGAACAGACTAGCTTTAAGTGGTCTTGTGACTTGTAGATTTTTGTATTCTTCATGGAGTTTATGGTTGTTGAGGATCTTATTTTCCTATTTGTTCATACCTTCTATATATAACATATTCAAGTTTATCAAATGGAGATTTGGATCGTGAATTGGTGTATTTATTTTCCAGATCATGATCAAATCTTTTGGTGAATTATTATAAGATATACTATCAATAACTAAAAGTAACATAGTATAGTTTTACCTAAAGAAACATTTAAAACAAAAATATGAGCATCTTTAAGTCAAAAAAGTGAACAACTATGTAAAAAATGATACAAAAGCCATATATGAACTTCAAAATAATCTAAGATCCATTCCATAAATCAAAATGACAAAATAAAAAATGGCTGGACCTGTCAAAAAAACATCAATAAGGTACACTAAATTCTTCTTTTTGTGTTTTTCAGCTGTTTAAATGATTTTTCTCATCTTCTGGAGAATCTTTATTTCACAGGTCATACTTGGCAGAGCAACAGAAGGTGTGCAAGTTGATATTGACTTAGGAAGAGAAGGGCGTGCTAACAAAATATCTAGAAGACAAGTAAGTTTTCTGGGAAGCTTGGGTTGAAAATTTCTTTGTATGGTTAATTTTACTGAAAGTCCTTTTTAAGTTCATATGTTGATTTTAATGATGAATTGAAAGTCCTTTTAACACACGCAAACACACACACAAATGTATATACATATAGAAGAGGGATCAACTTACACCACTTAAGTTTTTACACTGTCACATCTGAAAACTTGTGAGTCGTCAATTTCGATAAAATAGAGCTTTTAGTGGTTAAATCAATGGATGCTTGTGAGTGTAAGAGTTTAAAGAGATGTAAGTTGATCCCTTACTCATATATACTCCTCTAGGTCTCACATGAGAGAGTCTCTCATACAATACATCCCCTATATTTCTTGGTGGGGTAAGAGGGGTTTGGAAGGCTTTGGTAGTTTTGTTTGAAAAGTAGTGCATGAAATTCTCTTTCTTTTCTAATAGCAGAATCACTATTAAAGTATTGGTGTATTTCTGGAGGACAAATGACAAACTTTTAATAGCTTTGGTTCAGCGTTTGGAATGTGTTCTTACAATTTTTTTGGGTAATAGAACTAAATAGGGTTATTATGATGATGTTTGGATCTGTTCCAGGAGAATATTTGTCCATCCTGAAAATCCAGAAGTTTTTAGTCATATGCTTTTAAATTTTTAGATTTCCTCCACTGAATTTATAGTAAATGAAGTTGTGAACTATAAAATACTTATTATTGTCGACAGGCCTTGATAAAGATGGATGCAAATGGTTCTTTCATTATTAAGAATCTTGGCAGGAGATCTATCTTCTTGAATGGCAAAGAAGTTGCCCATGGACAGCTGCGTGGTCTCAGTCCTAGTTGTTTGATCGAGGTAACCGCTCCCCTTTCTGTTTTTAAATAACTTAAAATTACAGTGCTGCATTTTTGGTTTCTTTTTACCTTAAGGGCGTAATCATTTATGGTAAATGGCTTACATGCAGATTACTGGCCTGTCGTTCGTCTTTGAGTTCAATAGCATGTCTGTTAAGAGGTTTTTAGAAAATGTGGATCCAAAGAGAGAAAGCTGAAAGGAAGACATATTAGGATAATGTCATGCCGGCCAAAAAATAGAAGTTAGAACAGTTATTATTTAACATTAAGGTATTGTCATCCAGTCAGAACTCATAGTAGACATGTGATGTAGATTTAAGATATAATAACTAAAGAAGCTATATAATTATTATAAATATAGATGGGGGAACTTAATTGTTATTAATCTCTCTGTTTTAATTTCCTTTTTGCTATAATTCTTTTGGCAACCAACATCCTGCGTTATCAGTAGCATGAAATTCCAATTCAGGAGTATGTATCAGCAGTAACATGTAACTTGTGGTCGCCATCATACACCTGCTTCCTGTCACAAGCTCTTTTGTTTTCCCTTGTTGCAATGACATTTCATTACTACTTAACGTCGCATAGATGGTTGGTGATCCGATCCTCTTTTAGCTGAGATTTTGGCTATTTTCAGGGGATTAAAGTTGTGTTTGAGATTTGAGTTTCAGGAAAGTTATTTGTGAGACTTATAATTTGTACATTGTGAATTTGTCACAGTCCATGCAATCTGTTCATAGATATACTTAAGCTTTGTGGATTTCAGATGTGTTGGATCTTCTAAAAATTTCCTAGGTGTCTGTTGTGCATGATAATGCTCTTAGCTCATCAAGATGGCAAAGTTTGGTCATCAAGATGGTGTGTGTGATCAGTTATGGGACCTCCCCCCTAATTCTGTGTTTCATGTTCTTTCTTAGACAATGCTCTTCGTTTCTTGTCTCTTTATTTCCTGTACAGTGATCGCACTTTGATCATGACTGCACAATGACATCTTCTACTCATCATCACTCATTGAACTATGTAGCTTCAAGCCCTGCACCTTGCAAGTGTCCCCCATATTTTCTGCAATCTCGGTCGTCCCTTGGCCTAACTATATTGCTAGTGTCAAACCATCATCATTCTCATTCATCCCATTTGTCTTTCTTTTCCCCATGAATCCCAGTGTCTCGCATCTTCGTCTATGCTGGTTTCACGAGCTACGCTACGCTACCATGGCCGGTTTGTCTCTCAACCACACTTTCTGTCAGTATGGTCATTCCATTCCTTTCTTCTTTTCTTTCTTCCTCACTTGTTGGGAGAACAATGACGTGAACGATTAGTGGAGGTTTTGGCAATTGTCTTGTGGAGCATGTCATTGTCTCTCCATTTGGAATATGACATTGTGGCTCCATGTGAGGTCTTCACTTCCCCAGCCGCTATTTCTTTCTCCCCCTCATCGTGTTGTGTCACTGCAACCTTCTTTTTGCCTTTGGCGGCATCTTCTTTAATAGTCGGTTGGTGTGGATGTTTGAATAAAGTTCAAATAATTGGGTGACACATGTTATCGTTAAAAACGTCTAGCCATTATTTGGGTGACACATCTTCGTCAATGCTATAAAAAATCATATCCTCATTTAGCTTATAATCATGTCTTCTTCCATTTTATTTCAAAAAAAAAAATATCTTCTTCCATTTCAACAATCCTGCATTTTTTTTTGGTTACGGGAGGAAAAGAATCCTGCATTTTTTTAATATGTAAATAAAATTGATTTTTTTACAAATGAATTTTTTAACAGAAGAAAAAATGCCAAGGAATTTATTCATAAATCATATAGAATCAAGCACAAAATTTGGCTCTCTAATTTCTATAATTAATTAGACATATGTGTGAGACCCTTAAAGTGGTTATGAAAATAAAAGCAAGCACAACATTTTCAATACGAGATAATATGAAAAAAATCTGACATGAGAGAATCCACAAGAGGTGTTGGAGATTGTTTTGTTGAGAAAAATAATTACATAAAATATGAGAAATTGTATGAAATTTTTTATTTATATATATCACTGATTTATCTTGAATAAAATTATTTTACCTTTAGTGGTCTAATAATAATTTTTCATGTGAAAATTCTTTTTTTTCTCCATCGAAAAACATCATGTGAAAATTCTAACTCATGATACATTCAAAATATTAGTATTGAATTATCTAAAACTATAATAATTTTACTCAATATATTTATTTTGGTGATTTTGAGAAATCTTAAAGTAACACTTTGTTTGATAGAGGGAGGTTTGGATAGAGAGAGATGGAGAAGAGAGAGTTAGGGGGAGGAATGATGAAGTATGTGTGTTTGGTAGGTGAGAGGAGGGAGATAGAGGGGAGAAAAAGTGGTGGGTCCCACCACTTTTTTTGTCTCTCCAAATTGAAGAGAGATTAAAGAGAAATGAGTGAAGGTTTGATTTATCATACCAAACAACCTATAAATCTACTATATTTTTCACTTATTTCTCTCTACTCAACTTCTCTCTTTTATACTTTCCCTTCTCTATCTCTCTCTTCTCTACCAAACAGAGTGTAAATGTGTAACTAGCATTCATTTTCCTTTAACACACCATACAAGGTGAGAAATGAGAACTACGAAGAAAAATACCTAGTGTTGTTTCTCCCTTTTCTTTCCTTAATAAACAAACAAACAAAAAAGTTCATGAAAAATCATATCAAAATTTTAAAATGAGAGCTTCATATGCATCATCAGAGAAGCCTCTGACACCAAACAATCTCTGACACTCAACTTAGTAGGGAACAGAGCCAATTACTAAACCCCATCTTTACTCTCCTCTTCACATCTCACTCACACTTCCTTTCTTTCTACTCTTTCCTCCATCAACACTCTCCTTCAGATCTCTCCATCCAAACCTGATTCAACTAAGAAACTCTCAAATGGGGTTCCTCAGTTTCCCAAAGTTACATCTACTTCTCATCTTTACAGCTTCCATAACCTCATTCAATGCAGAATCAAAGACACATTGGGAAGACACAGAGGTTCTGAAGCAACTAAAGAACAGCATCGACCCTTCTTCTCTGAACCCAGGTTCATGTCTCAGCTCATGGGACTTCACTCTTGACCCATGCGACAACCTCTTCAGCGAAAAATTCACCTGCGGGTTCAGGTGCGACGCGGTCGAGTCAGGAACGAGTCGACTCACCGAACTCAGCCTCGACCAGGCGGGTTACTCCGGATCACTCGCCGCCACCACCTGGAACAACCTCCCCTACCTCGACACCGTCGACATCTCAAACAACAACTTCTCAGGCCAAATCCCCGAGTCACTCTCCAACCTGACTCGCCTCCGCCGACTCGGTCTGTCGAGAAACTCGTTCACCGGCGAGATACCCTCTTCAATCGGTTCACTCTCCAACCTCGAAGAGCTCTACCTCGATGGCAACAATCTTCAAGGAACAATCCCAGGTAGCTTCAATGGCCTCAAAAGCTTGAACAGGCTCGAACTTCAGTTCAACAAACTCTCCGGCGAGCTTCCGAATCTGGGTTCTCTGAAGAATCTCAATTACATGGACCTCAGCGTCAACGCCATCACCGGAGCTTTGCCGGCGACACTGCCGGAGTCTCTGGTTCAAATCTCAATGAGAAACAACAGTTTGAAGGGCGAGTTAGCTTCCGAGAGTTTCAGAAACTTGAGGTATTTGCAGGTAGTGGATTTGAGCTACAACGAGTTCAGAGGCTCTGTTCCTTTTGCTCTGTTTCAGCTTCCATCGTTGCAGCAGCTATCACTCTCTCACAACCAGTTCTCTTTCCTGCAAGAACCTTCTTCCGCTTTGGACTCGCTAAGCTCTGGGCTAGTAGAAATCGATCTGAGCAACAATGAGCTTGAGGGTTTTCTGCCTCTGTTCATGGCAGTGATGCCAAAGCTTGCATCATTATCATTGGAGAACAACAGATTCAGTGGAATGATTCCGACCCAGTACGCTTTGAAAGCAGTTTTTCCAGAATCTGGGGTTTCTCAGTTTGAGAGGCTTCTGTTGGGTGGGAATTTCTTGTTTGGAGGTATACCAAGTGCTCTAATGGCGCTTGAACCTGGTTCTGCAAATGTGGGTCTTGCTGGGAATTGCTTGTATAGGTGCCCTCGTGTTTTGTTTTTCTGTCAAGGTGAGGATCAAAAATCTTTTGATGAATGTAAGAGATTCATCCCCTAAGATCATAGATATTGTTATTTAGATTTTTTCTTTTTCTCTTTTGGGTCTTGCTCTCTCTGCCTCCTTCATTGTTCTTTCTTCAAGTTCAGTTTTTACTTTGCCTTTTTTAATGATAAATTTCTAATTTCAGGTGCTAATTAAATTATTAAATGTGGTTTGATGATAGGGAATCTTGTGTGGAGTACAAAAGAACCTTGAACAACGTATTAAAAGAAAGGAATTTATCTTTTGGGATCAAGCATAAAATACCAATATATATGTTTTTTTATCGTGCCCGTTCGGTTTTCAGTTTTAAAGTGGTTTTCTCAAACGGAAGCTCAAAGTCTCTTTCAAGTTTGGAATGTCTGATCTCAAATTTCAATACTTAAAATTGATTTCCAAACTGAAAACCCCCAAGGGCAATCTTGAGCCGAGCACGACTGATATGCTAAGTATGACCGCTATGAGCTGAAAAACTTTTCTTATCAAGCATTTAACGCAACTCCTATGTAAATTCGAATCTAAGACGTGTGCTTGAAACTTGTGTTTAATTTAATGCTTAAGTTAACCCAGTGAGTTTATTTATGACAATTTCTCCTTTGTCGTATAATCAATTCTAGAAGTCAAGATGAAAAAAATTTCTCATAATTGAAGCTTAAAAATTAATTGATGAAGGATTTTCTTTAGATTTATAGTCGTGGATTTTGAAGTGCACGTGATGCTGTAGATGATCTGGTTCTGGTAGGGGTGAGCATCGGGTGGGTCGGTTCGGGTTTGGGTGAACAATGCCGGGTTTAAACGAGTGAAAATCTCCATTTTTCTGAACCGATTCTGACCGTTGTCATCATCGGTTTCGTCGGGTTCGGGTGGCAAGGGTTATCGGGCGGTTCGGGTGGGTTGGGGCGGGTGGTTAACCGGAAAAAAAAAAGCATAGGAGTCGGCGATGGAGATTTGCTGGTAAGGCCGTAACGCGACAGATGGAGAGGAGCGACAGCAGCTCGAAGAAGCTGGCCTCTTGAATCTGAAATTGAAGCAAATTGGAACGGCGATGGACGATTGAATGATGATGGAGATGAACAGCCGAGAAAGCATGGCGCGGCGGGGATTGGGGAGGAGGTGTCCTGTTAAATGTTAATCTGGAACGGCGATGGAAGATTTTGAGGAGAGAAAGGGAAAGGGAGCTTCGATTTGTTGGGGGGTTGAGGAAAATGGTGGATGAAACTTGAGAGTAGGTGGAGGCCGTAACCACATGTTGAGGAAGAAGGTAAAAGTCTAAAAGATGAATCTAGGGTTTTCAAAATTAGGGTTAATAAATAATAATAATTCTTTATAGCTTTTTTTTTTTGCATTTTAGCTGAGATCAGGTATTTAGTCTTTATTGGGCTGGGGTGATTTATGCCTGGGTCATGATTGTTGGGCCTCAATCAAACAAAAAATGAACACATAGTACAGTTCTGATCAAATAAAAAAAAACAAAACAACACTTCGGGTTGGGCCGGGTTCCGAGGGATTTTATTTTCCCACCCGGACCCGACCGTGTAAACCCGCGTGGACTCATCTTCTCCCACCCGCGGGTCTTGTCACCCGACCCGGTCCGCCTGTATTCTGTTTTTTTGACTCGGTTTTTTCCGGGCCTGGTCGAATTTGGCCTGTTGCTCAGCCTCAGGTTCTGGTAGATTTTGTATCTGTTTTGAGTCTGACAGGGGAACGTTAATCACGTGACAGGGTCAGACCACGTTTTTTGGGGCTTGCATACGACGACGTATCGAAGGGTGTGGAACACTGCAAGATTGTGGTGGGCTCTGTTTTATGCTAACTCAGCTGTCTGGATGGTGTTTCGTTAACTTGGGCTAACCGCTAACTACCCCACCTTATTAAGCATTTGGATCAAAGCCAAAATAGTAGCTCATAGTTCACTTTCCTATTGTTTTTGTGTATAGCTAATAAAATGATTCCTTAATTCGTACTATTTTTTTTACCCTATCATAAGTCCATATTTCAATAACTACCAATCATTAATTATTTTTTCTCATATATACTCTTATATTTAATACTCAACATTTAATTTTTTTTTTCATGTTTCTCATATTTCTTCTTAATTTCAAGACCCTTATTATTTAAAGATAATAGAACATTAATATGGAGAGAGAATTTTAGATGATGGCAACCAGTATTCCAATTTTTTGACTTGGAGAAAGCCTATGACAAGGTCAGCTGGGACTTTCTTAGAGCCACGCTGCATGATTTTGGGTTTCCTCCGCCAATTGTTAAGTTGATTATGTGGGGTGTTCAGTCAGACATATATATCTATTCTTTGGAATGACTCCAAGCTTGAATCCTTCACTCCTAAAAGAAATCTCCGCCAAAGGGATCCTTTATCACCTTACCTCTTTGTGTTGTGCATGGAATGTCTGGCGCTTTTGATCCAGAAAAGAGTTGATGAGGGTGCATGAATCCTGTCCGAATTTCCAAGGAGGGTATGGGGATCTCACATCTCTTTTTTGTAGATGATGTGCTACTGTTTTGTCAAGCAAACAGGGATCAAATGCGTATAGTAGCAGAGACTCTGAAGGACTTTTGTGAGGCTTCAGGTATGCGTGTAAACCTGGAAAAGTCTAGAATGTGTTGTTCTAAAACTATTGCTCATGTTGTACACTCCTAGACCAAGGCTTTATTCTCTTTTATTTGTGTTTAATTTTCAGCCTAGGATTCCTTTATGGTTACACTTAGTTGATTTTTGACATCAAGGCTGAATTCTTCTACTATAAGTGGCACTTGATACCATTGTAATAAACAGATTATCAATAATATTTCTTTTGAGTTCATACTCTTGGGTTCAAGATTGAATCTAGCTATTGATCTTATCAAGAAGTTTTTCCTGTGGTGATCTTCACTCCCAAAGGCTTATCCTTCTCAAAGGTGGCGCCCCTACCCTCCATTTCCACTTCTGAAAATCATTCAACACTCTCAATTTCATCACTTAATCATTCAATTCAATCATCCTTCTTTTCCATTGTCATTTTCGGTTTTTACTCAAGCGCATTCTACAAATACAAGTTTGAGTCACAACCAATACAAATACTCATGCAAATCAGATTCATGGCCAAGTTCAGCAACAAGGAGGCCATCAAGTTAACATGATATGGTCATGTGAAAAATTCACATGAGAGGATCCAGATCCCATTTGCACATATTTGAAAAAAAAAATGACGGTTAATGTAGGTTTGTGTGAAAGTTTACAAATTTGATTTAAGATGTTTTCTTTTTGGTGTATTACAGGCGATAATATTACTTGAACTGAAAACATTCACATCATGGTGAGACTAGCTCTCATAATGAATTTTTTTACATGTACAAGACTCGAATAAGACATCTTATAAATTTGATTTTAGATGTTGATCTTCTAAAGTTAATTTAGTGTTTTTCCCTTGGTCCATTTGAATATTTTACTCAAGTACTTAACATCGGGCACTTCATGCATGAATTCATTCTCATTGAATACATATAGATTAGATGACACATGTTGTACTAACTTAAGCAAATGATTTTAATTCGACTCCCTGTAAAATTAAATGTAAATACATCTACATTAAATTATTGCTAGGGGTAATTTTGCTGCAAAATAGTGGTCTCGTCTAGCTCGGAAATCATTGTCTCAATAGATGGTAGATATGTGATTTAAAAAAAAATATCATTAGTTCACAATAAAAAAAGGTAATTGTAAGTGCATATCATTGGTGTCCATAGTTCATGTCATAGATCACACGTGCACAGTGACAGATCCTGGAATATTTTGTTATGTGGGCAATATATACCTGTGAATTTATCGCACTAAAAGCATAATATTTAGCATAACTTTTTTGAATACGTATTATATATAGTTGTACTCTATGAACTTTGGTGCATGTTTTGATACACGTTTAGAAATCACAATGAAGATAAAATTACGGTAAATAGAAACTTTTTCTTTCGAAAGTCAATTCGATAAACAACAATTAAAAAAAACCCGTACAAAGAAAATTATGACAAAACTTCTCTTAAATTTTACAATTTCATACCATAATTTTAACATCACTATGGTTCTTCACTATTTATCAAAACATACACTTGATTGTTTCAAGCCATTATATTTTTCCATAACTAAAATTAAATAATTATAAACATGGTTAGTTTCTTGTTCACACATAATAACTCTAAGTTAATGGAAATATAAATAATTACACAAAATTATAGGAATAATAATCTCCAGTATCTTTCCTAAAAATATAGTCCTTAGTATCATCATATTTATGTGGAGCATTTTCTTGTGTATGACATTCTCTATTATGTGAGGGAACTTTTTATTATGTGGGGGAAATTTTAGTGTGGATAAAATAACACTAAATATTATAATATTTATTACTATTACTAGTGATTTTTTTCACAATCATGTGGGGCATTTTCCCCCACTCTCCCCTAAGTGAATCCGTGCCTGCCCGTGCACAATCCAACCCTTTATAAATAGAAGTCTGATGTTCTCTGCCAATTGTACCATTCATCTTCAACATTAAGATATCCATTGAATTCAGAAAATGACCACAATAACTAGCAAAGCCTTGTTTCTTTTCATGCTCCTTTTCACATTTGTGTCACTTTATCCACCTTCAGAGGCTTGTAACACTGTGGACAAAGAAGCATTACTACAATTCAAGATCACCTCTGAACCTTTTAAACGCCTCCAGTCTTGGACCCCTGAATCTGACTGCTGCAAACTTTGGGAAGGCGTCATATGTAATATATGCCAATTGTACCATTCATCTTAAACATTAAGATATCTATCGAATTCAGAAAATGACCACACAACTAGCAAAGCCTTGTTTCTTTTCATGCTCCTTCTCACATTTGTGTCACTTTATCCACCTTCAGAGGCTTGTAACCCTGTGGACAAAGAAGCATTACTACAATTCAAGATCACCTCTGAACCTTTTAAACGCCTCCTGTCTTGGACCCCTGAATCTGACTGCTGCAAACTTTGGGAAGGAGTCATATATAATCCTTCCATATTCCATAGAGAGGGTTTCCTTCCTCGGTGTTGCTGGCGACAGTCTGTTTAAGAATGTCAATATATCTATCTATCTACATGCAAGCACGCAGCACACACGCATGCAACACGCACGTAACACAAACACACACACACATTTATGTATATAAGCGATGTCTCAATGCTCTATGTTTTGAAGATTAGCTGTGTCAGAGTGTCAGTGTTAGTGTCGTGTCGCAGTTAGTGCTTCATAGATTTTAACAAATTGTAAAATAGATTTTTCGTACATCACGTAGAGTTAAATCCTAGTGACTAGAACAATGCATACTCTTCACTTTTTGGTTATGGTTTAAAGCATATTTTCTTACAATAAATAAAAACCATTTAAAAGGGGAAAATACCTCAAGAATAGGGTGTCGAGAACTGAACACGCGCTTTTCTATTTTATGCTTTTCCACTATGGACATATAACTACATGTGCTATATTCATTTCTTACTGTTATTATTGATTCTAACTTTTCCAGTATCTATCTATTTATAATATAGTAATTGTGAAGTGTGCAATATCACGCTGCCATCTCATCTTATTTCTATTCCTTGAATTTGCCATGTTTGATTTTAAGCTGACGTGTCAAAGCTCTATGATACAACTCTCCTAACACTACTTTGTTTGTGCTGTAGTTATTCTGCACTTCCCACTCCACCCAGAGCTAATTATACACTATTTCCCCTAACTCTTCGTTTTCCCATCTCTTTGATTTCCAAGCCAGCGTTCCAATTTTTCCCTTCACAAACTAATGTCGTGAGCTCCATGAGCCTAGCAACGAAGCTCATGGGTCGTCACTACTGTAAGATCAAGATTTGGTCATGTGGTACAACTCTATGTTTTGATGATAACAAGTATTTATTTGTGGATGAACAACTATGATACTCTAATGTTTGTCTTGAGTGTTTTGACAAACAGGTTCTGATTCTGACACCAGAAGATATATTCGTCAGAAGTTCTGAAGATCAGAAGATCAGAAGATCAGAGGATCTGAAGATCAGAGGATCTGAGGATCAGAGGATCAGAAGATCAGAGGATCAGAAGATCTGAGGATCAGAAGATCTGAAGACCAGAAGCTCTGAGGGACCAGAGGCTCTGAAGGTTCAGAAGCTCTGAAGGTCCAAAAGCAGAAGTTACGAAGGTCAGAGGATCCAAGCATCCCTCTGACTCTGATCACCAAGCTTCACAAGTTCCAACACGAAGCATAACTCTGATCAGAGGTCAATGGTTAAAGGCAAAGGTCTCTATCGAGAAGTACAAGAGCAGTGTACTATTCTGAAATGCCTACCTACCAAGGTTCAGCCACTGCAGGTTCTGGAAGTTCCAGAAATGCCCTCCAACGGTCATATTCTCTCAACAGAAATATCCTTTGCACCTTGGACTATAAAAGGCTGAAGAAAAGAAGAAAGACCAAGAGAGCGAGAAGAGCGAGAGAAATCAAGAGCTGCAATACAAGAAAAGATTCAAGCCTCTACTTTCTTCATCTGTTCTTATTTAGTTTACACTCAGCTTATTTAGAAGCAAACCTTTGTAAACACCAACCTCAAACAGTTGTTTGATTTTCCTTAAGGGACCGGGTAGGTCAGTATCCTTAAGAAGACTAAGAGAGTGAATCTTAGTGGTGATTCCTTTAGGAGATCAAGGTTGATCGGATCCTAGAGAAGACTAAGAGAGTGAATCTTAGTGGTGATTCCTTTAGGAGATCAAGGTTGATCGGATCCTAGAGAAGACTAAGAGAGTGAATCTTAGTGATAGCTAAGTCAGTGTATTGTTAGTCACTTGTAGGTTTCAAGTGCAGTTGTAACAATTATCTGATTAGTGGATTGCCTTCATTCTAAGAAGGAAGAAATCACCTTAACGGGTGGACTGGATTAGCTTGAGGGATTTATCAAGTGAACCAGGATAAAATACTTGTGTGCTTTTCTCTTCTCTCTATCTTTATCCGCTGCACCATCTATCTTAGAGAAACCGAAAAGATTTACTTTAAATCTTAAGGGGAAAGTTTTTATATTGAAAACGCTATTCAACCCCCCCCTTCTAGTCGTTTTTCACACCTTCAATTGGTATCAGAGCGCAAGTTCTGATTACCACACTTAACAGTGTTCAGTAGATCCGGGCCAGTGTGAAAAACTCATGGATGCCACCACTACTACAAGCAAATATCAATACAGTGCAAGACCACCTATCTTTGATGGTCAGAGATTTGATTTCTGGAAAGATAGAATCAAAAGCTTCTTTCTTGGCTTTGATCCTGATCTCTGGGATTTTGTTGTTGATGGCTACACCCCTCCTGTTGATGAACATGGTGTAAAGATCCCAAGGGTGAAGATGAGTGAAGATCAAAAGAAGGAATTCAGAGATCATCACAGATCAAGATCTATTCTGCAAAGTGCCATTTCATATGAAGAATATGAGAAAATTACTGATCGTGATTCCGCCAAGGGCATCTTTGAATCCTTGCAGATGTCTCATGAAGGAAACAAGAAAGTGAAAGAGACAAAGGCGTTGTCTCTAATCAAGCAGTATGAATCCTTCCAAATGGAACCTGACGAATCCATTGAGGATATGTTTTCCAGACTTCAGTTGCTCGTAGCTGGAATAAGACCTCTCAACAAAAGCTACACTACAAAAGATCATGTCATAAGGGTCATCAGAAGTCTTCCTGAAAGCTGGATGCCTTTAGTGACTTCAATAGAGCTTACAAGAGATGTTGAGCATATGAGTTTAGAAGAACTCATCAGCATACTGAAGTGTCATGAACTAAAGCGTGCTGAACATCAAGATCACAAGAAGAAGTCTATTGCCTTGAAATCCAAATCTGAAAAGGCTAAGGCTCTCCAAGAAGCATCAGAAGATTCTGATGAAGATGAGCTGACTCTGATATCCAGAAAGCTCAACTGCATCTGGAAGCACAGGCAGAGCAAATTCAAAGGCTCATCAAAGGACAAAAAGTCAAAGAAGCATTTCAAGACCAAGAAGAGTCTGATGGTGACATTTGATGAATCAGAGTCAGAGGATGTTGACTCTGATGGTGAAGTCCAAGGACTCATAGCTATTGTCAAAGACAAAGGAGCAGAGACAAAGGAAGCTGTTGACTCTGACTCAGCATCAGAAGGAGATCCAGACTCTGACGATGAAAATGAGGTATTTGATTCTTTCTTAACCTCTGAACTTAAAGATGCTTTGTCTGAAATTATGGATAAATATAACTCTCTCTTGACTAAGCATAAAAGGTTGAAAAAGAATTTCTCTGCTGCCTCTGAAACTTCTGTTGAACATGAGAAAATTATTTCTGATTTGAAAAATGATAATCATGCTTTGATTAATTCTAACTCTGTGCTTAAGAATCAAATTGCTAAGTTAGAAGAAGTTATTGCCTGCGATGCCTCTGATAGTAAGCATGAATCTAAGTATGAAAAATCTTTTCAAAGATTCCTGGCTAAAAGCGTAGATAGAAGCTTGATGGCTTCATTGATCTATGGCGTGAGCAGAAATGGAATGCGTGGCATTGGGTATTCTAAACCAATTAGAAATGAGCCCTCTGTGCCTAAAGCTAAATCTTTGTATGAATGCTTTGTTCCCTCTGGTACCATATTGCCTGACCCTGTACCTGCTGAAGTTGCTAAAAACCCTCGTAAAAAGGGATCTTTCTCCATGTCTAAATATCATGCAAAAATTCCTGTATATTATCCTGCTGAAAGACCCAAAGTTGTCAGAACTTCTGGGCTAACTAACAAGAAAGGACCCAGAAAGTGGGTACCTAGGGATAAGATTATATATGTTGCAGATATCTTCAATAGGTCCATCGAAACTCCAACCATGGAACCTGGACAGTGGATGCAAGCAACACATGACGGGAGAAAGGCATATGTCCCAAGATCCAAAACTTGAACCTGAAGGTGAAGTTGATCTTGGAGGCATCAGTAGAGTAAGATTTGGTCAAGTCAAAGCTAGCTGAAAAAGCTTGCAGAGATAAGCATGACCGTTTCAGAAAGAAACAAAGACTCAGAACTTGACGAACCAGAAGCAACAACATCAGAAGATGCTACTACAACTTCTGACTTGCGTCATCAGAAGAAGAGTAGGTTCCTAGCTTCTCATTCTGAAGTATCTGAAGATGAAATTTTGTCCAGAACGGAGATGTCACCAGAACCACACTTCTGCTCTCATCAGAAGATATGCTAATCAGAAGCCAAGTATCCCTTGGTATTCCTTCTGAGGGGGAGTATTTCGTCTTATGCTCTTACTATTTTTTTTCCCTCCACCTTCATTCTTTTTGCTTATGACAAAAAGGGGGAGAACTTATAGTATCTTGACAACTCCTATTTTATTTAGCTCAGAATCTAGATATTACTAACGTTGATATTAAGTACTAGATTCAGGGGGAGCTTAGCTCAGAATCAAGCACGAGTCTTGGATTCAGAAGGAGCAAGATAAACTATACACATCAGGATAAGTTTTAACTCTGATACCTTATACTCTGAGTGTATTCAGTTTATTTGTTTAGAGTTGTTCATCAAAATACATGGTTTTGTCATCATCAAAAAGGGGGAGATTGTAAGATCAAGATTTGGTCATGTGGTACAACTCTATGTTTTGATGATAACAAGTATTTATTTGTGGATGAACAACTATGATACTCTAATGTTTGTCTTGAGTGTTTTGACAAACAGGTTCTGATTCTGACACCAGAAGATATATTCGTCAGAAGTTCTGAAGATCAGAAGATCAGAAGATCAGAAGATCAGAGGATCTGAAGATCAGAGGATCTGAGGATCAGAGGATCAGAAGATCAGAGGATCAGAAGATCTGAGGATCAGAAGATCTGAAGACCAGAAGCTCTGAGGGACCAGAGGCTCTGAAGGTTCAGAAGCTCTGAAGGTCCAAAAGCAGAAGTTACGAAGGTCAGAGGATCCAAGCATCCCTCTGACTCTGATCACCAAGCTTCACAAGTTCCAACACGAAGCATAACTATGATCAGAGGTCAATGGTTAAAGGCAAAGGTCTCTATCGAGAAGTACAAGAGCAGTGTACTATTCTGAAATGCCTACCTACCAAGGTTCAGCCACTGCAGGTTCTGGAAGTTCCAGAAATGCCCTCCAACGGTCATATTCTCTCAACAGAAATATCCTTTGCACCTTGGACTATAAAAGGCTGAAGAAAAGAAGAAAGACCAAGAGAGCGAGAAGAGCGAGAGAAATCAAGAGCTGCAATACAAGAAAAGATTCAAGCCTCTACTTTCTTCATCTGTTCTTATTTAGTTTACACTCAGCTTATTTAGAAGCAAACCTTTGTAAACACCAACCTCAAACAGTTGTTTGATTTTCCTTAAGGGACCGGGTAGGTCAGTATCCTTAAGAAGACTAAGAGAGTGAATCTTAGTGGTGATTCCTTTAGGAGATCAAGGTTGATCGGATCCTAGAGAAGACTAAGAGAGTGAATCTTAGTGGTGATTCCTTTAGGAGATCAAGGTTGATCGGATCCTAGAGAAGACTAAGAGAGTGAATCTTAGTGATAGCTAAGTCAGTGTATTGTTAGTCACTTGTAGGTTTCAAGTGCAGTTGTAACAATTATCTGATTAGTGGATTGCCTTCATTCTAAGAAGGAAGAAATCACCTTAACGGGTGGACTGGATTAGCTTGAGGGATTTATCAAGTGAACCAGGATAAAATACTTGTGTGCTTTTCTCTTCTCTCTATCTTTATCCGCTGCACCATCTATCTTAGAGAAACCGAAAAGATTTACTTTAAATCTTAAGGGGAAAGTTTTTATATTGAAAACGCTATTCAACCCCCCCCTTCTAGTCGTTTTTCACACCTTCAACTACTTCTACTCCTCTCTCATGTGGAAGCTTCCTCTAGCATCCACGACGGCTCTGCTTTCCAAGGACAATCTCAGAGCTTTGCTGGAGAATCCTAGATGTTATTGTGCCTCCATTGATCTCGAGGGTCAAGGGTCCTCAGTGATTGATTTCCTATTTCCGGTTTCAATTCCATAGAAGAGGTGTTGCATGTTTCTAGCTCTGGCGAAGACCTTTCATGTAGATCGGTCACGAGATAACACAAAACTTGTAGGCCCAGTCATTCTATATTAGAAATAGGCTTAAATGCACTTTTGGACCCTCATGTTTTAACTTTTTGCGATTGTCAACCCTTATCTTTTTTTTCTACGAATGGGAACCCTATTCTTTCAAAACGCTGCACCGTTTACCCTTCCGTCCAAATCCATCAAAAACTTGACGGAACACGCTGATATGACCTTCCACGTGGATAAAAGGGGGATTTCAAACAAAGGCTTAAATGCACTTTTGGACCCTCAAGTTTACATTTTTTGCGATTGTTGACCCTGATCTTATTTTTAGTTTGAATGGAGACCCTAATCTTTCAAAACGTTGCACCATTTACCTTTCCGTCGGAAGGCCAGGTAAGTGGGTTCCGTCAAGTTTTTGACGGATTTGGACGGAAGGGTAAACGGTGCAACATTTTGAAAGATTAGGGTCTCCATTCGTAGAAAAATAAGATCAGGGTCAACAATCGCAAAAAATATATACTTTGGGGTCCAAAAGTGCATTTAAGCCTTAGAAATATCAATTAGTTCATCAGTTAGGAATTAGTTAGGTTCAGTTAGGAATCAGGTAGGTAGTTAGAGTTTAGTAACTGAATTACTTAGAAGGTTAGAACTGTCATTTGATGGTTAAAACTTATCTATTGATAGTTGTATATATGTAGCTGTAACACACTTTATGACTCAATTGAATACAATGAGAAATTCACAATTCTTCTTCTCTCTTTTCACTTCAATTCATATCTTTTGATATGTTTTTGATGAATTACCTTCCGCACTATTCATCATCGTTGTTGATTCTTGGTTTCTTCTTCCTTTATCTGCTCCTTTCTTCGAGCTTTCCAAGCTGTATCCATCATTCTGATCATCCTGGTTTGGTGCTCGTGTCACAACCTCATTCTGATGACAATTATGCATCGTGGAAGCGTGCGATGACTCTGGCCTTGAATGGAAAAAACAAGCTTGGTTTCGTTGATGACACACTTGTGCAACCTCCTCCAGATGATCCTCAGTTTCGTGCCTGGACTCCGAACAACTATATTGTGGCTTCTTGGCTGATTAACACGATCAACAAGGAAATCTCTACAAGTGTCATCTACTCCATTACTGCAGCTGGAATCTGGCATGATTTGCAGACTCGGTTTGAGCAACGAAATGGACCGCGTATCTTTCAGCTTTGCAAGTATCTTATGCATTGTATGCAAGGTACACTCTCTATGAGTAAGTATTATACTCGAATCAAAACACTTTGGGAAGAGTTAGGTGAATATTGGCCAGTTCATCATTGCAACTGTGGTGGTGGGCAACCTCTGCTAGATCATTATCAGAATGAGTATGTTTTGATGTTTCTCATGGGACTCAATGAGTCTTTTTCTCACATCTGAGGCCAGATCCTTCTCATGCGTCCTTTGCCTGTAATTTTTGATGTATTTTCGCTGGTGATCCAAGATGAGAAGCAACGACAGATTGAAACTTTTTCACAAGCACCTGGTGTGCAGTTTGCTAGAGTAGTTTCTCATGGTCATGACTCCTCTAGACAGAGTTCTTATTCTCAAGCACCTGGTGTGCAAATTGCAGGAGCTGTTTCTCAAGGCAATACGTCTAATGGAGCTCAAAGTTTTCAGTATTCTGCATCATCTCAAGGTTATCCTAACACTTCACAAAGTTCTCAAGCCAACAAGTAGAAATACTACAGACGTGATCGACCTGTTTGTGCTCATTGTGGCATCGTAGGCCACACTAAGGATAAGTTCTTCAAACTGATTGGTTATCCTCAAGGATATTTCAAGTCCAAAACTGAGAACCCAATGGTGAATCAAGTTTCAGCCGATGATCACGTTGACCAATCCTATGATGTTGAGTCTTCATCCAAGAAGAATGATGCGATGCTTACCTCGATTCCCCTATCACAAGGGATCAATTTCATCAGCTAATGTCTTACATTCAGAATCACATGCATGGCACAACCATCTGTAACCTGAGGGTAACTCTTTCCTTCCTACATTTGCAATTTTAGACATTGTCAATATTGTTGATGTGCAACATCTTAATATGTCTGCTTCATGGATCCTAGATACATGAGCATCATCTCATATTACTTATTCTCTTCATTATTACAGTACACATAGACCTTTAACAAACAAGTTTGTTCTTCTAGCACAATCAAAGCTATATGCACTGTTCTTTTAGCTTCTCATATCTTGCTGCACAATGTCTAGTATATTCCTAGCTTTCGAGTTAACTTGGTCTCAATAAGTGCATTTCTTGACAAAAGTTCTTATTCCTTAGCACATACTGCCATTGGTTATACTCTTCAAGACATCAACCTGTCGAAAGTGATTGGCAAGGGTGATGTATCTCAGGGCATCTACAAGTTTGTTGTGCCTCAGTTGTTGAATAATTCCTCTAGTATTTCTCCATTGTATAAATCACATTCTCATGCATTGTTTAAATCACAAATACACTCTTCCGGTTCTTCATTGTGTAATATCCATCCTATTGCTTCTATTGTTTCTTTTCCTTCTCCTTGTAATATTGCACCTACTTGTACAATTTCAGATCAAACTTGGCATGCACGTTTTGGCCATTTATCTGATGATGTTTTGAAAATACTTAGTAAACAAGTTCCATTCTCATTATCTTCCAGTTTTAACATTCATAATTGCACCATTTGTCCTTTATCCAAATTTAAACGGTTACCTTTTCAGTCTAATAATCATTTGTCTCCACATGCTTTTAATCTCATCCATTGTGATACTTGGTGAACCTTTCATGTGCCTACACATGATGGGAAGAGGTACTTTCTCACATTGGTGGATGATGACACTAGATTCACCTGGATTCATATGTTATCCTCTAAGGGCGAAGCAGCACAAGCTATTCTGAGTTTCTTTACTCTCATCAAAACTCAATTTGGAGTAACCATCAAGTCCATCCGATCTGGCAATGCAAAAGAACTTCAGCTCACAGATTTCTTACAAAGTCAAGGCACTTTACATAAGTTTTCTTGTCCACATAGACCAGAACAAAATTTCGTGGTGGAGAGAAAACATCAGTATTTACTGAATGTGACAAGATCACTCATCTTCCAATCAAAAGTGTCATTGCACTTCTGGGAGAAAGCATTCTTAAAGCAGCATACATCATCAACAGAACACCTTCTAAGGTGCTGCAACACAAATCACCTTTTGAGTTGTTGTATAAGCAAGTTCCAGATTATTCACAATTCAGGGTGTTTGGTTGTCTAAGCTATGCAGCAACCATTCCCAGTTTGAGGACCAAATTCTAGCCAAGAAGCACCCCAACCATCTTCATGGGCTATCCAATGGGAGTAAAGGGATATAAACTGTATTGTCAAGCCACTCACAAGTTTATTATCTCAAGAGATGTCACATTTCATAAGACTAAATTTCCCTTTCATGACACACCTGCAACCTCTACTTAAGATGAAATGCTAACTCAGCTAGTATTGCCAACACAGATTTCACATGATACACAAGTTCATGATGATGTCCCTATGCCACAACCAACTGCAGAGCCTGTCATTCAACAGGTACAACCCTTAAGAAGATCTTCTCAAGTACCTAGAATGCCAAGCTATTATCAGGATTATGTTCATCAAGTTACTTATCCAATTCAAGTGTATCTTTCTTATGCCAAGCTTTCACCAGCTTATCACTCTTATGTGATGCAATGGACATAACTATATGAGCCTCAATATTATCATCAAGCAGTTAAATTCCCTAAGTGGAGGACAACTATGGCAGAAGCGTTAGCAGCACTTGAGCTTAATAACACTTGGGAAGTAGTACCATTACCACCCAACAAGGAAGCCATTGATTGTAGATGGCTTTACAAGATCAATTATCGGGCTGATGGCAGTATTGAACGATATAAAGCACAGTTAGTAGCCAAAGGGTATACCCAACAAGCAGACATAGACTTTATGGAGACTTTTTCTCCAATGGCTAAAATCACTTTAGTAAGAATATTGCTTCCCATAGCTGCATACAAGGGACATAAGGTAGTTCAACTTGACATAAATAATGCATTCTTGAATGGGGAATTGACAGAAGAAGTGTACATGAAGCTACCACTTGGATATCCACACAAGAATCAGAATCATGTGTGTAAGCTCACTAAGTCCTTATATGGCCTTTGACAAGCTTCTAGACAGTGGTTTCGGAAATTTTCAAAAGTCTTACTGCAGAATGGTTTTCAACAGTCCACAGCAGATCACTCTCTCTTTACCAAAGGAATTGAAGAGTCATTTGTAGCCCTCTTAGTATATGTTGATGACATAAAAATTGCAGGACCTACAACGAAGCACATTCAAGCATTTCAGACTATGCTTCAGTCAGCATTCAAACTCCAAATTCTGGGAGATCTAAAGTATTTTCTAGGACTTGAAATCGCATCTTCAACCAAAGGAATTTATTTGTGTCAAAGGAAGTACACCTTGCAGCTGCTTGAAGACACAAGTTACACAAATGGTAAGCCTTTGTCTGTACATATGGATCCTAACTTATCCTTATCAGAGGCAGTAGGTGAACGTCTTCCAGATCCATCCCAATACCGAAGGTTGCTAGGAAGATTGATGTATCTTACAATCTCGAGGCTAGACATAACTTTTACAGTGAATAGGTTGTCCCAATTCATGACACACCCTCGAGTTCCTCATCTGCATGCTCTTCATCATGTGTTGCAATACCTTAAGTCTTCTCCAGGACAAGGGCTCTTATTTCCAGCTTCTTCATCCTTCTAAATCACAACCTATGTTGATGCTGATTGGGGAAGCTGTCAGGATACTCACAAGTCCACTACCGGGTATTATGTCTTCCTTGGTTCTTCTCTCATTGCTTGGAAATCAAGAAACATCCCATTGTATCCAGATCCTCAGCAGAAGTAGAATACAGAGCACTAGCCAGTTGGACAAGTGAATTACTTTGGTTGAAGCAAGTGCTCAAGACTTTTCACATAGACCTCACTTCCACCATGGTCTTGAGTGACAATAACTCAGTCATTCAGTTAGCTACCAATCCTACTTGCAATGAGCGCACTAAACATGTGGATATTGACTGTCATTTCATCAGGGAGCATGTTTCCAGCAAATTTTTGAATCTTATCCATGTTCCTTCCAAGAGTGTCAGTTGGCAGACATTTTAACAAAGGCATTACATAAGCCCTTGTGTCATGCACTCATGTCCAAGTTGGGAATCTTTGGCATTTATCTCCCAACTTCAGGGGCGTATATTAGAAATATCAATTAGTTCATCAGTTAGGAATTAGCTAGTTAGGTTCAGTTAGGAATCAGTTAGGTAGTTAGAGTTTAGTAATTCAATGAGTTAGAAGGTTATATCTGTCATTTGATGGTTAAAACTTATTTATTGATAGTTGTATATATGTAGCTGTAACACACTTTGTGACTCAATTGAACACAATGAGAAATTCACAATTCTTCTTCTCTATTTTCTATGCAATTCAGATCTTTTGGTATTCTACAACCCTACTCATTTCGACGGTGTTTGCCTTAGGTAAGCAATTTTGACTAAAGACCAGTTAATAATTTCGCAGCAATAAGAATCATTGTTCAGTAGCGATGGGTCATTTGTTTTGGATTTATATTAGAAATTGGGAGGCCTATACTCAACCCAAAAGCTAGCTCAAGAGTTGAGGGTTGCTCTACCCTTTATAAGCACTTGGTTGGCCATATCTCTAGCCAATGTGGGACTTCTAACAATTTATCTTCGTCATCTCATGGTGTTTTTACAAGGGAAGTCATTTCAAGGAGATGTGTCAACAAACATTTGAAGGAGAGACAAATTGTTGGTGCACTGGGAATTCATCATGGCATGAATGTAAATTGTTGGACGATAGAGCCGTTGTGAATCGGAGGGGTTTATGAAATGTGACACCTCTCCGGTGGAATTGATCAATGACAAGTGATCGTCACATGAGTTTATGTTATGTATCTTATCTGTTTGATGTAAAATAGGGATTAACATAACTCATTTCTCCTTTAGGTCACTAAGAAGAATGTTGATCTTGCTGACAATAACCTACTCTGAAAGCTCTACCAGGTATATTGCTGTTGCAACCCCTAACACTCCACCATAAACTCTCTCACCTTTCCTCACCCTCATTAATTACTTTATACAAGCCTTTTATGAATGGGTATAGTTAGTATTTTTAATCAATCACATATCTTTTGTAGCAAAGAGATTTCAGATGTAGTGGAGCCTAAAAAATGCTTAAGATCAAGTAGTATATACTAATCTTATTCACAAAGTATGGTATCCCCTTTAACTGCCTTTATTTTGGCCATGTGAGTGATATATCTAAGAATTATGGTGCTTGTTGTGGTGCCTCCTTTCAGTTGGGGGTGTGGTGTCTCTGCCTATTTGGACCCGTAGGAATGTGGCATGTATTAAATGAGTTGACTTTTCAACTATGTTGAAATGATTTAAAATAATAGGAATTGATTTTCAGAAAATCTGGTTTTATAAAAAAAAATGTTTATTAATTTGCTGTTAGGTCCCTTTGTTAAATAATTACCACAGTAAAAGTAACTTATTCAATTGAATTGACATGACCATTCATTCCCCCTCTGTGAAAACTGAAGCAACATTTATCTTTGAAATCCTCACTCTCCTCCTTCCCAAAGTGAAGCGTTTCAGAGAAGCTTGAGAGAGAGACCGACGATGGACGACGGCGAAGAAGACGAGGGACGACAGCGGAGACGCGACGCGACTTTGAAGGAGACGAGGGAAGACGTGACTTTGAAGCCATACGGTATGTTGTTCATCTTTTGTTTTGGTTGTGTTAAAATCGGTGATAATCAAGTCTTGTTTTTTGTTAGATAGTTTTGTGTTTAAGGCAAAAAAATGTTGATTTCTCAGGATTTTTCCTTCCTAAATGGTTTTCCCTTGGTTGTTTGCAAAAAAGTTATGATCTTTATGTTGTTAATTGAGAACTTGTTCTGGAAATGAGTCCATTGAAGTTGCTCTACTGTGTATATTTGGAAAGGAACCTTGAAGATCATATGCATGTCATTTTTTGTGCAATCTAAATTTGAATATGTCATCGTATTCGGAAAGTAATTTTAGACTTGGGCTTCATGTGCTCTGTTTCGTTATCTTTAACGGGAATTTAATGGATAATGTTGCATGCAGACACTAGAATGAGTTTGGTGTATGGAATTTGTGCTCAGATTTATGTTGGTACCGTATATATATATTGTTTGCACTGCAATGAAATAGCAAGTTATCAAATTGTATTTCTTTTGCATTGTTTTGTATGGTTGAGTTGGTTTGATTTAGAAATGTGTATTATTTTGTGTTGAATATTTGAACTGATTTTAAGTGTTTTTGAAGAGATGAATAATGTCAGAAACAATGGTGTGGGAGGCCCTGATTTCAGTATTGAGTTAGACCTGAAAATGGTAATGGTCAAGAGCTCTGTTTTCCTATTTTCCATTTGTGCTGGTTATTTTTTTGGTCTATCTTTAAATGTTAATAGTTTTTTTGGAAAAAATATTAGGAGAGCTTGCAAGTTCCAAATGATTTTTTTGCGCAACACAGAAATGCTTTGGGGAATCAAGTTGTGATTAGGGATCCTGTAGGGGGTGAGTTCTCATTTAGGTTGCTCTGTGGGGGGCAAAGGAGGTTTGATATTTGAGTCTATGAATGAGATTGTGAAAAGGTATGGTTTGAAAGAAAATCATTTGGCTGATTTCTATTATGGTGGGAGGAACATGTTTTTTGTGAGGATATTGGATTGTATGCTGAATGAAATTAGCTATGATGTAGGCTCTTCCCAGAGGCAACCCATAGTAATAGATGATTGTAGTTCAGTTGAGATTGTTGAAGAGGAGGATATGGATGATGTTGCTGATGAGGAGGGGCTACAAGATGTTGGTGGAGAGTTTGTGGATGTTGTTGACAGTGAAGAAGATGATGGAATGGTGTAATTACGTGATGATGATGAGGATGATGGAATTATGCAATTAAGTGGTGGTGAGGAGGATGATGGTGTGGAAAGGGTTATTCATGAATTTGATAAGGTGATTACTAAGTCAGGTGCTACTAAAGGCCAAACCTTGGTAAGTCCTTATATAGAACAAGTTGTTTTTAAAATTTAATTGCCAAGTTAATTTGTTGTAAAAGTTATTTTAGAATCTAATACAATGTTTATTTTTTAGTTTTCAGCCCCTGCCTAAACTGTATGTTCAGAATCACATTAGGGCAAACTGGGAGCACATCATTCTTCAAACACCTGAGGGTAGAACCTATAGCTGTGAGCTGAAGAGAAGGAATCCTGGACACATTGATAGTCCGTGCCACATTGGAAAGGAATGGTATCAATATGTTAAGGATAATGAGTTGAAGCCGAGGGACACTGTCCACTTTAGCCCTGTTAGCACTTATAACAATATGGTTAAAGTCACCATTACTCGTAGGGCACATCAGTGAATTTAATGTTTTGTTGATCTTCCATATGTTGTTATTGGTTTGGACCTTGCTGTTTGGTTTACAACAGTAGCCTAATTTTGGTTTTGTAACTTTTGACAATTTGGATCTTGTGTGTGGTTTTGTTGTTTGGAATGAGTATGATGAACTTTGTGGTTGTTGTTTATGGATGTTGTTTGTTGGTGTCATGTTTATGGATGCTATTTAAAGATGCAATGCAATATCATTATGATTAATTTTTTAATTTATTGACTTTATAATAGTAGATTTTGTAGACAAAATTGTATGGCATCCCAATCTTTTTCTTCATCACCAAGAAGAAACATGCTGCAATTGTGGACTTGTTCCACTCCTTAGGACATCATGGTCCAGTGAAAACCAAGGACGAAGATATTATAAGTGTCCTTTGAAGGTATAATTTGTCTTTTTCTGATATTGTATGGAATTGTATGCAAGAAATGTAAAGGTTATGCAATGTTAACTGGATTTTGACTAGATTGATCCTCATATATTTGTAGGTATGTGGGTATTTTGACTGGATTGATCCTCCTGGGCAAGGAATTGTTGAATCCTCTGTGGAACCTGCGATGCACCATTTGCATTCTAATACAGCAGTTGGGGCACCAGTTGCGGCACCAGTTGCGAATAACTTTGAAGGCTTAGAGAGGACACTATCTTTGATCGCTGAATACAAGAGAAGGGAGCAAATGTATCTGGTCATTGTTGTTGTCTCATTGGTTGTTGCTATTCTATCAATTTTGTTTAAGTGAATTAAATTTGGCAGTGCGAAACAGTAAACATGATATTGGTTGGATTGTTTGAAGTTGTTGACATTTGTAGTCTCAAGTGACTTTGCATTTTTAAACTTAAGTTTTTCACAACTTTTCACATTTGTAGTCTCATGTGACTTTGCATTTAGGGTATGATTGATTTTTAAACTTAAGTTTTTCACAACTTAAGCGTCTATAATCACTAAATAATAGTACTTAAGCTTTTAAAATCACTTGTAGCATTTATAATGCTACAAGTGTTCGGATAAGTTTTAAAAGTTATGAAACAAGTTGGAAATCACCTAACCAAAAAAACCTTACAAAATATCATCACTTGTAGATATAAATTACTTAATGGCTTAAGCATTTACAATCACTTAGGTGATTTATCTCATTTTGTTACAACAAACCACAAGTTATTGTACCAGCGAGAGCAACATTTTCATAAGTATTAAATGACTTAATTTTAGGGTTTAGGGAATGTGAAAAGAAATTAATCATAAGATATCATAAGTGAATACTCATTGACAAATAAAGTGCTATAGTAAATGGCTTCAAAAGAAAGAGGCTAGAGAGCCTTCAAAATTCAAAATTAGGCTATTAAAACCTTACAAAATCAAAATTAGGCTACTCATGCCTTACAACGCAAAAAGCCATTGACAAATAAAGTGCTATAGCAAATGGCTTCAAAAGAAAGGGGCTATAGAGTCTTCAAAATTCAAAATTAGGCTATTAAAACCTTACAAAATCAAAATTAGGCTACCCATGCCTTACAACGCAAAAAGCCACGGCAAAAACACAAATTCACCATACTAAAGGTCCAAAAAAGATCACAATTTTAGCAAGTTTGAGGCACTTTTTTCTTCTTCTTTGCAGCTTCAACTATCCTTTGGTAATGAGTCAAAGCCTTTGATAGCATCTGTCCTTGAAGCAAGTTTTGCGAATGCAAAACAAGGTCCACACCTAGCTTCAATCTGGTGAAGGTATCGACCTACAATAGGTTAAAACTAAGTTATTATACAGCACATAGAAACCCATTTTTTGAACATGAAATAGCTGAAGTTGCAATGTGGCTCACCTTGATCTTGTACCCATTGCCTCCCATTTGGTTCATCCAAGATGAGACCCACACACCAGAATCATTTCTATATGGCAGCAGACAGAGCAGTCAAACGATGAATTACAAAAATTTATATTTGATGAACTCGTAAATTAAAGAAGATTCTAACTTACAAATCATTGCCTTGAGCACCCGCTCCTTCAGGAACAACCACTTTGAATGCAGAGACAATGGGTTTTGGAGTATCATATGAGGTATAAAATGAGTCATCAACCAGAAGCTCCTCTAAATAAATACACTATCCACCACAAAAAATATATTTAAAAAATTTAGGGTATGATTGATTTTTAAAAAAAGATGACAGACTTAATACAAGTTATTGTACTAGAAGTTTTGTGTGTCTAATCCTGGTTGACATTCTGCTTTGATCCGGAAAGCTATCCAGATAGACCACTTCCTCTTTATGGAAGTCCACCACCAAAAGATACCAGTGCTTGTTATCGTCATTAACAGGTACGAATATCTAAAGTGCAAGCAATTTTGTAAGAAAATGTAGTTGCAGAATTGGAGAAAAATTTGAACTGAAGTCATGGAATTACCTTTGATAGCAAGTCAACTTTCCCCATGAAGTGTTTTTGGTAGAATGTTTTTGTAGAATCAGGATGAGGAACCCATGACAAAACAGCTTGCTACAACGTATAGGAAAATAAGGGAATAATTACATCATGAAAGATCATTTTAATAATAATAAAAAGGGATTTCGAACAATACTGAAATGGTTGTTGGAAAAAACCAAAGTCATGGATTCTGCGCAAAGGCCTTCTCTCTTGTAGTCAGCATGCAAGCAAGCAAGTTAATGACATCCTCAGTGACATTTTGTTTTGGCATCAGGCTATGCAGCACACCTCGGTTGCCGTCTGTGAATGGGATATTAGGCTTTACCATATTCTCCTTCCTGTATCCATATTAAAATAAGTATCAATCAACCAAGCAGCATATTCTCCGTCCTGTTGTAATAGTTAATGGCTTACCAAGCAGCATCCTCCTTCTTGGTTTTCTTGAAGACATATGTTGCGACAGCCATCTCTGCATAACATAGTTTACTGGTGTGTTCTGCTTTGAATATTTTTGGCAGGAACTACATTGAAAGTCATTATAAGAAATTATTTAAATACACCAACTCAATAACTATTTCATATTAGCACAACTTACTGGTGGAATCATCAATGGTTCTGATATCTTTGGAGTATTTTTGATCGGCGAGAGCTCAAGGTCATAACTCATAACTTTGGGTGGGTTAAACAGTTTTCTAACAAATGACCTGGAGTTTTCAGCAACTGGATCACACAGTGGGGTTGCCAGTTCATGAGTTGGTGTTGGCAGTTCATTGGTTGGGGTTGGAAGTTCATGAGTTGGTGTTGGCAATTCAGTGAAAGGGGGAATCAACTTATTCATAATTTTTTCAATCTCAGCTGGCATTGTAGTGGTTGAAGGTTGAACAGGGCTTTGAAAAACTGTTGACGAAGATGGTTCGAATTGGGATGGTAATGATGGTTGGATGGCCATACCATTGGATTTCATCACCGTTTGTGTCAACCACCCAATACTCTTCATGACAGCATTCAAGTTTGCCTCCATCAGTTTCAGCTTATTTTCATCCACCACTTCCTGAAATAATCATCAAAAATACAACATTCAGCAAGTAAACATCATATTTTGAAAACGAACATCATAAATGCAAGAGATTTATGCAAACAAGAAACCTTTTTTTTCTTATCCTTTGGGTTTTGCTTTTGCTTATCTTCTGAAAGACTCATGTGCACTTCTTCCAGCGATATTTGATTACTACATTCAGCAAGCCAGATTAGTCAGTTTGCATAAAAATTGCAACCCCAATTTTCATCACCAAATTGCAACCCCAATTTTCATCCCCAAATTACAGCCCTAATTTTCAATCAAAAATTTCATCCCAAAATTAAAACATCAAACAATCACGACGAAGTTAAAACCCTAAATTACACCATGACTTGAAATAGAACATGAACAAGAAACTCTAACCTGGAAGAAAGAAGAATCAAAGTTGGGTTCGCCATATCCGGAGAATTTACAGAGTTGCATTCGACCTCTGGGTGTGGTCTCTTACGCAGGCTTCATCGAACGGGGGCTCCCTTCGTTTTCATGGTGGCTTCCAATTAGAGGATGGTTTCAAGAAACAAGGGTTTACGTTACTTACTAAGACCATTATAAATGGAAGCCATATATGTGAAAAGAAATTGAATCGAAAAGGTTTGACAATTGATGATAACATGGTTGTATTGAGAAAATCAACAGACGCACGCACGACTGCTCATCAATACGCACTGCAGCAGCAATGACGGAATGCCCTTCTCCAAGCACCCTCTTCAGCTTCCTATTTCTAACCTTTAAACTCGTTTCATGCTTATTTAATATTTATAGTAAGGTTTTTTTAATTTCTATTGGCCACATAAGACATATTAAATAAATTAATTCAACATAGTAAATATGAGACACGACACCAACCAATGAAATAGGCTTGCCATTAGTGGCGGCTAATGCATCCACGGTTTCGTTAAGTGACGTTGGACTCTTAAGTGCTTGAAGTAACCCTAAAGGACGATGGTATCATCAATGAAACATGCTTGCCATTAGTGGCGGCTAATGCATCCGCGGTTTTGTTAAGTGACATTGGACTCTTAAGTGCTTAAAGTAACCCTAAAGGACGATGGTGTCATCAATGAAACATGCTTGCCATTAGTGCTGGCTAATGCATCCGCGGTTTCGTTAAGTGATGTTGGACTCTTAAGTGCTTAAAGTAACCCTAAAGGACGATGGTGTCATTAATGAAACACGATGGTGTCATTAATGATACATGCTTGCCATTAGTGGCGGCTATGCATCCGCTATTTCGTTAAGTGACGTTGGACTCTTAAGTGCTTAAAGTAACCCTAAAGGACGATGGTGTCATCAATGAAACACGATGGTGTCATCAATGAAACATGCTTGCCATTAGTGGCGGCTAATGCATCCGCGGTTTCGTTAAGTGACGTTGGACTCTTAAGTGCTTAAAGTAACACTAAAGGACGATGGTGTCATTAATGAAACACGATGGTGTCATCAATGAAACATGCTTGCCATTAGTGGCGGCTAATGCATCCGCGGTTTCGTTAAGTGACGTTGGACTCTTAAGTGCTTAAAGTAACCCTAAAGGACGATGGTGTCATCAATGAAACACGATGGTGTCATCAATGAAACATGCTTGCCATTAGTGGCGACTAATGCATCCGCGGTTTCGTTAAGTGACGTTGGACTCTTAAGTGCTTAAAGTAACCCTAAAGGACGATGGTTCATCAATGAAACATGCTTGCCATTAGTGGCGGCTAATGCATCCGCGGTTTCGTTAAGTGACGTTGGACTCTTAAGTGCTTAAAGTAACCCTAAAGGACGATGGTGTCATCAATGAAACACGATGGTGTCATCAATGAAACATGCTTGCCATTAGTGGCGGCTAATGCATCCGCGGTTTCGTTAAGTGACGTTGGACTCTTAAATGCTTAAAGTAACCCTAAAGGACGATGGTGTCATCAATGAAACATGCTTGCCATTAGTGGCGGCTAATGCATCCGCGGTTTCGTTAAGTGACGTTGGACTCTTAAGTGCTTAAAGTAACCCTAAGGACAATGGTGTCATCAATGAAACACGATGGTGTCATCAATGAAACATGCTTGCCATTAGTGGCGGCTAATGCATCCGCGGTTTCGGTAAGTGACGTTGGACTCTTAAGTGCTTAAATTAACCCTAAGGACTCTTAATTAATAGTATAAAATTAATAGTTTCAAGGTCTTATCCAAAACAATTGCTTTGGTTTAGTGGTAAGTATAAATAAGGGTCTGCTTGTTGCTGGTCTTGTGTTCGAAACAAGGTGATGGAAACAAATGCTCAGATTAACTGAAGCAAAAGAGCACACGAAATTCCAATTTGCAGGAAGATGGAAGGGAAGAGCGAAGGGACTTACCACGTTGTCAACAAAAACGCCGCCTCCAACGATGAAGAACTCTAACCTCACAATCCCGCCGCAAACACTGCTAAAGCTTAATCACTAACCCTAAATCACTCAACCCTACTTTATACAATGCCTCAAAATCTATTCTCATTAATGTAAATTTAAAAAATAGGATCTAATAATAGTATAAATTTAATAGTTTCAATGACTTTTACAACCAAAAGCTTTGGTTCAGTGGTTTGTAAAATTGAGTGGTTGTTTGTGGTCCTGTCTTCGAATCCACCCCATTATACTTTTTTTTTTTTAATTTCATGGTTATATTTCATAAACCTTAGTTAGACAATGCTTATTTTTGCACAATTGCACCAATATTATTAGGAAAAAAATAACAATGACAGCATCCAAGTAGAAACATTATCAGGAAAATCATTGTCTTATACCACCATAATTCAAATTCTTCCAGTACATAAACAAACCGCAGCAACAAATTACATCAAGTTTTTGCAAAATTTGGTAAACAAAAGTCATTGCATATCAATAACTTGGACAAAACTAATCCTTTTTTGCCACCTTTGCTCTCCTCTCAACCTCATGAATAGTGGACAAAAACTGTTGACTTCCACTAGAAGAAGGGAAATAGGAATATGGAGGAAACAAATGGAAAATCTGGCTAGATGGGGGAAATTGAGGAAACATATTCATTCCGTCCCCAAAATTCAGCAGAGGACCTGCAACATCAATTTGTGGACCAGCTGACGGTGATAAGACATCACGTTCATTAGTTTCCAAACTACCAATATTGTCATTATCTCCAACCTATACTTTGTACCCAAATATTTGTTAATATTCATTCAATTACAGTGATGTAAAATAAATCAAAGCATCACTAAACAGGGTGTTTACGCTTGCCTTTCTTTTAGCTTTGCCTCTATGCCTTGAAGAAGAACCTCAATTATCTCCTCCTTCTAATGACACCACAGTCTGCAGTTGCAAACAAAAGAATCAAAACACTATGTTTCAATAACAATAACAAATTGCCAAAAACAAGAAACAAGATTGCCTTACATTTTCAGTAATGCTATCATCATCCAGCTCAACTGATGAATCTCCTTCATCATCTCCGACGCCCTCAAATAATGTAGGACATGTCCTGATTGTGTGGCCACTCTTTCTGCAATTAGAACAGAGTCTTTTCTTCCTCTTAGTATTCAACTTATTTCGTGCACCTCGGGTTCTCACAACAGTAGGATCACGAATCACAAATAAATTGCCTTCAGTAGATTTCGGATGACGACGTTTCTGAACTTTCGATACCAGTTTGTATATCCTCAATTACGGCTGAAAAATTGGAAGCATCATCAGCGGCATATTCACTAAGATAATTGCATGCAGCAGAAATGGCACCTCTACGCAACAATTTCACTTTTTCAGAATCAAACTCAATGGAGGGTATTGTGTGTATGAAATCCACGTTCGCAGTCTTCAACCACCGGTTGGAAACAAGAGATGCAGGAAATGTGGTGAAGTCCTCAATCCTCATCGCACATATGATGTGAGAACAAGGAATGCCCTTAAAATCAGATAGCCCACAATGACACTCAAATGTAATCTGATTCTTATCATAAACAACCAAGTATTGAGAACTGGACCTGCCACACACACTCAGCTTTATCATTATTGTGTTGCAGACCTCTGACCGTTCAACAAGGTTAAGGCTTAAAGCTTGTTCCATGACATGCCTAACTTCCCTAAACATATTTCTGGTCAACAGTTTTGCAGCTCCTTGTTCAATGCCACTCAAAGCAGTGGTTAACACAGGCTCCCCATAACATGAACTAAAGTCAGAGACTGACTCATTGTGCATATACTCTTCCACAGCTCTCTCAAAATTATAAATGAAATCCAACATGCTATTTTTGCACGACACATACGTCTTATTGAAAGAGTTGATACCTTCACATAGCGAGGTAGTCCTAATGCCAGCAAAAAATCGCTCTCTCATAAATGCAGCAGCCCACATCTCCTTTGTTTCATACATTTGTCTAATCCATTTGTCCTCACCAAGATAATACTTTTCAACCATAGTCTGTCACTTTGATTCAAACCGCTGAGGACTGAAATTACCAAAGATCAAATAGTTAAAGTCATCTAAGAAATTATCCAAATGAATTTTCTTAACTGCATTTTGCTGAATGTGCCATCCACAAAGCCTGTGGGTTGAATTTGGAAACACAACCTTTATTGCCTCACGCATAGCTTTATCTCCATCTGTCACGAAAGCTTTAGGATGCTTCCCAAACATAGCTTCATCCAATCTCTGCAAAACCCACCTGTAAGTATCCACGGTCTCGTCAGAAACCAATGCACAAGCAAAAATGGCAGTCTCCTTGTGATGATTGTAACCAGAAAATATAACAACAGGCTTGTTGTACTTGTTCTTTTTGTAAGTGCTGTCAAACACTACTACATCTCCAAAAGCTTGGTAGTCAAGACGACTGGTTCCATCACACCAAAATAATTTTTCAAGATTATCATTACTTGTTCTCGTGAACCTGAAATAGAACATCGAATCCTTCTCCCCTTTACGCGTAAAATAGTTTAATGAACCAGCAACATCACCAGCACCTGAACTTATTCTTTTATTCTTATCAACATGGTTGTACAAGTCCTTTTTCAAAAAATCAACTGAATCATGACCTCCTTTTTGTCCCATCAAGAGACCCATTATGTTGCAACTCCTCACGCCATACAGCTTTAGTGTGTCAACTTGAGCCTTGTCACCATTCGTCAATTCCCTGAATGCCGAGATTAAATGAACTTGCTGAGCCAGTGTCAAATCATGATTGTGCTCAGGTTCAAAATAATAAACCCTCCACTTCTTGGACTTTGCCTCTAAACGTACACGAAATTTAGCCTGGCATGATACTCTGGTAATTGGCTTAGCCTCTTTCACTCGACTAACCTTTTTCAAATGCTTTTCATGTCTCTCACCCTCCCTATTACAAACAAGCTGGCGACTAATAACATTACCCTTTGCATCGCGCCGAACATCATCCTTCCTAACCCCAAAACCTTTAAACTGGGCATAGTGCTGGTAAAACTCAATGGCATCCTGCTCAGACAAAAACTCTAGCTCCCTAATTTCATCAATACTCAACTCGGGAACTAACTTGCACTGTTGCTGGCCCTCCTCATTATTGACCACATCATCTTCATCAGAATTACCTGAGTTATCATCCAGATCCTCAGACTCATTCATGCCACCAAAATTAGACAAGTTCGCACGAGACTCTTCATTAATTTCCGCCATTTCAGGACAACCTACAATGAAACAGAGACATTAATCCCAGCTCTTACTTCTTCCTTGTAATAAGAAACTCAGAAAAACATCTAAATGAAACAACATCAAGGGCATAACAAAACACCCTAAATCCCATAAAGATGCAAATTTCCAGTCACGCCTATGAAGGACATGAATCCCAGATTTTTTTGAAAACTAATTGTCTCCAAACCTAATACCCTAATCCCCAAAATCACACAAACACGAATCGGGTTTTAAATTTTTTGAAAGGATTTGGATTGTCATTGACTATGACGATAAAACCATAAACCCTAAATTCATAATAAGCATGAATCCCATATTTTTTTGAAAAACTAATTCACTCAAAAATCCTAAGCTTTTAAACCCTAATCCCCAAAATCTTACAAACAAGATTATTCAACTAAAATATAATGGAAGATATTTTAAAAAAACAAACCTTCAGATCTTGAATCTTCACCCGTGAAGTAGAACGCAGATGGAGGATGACTCAAAACGAGTATTTCACCGATTCACGTAGCAAAGAAATTAGGGGAACGCGAATTAGGTGTCTTGTCTGCTGGTGAAGATGAGTGAAGTATTCGAGGGAGAGTAGAAGAGAGACAGAGAGTGAGAGGTTGAAGATGAGTGGAAGAGTGATGTAAGGCCCAAGTTTTTAAACTTATAACAAGTAAATAGAATCCTATTCACGATTAGGGTTGATGTATCGTGAAGGGAAACCTGAACAAGAGTTTACGAAATGAAATAAATTTATGAAGGAGAAAGTTCAGGAAAAGTCAAAGGATTTCATCATGATCGATTAAAGTTATAGCACGATCGTTATACGCTTAAACCTAGGTCAGAAACCCTAGTATATAGCTAGTTTTCACTTTTAGGCACGATGGAAGTTAATTCCAAAAATCTTCAGAGAAATGTTAGAACTTCTCTTTTTCCATATATCACAATCGTTTCGAGGCGAAACTCTAGAATCTACGAACGTCCGATTCCAATCATCGGAAGTTTGCCGAAACCGAAACCCTGGTATTTCAAAACCCTAGAATCACCCGACTATGAGGACTTTTTCTATTCGGAACATCAAATGAATATTCCACACACGTACACCCATTTCTCTTGATGATTTCAATCTTTCTTCAGAAGGAAGTTTTCTATTCCGACATCCGATGCAAAAAGCAACTTATCGGGTAAAATAGTTTTACACCGACTTTGCATTAGTTACCAAAAATACAAGGAGACCTCATTTTAGTTTTGGAATTATTTCGCCAAAACCTATCTTAGAATTCATGGAGAATGAAGCCGGAAAAATCAGATTCGCGAAACTTTCATTTTACCGCGTTTTGCCAACCTCTATATATAGCCAAGAATGAGAAAAAAACACAAATATCTTACCCATTTTCCCCAAGGAGGCCGCGAGTTTGCATAAGGGAGGAGGAGAAGATATTTTGTTCAATCCTTGCTTGATCGTTGATTAATCAGTTGCTGCTTCAAGGTTTCGAGGTATAGTCGCTAATCCTTACCTCTGATCGCTTTTTCCATAGCTTTTCTATAAACTTTTCTGAGCTGATAGTTTTGAGGTTTTTGCAAAACTATTCTGAATATTTCATTTTTGATTCTAAACATCTTCCTTACGTGCCCAAGATCACTTCTGTCGGATTAGTTTTTCCGTTATGTCGCCGAAATTCCGCCGGAATCAATTTATGCCTTAAATACCCATTTTTGGAGTAAAGCTTCAACCTTTAGGCTGAAAACTATCGCCTTAGCTTAGTGCTAGTAGGATTAGTTGTCATAAACGTCGTTGGTGACGTCCCTGTCAAATTTGCTTTTTGGGATTTTAGTTTTGAAATTCTAAGTTAAAAATCATGACCAAAATACCCCTGCGACAGTTTTTGATCCGATAATTTTTCCGAGTTTAGAATACCCTTAGTTATGGCTAATAATAACCTAGGAACCAAGTTTGATCGAAGAAAAATCGAACCCTACAATTACCAAAAGTGGCCGAGCCCTATAGGGGAGGAGGAGGAAAATTCCTTTTTCGAAAACTTGTCCTTTCGCGCTAGATTATCGTACCTCGGAGTATGTACTACTTCGTGTAACCTTAGTAAGTATTGGTAGCTTAGTTTCCGATAGATTCTGATAGTATTTCTGTGGTTTTGCTCTAAAGGTGATTTTGAGGAATTTCCAGAGGAGCAAGGCTTTGATTGTGTAGGAGCATTCAAAGAGAATCCTAGAAAATCTACAGGTGAGGGCTACTCACTGAATCTCTAGTTAATGCTTAGGGTCGATGCTTTCGACATTGATTTACTGTTTATGCACTTGTTTGTGTTTGATTGGAAAAATGTTTTCTGAGGCTTCGGCTGACAATGTAGATTGTAACACCCCGATTTCGGTGGCGTCACTTTCGTAACCAAAAGAAATACTTAATGCGGAAAACGTGAATTATTTTTTTTCGATAATAAAATGAAAGACTGAAGGTAAATAAACTTCTCGACAAAAGGTAAAAGAGAACTAATATACATCTACGTAAATATATACATGCCCACACTAGTACCAGCCACATCGCGAGTAACCTCAAGCGACGGGTGACAGAAGAAAGTAACGCCCGAAGGCAAAAGTACAAACCAAAAGAAAAGTCAAGTGTCCGCAACACTATCCCTCAAAATGAGAATGAGTTAGCCCAGATGGCCTAAAACAAGACCTCTTAGCCCAACCAACTCCCTGTGATCCCCGTAGAGGAACCACACAAAAAGCTATAGGCGGGAAACTACCCTGTCCCCAAAGAAACAATGACGGTCAGAGCTAAGACTCTACTCCTACACTAATCCCTACTCGAGTAAGTCGCTCGGTGGCCAGCGGGGTCGACCACCCCTGAACCGTAACAGTATATCTATATACCTTCGGGTACAGTATATACCTTCGGGTACAGTATATCTATATACCTTCGGGTATAGTATATCTATATACCTTCGGGTACAGTATATACCTTCGGGTACAGCATGCCTTCGGGTAACTCGGGCATTCGTTGGAGGGAAAAGTCGACCCGCAGGGTTAGGACTGATCCGACTATGTCAAGGTTGTAAGTGACACCCGAGGGTTATGGTCGGCACAATGCTAGTGCTAGGACCGACTCGATCGTGCCCAGCCTATTTCTTCCGGAACCTTCTTAATTGACGTTGCATTGACATATCATGCACTCTAACTATATCTGTTGAGATATTGATGATTTGATGTTGATAAACTGTACCCAAAGGTATATATTGATCACGTTGCATTGACATATCCAACTGTCGGTATCCTTCTTAATTGACGTTGCATTGACATATCATGCACTCTAACTATATCTGTTGAGATATTGTATTTGATGGGGACTGACAGACGCCTGGCAGCAGGCCGACCGCCCAAACACAAACATACAAACAAAGCCAAGGTGCTAGGGTCAACTTACAGAATACAATAGATATACAATCAACATGAGATAAATGGGGTATATATATATGTTGTATATATACATATAAGTTATGTATAGTGCATAACACATAAATCAAGTCGAATTTCATCGACACCTAAAGCATTATCTAGTAATTCAGAGAGTAGCCCTCACAAATAAGTCATTGCATTTCATGCAACATACATGAAAGACAAGTTTTCAAGACCCGGAGCGAAATGTCTATTACTGAAGCTTTCGACGAGGACTCGGACTTCATGGCTGATCGAGGGAGAGTCGATAATAGTAGTGTGGGATATGGGTGGTTAGAGTCTTTTGAGTTGGTTGTCACTGTCATAGCTCTGATTCGTCTTACTTTTGGGACCGGGTAGGTTCCCGATATATGGCTTTTTTGTGTGGTTCTCTTGCTGAGGATCACAGAGAGTCTGTCGGACTATAGGGGTCTTGGGTTGAGGCCATTTTGAGGCCGACTTTCTCTTGGATAGTGGTATATTTGATTGTTATGTTGATAAACATCGTTATGTGTTTTGATGATTGAATTGTATTAGGGAGTTGATACAATACATAACTTATATGTATATATACAACATATATATATACCCCCTTTATCTCATGTTGATTGTATATCTATTGTATTCTGTAAGTTGACCCTAGCACCTTGGCTTTGTTTGTATGTTTGTGTTTGGGCGGTCGGCCTGCTGCCAGGCGTCTGTCAGCCGGTTCGTGATGATTCGTTGTGCGGGAAAGACCCGGAGCGAAATGTCTATTACTGAAGCTTTCGACGAGGACTCGGACTTCATGGCTGATCGAGGGAGAGTCGATAATAGTAGTGTGGGATATGGGTGGTTAGAGTCTTTTGAGTTGGTTGTCACTGTCATAGCTCTGATTCGTCTTACTTTTGGGACCGGGTAGGTTCCCGATATATGGCTTTTTTGTGTGGTTCTCTTGCTGAGGATCACAGAGAGTCTGTCGGACTATAGGGGTCTTGGGTTGAGGCCATTTTGAGGCCGACTTTCCTTAATTGGGAGGGTCGATTTTTCTTCGATCAAACTTGGTCTGTAAGTTGACCCTAGCACCTTGGCTTTGTTTGTATGTTTGTGTTTGGGCGGTCGGCCTGCTGCCAGGCGTCTGTCAGCCGGTTCGTGATGATTCGTTGTGCGGGAAAGACCCGGAGCGAAATGTCTATTACTGAAGCTTTCGACGAGGACTCGGACTTCATGGCTGATCGAGGGAGAGTCGATAATAGTAGTGTGGGATATGGGTGGTTAGAGTCTTTTGAGTTGGTTGTCACTGTCATAGCTCTGATACCACAATGTAACACCCCGATTTCGGATGTTGATAAACATCGTTATGTGTTTTGATGATTGAATTGTATTAGGGAGTTGATACAATACATAACTTATATGTATATATACAACATATATATATACCCCCTTTATCTCATGTTGATTGTATATCTATTGTATTCTGTAAGTTGACCCTAGCACCTTGGCTTTGTTTGTATGTTTGTGTTTGGGCGGTCGGCCTGCTGCCAGGCGTCTGTCAGCCGGTTCGTGATGATTCGTTGTGCGGGAAAGACCCGGAGCGAAATGTCTATTACTGAAGCTTTCGACGAGGACTCGGACTTCATGGCTGATCGAGGGAGAGTCGATAATAGTAGTGTGGGATATGGGTGGTTAGAGTCTTTTGAGTTGGTTGTCACTGTCATAGCTCTGATTCGTCTTACTTTTGGGACCGGGTAGGTTCCCGATATATGGCTTTTTTGTGTGGTTCTCTTGCTGAGGATCACAGAGAGTCTGTCGGACTATAGGGGTCTTGGGTTGAGGCCATTTTGAGGCCGACTTTCTCTTGGATAGTGGTATATTTGATTGTTTGGTTCCTCTACGGGGATCACAGGGAGTTGGTTGGGCTAAGAGGTCTTGTTTTAGGCCATCTGGGCTAACTCATTCTCATTTTGAGGGATAGTGTTGCGGACACTTGACTTTTCTTTTGGTTTGTACTTTTGCCTTCGGGCGTTACTTTCTTCTGTCACCCGTCGCTTGAGGTTACTCGCGATGTGGCTGGTACTAGTGTGGGCATGTATATATTTACGTAGATGTATATTAGTTCTCTTTTACCTTTTGTCGAGAAGTTTATTTACCTTCAGTCTTTCATTTTATTATCGAAAAAAAATAATTCACGTTTTCCGCATTAAGTATTTCTTTTGGTTACGAAAGTCTAGGAATTCCAACGAATCCCAACAAATGATAACAACATATAGATAAGATTGTCGAGAACTATTGGCCAGGAGGCTGTGTCATGTTTCCGTTGTCAGGGTAGTTTCCCGCCTATAGCTTTTTGTGTGGTTCCTCTACGGGGATCACAGGGAGTTGGTTGGGCTAAGAGGTCTTGTTTTAGGCCATCTGGGCTAACTCATTCTCATTTTGAGGGATAGTGTTGCGGACACTTGACTTTTCTTTTGGTTTGTACTTTTGCCTTCGGGCGTTACTTTCTTCTGTCACCCGTCGCTTGAGGTTACTCGCGATGTGGCTGGTACTAGTGTGGGCATGTATATATTTACGTAGATGTATATTAGTTCTCTTTTACCTTTTGTCGAGAAGTTTATTTACCTTCAGTCTTTCATTTTATTATCGAAAAAAAATAATTCACGTTTTCCGCATTAAGTATTTCTTTTGGTTACGAAAGTGACGCCACCGAAATCGGGGTGTTACATTGTGGTAATCAGAGCTATGACAGTGACAACCAACTCAAAACCATACAATGCCTCAACTAAACGAATCATCACGAACCGGCTGACAGACGCCTGGCAGCAGGCCGACCGCCCAAACACAAACATACAAACAAAGCCAAGGTGCTAGGGTCAACTTACAGAATACAATAGATATACAATCAACATGAGATAAAGGGGGTATATATATATGTTGTATATATACATATAAGTTATGTATTGTATCAACTCCCTAATACAATTCAATCATCAAAACACATAACGATGTTTATCAACATCAAATCATCAATATCTCAACAGATATAGTTAGAGTGCATGATATGTCAATGCAACGTCAACTAAGAAGGTTCCGGAAGAAATAGGCTGGGCACGATCGAGTCGGTCCTAGCACTAGCATTGTGCCGACCATAACCCTCGGGTGTCACTTACAACCATTTAGTTGTTGGGCTTTGTCTTTATTTCTTTACTGCTTTTATTAAAAGGAAACAATCAAAAAAAAAAATTACCTGTTTTCCGCGTGAAGTTTATTTTTGGTTATTAAAGTGACACCTGGAATCGGGGTGTTACATTGTGGTATCAGAGCTATGACAGTGACAACCAACTCAAAAGACTCTAACCACCCATATCCCACACTACTATTATCGACTCTCCCTCGATCAGCCATGAAGTCCGAGTCCTCGTCGAAAGCTTCAGTAATAGACATTTCGCTCCGGGTCTTTCCCGCACAACGAATCATCACGAACCGGCTGACAGACGCCTGGCAGCAGGCCGACCGCCCAAACACAAACATACAAACAAAGCCAAGGTGCTAGGGTCAACTTACAGAATACAATAGATATACAATCAACATGAGATAAAGGGGGTATATATATATGTTGTATATATACATATAAGTTATGTATTGTATCAACTCCCTAATACAATTCAATCATCAAAACACATAACGATGTTTATCAACATCAAATCATCAATATCTCAACAGATATAGTTAGAGTGCATGATATGTCAATGCAACGTCAACTAAGAAGGTTCCGGAAGAAATAGGCTGGGCACGATCGAGTCGGTCCTAGCACTAGCATTGTGCCGACCATAACCCTCGGGTGTCACTTACAACCTTGACATAGTCGGATCAGTCCTAACCCTGCGGGTCGACTTTTCCCTCCAACGAATGCCCGAGTTACCCGAAGGCATGCTGTACCCGAAGGTATATACTGTACCCGAAGGTATATAGATATACTGTACCCGAAGGTATATAGATATACTGTACCCGAAGGTATATATTGTACCCGAAGGTATATAGATATACTGTACCCGAAGGTATATACTGTACCCGAAGGTATATAGATATACTGTACCCGAAGGTATATAGATATACTGTACCCGAAGGTATATATTGTACCCGAAGGTATATAGATATACTGTACCCGAAGGTATATACTGTACCCGAAGGTATATAGATATACTGTACCCGAAGGTATATAGATATACTGTACCCGAAGGTATATACTGTACCCGAAGGTATATAGATATAGGAGCAGTTTTTGACCATCGAGATTTGATGAGTCAGATGACTCAAGAAGTCATCAAGGGTCCATATTTAGGACACTACGGTGGTCCTCAGTAGCAGACGGAATGGCAGACCTACGGGTTCACTGCTGATCTGACTACTTTTGTGTGGGGTTGTAAGTGACACCCGAGGGTTATGGTCGGCACAATGCTAGTGCTAGGACCGACTCGATCGTGCCCAGCCTATTTCTTCCGGAACCTTCTTAGTTGACGTTGCATTGACATATCATGCACTCTAACTATATCTGTTGAGATATTGATGATTTGATGTTGATAAACATCGTTATGTGTTTTGATGATTGAATTGTATTAGGGAGTTGATACAATACATAACTTATATGTATATATACAACATATATATATACCCCCTTTATCTCATGTTGATTGTATATCTATTGTATTCTGTAAGTTGACCCTAGCACCTTGGCTTTGTTTGTATGTTTGTGTTTGGGCGGTCGGCCGGCTGACAGACGCCTGGCAGCAGGCCGACCGCCCAAACACAAACATACAAACAAAGCCAAGGTGCTAGGGTCAACTTACAATAGGATATGTTTCCGTTTTGGGCTGACAGACGCCTGGCAGCAGGCCGACCGCCCAAACACAAACATACAAACAAAGCCAAGGTGCTAGGGTCAACTTACAGAATACAATAGATATACAATCAACATGAGATAAAGGGGGTATATATATATGTTGTATATATACATATAAGTTATGTATTGTATCAACTCCCTAATACAATTCAATCATCAAAACACATAACGATGTTTATCAACATCAAATCATCAATATCTCAACAGATATAGTTAGAGTGCATGATATGTCAATGCAACGTCAACTAAGAAGGTTCCGGAAGAAATAGGCTGGGCACGATCGAGTCGGTCCTAGCACTAGCATTGTGCCGACCATAACCCTCGGGTGTCACTTACAACCCCACACAAAAGTAGTCAGATCAGCAGTGAACCCGTAGGTCTGCCATTCCGTCTGCTACTGAGGACCACCGTAGTGTCCTAAATATCCATACAATGCCTCATACGGTGCCATACCTATGGTCGTATGAAAACTGTATGGTTTTGAGTTGGTTGTCACTGTCATAGCTCTGATTACCACAATGTAACACCCCGATTTCGGTGGCGTCACTTTCGTAACCAAAAGAAATACTTAATGCGGAAAACGTGAATTATTTTTTTTCGATAATAAAATGAAAGACTGAAGGTAAATAAACTTCTCGACAAAAGGTAAAAGAGAACTAATATACATCTACGTAAATATATACATGCCCACACTAGTACCAGCCACATCGCGAGTAACCTCAAGCGACGGGTGACAGAAGAAAGTAACGCCCGAAGGCAAAAGTACAAACCAAAAGAAAAGTCAAGTGTCCGCAACACTATCCCTCAAAATGAGAATGAGTTAGCCCAGATGGCCTAAAACAAGACCTCTTAGCCCAACCAACTCCCTGTGATCCCCGTAGAGGAACCACACAAAAAGCTATAGGCGGGAAACTACCCTGTCCCCAAAGAAACAATGACGGTCAGAGCTAAGACTCTACTCCTACACTAATCCCTACTCGAGTAAGTCGCTCGGTGGCCAGCGGGGTCGACCACCCCTGAACCGTAGTCCTCCTGATCAAGCTTCTTCAACCTAGTTTCCCCTGGAGGGTGAACCTCAGGGTTAGGACTGATCCGACTATGTCAAGGTTGTAAGTGACACCCGAGGGTTATGGTCGGCACAATGCTAGTGCTAGGACCGACTCGATCGTGCCCAGCCTATTTCTTCCGGAACCTTCTTAGTTGACGTTGCATTGACATATCATGCACTCTAACTATATCTGTTGAGATATTGATGATTTGATGTTGATAAACATCGTTATGTGTTTTGATGATTGAATTGTATTAGGGAGTTGATACAATACATAACTTATATGTATATATACAACATATATATATACCCCCTTTATCTCATGTTGATTGTATATCTATTGTATTCTGTAAGTTGACCCTAGCACCTTGGCTTTGTTTGTATGTTTGTGTTTGGGCGGTCGGCCTGCTGCCAGGCGTCTGTCAGCCGGCCGACCGCCCAAACACAAACATACAAACAAAGCCAAGGTGCTAGGGTCAACTTACAGAATACAATAGATATATAATCAACATGAGATAAAGGGGGTATATATATATGTTGTATATATACATATAAGTTATGTATTGTATCAACTCCCTAATACAATTCAATCATCAAAACACATAACGATGTTTATCAACATCAAATCATCAATATCTCAACAGATATAGTTAGAGTGCATGATATGTCAATGCAACGTCAACTAAGAAGGTTCCGGAAGAAATAGGCTGGGCACGATCGAGTCGGTCCTAGCACTAGCATTGTGCCGACCATAACCCTCGGGTGTCACTTACAACCTTGACATAGTCGGATCAGTCCTAACCCTGAGTTAGCTAGAACACGTGACGACGTGTCGAGTGAGGTCGGAGACGTTGTTTGGCTAATCACTTGCATTCATGCACTCATTTTGAGGTTAATACACGGCGGATTACCGGACCTCGGTGGATTCCAAAATGGTCATAAGACCCGGATTTCCATATTTAGGACACTACGGTGGTCCTCAGTAGCAGACGGAATGGCAGACCTACGGGTTCACTGCTGATCTGACTACTTTTGTGTGGTGTAAGAGACGCCCGAGCGGAATGGTCCCACTTTGGCCGGTGTTAGGGCTGACTCGATGGTGTCCATCCTTCTTCCGGAATGCATTTTGTTACCCAGCATTGCATTTCATGCAACATACATGCTGACTTAGTTGCTGAGTGTGATTGGTAACTGTTTATCCTATTTTTGAGGCATGCTACTTGTTTTTATGGCTCTTTATATTCATTGTGATACATGCAACCCTAGGAAGCTATCCCAAAACTTATAAGCCTGAGAGGCGAGTATTTATTATCCTATAATTATATCTGGTTTTATTATTTATATAATTCTTTGGAGTTGACCCTCGCGTCTGCTGTGTGTGTTTGGGCGGACTACGCCATTTGTCAGATGAGTATGGCGGACCGGTTCACGATGGTTCACCCTCCAGGGGAAACTAGGTTGAAGAAGCTTGATCAGGAGGACTACGGTTCAGGGGTGGTCGACCACCCCTGAACCGTAGTCCTCCTGATCAAGCTTCTTCAACCTAGTTTCCCCTGGAGGGTGAACCATCGTGAACCGGTCCGCCATACTCATCTGACAAATGGCGTAGTCCGCCCAAACACACACAGCAGACGCGAGGGTCAACTCCAAAGAATTATATAAATAATAAAACCAGATATAATTATAGGATAATAAATACTCGCCTCTCAGGCTTATAAGTTTTGGGATAGCTTCCTAGGGTTGCATGTATCACAATGAATATAAAGAGCCATAAAAACAAGTAGCATGCCTCAAAAATAGGATAAACAGTTACCAATCACACTCAGCAACTAAGTCAGCATGTATGTTGCATGAAATGCAATGCTGGGTAACAAAATGCATTCCGGAAGAAGGATGGACACCATCGAGTCAGCCCTAACACCGGCCAAAGTGGGACCATTCCGCTCGGGCGTCTCTTACACCACACAAAAGTAGTCAGATCAGCAGTGAACCCGTAGGTCTGCCATTCCGTCTGCTACTGAATACATAACTTATATGTATATATACAACATATATATATACCCCCTTTATCTCATGTTGATTGTATATCTATTGTATTCTGTAAGTTGACCCTAGCACCTTGGCTTTGTTTGTATGTTTGTGTTTGGGCGGTCGGCCTGCTGCCAGGCGTCTGTCAGCCGGCCGACCGCCCAAACACAAACATACAAACAAAGCCAAGGTGCTAGGGTCAACTTACAGAATACAATAGATATACAATCAACATGAGATAAAGGGGGTATATATATATGTTGTATATATACATATAAGTTATGTATTGTATCAACTCCCTAATACAATTCAATCATCAAAACACATAACGATGTTTATCAACATCAAATCATCAATATCTCAACAGATATAGTTAGAGTGCATGATATGTCAATGCAACGTCAACTAAGAAGGTTCCGGAAGAAATAGGCTGGGCACGATCGAGTCGGTCCTAGCACTAGCATTGTGCCGACCATAACCCTCGGGTGTCACTTACAACCCCACACAAAAGTAGTCAGATCAGCAGTGAACCCGTAGGTCTGCCATTCCGTCTGCTACTGAGGACCACCGTAGTGTCCTAAATATGGACCCTTGATGACTTCTTGAGTCATCTGACTCATCAAATCTCGATGGTCAAAAACTGCTCCTATATCTATATACCTTCGGGTACAGTATATACCTTCGGGTACAGCATGCCTTCGGGTAACTCGGGCATTCGTTGGAGGGAAAAGTACACCCGCAGGGTTAGGACTGATCCGACTATGTCAAGGTTGTAAGTGACACCCGAGGGTTATGGTCGGCACAATGCTAGTGCTAGGACCGACTCGATCGTGCCCAGCCTATTTCTTCCGGAACCTTCTTAGTTGACGTTGCATTGACATATCATGCACTCTAACTATATCTGTTGAGATATTGATGATTTGATGTTGATAAACATCGTTATGTGTTTTGATGATTGAATTGTATTAGGGAGTTGATACAATACAATTTATTCAGCCTATTTCTTCCGGAACCTTCTTAGTTGACGTTGCATTGACATATCATGCACTCTAACTATATCTGTTGAGATATTGATGATTTGATGTTGATAAACATCGTTATGTGTTTTGATGATTGAATTGTATTAGGGAGTTGATACAATACATAACTTATATGTATATATACAACATATATATATACCCCCTTTATCTCATGTTGATTGTATATCTATTGTATTCTGTAAGTTGACCCTAGCACCTTGGCTTTGTTTGTATGTTTGTGTTTGGGCGGTCGGCCTGCTGCCAGGCGTCTGTCAGCCGGTTCGTGATGATTCGTTGTGCGGGAAAGACCCGGAGCGAAATGTCTATTACTGAAGCTTTCGACGAGGACTCGGACTTCATGGCTGATCGAGGGAGAGTCGATAATAGTAGTGTGGGATATGGGTGGTTAGAGTCTTTTGAGTTGGTTGTCACTGTCATAGCTCTGATACCACAATGTAACACCCCGATTTCGGATGTTGATAAACATCGTTATGTGTTTTGATGATTGAATTGTATTAGGGAGTTGATACAATACATAACTTATATGTATATATACAACATATATATATACCCCCTTTATCTCATGTTGATTGTATATCTATTGTATTCTGTAAGTTGACCCTAGCACCTTGGCTTTGTTTGTATGTTTGTGTTTGGGCGGTCGGCCTGCTGCCAGGCGTCTGTCAGCCGGTTCGTGATGATTCGTTGTGCGGGAAAGACCCGGAGCGAAATGTCTATTACTGAAGCTTTCGACGAGGACTCGGACTTCATGGCTGATCGAGGGAGAGTCGATAATAGTAGTGTGGGATATGGGTGGTTAGAGTCTTTTGAGTTGGTTGTCACTGTCATAGCTCTGATTCGTCTTACTTTTGGGACCGGGTAGGTTCCCGATATATGGCTTTTTTGTGTGGTTCTCTTGCTGAGGATCACAGAGAGTCTGTCGGACTATAGGGGTCTTGGGTTGAGGCCATTTTGAGGCCGACTTTCTCTTGGATAGTGGTATATTTGATTGTTTGGTTCCTCTACGGGGATCACAGGGAGTTGGTTGGGCTAAGAGGTCTTGTTTTAGGCCATCTGGGCTAACTCATTCTCATTTTGAGGGATAGTGTTGCGGACACTTGACTTTTCTTTTGGTTTGTACTTTTGCCTTCGGGCGTTACTTTCTTCTGTCACCCGTCGCTTGAGGTTACTCGCGATGTGGCTGGTACTAGTGTGGGCATGTATATATTTACGTAGATGTATATTAGTTCTCTTTTACCTTTTGTCGAGAAGTTTATTTACCTTCAGTCTTTCATTTTATTATCGAAAAAAAATAATTCACGTTTTCCGCATTAAGTATTTCTTTTGGTTACGAAAGTGACGCCACCGAAATCGGGGTGTTACATAGATGATTCATCTACTGAATGCTTTTGAGAGTGAATTACATGCTAAGTGCTAATTGGGTAATTTAGGATGTGTGATGCATGCCTTATATGCTAAGTGCTACGTGGTTATTGCTTAATATGTTGATATATGACATGTTGATTGGTTGTGCTGAGTTAATTATGCTTTTGCAATGAATTCTGAGATTCTGAGTAGTGAGAATAGCGGGCAGGTCATGCCGATTTTATTTTGAGATTTTTGAGAAAGTTGGATAGGACGAATGAGATTCGGACCTTGTAATGGTGTTTCATGGATCGAGACATTCTCTGGAGTCAGTTGGGGATTAGGAGATCCCGAGAACTCATAAGATTTGCGATAAGACTAAAAGGATATTATTTTATAAGGAAAATTCATAAGACATTAAACAACCTCTAAATCTTCAAATAATGATAATACACTCGAAAGGAAGCTTAGGAGGCAAATCTTAGTTTTGGAAAGCGAGAAGTGTCGTCGGATCCCAAGTGTTGAGAAAACTGTAAGTTCTGAGTATGTTGATACTCCTTCGCTCTTTGAGCAGTTTGTTTAGCCTTCCAAGGGATGAGCCGAGAAGCTTCACTGAGGCGTGAGACCTTGTGAATGCGTGATACTCCACTGAGGCGTGAGACCTTGTGGAAAGCATGGATCTTCACTGAGGCGTGAGACCTCGTGAATAGCATGGAACTTCACTGAAGCGTGAGACTTCGTGCAAGTGTGTAAATTCACTGGGGCGTGAGACCCCGTGAAAGCATAAAACTTCACTGAAGCGTGAGACTTTGTGAATGTGTGAGACTCCACTGAAGCGTGAGACTTCGTGAGAGCATTGATGACTCGAAGAGTTATCGTGAGTGGTTGCACTCAGTTTATGATTATTGTATTTTGTCGCAGAATCGACTTTTACCTTAGGGTAAGCTTTTAGAGACATTAATTTAACTAGAACACGTGGCGACGTGTCGAGTGAGGTCGGAGACGTTGTTTGGCTAATCACATTGCATTCATGCATACATAGGATGTTAATACACGGCGTGATACCGGACCTCGGCGAATTCCAAAATGTCGTCGGTTTCCAAAATGGTCATAAGACCCGGAATGCCGTGTAAGAGCGTTTGTAGACGACTCTTGTAGCAGACCGAAATGGCAGACCTACGGGTTACGGCTGATCTGGCTACCTTTGTGTGGTGTAAGAGGCACGCGGGCGGAAATGGTCCCACCGTTGCTGGTGCTAGGATTGATTTGTTGATGTCCATCCGTTTCCGGAATGCATTTGGTTAACTGGGTTAACCGTCATTTGCATTTCATGCAACATGCATACTGACTTAGTTGTTGAGTGTGATTGATAATTGTTAATCCTATTTGATGCATGCTATCTGTTATTACTGCGTTTATATTCATTGTGAAATATACAACCCTAGGATGTTATCCCTAGCTATAAGCCTAAGTGGCTATTCTCTTATCTATATCTATTGGTGGTATTATTTACATAATTCTTTGGAGTTGACCCTCGCGTCTTCTGTGTGTGCTTTGGCGGACTACGCCCTTTGTCAGATGTCAATGGCGGACTGATTCACGATGGTTCACCCTTCGGGGGAAACTAGGGTTGGGATGCTGGAGCAGGAGCGCATCGCGGTAGCGAGAGGAGGACGGATGGTGTACATAGACTAGGTCGTACTGGATTTCGAATTCGGACGACGATCATGCTAGCATGTAGGATTGAGTGTTAGTGTGAGCTCCTCGAGATGGGTTTAGTGTAGGAGAAGAGTCTTAGCTCTGAACATCATTTGTTTCTTTGGGGACAGGGTAGTTTCCCACCTATAGCTTTTTGTGTGGTTTCTTTACGGGAATCACAGAGAGTTGGTTGGACTTAGGAGGTCTTGTTTTGGGCCGATGGGCCAGCTTATTCTCATTTTTGAGAGATAGTGTTGCGAACACTTGACCTTCCTTTTGGTCTGTACCTTTTGCCTACGGGCGCTACTTTTCTCATTACCCGTCACTGGAGGTTTACTCGTGACGAGGCTAGCTACTTACAGCGGGGGGCTGTAATATATATTGTGTATTAGTTCTGCTATCTCTCGCATTTGCGTTTATTTAATTCAGTCTTGTCTTTATCATTATCGGAAAAAAAATATATATATTCACGTTTTTCCGCATTAAGTTTCTTTTGGTTACTAAAGTGACGCCACCGAAATCGGGGTGTTACATTGTGGTATCAGAGCACGGTCGAGTCTTTCGGGAGTTGTTGGGGAATAGGTCTTCTATGCTAGGTTGTGTAACTCTGCAAAGAGTGAAAATTGATTGTCTGCAAGCGATTTTTCGCTTAGAATTGATTGAAGTTATTGCTTACTCATATTGTATAGTTATACTAGATGCTATCTTATGATGAGTACTAACTGTTTGTTTAACTTAACAGAACATGGTGAATACTAACCAGTTAGCTGAGATGATGGCCACTATGGCCCAAGCTGTGACAGCGCAAGCAAATGACAATGCTATGAGGCGTGCTGTTGAGGAGGCACGTGATCAGCATCAGCGTCAGAGAGAAGTGACACTGAACCAGAACAAAGGCCTGAATGACTTCAGGAGACAAGATCCACAAAAGTTCTCAGGTGGTACTGACCCAGACAAAGCGGATCTCTGGATCCAGGAAGTTGAGAAGATATTCGGCGTTTTGCAGACTGTTGAGGGTGCCAAGGTAGGCATGGCAACTTACCTGCTGCTGGGTGATGCTGAGTACTGGTGGAGAGGCACCAGGGGGATTATGGAAGCTAATCAGGAGGAGATCAACTGGAACTCCTTTCGAACTGCGTTCTTGGAAAAGTACTTTCCAACAAGTGCTCGGGATGAGCGGGAGGCACAGTTTCTGACACTCCGTCAAGGAGGTATGTCTGCACCAGAATTTGCTTCCAAGTTGGAATCTCTAGCGAAGCATTTTCAGTTTTTCAACGATCACGTTGATGAACGCTACATGTGCAAGCGTTTTGTTAATGGACTGAGGCCTGATATTGAGGACTCAGTGAGGCCATTGGGAATTATGCGCTTTCAGTCGTTGGTGGAGAAAGCCACAGAAGTGGAGCTGATGAAGAATAGGAGGTCGAACCGTGCTGGAACTGGAGGACCGATGAGATCAGGTCGGGAGGCCATATCAGCGTCCTGCTGAAAAAGGGTTTACTTCAGGATCTTACAGACCCATGACGGGTACTGCTGGTGGTTCTGGAGGTCGGACTTTGAACAGGGAGATGACCTGTTTCAGATGTGGGAAGCCGGGGCATTATGCTAATGCTTGTCCCGACACGAGGCCCAAGTGCTTTAATTGTAACATAATGGGGCATAATGTCGGTCAGTGCAGAGCACCCAAGACGGAGCCAACCGTCAACACTGCAAGGGGAAAGCACCCTGCCGCTAGGGGAAAGGTCTACACCATGGACGGTGAGAGAGCTGAGGGGTTTGCCAGAAGAGAGCGCAAGAACGATGGTAACCTTCTAACCGTTCTTTTTCATTCTAGTATAATATACTCCGTTACTCTCGTAGCACAGGCAACACACCTATCTTACTTATATTGTTTAAGCGTTGACCTTATAGTTATTACGCCTATTAAGATTTTATTCGACTGCGCTCGTGTTAAAACTATAGAAGTACACGAGGTTTAGGATAACATGCTAAGCTTAGGAAGTAGTCTTCCACCGATGCGTTTAAACGGAAGTATATTGCGGATCCGACACATGCTATCGAGCTGGATGAAAGTAAGTTGAAGGATGAGATGACGAAATGACTAGTTAAGTCCCTTGAAGTATAGTTATGATTGGATTTCTAGGGGATAAATCTCGTTTTATGCGAAGTGTTAGGGATTTCAGTAAGCCTGAATCGGTTTGAGTGAGGAAGGTTTTGAGGACGAAGACAACAATAATGGATTGTTGGATATTAAGAGGATGATTAGCTTATGAGTGGTCGATGAATTGATGATTAAGGGGATGAGCCTTGTCATGCACGAGGTATTAAGACTCAAGTCGAGTTTTAATTTGAACGGTGACTAAGGAGAAGATTGATTTCATGGTGCGAGCGACGATAGTTACGAAGTTGGAAGTGACGTTAATGGACTATTAGATTCCAACGCAATGTTTCGTCTAGGAGTTATCAAGCGACCGAGTTGAGTTTGGATCATGAGTGAACATCACGGGGACAAGTTGAGCATTCACTTCGGAACATAGAAATGTACCGAGTTTCTAATCATCATTTTGGACGAACAAAAGCAAATGAGCAAGTGGTTAAGGTTGTGCGATTGCACGAATGCCAACAATATTTTATTTCCAACGGAGACCCGACGCAGGTGGTCGAGCCGGACAACATAGGGCTGAAAGATGATATGTCTGTTGAGACGCCGTCGGTCAGCCTTGGGACCAGAAGAGTGAAACAATCGAAAGGAAAGCGGAGTGCTTTAGTGAAAGTTATTCGGAACAAAGACACGGACGGTGCTATATGGGTATTAGAGGAAAATATCAAGGAATAATATCCGGAGCTTTTATTGAACCTTAAGTTTCGAGGTCGAAACTTTCTTTTTGGAGGGTAGTAATGTAAGGCCCAAGTTTTTAAACTTATGCCAAGTAAATAGAATCCTATTCACGATTAGGGTTGATGTATCGTGAAGGGAAACCTGAACAAGAGTTTACGAAATGAAATAAATTTATGAAGGAGAAAGTTCAGGAAAAGTCAAAGGATTTCATCATGATCGATTAAAGTTATAGCACGATCGTTATACGCTTAAACCTAGGTCAGAAACCCTAGTATATAGCTAGTTTTCACTTTTAGGCACGATGGAAGTTAATTCCAAAAATCTTCAGAGAAATGTTAGAACTTCTCTTTTTCCATATATCACAATCGTTTCGAGGCGAAACTCTAGAATCTACGAACGTCCGATTCCAATCATCGGAAGTTTGCCGAAACCGAAACCCTGGTATTTCAAAACCCTAGAATCACCCGACTATGAGGACTTTTTCTATTCGGAACATCAAATGAAGATTCCACACGCGTACACCCATTTCTCTTGATGATTTCAATCTTTCTTCAGAAGGAAGTTTTCTATTCCGACATCCGATGCAAAAAGCAACTTATCGGGTAAAATAGTTTTACACCGACTTTGCATTAGTTACCAAAAATACAAGGAGACCTCATTTTAGTTTTGGAATTATTTCGCCAAAACCTATCTTAGAATTCATGGAGAATGAAGCCGGAAAAATCAGATTCGCGAAACTTTCATTTTACCGCGTTTTGCCAACCTCTATATATAGCCAAGAATGAGAAAAAAACACAAATATCTTACCCATTTTCCCCAAGGAGGCCGCGAGTTTGCATAAGGGAGGAGGAGAAGAGATTTTGTTCAATCCTTGCTTGATCGTTGATTAATCAGTTGCTGCTTCAAGGTTTCGAGGTATAGTCGCTAATCCTTACCTCTGATCGCTTTTTCCATAGCTTTTCTATAGACTTTTCTGAGCTGATAGTTTTGAGGTTTTTGCAAAACTATCCTGAATATTTCATTTTTGATTCTAAACATCTTCCTTACGTGCCCAAGATCACTTCTGTCGGATTAGTTTTTCCGTTATGTCGCCGAAATTCCGCCGGAATCAATTTATGCCTTAAATACCCATTTTTGGAGTAAAGCTTCAACCTTTAGGCTGAAAACTATCGCCTTAGCTTAGTGCTAGTAGGATTAGTTGTCATAAACGTCGTTGGCGACGTCCCTGTCAAATTTGCTTTTTGGGATTTTAGTTTTGAAATTCTAAGTTAAAAATCATGACCAAAATACCCCTGCGACAGTTTTTGATCCGATAATTTTTCCGAGTTTAGAATACCCTTAGTTATGGCTAATAATAACCTAGGAACCAAGTTTGATCGAAGAAAAATCGAACCCTACAATTACCAAAAGTGGCCGAGCCCTATAGGGGAGGAGGAGGAAAATTCCTTTTTCGAAAACTTGTCCTTTCGCGCTAGATTATCGTACCTCGGAGTATGTACTACTTCGTGTAGCCTTAGTAAGTATTGGTAGCTTAGTTTCCGATAGATTCTGATAGTATTTCTGTGGTTTTGCTCTAAAGGTGATTTTGAGGAATTTCCAGAGGAGCAAGGCTTTGATTGTGTAGGAGCATTCGAAGAGAATCCTAGAAAATCTATAGGTGAGGGCTACTCACTGAATCTCTAGTTAATGCTTAGGGTCGATGCTTTCGACATTGATTTACTGTTTATGCACTTGTTTGTGTTTGATTGGAAAAATGTTTTCTGAGGCTTCGGCTGACAATGTAGATGATTCATCTACTGAATGCTTTTGAGAGTGAATTACATGCTAAGTGCTAATTGGGTAATTTAGGATGTGTGATGCATGCCTTATATGCTAAGTGCTACGTGGTTATTTCTTAATATGTTGATATATGACATGTTGATTGGTTGTGCTGAGTTAATTATGCTTTTGCAATGAATTCTGAGATTCTGAGTAGTGAGAATAGCGGGCAGGTCATGCCGATTTTATTTTGAGAGTTTTGAGAAAGTTTGATAGGACGAATGAGATTCGGACCTTGTAATGGTGTTTCATGGATCGAGACATTCTCTGGAGTCAGTTGGGGATTAGGAGATCCCGAGAACTCATAAGATTTGCGATAAGACTAAAAGGATATTATTTTATAAGGAAAATTCATAAGACATTAAACAACCTCTAAATCTTCAAATAATGATAATACACTCGAAAGGAAGCTTAGGAGGCAAATCTTAGTTTTGGAAAGCGAGAAGTGTCGTCGGATCCCAAGTGTTGAGAATACTGTAAGTTCTGAGTATGTTGATACTCCTTCGCTCTTTGAGCAGTTTGTTTAAGCCATCCAAGGGATGAGCCGAGAAGCTTCACTGAGGCGTGAGACCTTGTGAATGCGTGATACTCCACTGAGGCGTGAGACCTTGTGGAAAGCATGGATCTTCACTGAGGCGTGAGACCTCGTGAATAGCATGGAACTTCACTGAAGCGTGAGACTTCGTGCAAGTGTGTAAATTCACTGGGGCGTGAGACCCCGTGAAAGCATAAAACTTCACTGAAGCGTGAGACTTTGTGAATGTGTGAGACTCCACTGAAGCGTGAGACTTCGTGAGAGCATTGATGACTCGAAGAGTTATCGTGAGTGGTTGCACTCAGTTTATGATTATTGTATTTTGTCGCAGAATCGACTTTTACCTTAGGGTAAGCTTTTAGAGACATTAATTTAACTAGAACACGTGGCGACGTGTCGAGTGAGGTCGGAGACGTTGTTTGGCTAATCACATTGCATTCATACATACATAGGAGGTTAATACACGGCGTGATACCGGACCTCGGCGAATTCCAAAATGTCGTCGGTTTCCAAAATGGTCATAAGACCCGGAATGCCGTGTAAGAGCGTTTGTAGACGACTCTTGTAGCAGACCGAAATGGCAGACCTACGGGTTACGGCTGATCTGGCTACCTTTGTGTAGTGTAAGAGGCACGCGGGCGGAAATGGTCCCACCGTTGCTGGTGCTAGGATTGATCTGTTGATGTCCATCCGTTTCCGGAATGCATTTGGTTAACTGGGTTAACCGTCATTTGCATTTCATGCAACATGCATACTGACTTAGTTGTTGAGTGTGATTGATAATTGTTAATCCTATTTGATGCATGCTATCTGTTATTACTGCGTTTATATTCATTGTGAAATATACAACCCTAGGATGTTATCCCTAGCTATAAGCCTAAGTGGCTATTCTCTTATCTATATCTATTGGTGGTATTATTTACATAATTCTTTGGAGTTGACCCTCGCGTCTTCTGTGTGTGCTTTGGCGGACTACGCCCTTTGTCAGATGTCCATGGCGGACTGATTCACCCTTCGGGGGAAACTAGGGTTGGGATGCTGGAGCAGGAGCGCATCGCGGTAGCGAGAGGAGGACGGATGGTGTACATAGACTAGGTCGTACTGGATTTCGAATTCGGACGAAGATCATGCTAGCATGTAGGATTGAGTGTTAGTGTGAGCTCCTCGAGATGGGTTTAGTGTAGGAGTAGAGTCTTAGCTCTGAACATCATTTGTTTCTTTGGGGACAGGGTAGTTTCCCACCTATAGCTTTTTGTGTGGTTTCTTTACGGGAATCACAGAGAGTTGGTTGGACTTAGGAGGTCTTGTTTTGGGCCGATGGGCCAGCTTATTCTCATTTTTGAGAGATAGTGTTGCGAACACTTGACCTTCCTTTTGGTCTGTACCTTTTGCCTACGGGCGCTACTTTTCTCATTACCCGTCACTGGAGGTTTACTCGTGACGAGGCTAGCTACTTACAGCGGGGGGGCTGTAATATATATTGTGTATTAGTTCTGCTATCTCTCGCATTTGCGTTTATTTAATTCAGTCTTGTCTTTATCATTATCGAAAAAAAAAATATATATTCACGTTTTTCCGCATTAAGTTTCTTTTGGTTACTAAAGTGACGCCACCGAAATCGGGGTGTTACAAGTGAGAGGTTGAAGATGAGTGGAAGATGAATCAGTTCCAATGTTCAATGATGGTGAAATCTAAGTTTTACCACAGCCAAGTTTCAAACAATTGCTAAAAGGCCCTTCCTATTTTTAATATAAGTATATTTTTCGATTTATTGGAAAAAGACTAAAAATGGATGGAGAAATTAAAATCAGATATAGTAGTGGCCACATGTCACATTCCTATTGCACAGACCCCATGGAAGCACCACACCCACACTTTGGGGAAGGCACCACAGAATTTACCAAGAATTATTGATTCATTTATGACATTTTGTGTGTGTGTTAGTTTCCTTGATACATATATGATACTTTTTTTTTCCGATACATCGGAAAGGTAACAAAACAACAAACACAACTACCCGACGCCTAACGAATCCCTAAGCAGCAGGACTTCGAGGTCCACACTAGGAGAAAGACAAAGCCTAAACCCTACCCCAGACAGAGCATCCTTAGCCATTGAATCCGCCACTTGATTGCAGTCCCGGTGCACTACCTTCACATTGACACGCCATCTTCTTCGCAGGAGCAATTTGATCTCACCAATTTCTGGAACAAAACGATCCAACTCACCATTCTCAATAGCCGTGACCAGTTCTTGACAATCAACTTCGCACTCAAGCTGCCGGTGACCCCAATCCCACACCATAGTTAGGCCATCCCTGAGGGCTATTGCCTCTGCAATCAAAGCACTGCCACCATGCACAGTGTTCATGAATCCACGGACCCAACGCCCCTGCTCGTCCCTGCAAACACCTCCAGCTCCCTTGACGTTACTCTCCAAGCCATAGCTTCCGTCAGTATTAAGTTTGAGGTACCCCGGAGCTGGCGCCCTCCACCGAGGGCTCAACCACCCGCTAAGCTCCCCTCCTATAGTATTAAGGTTCACCATACGGATTTCATCAATGTCATGGCAAATTCTACGCCATGCTTCATGAACCGTCCAAGGGGAAGACTCAAAAACCATATTATTCCTCCATTTCCACACTCCCCACACCACTCCCAAGAACTGAATCCCATTGGACCCTTGAGCGTTACTTTTAAACCAATCCCAGATATCAGTTGCACGGAAACCCCTCCAAGCTAGTGCCCCCATTCTCGCCCAAATCTCCCTGGAGTGAGGGCAGTCACGTAAGCAGTGAAGAGTATTTTCTTCCGGCGCAGAGCATCGAGAACACGCTGCCGTTGCCGCCATATTGCACCGCCTCCTATTCTCATTGGTCTGCAACCCTCCCTGAAGCATGACCCAAACGAACACTCGAATCTTCTCAGGGACCTTCAGTTTCCAGATCCAGTTCCAACGCTTGTTTTGACGCTCACCCCTCCCTTGACCATTAAGCCAGTGGAACGCATCCTTCACAGTGAACCTCCCTGTTGGACTCTCCTTCCAAGACCAGCAATCCTCCCTGTTACTAACTATGCACGGGCTAATAGTATGAAGACGAAGCTGGGCATCAGTAGGCATCACCGTGAAAAGCCTATGAGTGTTCCAAGTATGCCCACTAACGAGGTCAGCCAATGTCAAAGCAGTGTCAGAGATGTGCACATATGGTACTTGCTCCGCTAGCTTGCCTGTTCCAGACCAGTCCTGGTACCACAAGGAGGTATTACCATTACCTAAACGGTATGTAAAACCCTCCCGGAGGCAATCACGAGCCTTCAAAATACCCTTCCATGCCGGAGATGCATTGGAGGAAGCCTGCACTTGCAGAATAGATGAACCAGCAAGGTACCTTTGAGACATCATATGAACCCACAGTTTATCCGGCTTGTCCAACATGTTCCAGACGGATTTTCCCAGTAAGGCTGTGTTCATCAATCTCATATCCCGGATTCCTAGCCCGCCATGCTCTTTCTCCTCCGTTACTGTACCCCAATTAACGAGATGCCAGCCCATTTTGGCAGTGTTACCTGACCAAAGAAAACGCCTCATTGTTTGATTCAGACGATCTAGAGTCCCTCTAGGGAGCCAAAACACCTGCATAAGGTAGGTAGGGATAGAGGCCATTACTGATTTAATTAGACATGTTCTACCTGCTGTGTTGAGGAGCCCAGTCTTCCATGTTGAGAGCTTACGATGGATATTATCCAGTAAGAAGTTGAAATCTGATCCCTTTAGGCCACATCCTTTGAGCGGAAAACCAAGGTATTTACCAAGATCTCGCACAAACAGGATGGGAGCGATACTAGATATTTGATCACGCACCTCGGGCCTTACTCCTCGCGAGGTTACTTCCTTCGATTTGGCTATATTGATTTTCAGCCCAGAACTACTGCAAAACCTCTGGAGAGCTTCCGCTACCAGTTGCATTTGGGATATTTTCGCCTTGCAGAAGAGGAGGACATCATCTGCAAAAAAGAGGTGGGAAATTGGGGGGCCCCCGGGCGAAACTTGGATAGGTTTCCAACTCCCAGTATCAACTAAATGTTGGATGTGAACAGATAGGCGTTCCATCACCATGACAAACAAGTAAGGCGACAACGGATCCCCTTGGCGAAGGCCTCTACCTGGCTTGAAGGACGGAAGGCGGCTACCATTCCAAAGCAACGATATGCTAGATGTGGAGACACAGCACATGATAAGATCAATAACGTTCTGCGGGAAATTAAATAGCACCAAGGTGTCACATGATAGGCTTTCTCAAGATCGATCTTGAACGCTAGGAAACCCTCTCTAGCATGGGACCTATTCATGTAGTGGATAATCTCCTGGGCCACAAAAGCATTGTCCATTGTGCCTCGGCCTGGTAAAAAGCTATTTTGCATTGGCCCAATTAACAGGTTCAAGAAGGGGCGGATCCTGTTAACTAGAACCTTAGTCACCAATTTATAGGTTACATTGCAAAGGCTTATGGGGCGCAGTTCCTTCACAGTTGTGGGGTTATCAATCTTTGGAATCAGCACCACTAGAGTCTCCACAATCTTGCTGTCCACTTCTCCTGTTTCTACTGCCTTCCGGACTAGGTGCCAAAGGTCCTCACCTACCTTGTCCCAGTACTTTTTGTAGAAGAAAGGCTGAAAACCATCCGCTCCAGGTGACGTGAAGGACTTCATTGACATAAGAGCACTACGAACCTCTTCCTTTTCCACTTCAAGGCCAATCAATTCCCTTGCTGCCTCAGACAACTTAGGAAATATCACATGTGGAAATTGAGTCTCTGTTACACTAGGATCTGCAGCAAAGAGGGTCGTGAAGAATTGCTGGACCTCCCTACCCAGTGCCACCGTGTCATCACACCACTCCCCAGATGCATGCTTTAGCCTAACAATTCTCTTCCTTCTGCCCCTAATCACGGCTTGGGTGTGGAAGTAGGAAGTGTTCCGATCTCCTAAGCGCACCCTATTGTCCCTGGCTTTTTGATACCAGAGGAGCTCTTCCTGTTTTAGGATGCTTCGGTACTCTTTTTGAAGTTGGGTCTCAAATTGAACAAGATCAGAGGTGAGCTTCTTATTTAGTTCCCGCTGCACTCCCTTGAGTCTTGCCTCAACCCGGCGTTTTCTCCGGTGGAGATCGCCAAAAACCTCTGAGCTAAAAGCTAAGGAGTCAACCCGCACCCTGTCCAGCTTAGTGTTGATCTCCTCCATTCCATTACGCCAAGCATTCTCCATCACTGTTTTGAAGCTTGGGTGGTCCGCCCAGGCCGCCACAAACCTGAACGGTCTACTGGTTCTCCCCACGCTATAATCACCACAACGCACCATGATTGGGGAATGGTCTGAGTGCAGCCTGTTCAAAGTCTCGACACTAGCATCTGGAAAGGCAACCCTCCAGTCTGTATCTCCCAAAGCACGATCCAACTTCTTCGACATGGTGAGACGGTTACCCTGTTTTCTGGACCATGTGAAAGGGCCTCCCACTAGCCCAAGGTCCATCAACCGGCAGGTCTCCAACACATCCAGGAAGCGAGCTGCACGGTTGGGGAGGAAGTTCCCACCTCTGACCTCCAACGGGTACATGATCTCATTGAAGTCTCCCACAAGGAGCCAAGGCTGGACAATGGAGTTCCTGAGATCACATAACTCCTGCCACAGAGCTTCCCGCCATGAGGGATTAGGGGAAGCGTATACCGCGGTAAAGACCCACGATACAGAACCCCTCCAAATTTCACTCGTGACAGCTTGACGATGATGCCTGAGAATCCTCCAAGACAGAGTTGAGCGGTCATTCTTTAAAGTCCAGATACCTCCACGGAACCCTTCTGATTCTTGCACCCACAACACTGAGAACCCAAGCGATAGCCAGAAACGACGCACTCTTATGAATTGACAGCGTGGTTCAAGGATGATCACTATGTCAGGTTTCTTCAACTGAGCAAACTCTTTGACATATCTTTTTCCATCTTCATTCATGGCACCACAAACATTCCAGGAAACAATGACAAAATCTTCAAACCCAATCATCAATAACAGTATGATGGGGGGGACCAAATTCCCAGGTCCCATGGGAAGAGACAGAGAAGATTAACCTGCATTACGATAAGATTCCACCGGCCTGCTTAAGCCTACCTCTTTTGACACCGTAACACCTGCCCCAAACACGATGGGCTGTTGAGGGGGTTCAGGAATTTTGGGTGGGTGCGTTGTTGCGACCGGGCCCACCTTTTGCTCTTTGGATTTCATGATGTTTAGGGTTTTTTCCCAATCTCCTCGTGCACGTCTCTTTTTTGTGGTACTGTCCTCATTCCCTAGGCCAGCACTAAATCCCGTGGCAGATGGTGGACTAAAGGGTGGAATCTTCAGGTGTTTATGGGGCCCAGCCACGTTAGAGGCCCTATGCTCCGTAGATTTAGTGTTACCTTTGCTGCCAATCATTGGCTTGTCTGGATTACCTTTAGCAGTTTGTGGGCCCCCCGATTTCCTCCCCATTACATTCGTTGACTTGGGCCTCCTTTTTCTAACCGTCATCCAGTCCCCAAATACCTCCACTACTTCCTCCTTAATTATCTCCTTATTTAAATTAGTATCCTCCTTAGCCACACATTCTCCCTCTTCCTGATTTGTAGATGCCCCATTAATGACGCCAACGGATTCCATGTCTTCCACAGATTTCTCCTGATTGCTAGGACTTTCCAAACCAGACGTCTGGACATTGATTGCGGCTGCCTCCTGTGTCATGTCCTGGGTTCCCGTGGCCGGAATATGGGTCGGAGCATGGACCATTACCTTCTCAGGGGCTCTTGGTGGCTCGATGCATTGCCTTCCCATATGTCCATAGTAGCCACAGTTCGAGCAAATGATGTGGAGTCCCTCATACTCCACCCTGTGCCAAAATCCCTCACCTTGACCTTACCAATTACTGGCTTAGACAGGTCTAACTCCACACAAACTCGCGCAAAGCAACCTCGTTCTGCATTCAGGGTATTGGTGTCGACCCTGATCGGCACCCCTATCACCGATGCTAGCCCCATAAGGAAACCTTCATCGTAGAACACCATATTCAGTCCCGGGAATCTGATCCAGGCTAAAGTCTTCATCACCTTTGCCTCCGGTGAAATAAATTCTGGGCTCCACGTTGCCACCGCAAGGTAGTGATCGAAGATCATCCACGGGCCGCCCTCCATAACTTTGGTACGATCTGCCTGGTTGTCGAATTTAACCATGAAAAACCCATTATCCACGTCCCTCAATTCAAACTCACCAGACAGCTTCCACAGGTTCACCAGTCTTGACTTCATGGTACGATAGCCTAGTCGCTTCCCCAGCAAGGTGACCACAAGAGCCTCTTCCCAGGGAGCACAAAGCTCCTTCAGGACTTCTTCCGACACTGACACCTCAGGAAGCCTATCATTCCCATTAACAAAGCTCACTTGCATCTTACCCTCATCCCTAAGGTTTGCAGACTTCCTCGATGCTGGCGCACGCTTGCCTCCCATAAGCTTATCTCGGAAGGATACCTTGCCTGCGCTTGTCCCTCCCTGCCATGTCGTTGTGCCCCCCAGATCCGGCGGCGGTGTTGGGGTTCCACCACCGTCACCGGGGTTTTCAAACTCACACTCCATCGGTTGCACCTCCACTGTCTATTTTGATTTTGATACATATATGATACTATATACAATTTAAGTTTTTGGGTTGTCGAAGGGTATTAAATTTTATCAGAAACAACTTCTCATTTACTTACTTATCTCAATAACATGGAAGTGTTACAAGTGTGCAATTGTAACTCAATTAATACAAAACTCACCTTGATTCTTTATCCATTCCCTTAAAGAAGCTGATCCTGGAGTAGCTAACAATGTTGGAGCTGGAGCGTGATTGGAATGAGGATTCTCTAGGAAGCCTCTGCCTTCCATTTCTGGATGAAGTTACAGTTTTTTTTTTCAAAGTAAAATGATTTCATTTTATCATGAAAAATTCCGAGTTCAAAACAAAGGACAAAAAGGGAGGCAACCAAAATAAAAAGAGGGGCCCAAAACCTCAATATAGTTTTTTGGATGAAGTTACAGTTATTGGATGTAAAAGCATATAAAGTTTTTTTCCAGCACCAATAGCTCAATATAGTATTTAAAATTTTATGTGTGTCATAGGACCAGAGGCGAATGCACCGCCCGGCCACCCTGGGCCTTTGCCCAGGCTCTGGCCAATTTTTCTTCTTCTTTGGATCAGATCATATTTTGGGCCCAAAAAAGAGATAAAGGGCAAAATTTAAAGGTGAGGGCAAAATTGAGGGACTATTTCAGAAAAAGAAAGGGGAAAATAAGTAAATTAGGAAACCCTAGTCTTGGTGTCGCTTGATTGCTCATTGTTGTTGCTCGATTTCTCCCGCTTCCTTTACGGCTTCACCTATGTTGAGTTGAGTGTTGATCAATTCCTCCCTTCACGGCTTCACCTCTATTGAGTGTTGATCAATTGCTTGCCTTGCCTTGCTCCCTTCACCACGCAGGTAAAACTTCTTAATCGATTGAGACTCTGACTTGAATCTCTGATGACTGTGATGAGAGATGTGTGTTGCTATGTGCCTGTGTTGATCGACTGTGAATTAGAAATCACCTGAGTGAAGAGGGTTGAGCTTGAGGGGAGAAAACTTGAGTTTTACATTAAATAATAAATACATTAAACCATGAAACTCACATACATTTGTATTAAAATACATTAAAAAATATAAATTTTCTTTGTAATAATATATTAAAAAATAATTAAAATTGAAAAAAATTGTATTGTCAAAAAATATTTAACTACTTACATTAGATTGAGAACACATGAGCAAAGGTTTGCACAGCGGGATCCATGGATCTGAACCTTGCTCTGATGCCATGAAAGGTATCAGAGATTCAGAGAGAGAATTATAGAGAGAATCAGTTAGAGAGAGAATAGATTGTATGGAATGAATTAAACGGTGAGTACATCAATTACATGATTGACTTATATAGTGTGAATAGCTCAAATGAATGAATAACAAACCCTAACTAACTCCAACTGAACCATAACTGATTCTCTAACAGACTCAACGAACTTAACTGCCTAAGTTCTCCTTACAACCATAGTAGGTGAAGATGACCATGAGAAAGGTCAGGTCCTTGTTTGCGATTTCTTAAACTTCAGGGCCAAATTCAGAAATTTCATGTTCTTATGTTTCTCAATTACATTACCTATTGCAGTAGGGTGCTTTACCGGTGCACCATCTATGAGTACTTCACCATAGAATTCACCTGTTTTATTTTTTATGGAATAGACGAAGTCACCCTCTCATGTAAGCAAATATATATGAGGGAAGATAATTCCAATTTCTTCTAAAATAATTTATGTAACGTCCAAAATACACACAATAGCAACTAGAAATGGACATGCCATCTACTACTTAATTACAAATCATATAATTTCACAACTCATAATAGAAAATTCTACGAGAGACCACTTATTCTTTGCTATATATTGTGATTATATCCACGTAGTCTATCATGGACTTAGTAGCGGCCTGGTAGGTTCATAATCTTCCATGATTTCTTGCGGCTCTATGTTATCACTCTTCTTTTGAGCTTCTTTGCCCTTACCCCAAAGCACCGTGTATAGGCCACAAATAATAAGCACTCCTCCAAGCACACTATACACAATAAAAAAAATCTGAATACGAATATATTCATATTTAGATGATTGGAAATGATTAATGAATACTCACATTTGATCTGTTGATACCGTGAACATATGACTTTGCAGCCATTTTAAACACTCACGAAATTTTGTGGAGGTTAAATATGGTCGCTCTATAGTATGTTTGTAAGGTGTTGGACAAAATGTATATATCTATATATAATCACTCTTGGATGATATGGTTCATACCTGCCTAAATTTAACTTCTCATCCAACACCATAGAAGCGACAAAAGCAACAATCAAAAGCATTAGAGGGTTGAAAGCAGACGCAAACAAAGGGCCTTTCATCTGTACAACCCATGCAATGACAAGAATCATTACTCCTGAGGCTAAAATTCCCTGCAAATAGCACATTAAATCATATGAACAAGCTTCAATTGGATCGTTTATGATTCATAATTCGCATTTTCATCAAGTTCACAAATCATGTCATCATGAACAACAAAGTGCTAGTTAACGAGGAACATACTGAAAAAGCCACGGTTATGAGCCTAATATCCCAACCCAATTTCCATTGGTTTAAGTCCCTCTCAACAATGAAACCAAAAACAACGCATTGTATTGTTCCCATTATAGACATCAAAGCTATGCTTGTCTGAGGACATGGGTACACTTCCATGGTCTTAGCCTGTGTCATATAAAGGATAAACGACAAGAAGCACATAAGGTAAACGACAGCTGAAAACAAATAGAAAATTGTAAAAAAAAAATTTTGGAAGGCACTAATGTTGTAATTTAATACTCAACAAAATATAAATAAAAATGTTACTCACAGGTACCGGTCGCAGTGGTAAATAGTTGTTGTTTAAACCTTTAGGTTAGGAGTTCGACTCTTAAGAAAACCTTTAACTTTTAGTCTTTTACATTGTATACTCATGTCGTAATTAAGAGAGCGATTTAACATCCAAATATAAAAATAAAAATGTTGGACTGGAATGCGGGCCCTAAAGGGTTCTTCAAAGAATAGAGAGTGTTGGGCTGTAATTTGGAAAGTAAAGTGGTCTAAAAATAGTTTGACATTTTGGATTTTCAACATTCAACACGTACTCCCCCACATATTTTTGTCAAAACTACTCCCCTCAAGTACACTTGCTTTGGCTAGCCTTGTACAGTTTTTAATGAGCCCAAATTATTTTTGTAAGTCTTTTTAACATGTTTTTGGGCTCATCATATACACATGTTGGGTGGAAGGTTGGGCCCAAGATGTTTGGGAGAGTGTTGAGTTATAGTTAATGTTTGGTTTTGAATTAAACTCCCAAAGATCCAAAGTTCCTTTCAAATTAAGGCGTTACAATATCATGAGGCATTCTCAAATTTTGAAAATCAAATATGCTATTAGACTTCTAACACCCCAGTTATAAACTAGCTAGTATTTATTTCATCTTCAGTCCACCATGTGGAAGTTCTTAATTTCGACAAACAAACAATAAAAACCAGAAGGGTATGAATGAGTGTGCTACTTGGTGGTGATTGGAAATTAGTTAGTTCACCTGAATGATGAGCCAGAGAGAGAAACTGAAGCAGCTAATCACAACACAGAGAACACCCAACAATTCTCTACTGGTATCAGCAGCCACATTAGCATCAGTTTGGTGGTTCTTGTGTGGATCCAAAAGGTTGATAGAAAAAGGCCAAATATCAAATTCTACTCCTTTGTAAAATGTCAGCAGCAATGCCCCAGCGAGTCCAAGCAAAGTTCCTACAACCTTGGCCTTTCCTGATACTCGTCCCCAATTTAATTTTTCGAAACTGCACTAATTAAACGAGTAATGCAAAATTAATATTGCAGTTAAGTTCAAATTGAATCCTGCATTCCAACATTTTTATGTATGTCTCCAATTCTCCAAAGGATACACATATGGGTCCGGGAGTATAGGGATAAACCCTTGAGAGCTGTAGTTTATTTTTCCGATGTACCAATTCTTTTTTTTATGTCATAGTATTGAATTCCTTTAAATGTCCTTTAATATGTGAGAATCCACTTGATCTGGATTCTTCCAACTGTAAAATGACGAACTATTTCTTGTTGTTCTTTGTCTATCTCTTTATTCATATATTCTAAATATTTGATTTTACATTATAATATCACATGAAATGATCATAATTTAATCGAGATCCTCATATTAATTTCCGCTTTTATAAATTTCCAAATTAAAAGAGAACTTTTAAAAAAAAAAGTACCAAATTGAAGCACATGACTACTACATTTTTTTCTATTACACTTCATGTAGCTCCTCCACTAAATTTTCGAAAAATATAGGAAGATCGGTGGAGTCGGTGGAACCGCAAGCCACCATTCTTGCTCAATTTTATCGTCGCACGGAATATCCATGATCTTGAAGAAAATCAATAAATTGAGTAAGGTTTATTTTGGCCCAAATTTCTCCCAAAACTTTTGATAGAGAAGTTCATTTTGAAATTTAAGAATTGATTTGAGGGTTTCTTGACAGAGAAATGGTTGGAGTTTAAGAATTGATTTACGAATCTCTTGATAGGAGGTCAAAATGAGTTTTGTACAATCTTGCACAAGAATTTCTTTATACTTTTACTAGAGGGCACCATGAAAATGTGATAAGAGTTCGAATTTTATTTGGCTTTCAAAGAAAAATTGCTATCATTTAACTATTTTTTTCTAAAACATTCAGCTTTCTTAGTTGACTGTTTAGAATTAGGTCTCGTTTGGAAGAGCTTATTTGAGCTTATCTGATAGCATAAACTCTTATGTCAGTGTTTGGAAGAGCTTATGTAAACAGCTTATGGTAGGTCATAAGTTGTTTTGAGCTTATTTTCATAAGCTACTCAGGATAGCTTATGAAAAAGAGTTTATGCTTATATATAGCTTATTTTCAATTTATTTTAATAAAAAATTTAAAATAGCTTATGAATAAGCGTTTATTTATGTCATAAGCACTTATGATCATAAGCGCTTAATTAAGCTGTGTTTTCAAACGGGGCCTTAGAAGAGAAGTTGATCCACACAAAACAACCAAGGCCTGAAAATTAAGTTGTGTGGGGTAAATTAGGGCTCACTTTTCAAGTTAGATATATGATAGTGTAAACTTCTAAGGATTTTACTTCGAATCACTTTAAAAGATAAATTAAGTTATCGCATCATTAATAATGATTACATAACTTGAAAAATCGATTCAAACTACTTCATTAGTGGTGTAATGACTTCTTTTACTTTCTTAGAGGAGAGGAGTCAGACCCGACTTCCAATAATAGAAGATTTGTGTGACTACTGACTAATTAAACGTACCCGCAGAATACAGCTAAGATGAAGGTGATGGAAGGAATAAGGTTGTAAATGGCGGAGACAAGTGTTGCTGATGCCAAAACCAGGGCCCCGTAGAATAGGTTCTGAAATAAAGTTCCCCTGCCACAATATTGCACAAACATGCATGTCAGAATTTCATTAATCTCAATTACCACATAGACACATACATACTATTAAAGTGCTCCATTGCAGTTGTATCATGTGATTAAAATTTCCTCTCAGATATCCTATACGTACGATTTTTCTGCCCCATCACCTGTTAATTTTTTACACGTCACTTAAAAGAAAAAGAAAAACATGGGTGAGCTGCATTTATATATACAAATTTATAGGAGTATGATATAATTTTATTGGTAAAATAGAAATAAAATGAGGTAGTGCACGATATTTTGATCATGTATCTTGTGGCAAAATGTACAATTAATTTAAGCAACACTTACCCAAATGTTCCACTTAGAAATGTCATGAAAATAACCCTCCAAGACATCTTCGGCCTCTTCCTGTATAACAATATTAAAAAAAAAAAACCCAAAACCAATTTTTGGCAAGTTATACTATTGCATACAAGTTGGATAATATTTAATATGGGCAAGGTAAATCATGTTAAAAACTAAATTATACATCCATATGGACAATGCATAAACTACTAACATTTACATGGTTCTACCTTTAAAAAACAAAGCATTTACATGGTTCTTATGCACTAAAATTAACTTCTAAAAAACTCTTTTAATTTATGAATCAAATTTCCTTAGTTCAAAGAAAACAAAGTCATTAAATATCAGTTTTTCTTTCAGCATATAGGAAAAGATTGAATATAAGAAGTAGTAGTAGTTATAAGATAATTGTGCAATATTTGGTTTTGATATTTTCCCTTAACTAAAGTTGTGATGAGACAACTTAATTTCCAGCCTATACAAGCATTAATTAATGTGGAATTAGAAATGATAGACATAAATAATTGTACTATAAGCATCAATATTTAGATCAAAGTGTGTATATTTATATATATGGGAATAAAATAGAATTCCCTCATGTTACATGAAAGTGTCAAGTGAAGAGTACTATTGTAACTATTTCAGTCTTCACAAATATTTAAAGACTTTTATTATTGCCACTTATTTAACTCATACGATGATAGAAATAGAGATGAAATTCCACCATTAAAGAATATGAGAGTTTAAATAATACAACATTTGCTCTTATTTATAAGAAATAAATGAGAGTTTTTTTAATAAGCCATGAAATATATTGAAATGAAGTATAAGAGGTATTTCAACTCAATAGAAGAGTTCTCAAGCATACAAAAATAACAAAAAAATAGAAAAATTACATCGAACCTCCTTAGAGGAAATACTTTAAGAAAGATGCATCATTAAAACCTCAATAAGAGAGATTTACTTTGGTTTTTTTTTTATAAGAACGAAGTTGAAGTTTGTGGTGCATTAATTACATTTTGACAAGAATGTCCTGATTTAATTGAACTTTCTCTCTCTTCACTCTCCAAAGAATTAATGATGCATTTAAATTAAGAAAAGTGAGTTAAGAGCAATTCTCATATTTGGTCTGGAATATATGATTGGCGTGGAATAATCACAGTGCTACCTGCATCCTCGCGCGAGCATCTAATGCAGTTTCCCTCACCCGGTAAAAGCAAGACTCAACGGATGGGAGAAATGGTAATATGGATGGCCACCATTTGGTCTATAAGGTTGCTGCGAAATAGAGTAATCTTTCATGGCGCGGCTGTGGATGTGGAACAAATACTGGAATCATGCCAACTTAAGGCTTGGCAATGGATGACAGCAAAGGTGGAAGGGTTTACCTATTATTGGTTTGAGTGGAAGTCAAATCCTCAAGCATGTATTGATTCTCTATAGATGGGCTCAAGAAGGAGGTGGGTTGAAATGCCAAGGTTAGGTGCTGCTGAGTGAATGAGACTGGGTAGTGGAGGTGAAATTGGAAAACTCTTTCTGTCATAATAACTGTTATAGCTGCTGAGTTGTCTCATATATATTGTTCTGTGATGGTGAGACTAAAGCCTAGAAGGAATGGGTTTGCTGTACTAAGGGGGAGAGAGCTGCGTATTTTCTAGTTTAGATAGGTGTGGTGGTGGGGTGATTTTTTAAGGCACCTTGTGCAAATTGGACATAATTGATTCTTACTGTTTGAAGCTTGCACTTATTCTCTTGGCGTGGACTGATAGGTTAGTGTCTTTTGGAGGATTTTTGAGTTGGAGCATATTATGATTGTGGGATGGGATTTGCTGCCAGAGACTTTGTGAGAGGGACTTGCTTCATAGACTATGTGCTATATGTGATGAGTTGGAGATCCTGTTGTTTTGGGTTGGGTTTTGTAATTCTCCTTGGAAATTACTTCTTGACCCTAGACAAGTGGTACTCTTTTTCCTTCTCTAGGTTTTCCCAAGGGGGTTTTTCCTAGTAAGGTTTTAATGAGGCCCCTTCTCTGGGGTCTATTTCCAAGGAGGGGGTGGGTAAGGTATTAGGATACTTGCCTTTGTAAGTGTTGTCAATTCTAAGTTTTTTTCTATTTGCTCTTTGCTTGTATTGGGCTGAAGTACCCCTTGTACTTCATTTCAATATAATTTTTGCTTATCAAAAAAAAAAAGAGCAATTTTGGAAGTTCAATATTTATTAGAATAAATTTTATACACTTAATTAATTTAATTAGATTTCTTAGACTATGTGAATTGGCAGGGCCGGTCCCGACATTTTGGAGGCCTTGTGCAAATAATAAAAATGAACCCCTAATAAAGAGAAATATTTCTTAGAGATACAACTTCCAGGTACCTTTATATATTTAATGTTCGAAATTTAATCAAAGTCATTATGTTGGTTCATTTGGCAACTGATCTCTTGCAACACGCCTAGGGCTCGCGCGTTTGAATCCAAGCAACGCGTGCTTTTGCTTTAATTTTTGAATTCTTTCAATTCAAATTAATTAACAAATAACATGTCAAAAGCCAAAAGGTGAGATTCGAACCCGGTACATAAAAGTAACATAAACGGTTACTAACCACTAGACCACTTAAGTCATTAATAACATCTTGAACATTAATTATTATAACTAAATTAGTTTTTGGGGAAAGTTTAATGTGATTTTTTTTTGAGCCCCTTCTTTTTGGAGGCCCTGGGCTATAAGCCTGCTTGCACAGGCCCAGGGCCGACCCTGTGAATTGGTTTTTTAATTCTTATAAATAAGACATGATGTAGTATATGATCATGATCTTATGAGACTAATGATTTCGTTTACGACTACTACTCCATTCATTCCACAAAGATTGTTGTTTAAGGTTGTGGTAGTGAGATGACAATTATTGATAGTATATCGTTACTAAAGTTCTCTTATTTAATTTTACTGGTATCATGTGCAGCTATTAAATTATACTTAGAGAGAAAAGAATGCAGTTAATAGAAAAGAGTTATGATTGGTTAATATAAAAGGTAATAAGTGAGAGAAAATGTATTAAATCAGGGTATAGGTGGAAAAAATTAGCAAGTAATGCATTGACTTTCTAAAACAACAAACATTTTAGAGTATTGAAAAAGTACCCAAAACAACAATTTTTGTGAAACGAAGGGAGTACTATTTATGTATATTAATTAGTGATTTTTGACAATAATTACTCTTATTAATGATATAGTTGACCTGATGAAGTCTAATTTCTTATCTTAGTTACTATCTCCAGTCCTATTTATAGAAATTAAAGAGAAGAAATTTTTTGATCATTTTTATAAGAATCAGATGAAAGTTTGTACTATATTAATTTTTTTTCTTCCAATGATGCCCTTATTAATTCTATAGTAAAATGTGTCTCATTAATTATTTTCTATCCTTCTCACTCTCCAACACTAATAACAAAGGGCAATTTTAGAAGTGTGTTTTAATTCAAAACAAATTTAATGCATTTTAACTAGTTTAACTACATTTCTTAAACTACTTCTTATAAATAGGACCGAAGGTAGTAATAGAGTACCTCTTAATTAATGCTAAAACAACGGTTGCTTACAGAAGTAATTGTTGCTAAATTTTAAGCAACACGCAATTCAATATAAGCGTTTTCCAATAAGACGTAACATAGTTTTTGCGTTCCTATATAACTGTCACTTTAAAGTTATTGCACAAGTATTAAGAAATAGTAATTAATGTTCTTATTAAAATTATTATCTAACTTCCTATTATACCATTTATCTCTTTTATTAATTCTAAATTTTCAATTTTCCTACCACAATAAATGATGGGTACAATTGGTAAAATATAGTCAATACTCTCTTGAAATTATAAAAGTGTCAAATAAATAGAAACAGAAAAAGGATTAAAATAGTGGCAGTTATATAGGAACATAGGAAGTAAACATTATAGTGCTTAGCCATAAAATTTGATGTCAGAACTTGGGCTAAAGATGGTTTAAGAGTACATGAGAGAATTTTAATTTTTGTGAGATCAATGAATCAATAATTTATGTATATTAATTACTGATTATCTCTTAATTAAGGAAATCTAGCTATATAGCAGAAGTGAAAGTTACTTTTAATTACTGATTATCTCTTAATTATTTCGGGTTGGGGATTGGGTTTTCGAGTTCCTCAAGGAAGCCACCGTTGCAATTGGGGCAGATGAGATCGCTAGAGGAATTCGTTCTGGATCTCGTTCCAGAATCGCACCAGCAACAACCAGAGTCGTTGACACGAGAGAGTGGGGGTGTGGTGTTGGATCTGAGAAAGAAGAAGATGAGTGTTAGTTCCATGTGCTGATTCTGAAATCAACAGTGAGAGATGGCCATATCTAGGCAAGCAAAACACCCATGTGGGTTTTGGGAAAAAATGACACAAGATTGCTCATCTGGAGAAGATGGTGGCTTCATCTCGAGCAGACATGGTCAACTTCGGCGTTGTCGTCCATGGCGGAAAACGACCCTCGACCTTGTCGATCAATCACGAGCAGAGAATAAGACGTAGGAAAGATAAGTTGCTTATAAGTAAAAAGTTCCTTTTCATGACTTTTTTTCTTAAAAGTTACTTATTTCTATTTAGTAAAAAAGAAGCTGGCTAAACACTAAATCTAATTCTTCTTCACTAACCTTTCAAAAATAAGAGCAATAGGAATAGTGGTAGCCGCTGCAAAGGCCATTCGATAAGCTGAAATGACAATAGTGCTCATCCCATCATTTATGGCAAGTTTGTAGATTACATTGCAAGCAGAAAATACGATCTGAACCGCCACCATTACAACCGCTGGTTTCATTGTTTCCCAAAAGTTCTTCATCTTCAAGATCAGAGGCTTTTAGCTGCAAGAGGTGTCTGAGATTAATACAATGATTGAATATATATATATATATATATATATATAGAGACTCAAGAAAAATTCAATTTTATGTCACAGGACAGTTCAAGGGCTAAGAGAATAAGTCAGAGTCAAACTATTATGTGTGCTCCATAAAGCTCCACATAGGTTCATGACATTAGCAAGGCTGCTGCTACTTTTTGTTTTTGTTTTTTTTAATAGTTTGGAGGGTCTAAACCCAAGGCTGCTGCTACTTGAGGGACCATGAATACGGATAGGACAAATGTAACACGTATGAAATTGAGAGGTACACATTATTGTTTGAAGTCACATATTGACTAGAAGTATGGTAAAAAAAAATGTTTATAAAGGATAGATTAGGGCTGGGCAATGGGCCCATTTCGACCCGTGCCGAATAAAACCTAGCCCCAAAAAAATGGTACGGGCGGACCGGGTCGGATGACAAGACCCACGGGTGGGAAAAGGTGTGTTTATGCGGGTTTAACCGGTCAGGTCCGGGTGAGAAAATAAAATCCGTCAGAACTCGACCCAACCCGAAGTTTTTTTTATTTGGTAAAAAAACATGAAGTATTTATAATTTTATACTATACTAGCGTTTTTACCCCGTGCGTTGCACGACGAATATTGATCTCATTATTTAGACACGTATTAATAAATTAAGATATAAAAAAAAATGAGCATTCAACCAAAAAAAAATCACAATGAGTGTCACACAACTTGCAAAGTTTTGTGTGATTATCAAAATGATTTTTCATAATACTGAAGTATTTTTTTAAAAAACTAAGAGTAAATATAAGTAATGGTATGATAAATTGAAAGTCAAAATATGATTTGAAAACATTATTATATATGTGTGTGTGTGTGTGTCTGTGTGTTTAGATTACATGGTAAAAGACTTCCACAAAGAAAATATTTTACATAAAAATCATTTTTTTTTTGTAAGGAAAGGAATGTAGCATTTATTGTAATTTTTTATTGACTAAAAATTAATGTATTAAAGAACTTTTATTATTCTTTTTCTACCATTGACCCCTGATCATGTATTTAAAAACGGTTAAATGCGTTAGCATACCGGTTAATGATATTAATTTTGATTAACATTAATTTTGGAAATAATAATTTTATTGGTTTATCAAAAACATTTTTTAAGGAAATGAATATAACATTTATAGTAATTTTTAATTGAACAAAAATTAAACTTCATCTATAGAATTATTATATAGGTTAATTCAAAAGGTTTTTAAAAAAAATCTCAAATATAGCATTTATTGTATAGCATTTAATGTCTTTCATTAGTTGACTAAAAATTTACGTAATTTAAAACAATTAAATAGGTGTATTAAAACCTTTTTTAGGAAATGAAATAAAACGTTTATTAATTTTTTTAATTGAGTAAACAATTAATGTATTAAAGAATGATTAAATATGTGTATTAAAAACAGTTTTTTAATGGGGTCAAACAAACCAAATTATAGGAAAATCAGTGCAAGTAATTAATATATGTGAGTAGCTGTGGTTGTAACACTTGTCAGTCAGTGAGCGATCAATTAAATAGGCAAAGAACATGAGATGTACCCATCTTGGTCAAGTTCAATAGTTATCCTTTTCTGTTTAGTACCATCTTTCTTGAACTCTTGTTCTCCTCTTGCTCCAGTGAGAATTCCAATTACATTTGGTGAAAAAAAATAAAAAAAAATGTTATGAAGATTAATAAATATTTTTAAAAAACTCGAAAGGCTAAAGAAGGATTAATACCTATAAGGAATGATGTATCAAGGTCCTTATACACTATGTCACCAAGTGGAACGAAAGAGTACGGGGTTAAGTTGATAGCCTTGTTAGGAAGCAATCGCGCAAAAGTCTGAATATCAAAGTTGATCTTGAACGGATGATTTGTTGGGCGAAAATCACGACCACTTTCACCAACACCAAAGAATGAAATCTTGTATACGCGTCCTTCAGTTAGCAAAGACTGAAATCGATAAATCAAAGTCTTCCTAACTGTAGACTGAATCTTACAGCCCTGAAATTTAAATAGAAAACAAACTTAGCGATTTATGAATGCATTCCAAAAATTACATGGAAACCGAGTGATTGAAAAAATAAAGTGTCATACCTTGTCATTCATAAGAATCATGTCCATTGAAAAGGGTAGTTTTGAGCCATATAAGCTCGCACTTAGTCATAAACGATTAACTTTCGCAACAATTGTTCAGGTCTATTTGGAGGCATCGATTTTGGCAAGATCATCGATTCTTGAAGCCATCAGAAGAAAGGTTAATTTCAAATATATAAAGTGCTGGAAAATGGTTGGAATGATGGAGAAGAAATGTAACATAAGGGGGTATTTATAGTTGGAATTAGGGTTAAGGATGTCTAAAGTTGTCAAGAATATTCCATCCCAAAAGAATGGAATATGTAAATTATATATATTTATTTTGACTTTTTCGAAATCATATAATCAGCTTAATTAGACCGTATACAATTCCACAAATAGTGATAAATATATAAGGAAATTTTGGAAAGATTTCAATATATAAAATTATGAAATCATGCACGGCCCATTAATTGATTATATTTTTATTTGATCCATATTAAGGCCATCAATTCTTTCTATAAAACGTTGATTATAAATAAAAAAGTCAAATATAGTAAAGATATACAGTAGGCTAAAAAAGTGTAACCAATTGGAAAATTAATCGCCTAGCAAAATTAATCGCCGTGCACTATGGAAAATCACATAGTGCACTTATTGTATATCAACATGATATTGATTCTATTTGGTATAAAATATTGATTATAAATAAAAAAAGTCAAACATAGTAAAGATATACATGATGTTTATGATTGACGTAAATTAATCCTTTATTTTCTCCACGAAATTATCACGCCTGGAATTATTGACTTCTTTTGTAAGCAAAATGAATACCATTTAAATGCTTGCAATAACACCATTCCAATTTAATTAACAATAAATACAAAATCACCATTCAAATGGTTTGAATGATGGGCCTCATAAAAAATCTGAAATCAAAATGGGCTTCCACTATTTTAGTCCAAAACAATAAGAAGATGACACTTGTCATGCAAAGATGGGTTGAGGGAAAGTCATTATTGGATTGCCACATCATCTAAGTGGGTCTCATAGCCTTGCTCTTTTCTAAATATTATAGATTATAGATTCTCATTTTTTGTTTGATTGAGGTCCAACGTTCATGACTCAAGCAATAATAGATCACCCTAGTAAATAAAAATAATCTGATCTCAACTATAAAACAAAAAAAAACTATAAAGCATTATTATTAACCCTAATTCTAAAAACTCTAGCTTGATTCATTTCTCCTTCTTCCTCAGCCAGTGGTCACGGCCGCCGCCAGTCACCCCTAAAACCTACTCTCATCCACCTTCTTCCTCAACCCCAAATAGTCACCACAACTGGCCTCACCTGAAACCCCAAACAATCAAATTGAAGCTCCCTTTCTCTGCTCACAATCTTCCCTCACCGTTCTAGATGAACAGGCCACCTCCGCCCCAATCCCCACCACGCCACCGCGTCGTTCCACGCCTGTTCATCTCTATCATCAATCGTTCCTCGCCGTTCCAGATTCAAGAGGCAAGCTTCATTGATCCAGATCTAGCCTCCTTTGTAGTCCATTGTGCTCCCATGTGATTTGAGATGCATATTCAATTTCAAATTCAAGAGGCCAGGTTCTTCGAGCTGCTGCCGCTGCCTTACCACCAGATCTCCATCGCCGACTCTATTTCTTTTTTTTCTAGTTAACCACCCGCCCCAACCCACCCGAACCGCCCGTTAACTCGTGCCACCCGAACCCGACGTAACCGATCATGACCACAGTCGGAATCAGTTAAGGAAAATGAAGATTTACACCCGCTCAAACCCGTCAATGTTCACCCGAACCCGAACCGGCCCACCCGATGCTCACCCCTAGGGTAGAGCAACCATCAACTCTTGAATTAGCTTTTGGGTTGAGTTATGTCTCTCTAATTCTAATATGGTATCAAAGCCTATCCTAGATCCATTTGTTGTTGAGACTCCCTATATTTGGGCCACCTATTGATGTTATTTCCATGCGCCAGAAGTCTAGCCCTGGTGTAAAAGGAGTGTGTTAGAAGTCTCACATTGGCTAGAAATATGGCCAATCAAATACTTGGTAAAGCAACCCTCAACTCTTGAGCTAGCTTTTGTATTGAGTTAGGTCTCCCTAATTCTAATAATTACAATAATTAGATGAATGCTATTTTCACACTCAACATTTACTCACACTATAAGTTAGCGTGAATAATACGATGGAGAAAGAAAAGGTAAAAAGAAAGAAAATGAGATTGGTATGGAAAACAAAGGGGAGGGTAAGCGCTCAATCTTTCTACTTTTATTCTATGAACCGATGGAATCCTTGTTTGAGCTGGATATAACTGTTATCGATTGCAAACTATTTAAAAATGTGTTAATACTAAACTTTTAAATTCAACTAAATAAAAAGGAGGCACTTTGTAAGACCCAAGTTTTCAGTTATAGATTAAATAAATTAGTTTCTTATTCACGCTTAGGTTTTGGTGTAACGTGAAAGGAACCCAAGTAAGTGTTTACAGTTCGGATGACTTAATGAAGGAGAAAGTTCAGGAAATGACGAAAAATAGTATTATAGTTAGTTTAAGTTATACCTCGAGTAATTTCTACACCCGGCTATAGAGGGACTAATTCTACCTATTTTAAAAATTGCAGACCAAAAGTAAAGATATTATGTATTTTTGAAAAATAAATATTTCAAACAAATTAGTTATGAAAATATTCCGATACGATAGTAATCAAATTTACCATCTTGTAATCATGATGGTAAATTATGATCATGATCATTACTAAAAATATATTTCAAAAGTATCAATAATAATAATAATAATTTACCTTATTTAATTATTTCAAAAATTAAATAATAATAACTATTATTCGAACACATAATTTGAATTCCGCTTATAATTTGTGGGACCTATTATGAAATAGGTAAACCCATGTAAAGCTTAACCACTGAAAATAGAAAAAGAGTAAGTTGAACCTTGAATTCCCCCTTCAAATCTCTTTTTCCTTTCTACAAAAGGATTCTCATTTATGAACTTTGATTTAGCTAGATTTTAAACGGTAAAGATTATTTTAAGTAAAAAACTAATAGTTATTATAGAAATATATTTAGTTGTTTACACTTTACACCGGGTTGATGGTGTAGTCCCGACAACAGATCTGAGTCATAAAAATGGATTATCTCATATTAATAGGAAAAAAGTAATTGCCTATAAATATTTGACAAAGTTGCAAGAAAATCATCAAGCTAGGAAGTAAAAATGGATTACTTATTGTGTGAGAAAATGTTAGTGATTATAGTTTTGGTTTTCTTTTCCAATAGAATTCCCAATGTAGCAGCTGCTAATGCCACATATCCAGCATTGTTTGCATTTGGAGATTCAATTCTAGATACAGGAAATAACAACGATCGTTGGACATTGACTAAGTGCAATCATCATCCCTATGGTAGAGACTTCGAAGGAGAAATACCTTCAGGAAGATTCTGCAACGGAAAGGTTCCTACAGATATTATAGGTAGCTGTAATTGTACACATTCTATTGGATTTACATTTTATAAAAAATAAATATGTTTTGTTTCCACTCATATCGATTTGCCTTTTGATGGTGATACTAAAAACAAACAACTACCTTGATTAGTATTAATTTGAATATGAATGTGTTCTATGCAGCGGGAGCTCTGGGAATCAAACAAACAGTGCCAGCATTTCAGTTGCACGACAATATAACGGTTGATGACCTTGCCACTGGTGTCTGCTTTGCTTCAGGTGGCTCAGGAAATGATGATTTCACGGCTGAGTTTCTAGTACGTAGCAGTTTCTGTTGACTTATTATGTTTAGATTTGGGTTGTTCATGATTTGCTGTATAGTTTACTCATATGAGAGGGTTTATCTCATCATATATTTATTATTCGAAAAAAAAAATATATTAAGTAAAACCATTTTTGAACTTAAATGATCGCGAGTCAATCATTTAGTCCTAAAAGAAAGAAATTATATTTTATCTCTAAAAATGAAATAAAGATCAATTTAGTGTTTTTACTTTTTACAAAATCAATTAAAATAAAATAAAAAAGACTAAATTTGTCATTTCTCGTCTTTTGAAAATCAATAAAGTGATTTTTTTTACATAGATTAACTTAAATGATTGCTTTGATATCTTTCAAAAACTAACCAAAACGATGTTCTAGTCTATTATATTACTCTCTAAAATGTTTATATTTCTTATGAGTTGTTGTGTTTATTAGGGAGTTATAAAGCTATCAGACCAACTGGAAAATTTCAAAGCTTACATACAAAACCTAGATGCGGCTATTGGACCCCAAAAGGTGGCTTCCATCATATCCAACGGCTTGTACCTCGTTTCAGCTGGGAACAATGACATTGCCATTACCTACAGTTATAATATCTTAAGGGGAACGATGGATTTCCAAACCTATGCCGATAACTTGGCTTTGTGGGCTTCAGATTTCCTCAATGTTAGTGAGTAGTGATGTCACTGAATTGATTATTCAATTTATTTTATCATTCAAATTTAATTTTCCTTGAAGTAATTATTGATCTTAATTGTTAATCACCACGTGAAGAGTTTGTACCAACTCGGAGCACGACATGTGTGGGTTCTAAGCACCTTGCCCCTGGGATGCTTGCCCTCAACTAGAACTCTACAGGGTGGACTACCTTTTAGGCCGTGTTCAGATAAACTCAATAATGAATCGGTATACTTCAATTCGAAGTTAGAAGAAAAGATTTCTACTTTGAAAAATCAAACCAACCTTCCCAATTTCGATGTTAGATTCATTGACGTCTACAATCCTATACTTGAACTAATGCAAAATGCTGCAAGTAAAGGTCATTTTCATTTCTCAATGCTTTGTTATTTTATTTTAAATGTTAGTGAAATTTTCTTTATTAATATGTTACTTTTGTAATAACTTTCAGGGTTTACCAACGTAGCCAATGGATGTTGTGGGACTGGGGTAATTGAACTTGGACCGCTATGTAACTCGTTCGATATCTTATGTCAAAATACTTCATCATACTTTTTCTGGGATGCTGCTCATCCGACTCAGAGGGCTTATGAGCTCATTGTCGATGATATACTAAAAGCAAACAATATTTCAAGCTCTTTTAATTATTCTCCTACAACTTCTACCAGGCATTATAAGAAAATGGACGCTTTTCGTTTTAAATAACGCATTGATACATTTGTGACTTTTTTCGTATGTAATTTTTTTCTTTCCTGTAGTGCATGTTTGGATGTGTTGTGAAAAATCATTGATGGAAAAATTATGGTGGACAGTGAAAAAATTAAAAGAAGTTACTTCTATCTACAGTAGTTTCAATTTCACCGTGATTTTCCTCATGTATAAACATGCACTCATTCCTTACACTAGTCATTTGTATACACACAAATTCACAAATAAATAATATTTTTTATAACCTTTTCCATATGTGTTTTACTTTCTTTTTTTTCTTGTACTTTTCCATATATGATTCAAATTATTCATTAGTAATTTTTTTGGACCAAAGTATTGTTTTCTTTATCATTCACAAAACCTAGTGTCACACAAAAGTCAATATAAATCATGGTGTTTTCTTCATTTCTTCTATCTTTGCGTAATCCTACTCATTTTCAACAAAGGGCATATAAATCACATGGGAAATAATATTGATTACTGACGATATAATTATAAAACCGGTACAATAAAAGAGAACCACAAAAGGGGTGGCTGCTACGAGCCCAGCCCAAATGTCCAAGTCACAGCACAAGAGAAAGTCAAAAATAAAGTCTAAGAAACCAAACTATTTAAGAGACTTTATTTTAACAAAATAGCCAGCTGGGCTTCCTCCGTCTATTAGGAATATTAAAATAACATTGGACTAAGCCCAATATATGGGCATCCTCCGTAAGTTACATTTACATGCTATAAGTATTGTACTGTTTTCTATTTTACAATCTATCAAAAAAAATGACTTCAGCCAATTTAATTACTTTTTTTATCGTTAATTTCCTTGTTGTTAGGATTAGCTCTGCTAGGGTTCTTGGTGAAATTCTTGAGTCTTATCGGTGTCACAAGTGGTGAATGTATATTTTCTTAAGGGATTTCGCCTAGACTTCTGGCTAGGGTTCGATCTCTTCTGAGGTAAAAAAATAATACATTTGTGGCCAGGTAGGGGCGGATTTACCGTTTGGCTTGCCTGGGCCTTTACCTAGGGCCCTGAGGGAAAAAAATTATTTCTTTGGACCAGGTAAGGTTTTGGGGGAAAAAGAAGAAGAAAGAAATGGCAAAATTGTGAAGAGTGTCCTATGTTGATCGATTGTGAGGATTGTGTTGTGTAGCTGTGGGTGAGGCCTGAGGGAGCGAGGCGGTGGGCAAGGGTGAGTGGGTGAAGCGGTGCGTGGGTCATGGGTGACTGGGTGAGTGAGTTTGTGAATGAAGATGGTGGTTGTGGGGTGAGGGAGTGAGGTGAGGAGGAATCAGGAATGTGAGTGAATGAAGAAGATGGCTATGGGTGAGGGAGTGAGGCGATCGGTGGGTGATAAGGTGAGTGAGGGAGGCGGTGAGAGTGAGTTACAGGACAATGGAGGAGTACATTTGATATATCAGCTAGGAACAGGAAATGAATTGGGATAGTGGTTTGTTTGATCTTTACAAAATTCTTAGATTTGAAGATTTTTGGGATTTTGGTCTAATTGGGTTCATGTTCAAGTCAAAGATCACATGTCAAAATAGAAGGTAATCAATAATCCCATTATCGATGAAGAACAATAATTTTGAAGATGGTGTATATATAGATGTAGGAGTCAAGTAAAAAAAGACATGGATAATTCTTCAAGCGTGGTTAAGTATGCTAATATATTTTTTTGAACTCAAACCAATAATATTAAATCAAATCAAATCCGGCATAGAAGCCAATACATCAATCCTCAAGAAACTAGATAACCTCGGAGGCCCCTCCTCTACCCATACAACGTCTGGGAAAGAAGAGGCATTCCTAGCAAGATAATCAGAACACATGTTCCCCTCACGGAGAACAAAAGAGAAAACAAACATATCAAAACTAGAAGCTAAACTATGACAATCCTGGATAATGGAAAACAAATAAGAGGCTCCCAAAGCTTTCTTCCATGCCTGCAATAAAGGTAAACAATCCGTCTCAAAATGAACTCGGCGAAAGCCAAGCTGAATGGACAGCTCCATCGCCCAACGAAGACTAAGTGCCTCAGCCACAGTAGGAGAGAGAGCAATCGTTGGGTACTTTGCAGCCGAAGCCAACACTTCCCCAACGTTGTCCCTAGCCACCATACCAAAACCAGCGAGATGATCCTTCCCCACCGCCGCATCAATGTTTACCTTGATCATGTCCTCCGTTGGCCGCTTCCACTTCGCGTCTCCGTGCCCACCTCTAGTCAAAGCCGCCAAGCTCGGCGTGGAATCTGGTGCAATGAGCGATGATGCACGAGCAAGGACAGCTGCGATCTCAAACTGCTTCTCCTCAAACACAAGCTTGTTCCTAGCCTCCCACAAAGCAAACACAATCCGTTGAACTTGTGCCACCGCCTCTAAATACAAGTCTCGCGTCACCGTACGCATAAAATCCATGATCCTCATACCAGGAGCCACACGACCGCCAAGTTGGCTTGCAAACCAGCAACCTCTAGCTACATGACAACCCAAAAAGAGGTGATCAATTGTTTCATCCTCTTGTGCACACAAAGGGAAGCAAGAGTCAACATCTACACCTCTCCGACGAAGCTTTGTTCTCACCGGAATCGCTCCAATGCATGCCCGCCAAGCAACCTCACGAATCCTTGGTAAACTTCTTGGACGAGTTTTTAATGCTAATATACTTAATATTGATAAAATTAAGGTGATATTAATTTTGAATCTCTTAACTATATATTTGGGTTGAGTGTTTAATTGAGAATGAAACATATTTGTCATTGCAACACACTATTTACGTCGAAACACCACAATATCTACAACCGCAACCACAATGTAAAGCAGGTGTGGGTAGTTAGGCTTAGACTAGTCGAACCACCGCAATATATATATATATCCGCAACCGCAACCACAATGAAATTACACCCCTTGTTCTGTCACACAACCCATTGGAAGGATCTATACCTGTGTCAATTGGGAAACTGAAAAAACTACAAACTCTGGACCTTGAGCAATGTGGGCTCTCAGGGAATATACCAACAGAGCTTGGTGATGTTGAAACACTGACAAAGATTCAACTTTCAAACAACATGTTAAGTGGCAATATACCAGAGAAGGTCATACACGTGAAGATGCTCCAACAGTTCAATGTGTCAAGCAACAGGCTCACAGGAAGGATCCCTCCACACAAGGCCAACATCCCTTTATCAGCATTTCTGAGTAACCTTGCGCTGTGTGGATCACCACTTCCTCCTTGTAAAGTTTTTAGTATATAGTTTTTGACATTAGTCCATACCCTATTACTATGAAATAAAATCATGTGTAACAAGGAAATTGAAAGCATGAAAAGTTTAATGATTTTGCCCACTGACGGATTCAAGATTTTTAAATTGTGGGGGCAGTATTATAATTGTGCAAACACACACACACACGCACGTGCACGCACGCGCACGCGCACGTGCGCGCACACACACACACACACATATATATATAGCTTCTTCAATCAATCAACGAGAGTGTTCAGAAACAAATAATTAATTCTCTTTTATATTTTTAAAAACCACAAATAAGTAAGAAAAAAAATTTAATTCATGCATTTTTCATTTACAATATGTGAAGAAAACTCCTTAGATTGATGCATTTTTCAAAGCTATTTTTAATATATATAAAGACATTTAAAATACAGTAGATATATAAAAAATTAATTGACACTCAATAAAATTTTAATTAGTAACAATGTGTTACACACTAGAAAAGTTTTTCACCTTTTAATAAACTTTAGAGGTATGATTCATTTCACTTTTTTCCACCTTTATTTTTCATAGATTTCTCTTTTATCATCAGATCATATTACTTATCACATCTCTTACTTTCTTTCTCTTTTCTTCCTATTTCTCTCTTCTCTCCACTTTACTTCTACCTTAATTCTAAACTTAATACCTAGTGAAGGTAAATATAAATAGTGTAAGTAAATTGGTATGATATCTAGTAGGGGCAAATAAACTGTGAAAAATAATTAACATTTTATCAATTTTATACTACTAACAAATAAACTTTCAAACCAACTTTCAAACCAAGTGGGGGCAAATGCCCCATACTCTCCTACATAAATCCGTCCCTGATTTTGCCCAAATCTCTTCTTCACCCTTAACTTCTGATGCCACGAGTATGTCATTCAATTCAGTATCAATGGTTAAAGTATCTATAATATTACTAATGTTTTTACCCGTGCGCTGCACGACGAAAGATTTTTCTAAGTTTCTTACAGTTAAATTTTTTTACATGAAATTCAACCGATTAACTGCCATAAAACCATAGATAACAATTGAAACTAAATTTGATACGTGTGCACAACAATGAAATCACATATTGAATCCAACAGAGGCGGAAGAATACATAAATATATATAAGCAATAAAAAAATAGGATCCTTATGCATTCCACTTGATGCTTGTTGACCCATGCTCATTAGTAGTTTATTGAATATGCAAAAATTTGGAAAATGGTTTAAATAAGACATAAAAATATATTTCACGGCTACTTACAATGTGCATGATACAAAGAAGTATAAAATCTAAGATAGATAATCTAACCATTCATATGTTCTGGAATACTTCTTCATACATGACATTCCGAGTACAATTAGATACTACTCCTTTGTCATCGACTATAAGTATCTTCAACCCTTTTCATGCAAAACCCACTTATCAACCCTAACTTCTTTGAGATATGAAGCAGCATTTTGGGGAACAGGCTACATTTAAACAAAAAATAGAGAATATGTATGAGAACATTGGAAAGCTTTAGTATGTAACAAAGATGAAAAAACGCTACAAAAAATTACGAAATTCATATAACAAAAAAAAATAGTTAATCACAAATAAACTTACAACTTGATTTGATGAGTAAAACTCGTGAGTGATCTGAGTATAAAATTCACATTCAAAGATTGCTTCTTGAACAACATTTTGTTTAGGAACATCAAGATGCATGTCACCCTCTTGAACAAAATTTTGATCATCGTCAGAGAAATTAAGAGGATCAGAAACAGGAGGAGGAATAGATGAAGGATTTCTCTGATATAGAGGAGGAGAGCCTTGATAAGATTGACATGAAAAACCTAAATTCAGGATAAAAATCAAGAACACCAAGAGCATCAATATCATCATTCACGCCCCAATCTATTGGAGGAGGACCTCCAGGAACTTGAATTTCTCTATGGTTTTGATCACGAACATCAATGTGGAAAATGGAATCATCAACCTCATGGAACCAAATGATGCACTTCCCCTCCAGGTTATAGTATTGCCTCAATTCATACCAACCAGTGGTTAGGCGAGGCCTTTCTTCATTCATGTTATATCCCACAATATGCTGCTTCCCCCATCATCAATCAAAACCCATTGTGGCTTTAACTTGTTCCTGTTAAGCCTCACATACGCACGACTCAGTTCACCTTCCCTCTGAAAAAAGATGAAAATAATCAGAGGATGGGTTAAGAATAAAAGGAAGAAAATTTAAAGGATTGAGGAAACCTGAATATACTTCTAAATAGCGACTATGAACAGGGAAGAAACTCTTGTAATGGAGGTTTTGATGATTTACTGGATCCATAGAAAAGTTTGGAACCAAAGAAGAATTTGAGGGATATGGGAAAGCAGTATAAGGAACGTATGAATTAGAATAGAATATATAGAAGGGGAAGAATAAAAGGGCATGATGGTTGAGTTTCCATGCAAAATCTGATGTTTACACGTGTTCCATTCTTTCAACTTTTCAAATTAGAACAATGGGGAAGAAGAAAGATTGCATTCATGGAATATTCAATGAGTAATGATGAGATTGTTGAAGAAAGAATCCCTTCACATCTGAAATATTTTTTGACAATAGGGACTCCTTTTGATTTCACGTGAGGATTGAAAGAGTTTTGGGAATGACAAATATAAAGCACTACACCATTTAAAGAAGTTATTGGAAGTTATAAAAAAAATTTAAAGATATTAAAATCAAAAGAAATAGAAACGGTTTTGGGAAATATAACAATAGATCTAAAATGAGGAAACAGAAGTTAGAAGGGAGGGGATTATAACATAAATCAATCAATAGAATTTAAAAGGATAACACCTCAAAATATCTTTTATATATTTCAAGGAATTAGAAACGTTGAATCAATATCAATATCAATATCAATATCAATATCAATATCAATCAATCAATCAATATATATATTAGAAAAGAAGAACTTCCATAGTGACGTGTCAGCACCAAATTAATTCTTAGTGACGTGTCAGCACCAGATTAATTCTCATAAAAATTATTTCACGTGTCAATTTGTTAGAGGATATAATTTTCAATTGATATATGTTTTAATTTTATATATTCTAACCTAATTAATTGATATTATTTTAGAAGATATAATTTTCAATTGATATATGTTTTAATTTTATATATTCTAAAATAATTGATTGATATTATTTTAAAATATAAGATTTGGTCTTTTAATTTATTTTAAATTTATTTTTAGAATATATTGATTAATTTTTATTGAATTTTTGATTTTTTTATTAATTCGGGATTTTATGAGTTTTTATTGTGATTTGCTAGATTTCGTTAGTTTTTATCTATCTTTATTTAATTCCATTTTTAATATTAGATTTGATTGGGATTTAGGTTGTTTATTTCTTAATTTTATTTTAATTTATCTTATTATTTATTTTACATCCTGAAAATACTTTATTTTATTTTAGATTTACTTTTAGAGTATATTAATTAAATTTTCTTAAGTTTTCGGATTTTTAATTAATTCAGGATTTTGTGAGTTTTTATTGTGATTTGCTAGACTTGGTAGTTTTTATCTATCTTTATTTAGTACCTTTTTAAATTTTAGATTTGATTAGAATTTAGGGTGTTTATTTCTTAATTTTATCTTATTATTTATTTAATTTTACTTCCAGGAAATATTTTATTTTATTTTACATTTATTTATTGAGTATAATAATTAAATTTTATTGAATTTTTGGATTTTTAATTAATGCAGAATTTTATGAGTTATTATTGTGATTTGTTAGATTTTGATAGTTTTTATCTATCCTTATTTATTTAATTTTAATTCCAGGAAATATTTTATTTTATTTTTGAGTTACATTTAGAGTATAAATGAATTTTTATGGTATTTTTATTGAATTTTCATATTTTTATTTAATTCAGGATTTTATGAGTTCTTTTATTTTATTTACTAGATTTTGGTAGTTTTTATCTATCTTTATTTAGTACCTTTTTAAAGTTTAGATTTGATTAGGATTTAGGTTGTTTATTTCTTGATTTTATCTTAATTTATCTTATTATTTATTTAATGCTAATTCTAAGAAAAGGGAGTTGATTTTGTGCTGAGGGTCCACAAAGCTACCATGGAAACGCAGAGATTTGATAGCTGCTATTTCTACCTCTGCCACATGTCGCGATCAGGACAGAGGTATGTCGTAAGATGATGTTACGTGAAGAAGAGTTTATCATGTTGTGATTGATGGTTTGTGTCATTTCAGTTTATCCTTTGTTCGTAATTCAATCCTGAATTCTTAAATTTCACATATTTTGTGTGTTTTGATCCAAAAGTGTACAAATTTTTGCATAGACCCTTTAACGAATCATTGTTGAAGACGTAATGTTTTTTCTATTGTTCTTCTTCCGCTTTTGTATTTTTTAAAACCAGATTTTAGTATAGTTTGTAGAAATCCATGCGTGTGAAGCCATTCTAAACCAGATTTTGGTATAATTTATAGAAATTTACGAAACTTAGGATAGTCTGAATTTATATTCATTTCTCAAATTTTGCACGTTTTTATTCATCATGTTTGAGTTGTGTGTATAAGCATACTATTTGCACTATATGTGAATGATGCACAACTTACTAATTTTTTTTTTAATGATGCACAGGTCAGTCAAATTGATGAAAGCATATGAAGAGCTCACATTTAATCTTCATGAGTATGTTTAGCCCATTCTTAAGGTTGGTTCATGTTTTCCTCAAACTCATTAGTTTTGCATATACTCATGTTTTAGTATGCCAATTGGGTGACTTATCTTACTTTGCTCTATATATTTTCTTAAGTTCAATTTAAATTGATTGTTAGTATAAGTTTATTGGTGAAGTAACCACAATTATTTTGGGTGAGAGAATTATTTTGTTTTTTCTCACATATATAAATAATTTGCTGGGGTGCGCACATATGGGGCAATACACCTTTTTTTGTTTCTCTTGACTGAAATGTTCCTTTGGTTTTTTGTTTCACAAGAGTTTGTAAGATCAAGATTTGGTCATGTGGTACAACTCTATGTTTTGATGATAACAAGTATTTATTTGTGGATGAACAATTAGGATACTCTAACGTTTGTCTTGAGTGTTTTGACAAACAGGTTCTGATTCTGACACCAGAAGATATATTCATCAGAAGATCTGAGGATCAGAAGATCTGAGGATCAGAAGTTCTAAAGATCAGAAGATCAGAAGATCTGAGGATCAGAAGTTCTGAGCATCAGAGGCTCTGAAGGTCCAGAAGCTCTGAAGGTCCCGAAGCTCAGAAGGACCAGAGGCTCTGAAGGTCCAGAAGCTCTGATGGTCCAGAAGCAGAAGTTACGAAGGTCAGAGGATCCAAGCTTCCCTCTGACTCTGATCACCAAGCTTCACAAGTTCCAACACGAAGCATTCCTCAGATCAGAAGTAAATGGTTACAGGCAAATGTCACTATCAAGAAGTACAAGAGCAGTGTACTATTCTGAAAAGCCTACCTAACAAGGTTCAGCCACAGCAGGTTCTGGAAGTTCCAGAAATGCCCTCCAACGGTCATATTCTCTCAACAGAAATATCCTTTGCACCTTGGACTATTTAAGGCTGAAGAAAAGAAGAAAGAAGATAGAGAGAGACCAATAGCTGCAATACAAGAAAAGATTCAAGCCTCTACTTTCTTCATCTGTTCTTATTTGGTTTACACTCATCTTATTTAGAAGCAAACCTTTGTAAACACCAACCTCAAACAGTTGTTTGATTTTCCTTAAGGGACCGGGTAGGTCAGTATCCTTAAGAAGACTAAGAGAGTGAATCTTAGTGGTGATTCCTTTAGGAGATCAAGGTTGATCGGATCCTAGAGAAGACTAAGAGAGTGAATCTTAGTGTGAGCTAAGTCAGTGTATTGTTAGTCACTTGTAGGTTTCAAGTGCAGTTGTAACAATTATCTGATTAGTGGATTGCCTTCATTCTAAGAAGGAAGAAATCACCTTAACGGGTGGACTGGATTAGCTTGAGGGATTTATCAAGTGAACCAGGATAAAATACTTGTGTGCTTTTCTATCTCTTATCTTTAGCACTTAAGCTCTCGAAAGATTTGTCAAAATCTTTAAGGTGGAAGCTTTATCTTCAAAACTCTATTCAACCCCCCCTTCTAGTCGTTTTTCACACCTTCAGGGTTCCACCCCAATATTCACAAATACACTAAATACAATTCTTTCACCACAGTCCTTTCAAATTTGTGAAGGAGGGTATTTTGTTCTTCAAGACTTCATTTTGGGTTTCTGTTTCAATCTTCTTCATGAATTGATTTTGTTCTTCAACTAATTGTAAGATGTCATATGCGTCAAGGATTCCTGTTTTTCTCTTCTTAATCAAAAGCAAAAGGATTGAGGAAAAGAAAATCTTCTAGGGTGCAGAATATTCACTAATTGGAAAGAAAAAAAATAACACGTGTCATTCTCAGATTAATTCTCATAAAAAAATACATTTTAAAATTTTAGATTTGATTAGGATTTATGTTGTTTATTTCTTGATTTTATCTTAATTTATTTTTTATTTATTTTTAGAGTAAAAAAAAGACATTTTTAAATTTTAGATTTGATTAGGATTTAGGTGGTTTATTTCTTGATTTTATCTTAATTTATTTATAATTTATTTTTAGAGTATTAATTAATATATCCCAAACTTTTTTTTTAAAAAGAGTGAGTTTGAAAGCTATAGCTTAAGTTAATTTATTAATATATTCCCAAAGAATAATAATAATAATAATAATAATAATAATAATAATAATAATAATAATAATAATAATAACATGTGTGTGCGAATATGGGCCGGTTGGGTACTATAGTGCCCATACCCACACCCATACCCTCTATTTTTTGCGGGTAATTATCTATATTCAACCTCATACCCATTTAGTGGTTTTTTACCCTACCTATAGTGTGTATTTTTTGCGGGTACCCTATGATTTTGAGACCCATTGTCATCCATGGATTTAGATTTTGGCAACGATGGATAGCTTCCTGTAATGACATTGAATTGTCTAAAGTTAGAGAGCTTCGAGTTGCTACCCACATGAGTATGGAGACGGGTACATGTAATTTTTAAAAACGCGGGTATGGAGATGGTACTATAGTACCCACCCATTGTCATCCATACTTAGTTGGATTAAACACAATAATGTTATACTTTATGATATATCTTACACAATCCTGATTTGTGCTACTATCACATTAAATTTTTTTAAGATTAATATGTTGATAATTCCTTATATCTATGATTTGTGTTATCGTCTTCATATTTATGAATGTGAAACGAGTTCCTCTTGGTCTCAATCGGGCTTAGAAGAGAAGTCTTTATGTCCACTTTACTCATCAATTCTGACTTTTCTATTTCATTCGTTGTTTAATATATTTTTAATAATCAAAGTATTAATTAATGTATCAAATACAATAGACATATTTCCCGTGCAACGCTCGTGTAAAAAACACTAGTAAATAAAAAAAAAAACATAAAAACATAGAGGGGCCATACGAAACATAATAATAGGTTTTAATCAAAATTAAAATAAGTAATCTTTTTTTCTTAAGATCTATTATAACCTAAAATAATATATATTTACATAAAGGAAAAATCTATTAACTTTCAAACAAAATAATAATTTGTTATTCAGCTTTAATCATTCCTCAAAATTACACAATAAAATTCTGATAGGATACTAATGGGAAAATCATTAACAATAAATATCAAGAATATTAAATTTAGTTAAATGATTCAGGTGAAATAACCCATGAGGGGGGGGGGGGAAATTGATTGAAATTCAATGTTTTTAATTTTGGATATTAGGGAATCAAAGTATTTTTTTTAAAGAAGGGAATCAAAGTCTTGAAATACTAAATACTAGATATTATACCCGTGCGTTGCACGTGTTTATTTACAATATTTTTTAACATTATATAAAAAGTATTATAGTTTAATTCAATAAAAATTAAAATATTTTTAATCATAAATAAAAAAAATTGTGTAAAGACATTTAAATAAATATTATTACAGTTCTTTTTATATAAATAATTAATATTACTCAAATTTAATTATTAGTATATAAATCATTTTAGCAATTAAACAATTTATTTATTTAATAATATGAAAAATAATTAATTTAATTTGAAATATTAAAATTTCATAAGAAATGTTAAGTAATAAATTTTTAATGCCATAAAATAAGTTTTAATATCATTTTTTATATTTTTTACGCGGAAAATCATTTGCTCTGACATTTCAAGACCAAGAAGTGATAACTTAAATAGCCTTTTGATAAAAGAAAAATGCCTAAAATATTATCTTATGAATTTAATTTTTTTCAACTTGTTTGGTTTGAGAATGTTTTCTCACACTCAAAAGTCATGATACTAATCCCTTGAGACTCTACGATCACGTTAAGTAAATAGGTCAAACCTCTCACAACAAACAGTTATCCAACTTTGGCCATTATTATTTTTCTCTATTATGTTTCCTCGAGTAATTTTTACTAATATATCATAGATAGAAAATATATTTAATTTTTTTAATAATGCACATATATGTTATAGTTAATATGAAATACCTTTTAGGAGCAATTTTTTTTAAATTTTAATTTTTTTATCCATATTATTTATTATTAAATACTTTTTATTTTTAATATTTGACAAATGTAAAACTAAAGATAATTTTATGTTTTTTTAAGTCAATTTTAATTTAATGCAACACTTGAGTTTTGCTTATGTATTTAATGCTAAAACTCAAGTGTGATTTACACACACACACACACATATATATCTATATATATATATACACACACAGAAGATAGATATATATATAGATAGATAGATATATAGAAGATAGATAGATTTAAAAGTATTTTATATAAATTAATTATTAATAAATAATATTTATTATTAATTTTAATTTTTACTTGTCAAATGCAAATCTCAAGTCAATTTTAAGTTTATGAATGTTGTTATTTAATATAAGTAGTTGAATAGTTTTTTATTATATAAATTTTTTCAGTTTTTAATATATTTAATATATTTTTTTTTATTTTTTAATGTATTTAATATAAATGTATGAGAGCTTTATGGTTTAATGCATTTAATACATGCAAAACCTCAAGTCTCATTTTCATATATATATAGATATAGATTAAGTAATTTAGATTACTTACCATTGAGGTTAAAAAAAAATTTAACTTACATTCGGCTTTTAAATAATTTAATAATCTAATAAACCAATACCAAAATAATGAGTTTTTAGGTAATTGTCATTCCCCAACAACATAAAAATTACATATAAGGTTCAGGAGAAACAACCCATGAGGAGGGGGGTATAATTATCTTTTATTTTTAACTAGTGTTTTTTTACCCGCGCGTTGCACGGGGAATATGTCTATTGTATTTGATACATCGATTGATATTTTAAATTATAAAATATTTAAGATACTAAGAATGTAAGAACAATTATAATAAATATGTAGATATTTAAAGAGCACAAATTTTGAAAAACACAGAAGTTAATAAGCCAAAAGCTTTAAGTTTTGCATATGTGAGTTATAACTGAATTTTGATTGTGAAGATGTATACTCGTGTTGCATAAAGGGTAATGCTTTTGTGTTTTAGATATATAACAATACATAAATATATAATTATTGTTTAAATTATTAAAAATACACTTAAGTTAAAGAAAAATGAAATTTATTTTTTTTAACTCTACTTTATTAGCACTAATAAATTTAGGTAATAATTTTATAGTACATATTTGGGAAGCACGGATACGGGATGGAGGCTGCGTATCGGCGTGTCGACACGCCCCGGATACAGGAACGCGTGCGACACGCCGGGGAAACGCACCGGAAACGCTCCAGGAGCTCCGGATACGACGGCGTACACGGATACGCCAAGCGGGCCGTATCGGAAACGGTAACGGGTCGCCGGATACGGGCCTTTTGCGTTTCAGACGGTTTGTTTTCTTTTTTTTTTATTTATAAATAAAACGACGTCGTTTTAGTCGTTTTTTTTTTTAAAATAAAACGACGTCGTTTTAGTCGTTTTAGAAACCCAAATAACTTACGTAACACAGTAACGTTTCTTCTGCTTCTTCTCAAACACAATACGCACGGTTTCCCTTCTTCTCTGAGTCTCTTCTTCTTCTTCTCTTCGCCCTAGTCCTTCGCCGCCGCCCTTCGCCACCGTTCGCCGCCCTTCGCCGCCGTCGTCCTCCGCCGCCGTTCGCTGAGACAAAGGATGCTTCTTAGTATTTTTTGTGACGCTTGGCTTAGACAAACCTTAATTACAATGTCCTTTTTATTTTATGAATATGTTATATCACATGTTCTTTTTATTTTATAAGTTTTTTTTTCTATATATATATATATGTCATATCCCCGTATCCTACTTTTTTAATTTTAGCCGCATCGCCGTATCCGTGTCCGTGCTTCATAGGTACATATGTATTAATATTTTGTATTCCTCGTACTTTTCTTACTATCAAATTATTATAGTTATATACATATATAAATATACACTCTTAAAATTTTGAAAACAATACTAAAGTAAATTATATTAAATTTTTTTTATTAAAATAATATCAATTAATTAATTTAGATTATAATGATTGTATAAAAAAATATAAATGATACTTTTTATATAAAACAAAATCTCACGTAGATAGCATTATAGTAGTTTAAAATTAAAGGCTAAAAAGCACTTTTGGCCCCTGATGTTTCAAGTTTGTGCAAATTCTGCCCCTACTCTATTTTTGTCGACGTTTCTACCCCTCATGTTTTCAAACAGTGCAGCGTCTACCCCTCATGTTTTCAAACAGTGCACCGTCTACCCCTCACGGAGGGGTAGACGGTGCACTGTTTGAAAACATGAGGGGTAGAAACATCTACAAAAATAGATAGGGGCAGAATTTGCACAAACTTGAAACATCAGGGGTCAAAAATGCTTTTTAGCCAAAATTAAAACATATCAATTGAAAATTATACGCAAATACAAACAACAGCCGCTTTTAGGTATCAGAGCAGACTTAGATGCAAATCATCTTACTCAATGAATTCTCATTTATCAAAGAAACAAAATCTTATAAATTTCATAATGATACTTTTAATATAGATTTAAAATTTTCAAATTAGCCAAGATAGATTTGTTTTGCGAATGAATTTTAGGTGCAGAAATTTCTCCTCTTCATTTATAATTGAATGCATTCGATTGGTATCCCATTTGATTTTATTTGAAATTTAACATAATATCAATCAATTAGTTTAGAATATAATGATTGTTTAAAAAAAATATGATGATACCTTTTATATAAAACAAAATCTCACGTAGGTAGCATTGTTATAGTTTAAAATTAAAACATATTAACTGAAAATTATACCCAAATACAAACAACAATATCTTTTAGATTTCAGAGCAGCCTTAGATGCAAATCATCTTACTAAATGGATTCTCATTTATCAGAGAAATAAAGAAGTTAACTGTATAGAGAAATCCTTGGGGTTTTACAAAATCTCACGTTACATATACATAAAGAAAACTATAGTGTTAAAAAGAAGATTTTACAATGATAGTTTTTATATAAAACAAAATCTCACGTTACATATACATAAAGAAATATCTATAGTTAAAAATAAGATTTTAAAATTAATAATGGCTGCAATCACATTAATAATGGCTGATTTGCTGGAGTAATATCCTTTCACTCTCCATATATGTACATCAAATCTTATAGGTAGTAACCTATAAGCTCTAGTCCGCAACTAATGAAAAACTATGCCAAGTTCACCTAGCAACCATCAAATCTCTACGTGTCCATGGTAGCTCTATGGACCCTCAGCACCAGATCAGCTCCCTTTTCCTAGAATTAACATTAAATAAAAATAAGATAAAGTAAGAAAAAATCAAGAAATAAACAACATAAATCCTAATCAAATCTAAAATTTAAAAAGGTACTAATTAAAGATAGATAAAAACCATCAAAATCTAGCAAATCACAATTAAAACTTATAAAATCATAACTTAAATAAAGTCCTAAAATTCAATAAAGACACCATAAAAATTAATTAATACTCTCAAAATAAATTAAAAATAAAAGACCAAATATAAAATCAAGAAATAAACAACCTAAATCATAATCAAATATAAAATTTAAAAAGGTACTAATTAAAGATAGATAAAAACTACAAAAATTTAGGAAATCACAATAAAAACTCATAAAATCCTGAATTAAATAAAAATCTGATAATTCAATAAAAATACGATAAAAATTAATTAACCCTCTTAAGGGAATATGTGACTTTAGGGTTTAGAACTTATGAAAGGTGCTGGTGGACTGGCGGTATGTTTTTCACGGGAATTGAAAACCTTTTACCATTTACATTATGAGTGGGAAGGTAACATTTGGCACAAAGAAAACTGATGCAAGAACAGAGAGGGAAATATTGAATGGTAACATATTGACCATATAATAAGTATTTTAATTGTAAACATAAACGGGATTCCAATCATAAATAGATAAATATTTTTAATTTAAATTCACTTTAAATCTTTTGAAATATTAATAAAATATACAACAAAAAGTTCATATGCAAACAAATAAATGTTCTCATGATTTAGCTTAAGCAAATAAGGGACCATAAAATTCTAAAGAAAGTTCACCATTCCAGAAGAGAAAAAAAATACAACCTAGCAACAGGTTTTGGCAATTCCAAATTAACACTAACCTATAGGTATTTAGTTGTAGAAGAATCCCACCAAAGCTATGAAAAAAATCTAAATTGCAAGGTGAAATGAATCACACTACCTTTCCACATACCTCACATATTTAATAGTTCCTGAGGAGTACAGTAACAGAGAATCATAGCATATAAGTACATAATTCACAAAAATATCAAAGTATACATAATCGTATCATAACACATAATTATATATTGGCTAAACGATGACATTGAAAATTCACAATGCAATTCAGAAACCAATTTCAGGAATCAGCTATCTTAATTTCCTAACCACCGTAAGAATCATTTCGATTATCAATTCAATGATTTCAAACAGCCAGAAATGAATAAAAAACAGAATGAAGAGAAAGAATAGTGCAGAATCAAGCAATCTAAATAGCAACCTGATACCGCCACCACTGAAGAGAGAATCGTGATCCTTGGAGGACATGACAATGTTTGCAGCTGTCGGCGGTGCGGGATGATCTTCAAAGGAAAAGCCGCAGTTGACCACCCCATCCTACATTCGAGCCTTTTTGTTTCTTTTTAAAATATAAATAGTTTAGGCCAACAAACAAAAGAAATCAACATGTTAGGCTATAAATTTTGACACTTGCATACTCAAATAAAAAGGTATTGAACAAACATCCTAGAGATGTCCTAATGGACACCCACCTTACCTGAATACTCAAATAAAAAGTATTGAACAAACATCCTAGAGAGGTCCTAATGGACACCTACCTTGCCTGATGTTAAATCATCCCTGTTATTTGGTTGGTTGCCTCACGGTCACTCACTCCCTTGTTACTCTTGTTCATATTGCAAAATTTTCTTTGCAAAAGGAACTATACTCAGTGGAGCTATTTATGTCCCCTTATGTGTTAGCTAGGGAGGTGCTCAACATGAATATGAGACCGTATGGAATTTGGATAAACTTCTCAATAGATATTGATTGAAAAGAATTGAAATCATTAGCCTTGTCCAAGCCTTAGTAATACACACCTTCACGCTCTCTAAGATCTCCATGGATCATGCTCCACCCACCTACACAAAACACAACAAACGAAAAAACGCACAATTTTTTTGGTAAAAAGAACAAAACTTTATTGAGTAATCAAACATGGGGGTTACGACCATGGCTACTTACCCTGCTTGTGGGTAGAACTGAGTGAACTCAGCCTGGTGAGCCAATGAAAGTATCATCCTTCGACATGGAGATGCCATGAGATGTTTAGAGTTTCAGGTCAGAGCCAAAATTTGAAGATATAAAAAAAAATCGCATGTAATAAATTTTTTGAATGATTTGGTTTTAAATCAAAATAAATTAATTAATATTCTAAAAATAAACAATAAGATAAATTAAGATAAAATCATGAAATAAACAACCTAAATCCTAATCAAATCTAAGATTTTAAAAGGTACTAAATAAATATAGATAAAAACTATCAAAATCTAGTAAATCCCAATAAAAACTCATAAAATCCTAAATTAATTAAAAATCCGAAAATTGAATAAATATACCACAAAAATTAATTAATACTCCAAAAATAAATAAAAAATAAATTAAGATAAAATCAAGAAATAAACAACTTAAATCCTAATCAAATCTCAAATTTAAAATGTATTTTTTTTATGAGAATTAACCTGAGAATGACACATGAATTTTTTTTTATGAGAATTAACGTGGGAATGACACGTCACTAAGAATTAACGTGAGAATGACACGTCACTAAATCAGCCTGATAGGAGTTCTTCTTTTCTAATATATATTGATTGATCTTGGATATTAGGGAATTATATATATTGAAATACAAAATATTAAATAATATAATTTACTTAAAATCTTTTGTTAAATAATAAAAGAGCTAAATCTATTAACTCAAATAATAATATTGGGTTATTAGGTTGTTATAAAAACTGAAAGTATCAAATTAATTAAATTTATTATACATATAATTTTACTAACACTTAAATTAAACAGTTTAATTTTGATGCACCGACGGTGTAAAGTTTTTTTTACACCGTCAACCAATCAGATTTCAAGGATGTGACATGTCAATTAAAGAAAATTAAATGAAAAGAGAGATTTTCTCACATTCTTGAAATCTGATTGGTTGACGGTGTAAAAAAACTTTACACCGTCGGTGCATCAAACTTTTTCTCTAAATTAAATTCAGTATTTTAATCTGAAATTTTTATAAAATCAATTTCTTGGGGTGAGGAAAAATTTAAAAAATCTGGTATTAAGCTCATATCATTCACGTGGAAGGAAAACCCTAATCATATCTAAGTTATTTGATATTTATTAGAGTTTAATGGATATGCACTGACAGTGTAAAATAGTTTTACACAGTCATCCAATAAAAACATGCCACATAGGAGAGATAATTACATTTGACTTTAATTTTAATTAAAAGAATAAGATATTTTATGATTTGGCGGAATTCAATTGGATGTCTGTGTAAAACTATTTTACACTGTCAGTGCATATCCATTAAACTCTATTTATTAAACAATTTAAAATGGAATTGGGAACATCTTTTTAATTAATGAAATATAAAAATCTTTTGAATAAAAAACATATTTTTTGGAACATATAATCAAAGATCTGTATCATTTAAGTAGAGCAACCCCTTATTTTTAAAAGGGACCTTATATGTTTAAAAGATTGTAAAACTGATATTTTTACATAAAAATAAGGGATATATTCAAAAATTTAGCACGTATTTAAGATTTTAATCTAAGACAAAAGAACAGATTTTAGAAAAATATTGCAAAATATTATGGAGCTGATGTTTTCTCCTCGGCTAACATTTTGAAAAAAACATAATAAAAATACTAAAGCCAACATCACAAATTTCATTAACCAAAACCAAACACAAAATGTGGGAGGAGAAAGAATATTCAAATGTAAAAATATTCATTCACGTGCATTCTATTTTATTTTATAGTTTAATATCATTCAAAATACATCTTATGTGCAACATGTAAAATGTTCCTTCCCATAAGATCTTTTAGCGTTTTAAATATAGATTACATATGTAATAATAATATGGAAATTATTAGATAATTATTTATAATTTCAAAAAATGCAACAATATTAAAAAATAATAACTTTCAAGTGTGAATTTCTTCTAAGAATAAAAATCTTAATATGCTTAATTTGAACCATGTGAAAGTTCCACCATGTGAAAGTTTTTTACCCTTTAATTTGAACAATAAAGAAATCAATCCAATATTTTTCCCACAACCCACACTATTGCCGCTTGATCTGATAGGCATTATCGAGTTCCCAATTATTTTGGAGCATCAAAATTCCATTGAATATGAAGCTCATTCATTTTACATGCAACACAGAATAGATCGAAGAATGAAAAATCAAGGAATGGCTTCTTTTCTCCTAGGTTTATATGATTTCATGCTCAATAATCCAATGCATTGCTAGTTCCCGTTGAAGCCTGCAAATCATTATAAGAATAAGCCATAATGTATAAGAACTTAGAGAATAGTTGTTGTAATCTACGGATGCAACATGAAAAAAAATGACAAGCCAATGACATTAAAAGATTCAAAGAAATTTAGGCAAGAATTTGAAACATATTGATTCTAGTTAAGACAGTACCAAACACCTAATAGAATGCAATTTTTTTTTTGTTATTATTTGAAATTTTAACAGATAGATATTACTTATCAAACTTATTTTTCTATTTAGTAAGTATTAGAAATTTTAAAAGATATTATTGCATCTAACCCCGTTGATTCAATTTGAGAAACCAATAATTTCAAAAAAAAAGTACCTATCCATGATAAGACTGTTTTCATGGCCGTATATGATCAAGTTTGTGAGGCTAATAATCTCATAAGCCCTCATATGCTATATACCGAGATGGGAATAGAGGTTTCTAACATAACATTGCTAGTAGTAGATATTGAGCTTGATTATGAACCTTGGAAGGCAACCACTTCTCAACTATGGAAATAGATATCAATGAACTTCCACAAACCAAATCAGCAGCAGTTATGTACTTGAAAATAGAGTAAAGGACCAGTCTTGAGGGAGAATAAAGCATGCAAGGAATGACCATCATGATCAATTCATTCCCCCCTTCGTACCCTACATTTAACATTTTAGCAAGTGAAAGTCAGTCAGGTAGATAACAGTTTAAAGAGTAGTAGGGAAACAATAACTCATCTACAAAAGGAATAAAGAAAATTATGATCCTGACAACCCACACTACTTCAAAAAATTAAGAAGGATGCCTCTGGGTCTGGGTTGTTATTCTCTTACCCAAACTAGATTTCAGAGCAAAGAATCAAGTCTTATTTATCTATCTGGATTTCAAACACCCTACACGATACACATTGTAAGTGCTGAAAACGATAAGAGATCGCAGCCAGGGTTGTCAAATTGCAATCGCGGACCATCGCAGTGAGCCAAAAATCCGCTATTTCGGCCGCTATTTAGCAGCGAATAGCGGGAATAGCGCGCTATAGTGAGCAATAGCGGCATCGCGATTAGCTAAAAATCCGCTATGCTATAGCGGCGCCCGCTATTTGATAACACTGATCGCAGCCTACCACAATCTATTTTAGCAGTATCAGACTATCAGCAAAAAGTGATTAATCTATTTTCAAGCTCTGAGAGGCATAAATCACATTTTGAAGTTGAACTAAACCCAGCATAAGGATTGGGTACCTCTTGCTATTGGTAAAGTGAAAGCAACGAAAATGGGAATATGGAAGAAAACCTTATATCCAAAGTCCAAACTAATAAGGCATATACAAATATGCATTACTTTTCAGTTTTTCAACAGTTAAGGCATATACAAGAAACAATGTAGAATCTGGTGGACGGTATGGGGGTCGTGGTATGGACTGTATCGTGTTTGCGTAACAGATTAGTCTTCTCAAATGAGCCTCCTGACTGGGACAATGTGTTAGATGCAATTCAATGGAAGGCTTGGTTGTGCGTGTATGGCTCAGCTCTAACGGGACCGGATGCGGGGGTGGATAGCGAGCTTTACGTCTTATGACCCTGAGGGTTGTTTTGCTTCCAAAGACCTGCATTGTGCCTATTATATGATGGAGTCTAAACATGTTTGGGTTTATTAGCTGGATGATGTTTATTGTCGTCTGATGGAAGAGCCATTTTTTTCTTGTTGGAGGATTCCTCTCTAGAAATTGTTTTTGATCCGTGGGTTAACTTGACTTCTGTACTACTAGTGTTCTTTACCCGTGCGTTGCACGACGATTAAATTTATTGTAAAGATGAATCAGTAGAAATATGTTTTGACTTAGTTTAGGCTCTTTTAAGTAAGTAGAACAGATATGAAACCGAACATATGTTACAAACATGTAGATGAATGCACCACAGTAAATATATTAATTTGATGAGGTTGTATAGACCTCACAATGTCAACATTTGAATAGTAATAAGAACCAAGTTTTTAAGGAATGCATTACATTGAAATTGAAATAAGATAAACATAACAATGGCAACAACATGAACCCATATTAGAAGTTGTAGTCCATGATTAATGATAAAAACTTCATAACCTATCTTGTTGTCAATCAAGCATATTTGAGCTATAGAACCTACAAAGAAAAAAATTATATAAGAGTAATAATCAGTAACCAATACAAATATAAATTGTCTATAATTTGAAAATGTTAAACAAACCTTATAAAAACTACAAAGTAACAAATAGGTCAGAGGAAAAGAAATTTAGACCGTATGTAGGGGAAAGAATGATAAATAAATAAATAAGGTAATATGAATATATCAATATTAGGATTCCTAATCTACGAAATTTATGTTGTTCCAACTTATTTTGATTATAGGATAAAACTCTACACAATTATTATTTAGATTTTATTCGAATATTAATTATATTTTTATCATTAAAACGTGGATTTCCTCCAAAAAATAGGATTGGAAAAAAATGAAGTTTCAGAAGTTGTTGTAAAGAAAATTAAAGGTAACACTGAATACTGGTTGATCAATAGTAGAGCATATCTTGCATAATTTATCTTTGAATAATTAAAAAAAAAGTAAATTTATGTATGGTTGATTGATTTAATTCCATAATAGATGCAACCACAAGATTACTTAAAATTAGATTTAAAAAAAAAAACTGATTGAATAACTTCTCTGATATTCATTTAAAAAATTCTTTTTTTCATAAATACGAATCAGGTTTTAAAATTTTAGTCAAACCTTAATTAATTGTTTAGATTTTAAAAATGGAAGGTTAATTATGGTAGATTGATAAAAATTAGGTAATGGCAAGCCCCACTGGCTCTGCTAGGGTTTCAAAGAATCTTGGAGGAAGATCAGGAGGAAGAAGACGTTACTGGAACGATGCAGATGCTTCCAACTCTCGAGATGGCTTTACGCTGTTCGTGGACGGCCTGGATGACAACGTGAAATACAAGCAGCTGAGGAGGGAATTTGAAAAATTCGGGGAGGTAGAGAGGGTGTACATTCCCAGGTACAAGAGAAAAGGAAGAAGGCTTAGATTTGGTTTCATACACTTTAGCTCAAGGAAGGATGGCACCAGAGCAATGGAGAACTGGCATAGGCGAAGGTTTTATAGTACGTTCTTGACTGTACTCCCGGCAAGGTTCCCCATGCCGAGAAGGAGAAATCGAACAGAATTTGAGAACAGGGACCGAAATGCCAGAAGAATGTTTTGGAAACGCAAAGAGACAGGGGCGACAAATGGAGAAGAACATGGACGGAAAAAACAAAGGATCAGAAAGGAATGGAGCAGGAAAACAAGAATTCGAAAGGAATGGAGGATTAAGAGTAATCCTCTAATTCAATCTGAGCAAGATATTGACTGGAACCGAACGAAGGTAACTAGGAATACCAAGTTGTCCAAGGCTGCGATCATAAGTTTGAAGACTCTGGAGAGTGCAGGCGAAATTCAGTTGATGCTGGAGAGAAAGGGATGGGGTGAGGCTGTTGTAAAATCTTTCGGAGCCTTAGAAAGAGTGGTTGAGTTCCATTCAGAAAAGGACTGTGAAGACTTCATTTTGGGATGGAATGGGGAGACAGAGTGTTGGTTTGAGGCGGTGCGACGGGCAGAATCGTGGGAATACCCCAAAAGCTTCCTAACTTGGTTGAAAATCTGGAAAGCGCCGATAGGTTTCTGGACTGTTGAATTCTTTGCAAAACTCGTTGGGAGCCTGGGCACTATGATATCTTTTGAGGAAAATGGTGAAAATGAGGGATACGAAGTTGCGAGAATTTTGATCCAGGCAAATGATCCAATTCTAGAGAATGTTAGCATTCCTGTTTGTGTTGATGGTAGAGAATTGAATATATGGATTGAAGTTGAACGAACAGAACCAAATTGCAGGATCAATCATCACAAATTCATGACACCGGAAAACTCCTTTGTAGCTGAATCAGAGGGGATGAGATCGCCGGCGACGGAGAAGGAGAACCATCGGAAGAGTCACCGGAAGAGATAGGGACAAACTCATTAGTGGGCGGCGCATTGGAATTAGTGGGCGGCGCATTGGAAACCCACAAAAGTAATGATTACAGTGGCATGGGGGACAATAACGCCTTGATGATCTTTACAAGGAATGCTGAATGGACTACGTCAATGTGGGGGGCCCAGGAAGTCGCAGAGTCAGTTGGTTTGAATATAAATATATTTGGGTGGGAGATATTTGTATGTAACAACTTGATGAGACTTGAGATTCCTACAGAAGGAAGGAATTTATTTTTATTTGGGTGCAGCTTTCCAATTAATAATAGGCCTTATATCAATAGTGGACTTTCTACATTTTTATGGGCCATTCAGAGTAGTTTCAGGCCACTCCAGTCTTTCATTAGTGGGCCTGGCGAGTCTAGCTCAAATGCTCATATGCAGGATTTTTTGAGTGATAAAGAAGGGGAGGTGGATCTAGAATGTTCTTTCCCTTCTGCCCTGATGCAAGAGGACATGGGTTTTGATTCCCAACAAGAGATTGGCGAGGACAGCGAGGAGGAAGGAACTGAATGTGATTCTCTCTCACACATTTGTCAATTGGCCAGGAAAGGAGTGAGTAGGAAAAGCAAGCTCAAGGCTTTGGAGACAATAGACAACGATAGAGCTCAGAAGGCCTACACGGGAAGAAAAAGAGGGAGGAAGCCAAGATCAGAAGTGGGCTCTGCTATTCTTAGAGAAGTGAACGATGGTGTAACAGGTGTTGACCCCATGATTGCAAGCTTACAAGCTTCTGCAGAAAGAGCGAACTCTGGCGCTTACTTCACTAGGGCGACAAAAGCTTGGCTACTAGGAAAATCAGCAGGGCTACGCTATCCTGGTTCTGACGAAGAAGCAATTAGGGGTCTTGCAGCGGAATTGGAAGAGGACAGACCTGTAACCTGAGGTCTGGTTGGGGATTGTTCGCTGTTGGCGGACCTGGCTCGTGTGTGGTTTAGGTGGTGCGGAGAAAAGTCGGTCAGTCAAAGATGCAATAAGGATAGCAAAAGTGGAAGTGTGGCTTCTTCAAGAGTCCAAATTGGGGGAAGAGAAATTGAGAATAGGATGGAAGCTGTTTCAATCTCTGAATATGCAAGGAGAGCTAATTCATGCCAATGGATCCGCAGGAGGGTTGGTGACATGTTGGGGCCCTTCGAAAATCATAGAGGAAGAGGTGGTGAAAAATAGCATAACTTTGGTATTCTAGTCGCAAGTTGTACATATTTCTGTCCTTATTGTTGTGGTAAACATTTACTATCCAAATAATGTTTTTGAGAGGAGAACTGATCTGGAAAATCTGATCGAGGTGTTGAGCACATAGGGACCTGATGTGTGTGAGTGTTTATGGGTGATCTTTTTGGTTCTACGAACCATGGGGAAAAAAGAGGGGGAATAGATGAATTGGTCATATTTCTATACAACTTCGTTGAGGGATTGAATTTAATTGACCTCTATCTAGCTAATGGAGACTTTAATTGGTTTTTTTCGTGAAGCTATAGCGGAAGCAAGGCGCTCTAGCCAAATGTGGGGCTATTTATTCAAGACTTTGTACTACCTCAATAGTCCCATAGGAGCTTAATGTTTCTGGACCTGGCGTGTTGTTGAATCTTGAAGAGTTGCTTAGTGGGACACTTAGAGTCAAGTGCTAGTTTTATTTTCTGTTATTGTTTGTGCTATTTGGGTCTGTATTTCGAAAGTGTGTTGTAATTGATAGAGGATATTGTGGTCCTTTGTTGGGGGTGAGCTTATGGTTGAGTACTCTTTTTCCTCCCCTTGGGTTTTTCCCTCTGGGTTTTTCCAAGGGAGGTTTTAACGAGGCTTGTCCATGAGTTGGTTAACACTGTCTGTTAGTTCCTCTTCAGCACAGATATTTTCACCCACTATGAGAGGGTTGTTCTCATAGATCACTTTTTAGTTTCAATAATAATAGCATCTTTGTTCTCAAAAAAAAAAAAATTATGGTAGATTGATTTAATCTACTTGAATTTGAATATTGATTTTTTTGAACGAAGCAAATTTGAATATTTATTTCAGATATATAACTTCTATAATTGGAGCGAAAAACAGTTTGAACAACATAAAAAAAATATTTGTATAACAAATTTTTTTTGAAATAAGAATACTAATGAATTAATGCAATATACGTATAAGAAAATGTAATATTAAAAATCGTACAACGAAAGCCAAAATCCATTTTTAGCATTAAAGGATAGTTTTAAAAAAATATACGAAAAAGAATAATATTTTGAATGATTATTTCATAAGTAATTTGTGATGAGTGGAGATGTTTTATTCAGCATTAATGAACGGTTTAAAAAATCATTAAACAACAATTAATAAGTTATTTCAATATTATTTGAATGCTTCACAATGATTGGACATAAAACTAAAATCAAAGAGAAATTAATCTCACCATAAATTAGTTAAAATGAATTAGAGCTTGACATTTGTCAGCTAAAGAGGAGGGTAGGTGAGAGTAAACTTGGGAGTGCCAACTCATCTAAGTGGGTCTCACAGAGTTCTTCTTTTCTATAGTATATAGATGGGGTGGTGCTTAGTTGGATTAGCAGGATTGTTTGCTGTTGTATATACTAGGATTATACCCGTGCGTTGCATGTAGGGTACAAGGTTTTCATTTTGAACATGATTATTTTGATATACACAACTTAATAGTTTGTTCATTAACGAAAAAAGAATGTCACGAAACCTCATTATACTCATTGGAATGTAGGTAATACAAAATCTAATAATTTTTGTTGTTATTTATAATCACGTTTTATTGTATGCTACTATGCAAAAATTCCAATGGATAACTAATGAAAAAAAAACGGGTACACAATACAAGAGCATTTTGGCGAATAGTGGTAACGTGAATTCGGGGCAAGCGACATACCACAAGAGTGAAGTATGACATTACATCTTACTGTAAATCTTAAGACATTGAGTACATGAGTCTAATCTCTTATTTTAGCTTTTTGCAACTTATACATATGAATTTACTTACATTGAAAATAAACAGGTCAAAATTGTGGTTTCAATAAATCTGAACATTCAAACGTAAAGTAATACATATATTCATTGATGATATGTGGGTGTGCCACAAATAGAGCCGGAGAAACTATTGTCCCATTGTGATATCAAGTATGCTAGATTTTTTTCCTTATAAAAAATGAAAAAAAGGGTAGTCGGTTTGATATCAATCTAAAACTCAATTTAAACCTAAAATTTAAAACTAAAAAATCCGCCTCATTATTATGGCAGAGATATTTATGATAATTTTTAAAAAAAGAAGCATACATAAGTGTGTGTTTGCTGTACTTGTTATCTCTCCCCTTCTTTACACATATATAGATCATAAATGTGATGCACAGATCCTTAATACGTAATTTAATATGGTTTTATAACTCATTGTATTTTATAGGATCAACTGACTAAGCAGCAGACCCAATTTAATACTCCCCCTCGTCCCTTTTTTAAGAAAAACTTTGACAAAATTACACAAACTAAGGAAACTAATAATTTTTATAAAATAAACTACTATACTTAATTCCAATGATGTCTATTCCTTTTCACAAGAACAATCATGCTAGTTACCATAAATATTGACAATACCTATTGGGTGCTTGCAATTTTCCTCTAAATTTTTGCATGGGGAATAAGTCTCTTTGCATTAGAATGAATTATTTGACTTAATTTTATAAGAGTGTTTCTTATAAAAAAGACCAAAAAAAATTTCCAAAGCGTTTCTTATAAAAAGGACTGAAGGGAGTAATTTATAATTTATTGCAAAGAATTGAAGTAACATATATGAGCTAATAAAAGACCCGAAAGTAAATCTTCAAATTATTATTACTTTTCATAGATGATGATTACAGTAATAAAGAAAAATTAATGCAAGTTTTAATAAGGTTAGACTTCCTATTAGAGAGAAAAATTAACTAATAAATAAAGAGTCTTGTTATTGTCTTAAGCAATTGTTGTGTAAGACTTGGATTCATGTCTCTTTTCATGGTCTTTTACTCTTTTTAAAAATTTCTAAGACATTCTTTATTAATTGGCCAACTTGGTGGAAGTCATCTTTTGTTGTCTTGCTGCTTGGGCTCTATTTTAACACTCAAGTCAATTCATAGAAAAATGAAGTAAAAACTTTAAATAGAAAACCACCTCAGTAATATTAGGCTTATAACTATCAAATAAATCAAAAGATCTTTAACGATAAACCATTCTAGACCCAATGAAGTAAAAAAGATGATATAAGGTTATTAATTATTACACTTTGCCCATTTTCAGTAGACCATTTTCCAGGAAATATCTTATGTAAGAAATTCATAGCAACAATCTAATATTTCTAAACTAAAATTTCTGAAAAACTTATAAATAATATCCTACCAAACGCCTGCTCAATAAATCTGCCCCAAAACGTATTAAATACTGAAGGTTTGCAGCACTAAATACATCAAGATATATCTAGGTGGAGTCAAATTATGGACAGAACTAAAGAACTTTCAAAGAGGGCCCCCAAAAACTCAATAATGACTATGTCCAACACAATCACATAGATTATCTATATCCTTGTTTGCAGTATTAGCAGAAAGCTCCCAGACAGCAAGTAAATAGGTCTAAATTTTGAACATTGAAATCCTTCTCTAAGGCTCCCACCAATGTAAACTGCATACTTCATGGCAGCAAGTTTTGTTCCCTGCATGAATCTCCATTCAAGAGATTGTGCATTGATCAACCTGATATCATATGCACCATTCCACCAACTATCATCACTCTATTGTTCTCTTATTGTCCTTTTGCAACTTCTCTAACAAAACTAATATATCCGCTGAGCTGTATGTGCACTGGTCAACCTGATATCATATGCACCATTCCACCAACTATCATCACTCTATTGTTCTCTTATTGTCCTCTTGCAACTTCTCTAATAAAACTAATATATCCGCTGAGCTGTATGTGGAATCAAACCCTTTGATAACATCCTCAATGTCTGCAATACATATTTGTTCTAAGTGGTTGGCACACATATGTTGACCAAATAGAGAATTAAATTTTTCATCTCAGCAACAGAAAACCACAGATTCTCACATCTCAACAATAGACCATTGCTCATGCCATCATCTCTCATGTATCATGCCTTTGTGAGCTAAATGAAGAAGAACTAAGCACCATACAATAAACAGTTCAAGAACATCTATATCTTGGATTAGAAATAAATTCACACATTGCACACATTCCCTTAAAAGTTAGAAGATTCAACCTGGCATCTCAAGACCTAATTTGTCTGCCATATACATGTTTCCAAAGCAAAAGATGGAATCCCATGGTAAAGGGCTACCTTACAGTCTCAGGCTGATAATTCAGCCCACTCGTAGCCAGAAAATCTTGTATAATGCCAAAATAATTCTGGCTATAAGAAATGATAACACAACCTACAGTAATTAGCATTAGCCAATACAGCCTGATCTAGAAACAATCCTATACAAAGCTCACCTGATCATCTTTGTGCAGGTGCATTTATGTATCTCTAAGAGAAACATATAATTATGAACTTTCATCAATGAAATATAGGGAATTATGCACCTTTAGGGGTGAATCCAAATATATTATATGCACTTTGCTATAGTTATTAAAGAAGCATGTCATCAACATGTGCTAATGCTACCATTTGCTGAACAAACATACCACTGATATCACTGATAAGCACACAAGATTTAAAACTAAGTAAAAAACGAATTGCACAAACAAAATTCAGTACTACCATTAGATGCTTAGTAGCCCAAGTACACCATTTTGGAATATTCGACTATATCTGTTCAGTGAAATGTACATTAACACTCTTTAATTCGAGGGGATTGACAGTAATTTTTGCGAAGTTGCATGCTTGAGTCTAAATGGAAGGTATGACACTGCCTCCTACAAGCAAGTTCAAGTTGACTCTTTTCGGTATACTGACATGTCCTTGAGTTTTGGAATCTTCTTTCTTCTCCATTACTTGCTGAACACCCTCTTGGTACCCTTCTATAAAACTTTTAAGAGCATCTCTTTATGTAGAAGCTCTGGTCATATACACACGCTGCCAAGCAGGTCTGAGGGTCTCCATTCCCCCTCTAGCAACAAAAACTGTATATTCCCAGTAAAAGATACACATGCTTGGTCAAAATCACCATCAAAAACTTATTATTAGATTAAAAGTAGAAGGATTTAATATGGAAACTGAGAATACATCCAACCTAACAGAATAAGAGCCAAGGTAATGTGTTCAGAGAACAACAAATCCACATTTGGTTGCAAAAAATGTCAAAGCAGAGATCTGTAAACAGCTAATGGACGTTTTCAACTACTGACATTGGTTTTTGACATAATTGTATTTCAAAATGCAGATAGTTTACAGATATAGATTCCCAACGTTATTTTATACGCCTAAAAAGATCCTGAGAGTGATGTATCTGATGAATTAAGATTTTGTGTCTGATAATAAAGTAATGAACTTACATGTTCTGTAAGATTACAATATTCTTGAGCATTTATAATAACTAATGCTGGTGCCAAATACACAAATGAGCCCCCCTTGAACTAAAGGCAGTCGGGTACCAAAGCAGGAGTGCAGTATGGTTGTGATGCCAGAAAGAAGCAGCATTGTAGGAATTACAGTAGCAGTATTCGTCTGCCATCAGTGGTTAGTGTAAATGTAGATTCAGATATGAAAAACTAAATTTTCTTAAGAGTAAACAGTACATAACACTATAACAGTATATGCTTACATCAGTTCCACCCATGACCGGTACCATGACTAATGGGATCAATACAAGTGAGCCAGCCAATGATAGATAGTGTTGTAAGCCGTAATAGATAAGAGATACTGCACTCAAAGGTGCTAATGTGTAAGTAAAAATACAACAACATGATTATGCTAGTTAATCTTGTTGATAATGAGATAATGATTGGTTAAGAAAATGACTTGAAAATGAAGAGAGCAAGGCAGCTTCTACAGATACGAAATTGACGATTCGGAATAAGAAAGGAAATGCATAAATTGGATTCTTTTACCCAACAAACTCAAAATCAACGCCAGCCGAAGCCCTCGCAGAAACCTTAAACCGCATCTCCACCGGAACTTGACACCAATGTTGCTCTCTTACCGACCCCAAACAAATGGACTCTGAAAGTTTGAACCTTTGAGACAGGGGAGAGAAGGGATCAATTTATAAGCAAAAATATGGGTACATCAAATCAACTAAGATCAGAACAAAGCTGTAAAGGAAAATGGAGAAGATAGGGGGTAGGCAAACAACCTTTAAAGAAGAATTTCCAACTGATTTTGGTGGCTTGAAGGTACCTACGGATTGTTACACACGCAAGCTGGTTGAAGGTGGAAAGTGCCATTGATTATAGGAACAGCTGCAAGAGGATAGACAGTAGATCACCTCCTTAGGGATCGGCCTTCGATGCAACAACACGGCAACAGCTGGCCGGTGGGACGTCGAACCTCCTACATCAGTGTAGAGTGAGCTGGAGCAATAGGTGAGTCTCGGTGAAGTAGGGGGGACGAATGAGGATGGTAATCAGGGGAAGATGCAAGGTGGGAGAGAGAGCTGCTAGCAGCTAACCCTACTTCCAAAGGCAAATAACTTCCCACAACAAACTTACTTTGACCAGACTCAGATGATGTAAAAGATATATCAAACATGCATTCACTGGATGAGGTTGATTCACTATCAAATCCTAGTCCGCTTTTATCATACAGTTCGCGACTATTTCCACATAGTTGAACTAGATTATCATGTCCTATAGTAAATGTGGATAGATCATTTATTAGTATTTTAACTCTTTTCTTTAGAGAGGTTACTTCCTTAACAGAAACTTGCTCTTTTAAAGTAGTATTTTCTTTAACTACATGATCTTTTTCTATTAAAACTTTTTCATGCTCAAGTTGTAATTTAGCAAACTGTTTCTTCAAAGCTTTGTACTTTTCAGATAGAGTATATGAATGCTCAAGTAATTCATTAAATTCTTCTTTGAGATTTTCAGGTCTTACCTCATCATCTTCATCGTTTGAGCTCTCTGTAGATGCCATAAGAGCAAAGAGTGCATCATCATCTTCGTCTTCATCTTCATCTTCTGAACCGTCCTCAGATTCATCCCATCCAGCAGCTAGCGCTTTCTTTTTCTTGTAGAAGGGTTTCTTGCCTGATTTCTTTGCAAGTCTTGGACAATCCGGTTTGATGTGTCCTGGCTTTTTGCACTCGAAGGAGGTGATGTTGCTTTTATCTAAGTTTGAGCCACTTCACTTTTCTGAGTGAATGGTTTCTTTTTCATGCTTGAATCCTTTTTGTTATCCTTCCTTGATGTTCCTTTTCCTTTTTGTTTTTTGATCCACATTCTTTTGAACTTTCTGTTGAAGAAGGCTTGTTCATCATCTGACATTTCTTCTGAGGATTCTTCTTCTTCATATTGTTCTTTTGTTTGAATGGCCTTTGAGCTGTTTGCTTTAAAAGCAATGCTCTTCTGCTTCTTTAATCCTTCGTCATGAGCCAGCTCTATTTCATGAACCTTCAGAGATCCAAGGAGGTCTTCCAATCTCAAGGTGCTGAGATCTTTAGCTTCTTGAATGGTTGTGACCTTGGGTCTCCATTTTCTGGGAAGGCATCTTAGAATCTTTGTGATTTGATCAACATTTTCGTATTTGCGATCAAGATTTCTAAGCCCATTAACAACGGTTTGGAATCTTCCAAACATGTCATCAATGCTTTCATTTTCTTTCACCTTGAAGGTTTCATATTCAGCCATGAGTAAACTTACTTTGGCTTGTCTGACATTTATCGTACCTTCATATGCCAACCCTAGAGCTTCCCAGACTTCTTTGGCCGTTGCTAAGCCATCAACCTTATCCAACTGAGATTTGCTTAAAGCACACAGTAGAAATAACTTAGCTCTAGCATTAAGTTGATAATCCTTGTGTTGTGCTTCTGTCAGTTGATCCTTCTTTATTGGTTCTCCAGCATCATCTTTGTGAACGATGTTGCCATTTTCAATGATGTCCTAGAGCCTGTAGTTTGTGGACTCAATGAATAGTTGCATGTGAGTTTTCCAATAAGGATACTCAGTTCCATCAAAGAAAGGAGGCTTGTTGGTGGATGAGCCCGTAGCTATTGCTGGATCTTCTGCCATGGATCTTTACTCTACACCTGTTTAAGATGTTAGTTTCTAGAGACTAAGCTCTGATACCAATTGAGTTGCAAATAAGTAACACAAGAATGGGGGATTTGAATTGTGTTCTTGAAAATTGCTTTTTAAAACTTTGTTTTATGAAAAGAATATTAGTTCTTTGGTAAAAACGTTTAAGTGTGACTTTTCACAAACTGTTTAGTGCAGCAGAAGTAAAACAGTAAATAGAACAGAACGATCAGCAAACAGAGATTTATACTGGTTCACCCTAAACGATTGGGCTACGTCCAGTACTTGGCCACCACCATTCACTAGCAAGTATCAAGGACTTCTCCAATACAAGTATTAGACATGACTTCTCCAAGTATTATCACGGACTTCTCCAAGTATTATCACAGACTTCTCCAAGTATTATGCAGGACTCCTCCTATAAGTATTGTACCGGACTTCTCCAAAATCTTACAAAGATTTATATCACTCTACGTAGATTTTCTTCTTTCAAGAGTAAAGGTAGAGACTTTACAGCACTGGAACTCTAAGTGTTTGGGTTCAGATCTGACTATTGGATCACTTGAGAGTTACTACAAAAGTGTTAAGTGTAGGATCACGCACTTACCACTACGCCAAAACCAATTGGTGTTAGTGAGGGCGCAACGTTATTTCTTATAGCGTAGCAGACAGCGCCCCGTTTCGAATGCTACCTGCAGGCAGGATGCTGGCCCACCTGGACCCAACAATCCCCCCCCCAGCACCTGCCAGCCAAACTAGCTGCACAGCATGCCTTCCGTGGGATTCGAACACGGGACCTGTGGGTTATGGGCCCACCACGCTTCCGCTGCGCCACTCTGCGCCACGGTCATATTCTCTCAACAGAAATATCCTTTGCACCTTGGACTATAAAAGGCTGAAGAAAAGAAGAAAGACAAAAAAAAAAGAGAAAAATCAAGAGCTGCAATACAAGAAAAATAAATCACACTAACACATCTTACACATCAAAAACTGGGTTTACTCCCCCTTTTTGTCATAAGCAAAAAGCTTGGGGTGTGAAAAACTTAGCTTGAAGTACAAGGTACTCCCCCTTAGAGAAGGTCTAAGTTTAAAAGAAAATGAAAACGATGTAAGAATCAGAGTAAGGCGAAAATAAATAGAAGAGTTAATGCAAGGGATGAACGTTTACCACCGGTCAAGTGAGTAAATAGAAGGGTCAGTTACCAAGAACTTAACCTCGAGAAACCGTAAGAGCATTAACTTTTAGAGAGAAAGTGAAGCCTATATAAAGCGTTGGAGAGAAAGGTAAGCTTCACACCTCGAACAAGTTCCATTAAAAAAGAATGGCATCATACAACGTAGCACTAGAAGAGCTGAGGAAGAAGGCCTTTGAAGAGGACTTGTTCCTGAACATCAGGCATCCAGAGGGTGCAACTACCATCGCGGAGCTGACACGGACACTGCTGGAAGAGGACCTGCGTCCAGAGTTGGAGAGAGACCTGAAGGAATTTCTTGCCTTCGTGGAGGAGGTGCAAGAACTCAGCCGGCTTGAACTCAAGCTGCTGGAAGAAAAAGAAATCTTGGAAGAGAAGCTCAGAACTTCAGAAGAGATTATGGAGAAAGATGAGCTAAAGGTCAGACTCAACAACATCCAGCATGTACTGGATCGTCTGGAAAAGGATAGGTCAGAGCAGCGCCAGGAGTGCAGAAGAATGAGGAGGGATCCTCCATTCTAGATTATATGATGTAAAGAAATATGATGTAAACATAGAATTATGAATAAAAAAGACTTTTGCAAACATATGTGACATAAGTATATAGATATATATGCATATATAATCACAAACGAACAAAAGAGAATAAATAAATAAAAAGAAACAGAGTTTAACAAAAGGAAAACAAAGTTAACGAAAAAGAAGAAAAAGAAGAGATCCTAAAAACTAAGGTTTGTCAGTGCGTCTCAGAAGTTCCATCATCATTTGCTTCATCTCAATCAGCATGGATTCATGAGTGTCAAGACGTTGTTCCATGGTGTCGAGTCTGGATGAGCTTGTCTGAGTAGAGCTGGAAGGAACATTCTGAGCAGCTTGAGGTTCTGGAATGGAAGCAGAAGCAGCAGGAGTAAACACAACTGGTGCAAGTCGCTCAGCCTCAGCCTCAGCTTCAAGACGCTCTGCCTCAAGTCTGGCTTGTTCAGCCTGAGCTGCTGCTTGACGTGCAGCTTCTTCTGCTTGTTCTTTCTTTCTCTTGGCTTCTTCAATAGCTTCAAGAAGCTTATTTCTCTGTTCTAGTTCGTGAAGAGCCACCCTCCTAGCAAGCCTTTGCTTTGCAGCCTCAATGCTCTGACTGCCCTCTGCATGCAGGAGCTGCATCATAATTGGAACTTGAGCCACTAGCCAAGTGCTCAGATTGTTCCACTCATCAGCCACATTTTCAGCATTCTCACTGAGATCAGTCTGACCGTGCACATTGCGGAGCCTCAAAGAGGCTTCATGATAGAAGATATTGATGCACTCAGAGAGAGATGTGGGTTGAAGGTGAGTATAGGGAATTATGGAGAGGTTGGGTTCAGGAGAGGCTGGGTGATTGCTGCTATGAGCTTCAGAGGCACCTTGTGGAGAACCAATGTTAATCATGGGAGCATTGGGTTCAGAGGTTCCAAGGTGAGGGTCTGAAGTTTCAACCAGAGGGTGAGGTGATCTAACCGAGGATTGGTTAGACACTGATTGTTCAGGTTCAGGGTCTGGTTGAATGAGCTCTTGTTGGTCAGGGACAGGGTGAGCTTGTTGAACTAAGGGGTCTGCCTCTTGGATAGGATTGGCCAAGATAGGTTCATCTGGGTCAACTAGACGTTCAGGTCTAGGGCCAGGATATCTCCTAGGGCTTGGACAGGTAAGGTAATACTCTTCCAAGGCAGATACCTTTTCTTTTCTAACCTCCATGAATTTTCTAATTGATTCAGAGGTATTGGAGGGAGGAGAGTCAATAACATTGATTGGGAAGGATACAGGTGTGAAGGCTGTTGAAGAGTCTGTATCCGTGGTTCTGGCAGCAGGACGTGCTGATGCTCTGGGAGCAGAGTGATCAAACGTTCTGGGTTGTGGTTCTGTTTGGTTGGGCTCAGGTTGGTCTTGGACGATTGGTTCAGAAGATAATGGGTCGTATGGAATGGTAAGGAGAGAGGTTGGATCTTCTGACCTAGAGGTTGGGTTCTGAAGCAAATTCCAGAGTGGTGCTTCAGTAGGAGAAGGTTGAAAGAAGGAAGATCTTGGGGAATGTGGTGGAGTGTTGGTTTGTGCGGCTGGCTGGGATTCAGGAATAGGAGTGAGGGGATTTGAGGAGTGTTGAAGCAAGGCAGAAATAGGAAGTGCATCAAATAAATTCAAATCATCATCAGAAGCAAGTGCAGGCTTACTTGAATGTGCTGATGATCGAGTCACTCTGGCAGGAGGTTCAGTCCTTCTGACCACTGCAGCAGCTGGTTCCACCCGAGTAGGCTTCACCACGATTCTGACCTTCTTCTGCTTCTTCTTTGGAGGACCATCCTCACTATCACTATCATCACCATCATCAGGCTTGCTCTTCGTCTTCTTGACCAGAGGGACATCAGATTCCTCTGAGGATTCTTCTAGAACCATCTTCCTCTTGGTTTTCTTCTTGGGAGGAAAAGGAAACTCTGGAGCTGGTGGAAGTCTGCTGACGAAATCATCAAGGTCAATCTCGAATCCTTGAGCCCTTAGATCTTCAACATAGCATCTGATGGCGTCAGGATTGTCTGCTTGAGTCCACAGAGGGTAGTCATTCAGAGGCATTCTTCTTCCTCTGATCTCAGAAGATGTGTCTTCATGAGCAGGAGCAATCTTCTTCTGGATTAAGCCCATCTTCTTCAAGGAGTTTGCAGTGAAGACATCACTGACAATTGTGCTCAAATCCTCTGTGCAACCAGCATTGATCAAATCTTGCACCAAGTTGCTTTCAATGAGAAAGTCTGAGAGCAGCCTCCCAAAAGGGATATATTTGATTGCAGACTTGATGGAGGCGGTGGTGCGAGACTTCCTGATGCATTCCTTCAAGTAGGAGAACAGGAAGTAGGGAAGGCAGATCTTCTCCTGATCTTGGATGAAGAACAACATCGCCTTCTGGTTGAAGTTGATGTAGTCTGGAGAACTGCCCTTCGGTCTCTGGTTGATGCAGTTGAGCAGGATCTTGTGCCAGATTCTGAGTTTGGGGTGAAGATCCATCACTTTGTAACTTGTCTTGCCCGGTTTGAAGGTGGTGTACAGAGCCTGGTTGACTATGTCCTTGGTGCTGGGTTTCAGCTTCGATTCCGTCAGTTGGAAACGATACCCATAAGCAGTATCTGCACCTAGCAGATTCACGAATGACTTCTCAGTGATAATGATCTTCCTGCCAAGAATGTGAGAGACCACCTGAGTGTCATCGCAGTCTGCGTGCTTCCAGAATTCCTTTACCAATTTCTCATACACCGGTCCTCGAAGTCGGTTGAAATAGTTTCCCCAACCTTGAGCTTGAACTTCAGGACGAAGATCATACCCATTTGCAGCCAAGTTATCGAGGTTGAATCTCCATTCTGCCAGGACTTGGAGTTCCTCAGGAGCAAATACGCAGTGAACGGCACATCCCCGTTCTGCAATAGGAACAATCTGCTCTTGAGCTTGAACTTGTTCTTGTGCCGGGTTCTCAGAGCCCCTTTGACCCGTTGCCAAACCAACTTCCATGTGAGGGAACTGAGGTGCATCTGCAGTAGATCTTCTGGTTTGTCTCACCATTTTGAAGAGGTTGAAGGTTTGAGGTAAAAGATGAAGTTTGAAGGATGAAGAGAGATCGAGAGAGAAATCAAGAAAGAGGCGGTTTTGAAAAGCAGAGAGTGCGAGAGTGAAAACCGGAAGTGAACGAGAACGTGTGTGTATAGTGGGTTTTATCAAATAACCGTTGTTGATTCAAAAAGCACTTTAAGATCAACGGTTGAAAATTAAAGATAGATAGTAACAGTAAAATACACAATCACACACAGGAGATAAACATATCTACACGCAATCATAACAGACTGTCACACGGGCACAAGGAACTATGCATCAGAAATTCTGACACACGTGTTGTTGTCTCAGCTTCAGAGTCAGTACCAGTGGGCACACACACTCTGATTGAGTTACCTTCTGGACTAGACATCTTCTGATCAAGAAGTATCATAGTCAGAGGTTCTGATCCATCTTCACTCTGGACAAAAGTCCATGTTTAGATTTTTCAGAATAAAATTAAATCTATCCTCTGCTAAGGGCTTTGTAAAGATATCTGCCCATTGATGGTCAGTATCAACAAACTTCAGAAGAAGTACGCCCTTCTGTACATAATCTCTAATAAAGTGATACTTTACCTCAATGTGCTTTGCCCTTGAATGCAAGATAGGATTCTTGCTCAACGAGATTGCAGCAGTGTTATCACAATAAATTGGGATATTGCTCTCAAGGATCTGATAATCCTCCAGCTGATGTTTCATCCAGAGCATCTGAGTGCTGCATATTGCTGCTGAGATATATTCTGCCTCTGCAGTTGATAGTGCAATGGTTGATTGCCTCTTGCTTGCCCATGAGACTAGATTGCTTCCCAGAAATTGACAATTTCCAGAAGTACTTTTTCTCTCTGTTCTATCTCCAGCATAATCAGCATCACAATAACCTGAAAGCTTATACTCTGATGTTTTCTTATACATCAAGCCAAGGTTAGTGGTGCCTTTCAGATACCTTAGGATCCTCTTAACAGCAGTTAAGTGGGTTTCCCTTGGATCTGATTGGAAACGAGCACATAAGTGAACACTAAATAATATGTCTGGCCTAGATGCAGTTAAGTATAGAAGTGAACCTATCATTCCACGATAGAGCTTCTGACATACTTTACCACTTTTATCTTCTTTCTCCAAAATGCATGTAGGATGCATTGGAGTCTTGGCCACTGTAGATTCCAGCATATTGAACTTCTTCATAAGTTCTTTAGTGTACTTGCTCTGATGGATATATGTTCCTTCTGGTGTTTGATCAACTTGTATTCCCAGAAAGTACTTTAATTCTCCCATCATACTCATCTCAAATTCAGCCTGCATCATCTCAGAAAATTCTTTGCATAGAGATTGATTAGCAGAACCAAATATAATATCATCAACATAAATTTGCACAATTAAGATATCATCTTTATAAGTCTTGCAAAAAAGAGTTGTATCTACTTTACCCCTTACAAACTCATTCTCCAGAAGGAATGAGCTAAGTCTCTCATACCATGCTCTGGGAGCTTGCTTCAGACCGTAGAGTGATTTCTTCAATTTGAACACATGGTCTGGTTTCTTTTCATCTTCAAAGCCTGGGGGTTGATGAACATAGACTTCCTCTGAGATATAACCATTTAGGAAGGCACTCTTTACGTCCATCTGATGTAGAACTATGTTGTGATTTACTGAGAAAGAGATCAACAGTCTGATTGCCTCCAGTCTTGCTACCGGAGCAAATGTTTCAGTGTAGTCTATTCCTTCCTGCTGGCTGTAGCCTTGAGCAACTAGCCTTGCCTTGTTTCTGACTACTTCTCCTTTCTCATTTAGCTTGTTTCTGAATACCCATTTCGTTCCAATAACATGAACATTCTCAGGCTTCTTCACTAAGCTCCAAACATCGTTCTTGGAAAATTGATTCAATTCTTCTTCCATGGCTAGAATCCAATCCTTGTCCTGAAGAGCTTCATCTATGGACTTGGGTTCAATTAAGGACACCAATCCTTTCAGACTCAGCAAGGTCTCTTCAGAGGGTCTGAAGGCAGATCTGGTTCTGACTGGTTCGTCTTTGTTGCCCAGAATCAATTCCTTAGGGTGAGCTGCAGTGATTCTGCTCTTCTTCAGAGTTTGTGAGTTAGAGGGACCAGCTTCTTCCTCTGGTTCATCTTCCTCTGGCTCAACTTCCTCTGGAGCTTTGCCTTTGTCAGAAACATTAATGCTTAAATCTGCAAACTTTTCAACTAGCTTTGACTGGTCAGAGTCAAGCTTATCATCAAATCTAACATGAATAGATTCTTCAATAGTCTTAGCATCAGTATTATAAAATCTAAAACCTTTAGATCTATCAGAATAACCAAGTAATAGACACTTAGAAGACTTAGCATCAAATTTATGCAATCTATCCTTAGTATTGAGAACATAACAAACACAGCCAAAAGGATGAAAATAAGAAATGTTGGGTTTTATGTTCTTCCACAATTCATAAGGAGTCTTATTCAGAATTGGTCTCACAGAGATTCTGTTCTGAATGTAACATGCTGTATTTACTGCCTCTGCCCAAAAGTGCTTAGCCATGCCAGTTTCTTGGAGCATGGTTCTAGCCATCTCCTGAAGAGTTCTGTTCTTCCTCTCAACAACACCATTTTGTTGAGGAGTTCTGGGACAAGAGAAATCATGTGCAATTCCATAGGAATCAAACAGACTCTCAAACTTGTCATTCTCAAACTCTCCACCATGGTCACTTCTGACACGCACAATCCTACAAGCCTTCTCGTTTTGCACTTGAGCAATGAAGGTAGAGAACACAGCATGAGACTCATCCTTGCGGGTTAGAAACTTTACCCATGTCCAGCGGCTATAGTCATCAACGATAACCATCCCATATCTCTTGCCACCTATAGACTCAGTTTTCACTGGTCCAAAAAGGTCGATATGCAGAAGTTCCAACGGCCTTGAGGTTGAGACAACATTCTTTGCCTTGAAAGGGACTTTTGTGAATTTGCCTTTCTGACATGCTTCACAAAGAGCGTCTGAAGCGAACTTCAGATTGGGTAAGCCCCTGACAAGGTTTAGCTTGCTCAGCTGAGAAATCTTTCTCATACTGGCATGCCCTAACCGTCTATGCCATACCCACTGCTCTTCATTAACAGACAGAAGGCACTTCACATTCTGAGCCTCCAACTCAGATAATCTGATCTTATAAATGTTGTTCTTCCTCTTGCTGTTAAACAGAACAGAGCCATCGATCTGACTTACAGCCCGGCAGGACTTTTGATTGAATATAACATCATAACCCTTGTCAGCTAATTGACTTATAGACAATAAGTTATGTGTTAAGCCGTCTACCAATAAAACATTATCAATGCATGGACTACTATCTACACAAATAGTACCAGTACCAACAATTTTACCCTTTTCATTTCCTCCGAAGCCAACTTCGCCTCCAGGCTTAAGTTTCAGCTCTCGGAACATACGCTTTTCTCCCGTCATGTGACGCGAGCATCCACTGTCCAGATACCATGATTGGTGTTTCGGTGGAGCTATCAAGGATATCTGCAACATAGATGATCTAGTCCTTAGGTACCCACTTTCTGGGTCCTCTTTTGTTAGTTACCCCAGAGGTTCTGATCACCTTGGGTGTCTCAACATAATATTTTAAAGGAATATTTGCATGATATTTAGTCATAGAGAAAGATCCCTTTTTAAGAGGGTTTTTAGCAATTTTAGCAGGTACAGGATCAGGCAATATGGTACCAGAGGGAACAAAGCATTCATACAAGGATTTAGCTTTAGACACAGAAGGCTCATTTCTAATTGGTTTAGAATAGCCAATGCCATGCATTCCATTTCTGCTTACGCCATAGATCATTGAAGCCATTAAGCTTCTATCCACGCTTTTAGCTAGGAATCTTTGAAAAGACTTTTCATACTTAGATTCATTTCTACAATCAGAGGCATCACAGGCAACAATTTCTTCTAACTTAGCAATCTGGTTCTTAAGCACAGAGTTAGAATTTACCAAAGCATAATTTTCATTTTTCAAATCAGAAATAATTTTCTCATGTTCAGAAGGAGTCTTAGAGACAGCAGATAAGTTCTTTTTCAACTTTTTATGCTTAGACAATAAAGAGTTATACTTATCCATGATATCAGACAAAGCATGTTTCAGTTCAGAGGTAGAGAAGGAAGCGAATACCTCATTTTCATCGTCTGAGTTAGGATCTCCTTCTGATTCTGAGTCAGAGTCAACAGCTTCCTTTGACTCTGCTCCTTTGTCTTTGACAATGGCCATGAGTCCTTGGACTTCACCATCAGAGTCAACATCCTCTGACTCTGATTCATCGAATGTCACCATCAGACTCTTCTTGGTCTTGAAGTGCTTCTTTGGCTTCTTGTCTTTCTTCAACTTTGGACAATCACTTTTGTAGTGTCCAGATTCTTTGCACTCAAAACATGTGACTTCCTTGATTGAAGACTTCTTCTGGCCTGAGGACTCATACTTGCCTTTTGCCTTTCCAGAGCCTTTGAACTTGCTCTGCCTGTGCTTCCAGATGCGGTTGAGTCTCTTGGAGATCAGAGTCAGCTCATCTTCATCAGAATCTTCTGATGCTTCTTCAGATTCTTCTTCTTCAGCTTGAAGAGCCTTTGACTTCTCAACCTTAGCCTTTTCAGATTTGGATTTCAAGGCTATGGACTTTTTCCTCAGATCTTGCATCTCTGAGCGTTTCAGCTCATGGCATTTCAAAATGATGATGAGTTCTTCTAAACTCATATTCTCAACGTCTCTCGTGAGCTCTATTGAAGTCACCAAAGGCATCCAGCTTTCAGGAAGACACCTGATGACCCTTATGACATGATCTTTTGTTGTGTAGCTCTTGTTGAGAGGTCGTATGCCAGCTACAAGCAATTGAAATCTGGAGAACATTTCTTCAATGGACTCATTTGGCTCCATGATGAAGGATTCATACTTTTGGATCAAAGACAATGCCTTTGATTCTTTGACTTTCTTGTTTCCTTCATGAGACATCTTCAGAGAATCAAAAATGCCTTTAGCAAACTCACGATCTGTAATCTTCTGGTACTCCTCATAGGAAATAGCACTTAGAAGAATTGCTCTTGCTTTGTGATGTTGTGAGTACAGCTTCTTTTGATCTGCAGTCATCTCTGACCTTGGGATCTTCTTGCCATCTGCATCAACTGGACGCTCATAGCCATCCACAATAATATCCCAGAGATCTGCATCGAAACCCAGAAAGAAACTTTCCAGTCTATCTTTCCAATATTCGAACCTTTGACCATCGAACATAGGAGGCTTTGCGTTGTAACCATCTCTTTGAGTTTCACTGGTGGTGGCAGCCATTGTTTTTCACACCGGCCCGGATCACTGAACACTGTTAGGTGTGGTAATCAGAACTTGCGCTCTGATACCACTTGTAGGATCATGCGCTTACCACTACGCCAAAACCAATTGGTGTTAGTGAGGGCGCAACGTTATTTCTTATAGCGTAGCAGACAGCGCCCCGTTTCGAATGCTACCTGCAGGCAGGATGCTGGCCCACCTGGACCCAACATTAAGGGAATAAAAAGATATGACTCTTTTAAGGTACGAGGTTTTCTCTTTCACTTGGCAGAATTTATGGCTTGTGTTTGATACTTAGGAATGTCTGCTTGAGCTTTTAATGCTGTTGAGAAGTTTGAAATGAATGCTTGAATGCTTGAATTCTCAGAGTTAATTCTTATTCCTTCAGATCTTCAAGATTGTCTTAAATACTTGCTTGCTAGTGTTGTAACCGTTGTGAAATAAAATCCAACCGTTGAGATAGCCGTTAAAGGTTGATATCGGACCGTTGATTCAAAAGGCTTGGTTGGTAGCTTCATTAAATGTTACTTCTGAAGAAAGTCTATCCTTTAGCTCAAAAGGTGATGTTTGTCAGCTAGTAGGTGGTGAGAGACTTTGGGCTACTTTTCAGACATTAGACAATTTGGCAATTTGATGTTGACGGATTGTACTTTCCCTTGTTGGTCAGCGTGCCTTTTGCTGAAGTAAATTTGTCTTCATGTGTTTTAGTTTGAATGAGATTCAAATAGTTGTCATTGGATTTGAATGTGGGACAACCGGTTGTAATCAAACTATGACTTTGGCGCTCAAAATACTTCTTGATATATCTGACTGATGATGTGGCATTGAACGGTCAGAGTCTTCACTAGGGTACAGTGGAGGCAGAGTTACTTTTATTTTATGAGGAAAAATATCCTTTTAATAATTGATAGAACGTTGAAGCGTGTGACATATAGCCAAGTTTCTCCTGAAATTGAGAACGTTATCAGTAGATAAATTTTCAATGAAACTTCTACTATAAAATTGTTATGATCAAAATAAGATTTTAAAAACGTTATGATGCGTTTGAACTTAACAGACCGCAATCAACCTTATCACAAGGAGCCGCAATGATCCACAAAACACCCTCGCGTGCAAAGTAACTGTTTGTCTCTAACGGCACCATTGTTTTCATGGTCCATAGTCTTAACTAGACCTATGTTCCATTAATTCACATTTACTTGCAAGCGATTAAATCTCGTTTCTCTGTGTTTAAGGCTCTAAAGTCAACCTAGAGTCTTACAACATACGTCAAATAACATAACGACAAAACAATCACAACCACAGTGGGAATTACAGCTGGATGAGCGACCCTTTTCACGATTACTCGAATAAGCATAAAACATCATATATGCATGAACATAATCATAATTTGCAAGCCTTTCAAATGCACAATCATGGCAAATTTATCAAACAAGATGTCTAACGACCTGTGCATGAAAACGAAAGAAAAGAATGGCCCGAACCCTTAAAACTAGGTTCGGCCGAACCATGTATATGGCTCAAGGGTTTTACAAAAAAAATTCTTCCTTTCTTTTCAACCTCACAAGCCTTAGTCCAGCCCCCAAACATCAATCTAATCACCCAAAATTTCCATATTTGAACAATCATCACTAATCATGTTGTAACAAGTGGAAAACAAGCCAAACTTAGCAAGTTGTCATAGGAACTTCACATAAAATCATAGATCCATGGAAAGTACAACAAATAGGGATTAGTAAACATGGTATTTCAAGCAAAAAGGTCCAGCAACTATCATGATCACAAAACTCATGCAAAAGCAATCAAGATCATGGCTTTTCTCATGGCAAATACCCTAGGCATTCTACCTTTCCTAAACCAGCCCTTACCTTGAATGAATGGTGATGGAAAAACAAAGGTTTGTGATGAAAAGAAGATCAACAAGTTGCTGTCCAAGCACTCTTCTCCTTGCTCTCCTAATCGACTTCTCTCTCTCTCGCTCACGTCCTTCTCTTTCTCTCTCGATCTCTCTCTCGTTCCCTCTTTCTTTCTCTCTTTTCTCTTCTCCTTTCTTGCTGTGTTTTACGTGAAAATAGTATGGGAGGCACTTCTAATTCTGATTGTAAAAGAAAAATAAGGTTTTCCCCCCTTTTTCTTTGCAAAACCGGCGGCCAAACACTCATGGGTTAGGGTTTTTTTGCTTTTCTTTCTCCTAATTCTTCACTAGTTGGCCCAAGCCCAAAATCAAATGGTCAACTAATAAACCACTCATTAATCAGTAATTAACTCCCCTTAATCACTAATCAATCAGCATAAAAGCCAAACAAAAACCTTCCCCCATCACACATGTGGCCGACGGCCACAAGGAGCTTTAGGGTTCCAAAACCCTAATCTCTTTCTTCTCCCAAGCCCATGCCAAACAAGCCCACTTAGATCTTCCTCATACTTTACTTAAGCCCACAACCTCTGATTAGACAATTAATCACTAATTAAAAGGATTAATACAAAATACACTTTCTTACTTTTAGCAAAATTCGTAAGAACTGTACAACCAGACCTACAGTCACTAAAACATGCATATCTCGAGCTACAAAGGTCGGAATGACATGAAATCAACGCGAGAATTTAGCTAACTCAGAGAGCTACAACTCTCATGAAGGAAGCTTCTCAATATTAGGTAGTTAAGACCTCTCAAAAATTCACCCAAAGTCACGGACAGATTTGCAAATAACTCAAACTTCACCAAAGCTTCACTTTTATTCAATACTTCACATAAGTGATACAATAATAAGTTTAGGGTCTTACAATACCACCCTCCTTAAAAATAGTTTCGACCTCGAAACTAGGGTTCTACAAATAACTCGGGATGGGTGTTGGTCAATCTGCAAGTGTACAGAATCTACCCGGTTTTAATTTATCGAACCACAGGGAATTGGTATGCGAATTCAGTTTAAGCCTCGAGTTCACGGTAGGAAAGCGAGTAAAATTCAGTTTTAAGGCTGATTCTTTAGGTGATTAATTAACAAGTAATTGAAATATAAGTGTGTGAAGAAAAATGGTGAGCATGCCTTGGGTTCTTGCTTAACTAATTCAGTTTTAGTCAACCTATACTATCCACAAAACTCTGAGTCTCTCCTTGATGCTCTAGCCTAATCAATCATCGATCGATGTCTCGCATAGACAATCCTCTCAAGTCAAAAGATAGGCACAATTCCTTGACAACCTAAACATTTGCTAAAGGCATAAAGCATGCGATTCAGGCCAACAAACCCCAACCCTTTCTCTATTCCTAGTAGCAAGCATAGAAGAGGTAATCCCACAACAAGTCCCTAATCTATAACAAATTTCCGTTCTATTATAGAAAAGCATAAAGCTAGCACGCGTTCTAACTTGAAACATAAAGCATGGATATGGGATTCAAGGGTTTACTCAGAGGATTCATGAATAGAAATAGGAATTAAGATTAAAACATCATAAGTCTTACAAAGAACCCAAAGCAAGAAGGCTTTAGCCAAGCATGGCTATAGAACCCATACAAGAAAGAAAGGATAAAACCTGGAACATGGACTTGGAGAAAGCTTCTCCTCAAGCTCCAGAGCCTAACCTTACTTCTAACTTATTTAGGAATGTATAGAAATGACAAAAAGTTACAAAAGAAATGACAAAAAGCCTATTTATAGGCAAACAGGTCGAGTCTGGGCGCTCAGGCGCCAATTAAGCATGCCTGAGCGCCAATTCCAAGTGGAAAAAGTAGCTTCTGGAGGTAATTGGCGCTCAGGCGCTCAATAGGAGCGCTCAGGCACCAATTCCTCTCTAGCATGATGTAAACAACAAACCAATTGGCGCTCAGGCGCTCAACACAAGCGCCTGAGCGCTCTCTACATGCTAGAAAGCCTCTTGACCTTCTTCTTAACTCCCCTTTAAGCCTCCCTTCAATTTTCCAAGCCTTTTGGCATTCTTTCTTCATCAGTTTTCAGACCTAGCTGCTTGGGAACAAAGCAAGGAAAATATCTAGGATTTCCAAGAGTTTATTAGCACAAAAGACCCTCAATTCAAGTAGAAAAGATATGCAAGTCTTAAACTTATTTAAAACGCAAGAAAGGTCCCTATAAAACTATAAAATTACCAAAACAAAGTAAAAACACAAATAAAGATAAATATGCATGAGAATGCATGAAACACTACATGAGACTCAACAAAAAGACTCAAAACTAACTAAGAAATGACCCTAAAAACACTACTAAAATAGGGTCATCACACCACTATATTCAGCGACAGCTTGCCCTCTAGCGTAAACAACACTCGCTTGCCCTCAAGCGCAAGAAATGCTCCCAAAACAAGTGCTCAACAACGAATACTTATCACAAAACCGGGGGATTTAGCAACCACAACTGGTTCCAAAAGAAAGACACAACAATCCACTTCATGCAACTTTTAGATAAAGGAGAGTGTAGAGTCCATCATGAGAAGCATATAGATCTAAAATTCATAGGATGAGATATATACTAAGTGCACTGAGCACACAAGTAGTTCATAGGTTCTGGATATCATTCACTCAAGAGCAACAGAGATCAAACATGCACAAATTCAAAGAGACTTCACAAGGGTTGAAATGTTGGCTTGGTGAAGTACAAGGTGGTTGGTCCCTAAGGAAGACTAGGCTACAAAACTATTGAGTGTGGTCCAATCACATAACCTCGGAGCTTTCATCAACAAACTTTACAAGCACCAGTCTCTTGACCCCTTTCTCAACTTTCTTTTCTTTTCTTTTTTGCACTCCAACTTTGATTAGGAGTTCTTTTCTTTTTCTTTTTCTTCTTTTTCAATATTTTTCACTTGGGGCAAGAGACTATTTCACAAATTATTCAGTTCCACAACAATTCAAGGACCATCACTCCCCAAAATCCAACCTATCATCCATCCCAATCATTTTAGCTAACAAAGAAATCTTTAATAGGCTCAAAAGGGACAACAAGGGACAAAAGTTCAAACCAACAAACTCTGAAGCTCAAAAACCCACGGGTCTCAATAATTGTGCAAGTATCACAAAGCATGCAAAGAGTGAAATCAATACAGAACCAAGAAGTACAAGTGAGTCAGGATCCTCCAGGGAAATTTTATGGTGAAGGATCAAAGATGGACCCTTATGGACTCACACCAACTCTATCCTTAAGAAACACCCGGAAGACCGAATTCTCCTCCTCTCTTCCCCAAAAATATTTTCAAAACCAGCACAAGTAAGAGAGCATAACTACGGGCAAAAACATGTGAGTATAGGGAAGTAAAGACCCAAAAATGACTCTAACAAAACAATGCATGATTAAAAGAAAAATAACAGCTACAAAAGAAAAATATGCAAAAATGCATGAGCTTAACTAAGGGAAAGAGTCAACCTCCTTTACAAGTTACCATGGAGGCCTTAGACACACCTACTACTCCAGAATTCAGGCTCTCATTCCCTGCAAAATGCAACAAACAAACAAGCAAAAGAAAACAAGACTTGGGTTGTCTCCCAAGCAGCCCTAAGTTATAGTCCTAGGTGGACTCTCCTTCCTTTGGTGTTAGGAAGGAAATTCCTTACCATCAATCTTTCTTCCCCATGTGCAAGGTAGGAACCTTGCACAAAACCTTTGGAACAATTCCTCCCAAAAGAGGGTATTATCTAAACCATCGTACCAAATCCTTGCTCCCCCCCTTCAAGGAGTGAGGGAAGAGCTTAATCTTGAGTTCATTACTAGTCACACCTTCCATCTTTACAAGGTGACTAGCTTGAATAAATCGGGCCATGTGGGCTTAGAAATTCTCATCTTTCGACCCCACATACTTGTTTTCACTAACAAGCTTAATGAGAGCTTGACTAAGCTCAACATCTTTTTCACTTACCTTGGGGGTCTCTCCTGAAGACCTGGACAAGTTGTTGATCATATCACAAAAAAAATCATCATTAAGGTTAGTTTGCAAAGTAGGATTGAAAGCCGAAAAACTTTACCTTGTCCTTACCAACTCGGAGAATGAGCTGACCCTTATCAACATCAATCTTAGCCCTACCAGTGGCTAAGAAGGGTCGGCCTAGAATGAGAGGAATCTTTGCATCCTCCTCCATGTCCAGCACCACAAAGTCAACAGGGAATACATACTTGTCCACCTTCACCATAACATCTTCCCCAATCCCATATGGTGTTTTTAGGGATCGGTCCGCCATTTGTAAGGAGAGCATGGTCGGGGTGACTTCTCCTAAGTTCAGCCTTCTAAACATGCTAAGCGACATCAAGTTGATGCTCGCTCCTAAGTCACACAATGCTTCAACAACAGTCAACCCCTCAATCTCCACATGGATGGTAAAACTCTCAGGATCCCTTCTCTTCTTAGGCATTTTTCTTTGCAAAATTGCACTACACTCCTCGATCATCATGATAGTTTCATCAACCTCACTCAACTTTCTTCTCTTATTTAAAATGTCCTTCATGAACTTAGCATAGATAGGCATTTGTTCCAAAGCATCGGAAAAAGGGATATCGATATGGAGTTTCTTAAAAACATCCACAAATTTTGAAATATCCAAATTCTTTTTAGTCAATGCTTTAGGAAATGGAACCTTGCCAAGTTCAGGAATAGGATCATTCATCACTCTAGTTTTAATAGGAACACTCACTTCCTCCTTAACTATTTTCTCACTTTTTTCTCCCTCTACTTTCTTTTCTAACCCATTCAACACTCTACCACTTCTAGTAGTCATAGCAGAAGCACTTTCTTGTTCGAGATTGGGGATAGTATCGGAATGAAGTTTACCTTGAGGCCTTTCGGCTATTTGCTTGGCCAGCTGGCCAAATTGACTCTCCAAGTTCTTGATAGCCTCCTCTTGGTTCTTATAGTTTCTCACCGTGTAGTTGATGAAGCTCTCCAATAGTTCCTCTAAGCTCTTCTTGCCACCATTTTCACTAACTTGCTCTTGGTCTTGTTGAGATAGTCTAAAGCTTTGACCTCGGGAACCTTGATTAGTCATGGTACGAAATTCACTAACATGGGGACCTTCAATAGCCACACACTCCACTTTGGCTACTGTAGCACCGACCAAATTGGTCACCTTTATGTGATTTTGAATCTCCGCTATTCATTCGGAGAGTTGCTTGTTGGAGGCCAAGAGCTTGTCATAAGCTTCAACTTCAAACATAATCCTTCGGGTTTGGCGATCATTTTCAGAGTTCATGGCTCTCGCTGCCATCTTTTCTATTAAGTCATACCCCGCTTGTGGGGGAAGAGCATCGAACTCTCCATTAGAAGCCTTGTCCAAACCAAACCTCCAAGAGTATTGTAGACCATCATAAAACGTTGCAACCAATTCAACTTGGGTGAGATTGTATTGAGGGAATTTCCTCAAGAGCTTCTTGAAGCGCTCCCAAGTCATAGAGATTCTCTTCAGCGGTTTGCAAAAAAGTCATGATGTCTTTTTTCAGCTTCCTCAAAAGAGCTCTTGGGAAGAACCTTGTTGTGAATTTTTCTGCTAGGTCTTCCCAAGTAGTGATACTCCCTTGAGGTTGTGAATTCAGTCATTCCTCCGCTGCATCCTACAAAGAAGATGGAAACAAGCTCAACCGGATTGCATCCGTCAGAACATTGTTCACCCGGTAAGTGTTGCAATTTCGGATGAACCTCTCCATGTGAGAGTGAGGATCTTCCAAGGCACCTCCACCATATTGGCTTTGGCTCATCAAGTTGATGAATGTCGGTCTCAACTCAAAGTTTCCAACTCCCTCGGGAAAAACAATGCTCCCGAGATAGTCATAACTCATAGTAGCTGAAGTGAGTTCCCGAAGAGACCGGTTGGCATTCTCAACTTCTTGTTCTCGTAACCGGAGGGTGATCCCCTCTTGGATTCTTGCCTCAATATGGACTTGCATCTCCTCCTCCGTCATTCGGTCACCCATGATTGTGTCTTCTGTGAGCCTATCCTGAAAGTGTGACACTAAAACAAAGATAAAAACAAAACAAAAAATAAAACCACAAACTATAAACTTAAACCAAAAAAACACAAACAATTCCCCGACAACGGCACCAAAAACTTGTTGGTCAATCTGCAAGTGTACAGAATCTACCTGGTTTTAATTTATCGAACCACAGGGAATTGGTATGCGAATTCAGTTTAAGCCTCGAGTTCACGGTAGGAAAGCGAGTAGAATTCAGTTTTAAGGTTGATTGTTTAGGTGATTAATTAACAAGCAATTGAAATATAAGTGTGTGAAGAACAATGGTGAGCATGCCTTGGGTTCTTGCTTAACTAATTCAGTTTTAGTCAACGTATTCTATCCACAAAACTCTGAGTCTCTCCTTGATGCTCTAGCCTAATCAATCATCTATCAATGTCTCGCATAGAAAATCCTCTCAAGTCAAAAGATAGGCACAGTTCCTTGACAACCTAAACATTTGCTAAAGGCATAAAGCATGCGATTCAGGCCAACCAACCCCAACCCTTCCTCTATTCCTAGTAGCAAGCATAGAAGAGGTAATCCCACAACAAGTCCCTAATCTATAACAAACTTCCGTTCTATTATAGAAAAGCATAAAGCTAGCACGCGTTCTAACTTGAAACATAAAGCATGGATATGGGATTCAAGGGTTTACTCAGAGGATTCATGAATAGAAATAAGAATTAAGATTTAAACATCATAAGTCTAACAAAGAACCCAAAGCAAGAGGGATTTAGCCAAGCATGGCTATAGAACCCATACAAGAAAGCAGGGGCGGATCCAGACCTTATATATCAGTGTGGCTAAAAATAAAAGAAATTAAAGACTAAAATATATTGAAAATATTTTTTTTTCGAAAAAGAGAAATATTATGGACAAAACCATGAGAGAAAGTTTCTCATGGAAATAGAATAATTTACAGTTCAAGAAGGACTAGCCTTACAACGAAATATAACCAAAGAAACAAAGTGAAAACAACAGTGTAAAGAAACAGGAACAATAAAACAGGAAAAATATAATAGGAAGACACCAATATATACTACACTAATAGTGGAGGTCAAAAAATATGAGGTGCATGAAAAATCCACAGCAGCACATAGCAAGTTACAACAAAATTTCTTCTAATGAATTTTTTGAGTAACTTGCAAAGTGCTGAGTGAAGGTTTTGTCGTTTATTATAATTTATATGTTTGAGTATATTCTTCTTTATATATGTATTGTATTGGATGACATGATGAGCACAATAATTTGAGTGAACATTAATTTCATGATAGATATGAACAACAAACACAATATCAAGTACATTAAGGAAGAGAATAGAATGAAAGCAACACACAATTGTGAGAGCATATAAAATAAAAACATATAAAAAAATTTGAAAAACAAAAAGAAAAAAAACTAGTGTGGCTAAAGCCACACCTTGCCTCAACATGGGTCCGCCCATGAAAGAAAGAAAGGATAAAACATGGAACATGGACTTGGAGAAAGCTTCTCCTCAAGCTCCAGAGCCTAACCTTACTTCTAACTTATTTAGGAATGTATAGAAATGACAAAAAGTTATAAAAGAAATGACAAAAAGTTACAAAAGAAATGACAAAAAACCTATTTATAGGCAAACAGGTCGAGTCTGGGCGCTTAGGCGCCAATTAAGCACGCCTGAGCGCCAATTCCAAGTGGAAAAAGTAGCTTCTGGAGGTAATTGGTGCTTAGGCGCTCAACAGGAGCGCTCAGGCGCCAATTCCTCTCTAGCATGATGTAAACAACGAACCAATTGGCGCTCAACACGAGCGCCTGAGCGCTCTCTACATGCTAGAAAGCCTCTTGACCTTCTTCTTAACTCCCCTTTAAGCCTCCCTTCAATTTTCCAAGCCTTTTGACCTTCTTTCTTCATCAGTTTTCAGACCTAGCTTCTTGGGAACAAAGCAAGGAAAATATCTAGGATTTCCAAGAGTTTATTAGCACAAAAGACCCTCAATTCAAGTAGAAAAGATATGCAAGTCCTAAACTTACTTAAAACGCAAGAGAGGTCCCTATAAAACTATAAAATTACCAAAACAAAGTAAAAACACAAATAAAGATAAAAATGCATGAGAATGCATGAAACACTACATGAGACTCAACAAAAAGACTCAAAACTAACTAAGAAATGACCCTAAAAACACTACTAAAATAGGGTCATCAATGGGACTCCCATATCTTACTCTCAAGCTCCCAGGTAGCGTTACCCGTCGCTTGATTCCAAATCACTTTCACCAAGGACACCTCCTTGTTTCTTAAGCGTTTGGTACTCTTGTCAACAATCTTGATGGGCGGCATCACCATCGTCAGATCATCCTTCAGCTGAATGTCATCAGGTTCAAGAACATGAGAATCATCAGCCATGTACTTTCGCAACTGCGACACATGAAGTACATCATGAATGTTGGATAGGAATGGCGGCAACGCAATCCTATATGCCACTGGCCCAACACGTTCTGTAATCTGGTACGGTCCAATGAACTTTGGAGTAAGCTTCTTCGACTTGATCGCTCTTCCGCGGTGACATTTGGGTAGACTTGTTTGCTAAGATGTTTGCTTGGCAGTGAGATTGTCTGCAACTAGTATCATTGTCGTGATACTTGAGATAAATTTTTTATTGTATATTTAAATATTTCTTTTAATTGGGGGCACTGACATTGGGTTGTGGTTCTATTTCTAAGCAGGATTTCATCATGCCTTGGAGATAGGACCCAACCAATGCTCAGCTTGCCCAAGCAATGGCCCAGCTGGCCTAGGTGATGGCCCAGCAGGCTGCCACTGCTGCTGCTCAGACCGCAACACAGACACAACGGGAAGCTGAAGAGAATGCTAGGAGAGCTGAAGAGAACGTCAGGAAAGATGAAGAGGATGCCAGGAGAGCACAAAGAGCTGAAAGGGGGCTGGAACAGGATCAGATCTGTATGAGGACTGACTTCAACCGCCATGGACCACCCAAGTTCCAAGGCGAGGTTGAACCCGAGAAAACTGATCTGTGGATACAGGAAATGGAGAAGATCTTTGAGGCTCTTCACACTCCGGATGCGGAGAAGGTGAACTTGGCTACCTTTATGCTGAAGGTGACGCCGAGTACTGGTGGAGGAGCGTCAAACAATTGATGACTGCTAACCATGTGGCTATCACTTGGGAGTCTTTCAAAAGAACTTTCATGGAGAAGTACTTCCCGAAGACTACCAGGGAAGACATGGAAAACCAATTCCTTAGCTTGAGACAGGGAATGATGACAATGGGGGAATATGCTGCTAGATTGGAGACACTGTCAAAGCACTTTCGCTTCTTCCAAGTGCAAGTGGATGAATCGTACTTGTGCAATCGGTTCATGAGGGGGCTGAGGAATGATATAGAAGAGTCTATGAGACCGTTGGGAATCAGGGTTTTCCAACAGTTGGTGGAAAAAGCTCGTGAAGTTGAGACAATGAAGAATCGCCAGAGGGGAAAATATGAAAGTGGGGGACCGATCTGTTCTGGACAAAGCCAGACCGGGAGGTTCGGTGGTCAGAAGCAAACTGGGAAGTTTGATAAGGGCAAGGCCCTACAGCGAAAACCTTATCAACTTCCTACTGACAAGGTGTCCTTCGCAGGAAGGGGAGTAGCACATGTGCCTAAAGAAGAGGTTGTCTGTTTCAAATGCAATCAGAAAGAGCACTATGCAAATAAGTGCGGAAAGAAGATTGTGTGCTGTAAGTGCCAGAAGCCAGGGCATGTTGAGAGAAATTGTCCTAATGCTGCCAAGGCCGAGCCAGTGCTGAATACTGCTAGAGGAAGGTGACCTTCTGCTCCAGAGCGTGGGTTCGCAATATCTAGGGAACAAGCTGCAGTTACTGATGACCTTATCCAAGGTACATGTACTATCGCTGGAAACTCCTTAATGGTCTTATTTGATTCTGGTGCTACATACTCATTCATTGCTGAGGAGTGTGTGAAGAGATTAGGATTGCTAACTGCTGATTTACCCTTCGATTTGGTGGTGACGGCCCCTGCCGCTGATCAATTAGTTACGCGCACGACATGTTTGCAATGTCCGTTGATCTACGAGGATCGGAAGTTCCTTGCGAACCTCGTGTGCTTAGGGCTTAAAGAGCTCGATGTGATTCTGGGAATGGATTGGTTGGCACAGTATCACGTTCTCTTGGATTGTGCTAACAAGGTCGTAGTGTTTCCAGATTCAGGCGTTACAGATTACTTGAATTCGTACACCTTGAAGAAGGGTTCACCAGCATTCGTGAACTCTATTGTGGCGGAAGCAAAGAACGATAGTGACGTGCGAGACATCTCGATAGTGCAAGACTATATGGATGTGTTCCCGGAGGATGTGCCTGGATTACCGCCAGTGAGGGAGACAGAGTTCTCTATTGATATCATGCCCGACACGGGACCGATATCGATGACGTCGTATTGGATGGCACCAGTGGAGATGGCAGAGTTGGCAAAAAAGTTGGAGGATCTCACTTCGAAGGGATTTATCCGACCAAGTGTGTCGTCGTGGGGCGCACCAGTGCTGTTGGTGAAGAAGAAGGACGGGAGGTCCAAGTTGTGTGTGGATTACCGACAAGTGAACAAGGTGACGGTGAAAAATCGTTATCCGATCCCTCGGATAGATGATTTGATGGATCAACTTCGAGGAGCTGCTGTTTCTCGAAGATAGATCTGAAGTCAGGATGTCACCAGATCCGAGTGAAGGACGCTGATATTCAGAAGACTGCTTTTAGAACTCGCTATGGGCTTTACGAATATCTTGTGATGTCGTTCGGAGTGACCAATGCACCTGCGGTGTTCATGGATTATATGAACCGCGTGTTTAGGCCATTTCTGGACAAGTTCGTGGTTGTCTTCATCGACGACATTCTGATTTACTCAAAAAGTAAAGAAGAACAAGAAGAGCACGTACGACAAGTGTTGGAGGTGCTGCGAGAGAAGAAGTTGTATGCCAATGGGTCGAAGTGTGAGTTCTGGATGAAGGAAGTGAAGTTCCTTGGTCATGTCATATCTAGCAAGGGTGTGGCAGTGGACCCCAGCAATATTGAATCAATTTTGGCGTGTGAACAACCTAAGACAGCAAGCGACATCAGGAGTTTTGTTGGACTTGCTGGCTACTACAGACGTTTCGTGAAGGACTATGCAAAGTTAACTTCACCGTTGACGCAGTTGACAAAGAAGCATCAACCGTTTGCATGGACGGAGAAGTGTGAGGTGAGCTTCCAAGAGTTGAAGAAGCGGTTGACTACCGCGCCTATACTAGCCTTACCTAAGGAGGAGAACCCTACGACGTGTACTGTGATGCATCGCATAATGGTTTGGGTTGTGTAATGATGCATGAGAAAAGGGTGATTGCTTATGCATCGCGACAACTGAAGATACATGAAAAGAATTACCCTACGCATGATTTGGAGTTGGCCGCTATAGTTTATGCTCTCAAGATTTGGAGGCACTATCTGTATGGCGGTATGTTCACGATCTATAGTGATCACAAGAGTCTGAAGTACTTGTTTGATCAGAAGGATCTGAACATCAGGCAGAGAAGGTGGATGGAGTTTCTGCAAGATTATGAGTTCACCCTGCAGTACCAATCAATCTAAACTATAAGGTGGAGAAGTTGGCGGAGATCTACATAGCTGAGATTGTACGCTTGCACGGTGTACCGTCTAGCATTGTGTCAGACAGAGACCCGAGGTTTACCTCACGTTTCTGGAGAGCTTTGCAGCAAGCTTTGGGTTAGATCATAAGGGAAATTCAGGTTGAGTTCCAGTTATCATCCACAGGCTGATGAGCAAACTGAAAGGACTATTCAATCCTTGGAGGATTTGCTAAGGGCTTGTGTGTTGGATCATAAGGGAAGTTGGGATGAGTTGTTGCCGTTGATCGAGTTCACCTACAACAACAGTTTCCATGCGAGCATAGGGATGACACCTTATGAAGCGTTGTATGGTCGGAGGTGTCGTACGCCCTTGTGTTGGCATCAGGATGGGGAGAACTTGGTTATTGGACCTGAGTTGGTTCAACAGACCACAGAGGAGGTGAAGCAAATCCAGGAAAGGATGAGGATTTCGCAGAGTCGTCAGAAGAGTAATGCTGACAACCGGAGAAAGGAGCTAGAATTCCAAGCTGGAGATCATGTCTTCTTGCGGGATACCCCGATGACAGGTGTCGGAAGGGCGATCAAGTCGAAGAAGCTTACTCCAAAATTTATTGGACCGTACCAGATTACGGAGCGGGTTGGACCAGTGGCATATAGGATTTCATTACCGCCATTCCTATCCAACATTCATGATGTGCTTCATGTGTCGCAATTGCGGAAGTACATGGCTGATGACTCTCATGTTATTGAACTTGATGATATTCAGCTAAAGAATGATCTTACGATGGTAATGCCGCCCATCAAGATCGTTGATAAGAGCACCAAACACTTGAGGAACAAGGAGGTGTCCTTGGTGAAGGTTGTTTGGAATCGAGCGGAAGGCGACGCTACGTGGGAATTAGAGGATAGAATGCGGGAGTCACACCCCGATTTGTTTGTAGAACCCTAAGTTTCGAGGACGAAACTGTTTTAAGGGGGTGGTATTGTAAGACCATAATCTTATTATTGTATGATTTATGTGAAATAAATAATAAATGTAAAGTTTTGGTGAAGTTTGAGTTGTTTGAGAATTCTGTCTGTGACCTTGTATGATTTTTAGCGTGGTCTTAACGACCTAATCTTGAGAAACTTCCTTCTTGAGAGTTGTATCTCTCTCAGTTAGTAAAATTCTCCCGTTTATTTCATGTCGTTCCGACCTCTCTAGCTCGATATATTCAAGTTTTGGGGAGCAGAGGTCAGGCTGTACAGTTCTTGCGATTTTGGCTATAAGAATTGTTTTAATTCTGAGATTATTTTCAAAATTCAAGGAAGGAGGTTATTTAAAATTAATATTCAGTTTTTATTTTTAATTAAAGGCTGAGTATTTAATTTTTATTTTCAAAATAGAAGATAAAAAATTTGGAAACCCTAATGGGCCTTGGGGTGGTCGCGGGTTGCATGGGAATTAGGGGGGAGGATTTCAGCTTTGAGTGAACAAAAGGGGGCTGAATTAGAAACCCTTCTACACATTCTCATTCACGTAAAAACAGAAGAGAGAGAGAGAGAGACTTGCGAGTGAAAGAAGAAGAAGAGGAGCCGCCGCATCAACCCTAGCCGCCGCCGTCGAGAAAGGGGAAGGAGAGGATTCGGCCGAGAAGGAGAAAGGGAAATAGAGACGCGTGGGAGAGGAAGAAAGCAAGGATTCTACTCTTCATTCTTCATCTTCTCTCAATCTTTAAGGCCAAGGTAAGGGCTGGTCTAGTTGGGTAGAGTCTAGGTCCTTCTTTGGTGAAAATTTCGTGATTTTATGTGAAAAAGCTATGGTTTTTGTGATGATCCTTGATATATGGGGCTATATGATGGGTGGATGATGATTATTAAGCATGATGAGCATGTATGCCTACTGTTTTTAACATGACAAATATGAGATGCCATGATCACTTGAAAATCATATGCAAAGTTGCTAACTTTTCATATTTTCGCTTAAATCTAAACTATGATGATTAACATGCTTTAGATCTAATTATGTGATAACATATATTTGAATATATGCTACTGTAATTTGGCTAAGAGAGTTGAACAAGCAAAATAAATTTTTTTGGGAAAGCCCTAGCCTAGAATAGCTCTCGGCCGAACCCTAATTTAGGGTTTTCGGTGCATTTTTCTTGTTTCTTTTGTATGATTGTTGGTTTGATAATTTGCTACTGGAATTGTAATGTATTTGTGATGACAAGAACATGATGATGATGCTATTACCATCTAGGTTGTTATATGAACCTTTTCTTGGTTGTGATTTGGACCAAAAGTAAAAATATTGTGGTATGACTTGGGGATTTTTAGTAACATGCGAGTAGGAGGGTTTTATATGATTCTTTGCATGGTAATATACTTCTAGATTTTGTATGCATGATGTGGTGAAGCTTGTTTAGGCGACATGAGTTGCCTCTTAATTGAGTTAGGCCAAAACCCTAACTAGCTAGGGTTTTCGGTATGCGATTTTGAATAACTTACTATAATTACGTTGTTGGATTCTTAGTAAGAGGTATTATAAACGTGGTTAATGGATACTTCTATAACGTGAGGATAGGAGTAGAGCCTAGAGATGAGACTTAGTCGCTTGCAAGTAGTGTGATGTGACTTATGGTGATAGTTCTAAGAGTAGGCTATGGACCATGAGAACGATGGTGCCGTTAGAGACAAACGGTTGCTTGCACGCGAGGGTGATTGTGGATTGATTGTGTGACTCCACGTGATGAGGTTGACTGTGGTTCCCTCGAGATTGATGGATCGACTGTGTGTCTCCATGTGACTTGGGTTGACTGTGTGTCCCCTTGTGATTGTTCATCTGCGGATGTTCGAGATTGGCCAAGGTGAATGTGGTGGTTGTGTGATGGTGAGGTCGTTAGCCTAACTGAACCTTAGGTTACTAACTGAGATGTGAACTTATGATTTTTCCCGTTAAATTTTAATGCTTATGTGAGCTGTGATTTTTTGTGTGTTGAACATGAGATCTGACCCTTGCTTATTTGTTATGTGTTATTCTAGGGGGGCCCAGATGGTGCGGATCTCGAGCTGGGTGCACTCCTGGACGATCGATCTCCATGATCAAGCGAACGACAATGCCTGGGTGACCGACTCACGCCAAGTGCGTCGAATATACGTCGGCGGTGCTACGATCACTGGTCGTGATCGAAATGGGAACGTCATTCAAGTCCAAGAGATGGATCGAGGAAAAGTGAAGATGTCGTTCGTGCCTTGTCGTTTCCTGCATCCGATGGACAAGGGCTCTAGGACATCCTCCGTACAAGTGTCGGAAGTGGAGGAGGATCCTTCAGAGGAGAAAGAAGTCGCAGCTGAACCGCCAGCCGCTGAAGTTGCTGTACTAGTGGAGCCATAGTCAAAGGTCAACCTTGATGAACCAGAGGCCGAGGTTCCAGTTAAGAAGCGAAAGAAGCCGGATGGGTGGCTCGGACCGACACTGTCTGAAATTGAGGAAGCGCATAAGAAACGTGGAGGGTGGCTTGAGGAGTCTGAATCAGAATGATGTTCGCTCTTCCTTTGGGATTGAGTGACCGATAGTACCGTGTTGAGGTTAATTTTTTTTTAAATGTAATGGATTTTGGGATTCAGACAACTATTGTGTTACGATTAACGTTTGGATATTTTATTAAAGAAGTTAATTGTTCAAAGGTTTGCGATGATATTTAATTCCGCGCGTTAAGGTTTCAAGAGTTTTACGTAAAATGAACGTTTGTCACTAATTAAAGATTAATTAATTGAACGACGAAAACTTTTTACGAAAATTGTGGCATTTTGGTTACTGTGTGACACTCGAGAAATCGGGGCGTTACAGATAGCGTGAGAAAGGGAGAGGAAGCAAGGAGAAGAAGAGAAAGTTGGTGAAGGAGATCAAGGGGAAGAGGGAGAACTCGAGCAAGGTGGAAGCAAGGATCAACCACTTCATCTTTTCATATTCCAAAGACTAAGGTGAGGGCTGATCTAGTAAGGGTAGAGTCTAGGTGATTACATGTCAAAAATCCATGATTTTATGTGAAAAATATGTGATTTTGGGTGAGTTATACCATGAGGGGTTTATTTGTATGATGGGGAACTCTCTTTATGCATGATTATTATGTGAAGTTTCTGTTTATTCCATGCTCCTTACGTGATGCTATGATTCCATGATAATCACATGTCAAAAGTTGTTATTTTTCACTATTTTGCCTAGATCTGATTTGTGTTGTATTACATGCACTAGATCTGAATATTTGATGGTATTTTTATGATGAAACCTTGCTGGATTTTGGTCTGAGAGACTTGATCATACAAGATCAAAATTTTGGAAAACCCTAGGCTCCAAAGAGGCCACGGCCGAACCCTATTTTGGGGGATTCGGCGGATTTTTCTCGTTTCTTTTTATCTACTTATTGGCCTGATTATTTGTTGCTTATTTTATTATTGAGATTATGGAAACATGGATTAAATGTTATTTGATGTGGTGTGGTCGAATCCTAAACTCTCTAGGGTTTGATCAATACTTGTTATATGTGAGAGTTGGTTGGAAATAACATCCTCGTGGGGATGGAGTGAAACTTTATGTGATTTGATGAACATAATTAACATGAAGACTTAATAACATACATCAACTCATGATAATTGCTATTATACCTTGAGAACGAGATTTCGCTTGCAAGTAGTATTTTATGGCTATAGTGCTAGAGTAGGCTATGGACCATGAGAACGATGGTACCGTTAGAGACAAACTGTTACTTGCACGCGAGGGAGAATTTATGGATAGACTGTGTGGTCTCCATGTGATAACCCTGACTGAGTCACGGGTTAGGGATTGACTGTGTGGTCTCCCCGAGAATTGTGGGTTGACTGTGTGGTCCCCTCGAGATTGTTCATCTGCGGATGATCGAGATTGACCAAGGTGATGTGGTGGTGAGGTCATTAGCCTAACTAAACTATTAGGTTGTTAACTAAGATATGAAACTATAATTCTTATTTATTCATGTAATATTATGTGATCTGTGATTTACTTGTGCGTCTGGCATGAGATCTGACCCTCTCTATGTGTTTATTTGTTGTTCTGGGGGGGGCCCAGATGGCTCTGATCACGAGTGTGGTTCGTTCGGGGAAGCTGACACTCCATGAGGAGGAGAATGACGAGGCCTGGGTGTCCGAATCACACTAGGTACGTCGCATCTATGTCGGCAGTGCTACACTTTCGGGTCGCAACGAGGAGGGAGAAGTCATCGAGGTCCAGCAGCTTGAGAACGGGAGGGTGAAGATGCCATTTGCACCCCCTCGTTTCCAATTCCCTGTGGACATGGGATCTGGGACATCATCTGTGCAAGCGTCTGAGGAGGAGCTAGATTCTTCCGAGGATATGGAGGTGGTTCATGAGCAGCCACCAGTAGAGCCCAATGCACCATCGATGCCAGGCCCAGAGGTCGACCTTGACGAGCAAGTGGCTATGGATCGGGGAAAGGCGCAACGGAAAGTTAGAGGGTTCTTCAGTTTGGCGGTCGAAGAAGTAGATGAAGATGATGAGGAGTCAGAGCCGGAGGAGGAAGGGGTGAATGTTGTACCAGAGGAAGAGCTTCCAAAGGTGACAGGCGATCCTTGGAACGAGGTAGCCCCATCTGATGACGAGCTGAGGTTCCGAAGCTTTACTGCTAGGACCAAGCGACAGTTCCAGAATGGTCAAGGGGGTATCTACCAGGGGTTGAAGGCTTACATGGAGGACAGGTTTCTGGACGACTAGGGTTGGGCTGAGTGACTCGTACTTCTACTTTTGGGTTTGAGAGACCGGTTGGCACTGAACTTTATTTATTTTCTTTCATTTGGATATTTCCTTTCTAAAGGACTGATGTAATTTTACATTGAGGTTTCCTTCAGACAATTACTTATTATTTTCCATATTACTTATTATTTTCCATGGATTAATTAATGTCGAGGTTTACGATGGTATCTATTTCCGCAAGTTAATTTGGTTAAGTTTTCTAGAGTTTCGCAATAAATGAACCTTTGTCATTAATTGAAGATTAATAATTTAATCGACGAAAATTCTTTACGAAAATTGGTTACTTTGTTACTGTGTGACACTCGAGAAATCGGGGCGTTACAATAACTACATGTTATCTATAGCTGATTCATACTGAGTGATATAATTATGTATAGATAAAACATTGTTATTCTTCACTCAATGAAGATAAAGAGTACAATTAAAGAGGCCAACAAGCTTAGATCAGGAAATCAATCAAGAAAGTTATTTGTTTCATGTACTATGAGCAAACCAAGCATTTTGTGAGATAGTACTTGAAAATTGTTCGCTGAGGGTATTGAATAAGAATGTCGCAAATCTCTTGAGAAACCATGCAACATTTTAACTTTTGTAAGATATCCTCCATGCACATTATAATACCATTAAACTTATTCTTATTTTCTTAGATTTGAAAGTTGAAGAATCTAACATGACAAAACTATGACTGCTAGAAATTAACAAATTTCTTCTGTATGGGAGGTGTTTGACAAATTTTACAGAAAAATTACACAACATAGTCAAAATTAGAATGATACACAAAAATAGTAGGTTCAAAACAACAATAGATAACATTAGCATTATCTCTTATCCCATATTTCAAAAAGATTAAAATATAAAAAATTATCAACTATCATAATTCATAACAATCATGAAGATCAACTCCATCATATGCCCATATGTTGGCATCTTCATAAGATCCACTAGTTTCACTAACACCATAGCTTCCATGTAGAAAATCTATTGACTCTAGTATTGGTTGATGCGCATTTTCTTCTTCACCTAATTTATCAACATGGAGAAAAGTAAAAATTTTACTCACGAACAATGCTAGACAAAATAAAATACAGTCAATATGATTTAAACATTAACCTCCATTAGTTCTTGATGTATGACTAACTACTGGAATTGTGTGATTTTGATAAAGAAAATCATCAATGTTATCAACTTCAAATTCTATAGTGTTTCTTCCTTAGTGACTCAGAAATCAACATTAATAATGGATTCATAATCAATGGGATCGTACACTCTCTTCTTGTAATCCAACCTACAAAAGCACTAAAAAGTTAAACAACGTTTTAATTAATTAAGTTAAACTAATGACAATAATGTTTTGATTTATATAAAGTTATATATTTATTCTTCAAATGAAAGTTATAAGTAACATAAACAAGATTATTTAGCATTTTATATTCAAGTCTATTTCTCTCACAACCAGAGGAAGAAGATGCTTGACAAAGAAGGCGAATTATAAATTGTTGCAAAATTTCAGCACAACCCCTGTTGCATAGTCACTGTTGATCTACAAAAGACATAGTTAGATATCTGACAATAGCATCAAATTAAAAAATGAAATATGCACAACTAGTTTATTGTAAAATGTGTTTGTCAGGTCGTACTGTTTTTGCCACTTTTCTTGGCACCATTGGAACCAAAACAACCAAAACTTCCTTTATGAACATTATACAATTACATCTCATGAATGACCTGGGTCAAAGTTTATATGAAATAAACTTATATCAAATATTTTAAGAATTTACTACATCATCATATTCTTCTCTTAGAAACTTTTCATCATAAGAAAAAGATTCAAAAAGTAAGTTGTTGCATGATGTTCGCGCTTTAAGTGTCTATCCCATCATACCCTAATTAATTTCGTGCAAGGCTTGCACAAATATTTATTCTTTTGAACAATTTCTTTTATTGCATTTTTTCCCTTTGTTTGTGCTCATATACATAATCCATCGAAAGCTTTTCATCTCCATCTACAATTCTCAGCTACTAAATAAGTGGAGCTACAAGCTTTGCTACAAGAAAACATTGATCCCAAAACTTATTGTCTAGAATGATAATACTTACAATCTTTTCTATTGTTGTCTTGTCCAACCTTACAATCATGAATGTGCTTATCCACAATGAAAGCTTGCAAAACACTCTTGTGGTCACGAATGTTTTTCCATGTTATAAAAGTAGTGGCAAACTGAGTTACTCCCGGGCGAACAATTTCTTTCCATCCATCTCTGCCCCTAAGTCTAGATAAGAAAACAATGTGATTGTACTGTCCACATAGATGGTTACCTTTGAAGCCTTTGAAGCAAGATCCACAATATGAGGCATGCTACCAATGTCCTTCAAGAGAAGATTCAAACAATGTGCGAGACAAGGGGATCAAAAAGTGGTTTCATATTTCTCATGTATTAATAAACGCAATTAGCAGCATTATCAGTTACTACAGGAACAACATTGACTGAAAACCTAGTCAATAACTTCAGAAAATAAATTGTACATTTTTCACAACATTTGATGCATCAACAGATTTTACAAATGTTATACATAAGGAACATAAGAAAGCCAATTAAAATGCTAGAATAATTCACAATAAACATCAAAGAACTTAAAAAGACATATTCTAGAATTGCACATCTTTTTAAGTTCTTTGTTGTTTATTGTGATTTTTTCTAGAATTTTTATTCACTTTCGTGTTTAATGTCTCTTAGGTATAACATTTACATTTATGAAATTTGTTGATGTATAAAATGTCGTGAAAGATGCTTGGACATTGTGCAATTTATTTTATGAAGTTATTGGTTGGGTTGGTTCAACCAATGTTGTTCATGTAGTAACTGATAATGGTGTTAATTATGTTGATTGATACATGTGAAATATGAAACGATTTTCGGTCCCCTTGTGGTGTTATTGTTTGAATTTCTGTTGAAGGATATTGGTAGTATACCTCATATTGCGGACATTATTTCTATGTCCAATCAAAGGGTTTTTTAATCTTTGCATAGGGAGAGAGATGTATGGAAATAAATTTTCTCCCTAAAGTGACGCGTTTTCCGCTACTTTAATAACATTGAAGAACATTCTTGATCACAAGAGTGACTTGCAAGCTTTGATTGTGGATAAGCACATTCATGACCAAAAGGTTATCCAAGACAACAACAAGAAAGGTTGTAAGTGCTATCATTCTAGACAATAAGTTTTGGAATCAATGTTTTCTTTTAGCAAAGATTTTAGCTCTACTTATTCGATTGCCGAGAATTGTAGATGGAGATAAAAATCCTTTTATAGGTTATCTATATAAGGGAATGCAATCAAAGAAACGCTTCAAAATAAATAACATTTATGTAAGACTTACACATAAATTATTATGGCACGATGAGATAGACACTTAAAGCTTGACCTTTATGCACTTGCTTACTTTTTAAATCCTTATAATGAAAAGTTCTAAGAGAAGAATAGGATAGTGCAGACACTTCTAAAAAATTTAATATAAGTTCTTCTAATATTGACTGGACTCAGGTCATTCATGAGATGTAGTTGTATCGTGGCCGGGAAGGAAGCTTTAGTTCCAATGGTGCTTAATAAGTGGCAAAACGGTTCGATTTGGTCAACACATATTTATAATTAACTAGTTGTGCATATATATATTTTTTATTTGTTGTTATGGTCAGATATATGTCTATTGTAGATCAACGGTGGCTATGCAACATGGGTAGTGCTCAAATTTTGCAAAAGCTTTAAATTCACCTTCTCTGTCAAGCATCTTCCTCCTCTAGTTGTAAGAGAAATTGGAGCTATTTGAACGTGTCCAAACAAAGAGAAGAAATAGACTTGAACATAACAGGCTAAATGATCTTGTTCATGTTACTTACAACTTGCATTTAAAGAACAAATATATAAATTTGTATAAATCAGAACATAATTGTCATTAGTTTATGATCCTATTATTATGAATTCATTGTCAATGTTGATTTATGGGTCACTGATAGCTCATATGTTTGTGTACAAATTTGCTCCAAGTAATAACATATATCAAACCACCAAGATTGTGTGTTATGCCCTAATCTCACTAAATAGACGTTGTTTGAACCATCTGAAAGTTGAAATTGTTTTAATTAAAATAAGAGAAAATCGTAAAGAAAATAACGAAAGAAGTTTCACGAAGGCATACAAAAAAAAATGTATTTAGAAAATGAGTTCACTCTTATAAGGTGGAATAAACATTTAAGATGCCGATAAGAGCTATTACTTCCTAAAGTCTTAGTCAAGAAATCTACTCATTGAAATCTTAGCCCTAATGTCTTAAGTTTTAGTGATCGCAAAAATAGCATTAAAGAGCAAACCTACAAACCTACTAAATGTGACATTCCCAAGCTATATTCCTAACCCTAGAAGTTCATCTCTAGTGGATAAAATCTCTGACTATCACTCAAGAAATCCTAATACTTCCTACCTAGATAATCTTATCCTAGTGGTTAGTATCTCGACTAGTCACTCAATTAAAACCTTCTTTCCTACTCAAGATATTCATACCTAAGGGTGAGATTCTCATATTCTCACTTAGAAAACCTCAACCTAGCCGAAGACAATCGTTTCTTAAGATGATTGATGCAAGGATGGTTTTTCTCATAAACTAGAGTTACACCAACTTCTCAATTGTCATGCAAATCCTAAGAATCATCATATAGCCAATAGATACATGATCGCGCAAAGAGAATCAATAACCTAAGACATATATGTATTTTCCCTTATCTATGAACTAAGCATACATCAATCAAAATCAATTTATGAGTCTATCTATGAATTAATAAAACCCTTAAATCACCAATCGACCAAACATAGAGAGAAACACCAAATAATGAAGATCCACTGATTATAATTGCATAAAGATGTATTGAACAAGAAGTAGAGTCAAATTAAATCATCTCAAATATCAAAATAGAGTCAAAACACAAAAAGGGGGACAAAGGAGAAAGTGGAGCCTAAGATACAATGGAACTGTGGCCGTCCAAAGAAACTATCACCTTCCTCTATGTTGCCCTGACAAATGTGTTCAATAGGTTTAGAATGACAAAAGGTAACATAAAAATTGCAAAAATTGAGTTTATATATAAATCTGACATTTTTTTTACCTCTTTTTGTAAAATGATTGGTGCACTCTTGTTAACCGTTGGTTTATACTGAAATTTTGATATATTGTTCACAACAAATTGATTTTCAATATGGCTGGTCGGATCCTCGAAAAAATTTCTAAAAAACCTCAACCCAGCCCACGCAAGTAGCAGCCACGTTAGAAACATCTAACTAATCAATAAAAATAAAATTGCATGAAATAAGTCCTAATTGCATGAAAAATGACTAAAATACCTTAATTATTTAAACTAAATGTAAAATAACTAGCAAAATATCCCTAAAACCCGGGTCAACAGTCACAAAGGAATAAACACCCTTGAACTTGTGGACTAGATAATCTTTTGAACAACATCAATCCTTTGACGCTTGATATAAGTCCTTTATATCTGATTCTCATACTTTTCTAATGGACGTCGTAGCTTGTATTTTCATTGCTTTTGATCTTTTGTATCTAATACTAATTGATACTTTGATGCCGCAGAGCCACCATCAAGCCTGGATCCAAGCCTCCAGTCTATGCGCCTCTAGACACAACCACGTCAATGTATCTCATCTTCAATTTCTATCTCCTTTAATTAGGATTTAGGGCTAGTGGTGGTGTTTTATTTTTGGGTTTAGGAGGGAGTCATTGTTAGGGTCAGAGGGAAAAAGGAAAGGAAAAACGTGAAAGAGGGAAGGGAAGAAGGGGTACCCATTGTAAAGTTAGTGAGAAAGAAGAAAGAAAAATAAATGTGAAAGAGGAAAGGGAAAGATCATATGCAGATTAGGAAAAATTAGGGTTTTTAATTAATTACTAATTTTTTTCTAGAATTAGTAAGTTTTTTTTTTGGTTTTTTGAAGGTTAAGAGTTGAAGAATGAAGAAGGATGATGAAAGGTGAAGATTCTTGTATCATGAAAAATTAATATATTTTGCCTCTCTTATATTCCACATGTGCATTTAAAAAATATAAAAAAATTCACATTAGATGAAACCTACACGTCAAGTGATAAAAATCACACACGCCAATAAATTAAAGGACGATAAACTAAAAAAATTAGTATATGAATAGAAACCAAATTTGGTAGGAAGAAACTCAGGTTGGAAGGAAACAACTCTCTCCCGGGCGAGTAGAGAGGTCCTCATTAAAGAGGTTGCTCAAGCAATTCCTGCTTATATTATGTCATGTTTTCTCTAACCAGATGGTTTATGTGCAGATATTGAGCGCATGATCAGCAAGTTCTATTGGAGTGGTGATGCCTCCCATCGGGGGATTCATTGGCTAAAATGGGACTCGTTGCGTCGATCAAAATTTGATGGTGGCGTGGGCTTTAGAAATTTCAAAGCGTTCAATATGGCTCTTGTTGCAAAAATATGGTGGCGTATTCATAAGCAACCCGAGTCCCTATTGGGCAGTGTATTACCCCCATTTTCCTCTAGGTGATGCGAAGAAACATGCACGTCCTAGCTATGTTTGGACAAGTATCTTTCGCACATCTTGGGTGTTTGAGGATGGTGCTCGTTGGAGAGTTGGTGATGGTACAAAGATTGATTCTTGGAAGGATAGATGGCTTCCAAGTGGATATCCTTTGATATACCGGGAAGATATTGCACAACTTGCTAATTTAAATTTTGTGTCAAGTTTAATGGTTGCTAATTTGCAGGTATGGAATAAAGATTTGATAGCGCTAGTCTTCTGTCCTCCCACAGCTAAGGAGATCTTATCCATCCCTCTACCCTTGAGTCCATCACCGGATGTTCTCTTTTGGCCCTTGACAACTGATGGTACTTATACCACAAAAACTGGCTATGACTTTGTGAGGCAATATCGATCCCAGAATGCGGCTTCTCCATCCTCTAGCTCTGGTGCAAGGGGGCGTGGCCACCATAAAAGCTTCTGGAGATCCCTTTGGCAAGCCCATATTCTATCGCGTGTGAAAGATTTGGGTTGGCGGGCAACGCTAGGCATCTTACCCGTGAGGCAAGCCTTGAGGAAGCGTGGCATGGAGGTCAACGAGAGCTGTCCTTTTTGCATGGTTTCCGACGAGACAACAACCCACGTGTTGTTCCAATGTCCAATTGTGCTTAGATGGTGGTTTGTAACTCCCTTGAGCTTGAGATTCCGGGATGGTGATGAACCAACAAGCTACTTACAGCAGCTATTCAACACCAAGGAACTTAAGGTAATTAGTTATGGGCTGACTCTATTATATGCAATATGGGAGCAGAGAAATAATCTAATTTACAATGGAGTCTAGGCCAGTTTTGAGGTGTTGCTGCACCGGGTTCAGGCGCTGATGTGCGCGGACGGTAACGGTCTTGAGGCAACAGCTCCAGCTCGCGAGGAGGACCATAAGATAGCTTGGCGAAGACCGGTTGGTAACACAATTAAGCTCAATTTCGACGCCTCTTGGACATCTGCAAGTGGAGCAGGATTTGGTATGATCGCTAGAAATAGCAATGGTGAGGTTATGGCAGCGGCTGCTCTTGGCTCAACAAGTGCATCTTCTGTATTAATGGCTGAAGCACTAGCGTTCCGATGGTGCGTATCTTTGGCTAAGGACCTTAGATTCTTCCGGGTGGTGTTAGAAACAGATTGTCTCCAATTATTTGAGGCTTGGAAGAAGAATAGGCCAGGGGTTTCTTATTTATTTTCTGTTTTGAAGGATTGTCGAGACATGGCCTCTTTCTTTACTAGTTTTGATATGTCTTTTGTTCGTCGTTCCGGTAATAGTGTGGCTGATTTCTTGGCTAAGAACTCCTCAAATTTTTACAACGTTATTTGGATTGAGGAGTTTCCCCCGAAATTGGACCTTTTGGTGACTTCGGATGTATTAGCCTTCATGGCGCTTTGATTCTAATATATTATCCATTTAAAAAAAAAACCAAATTTAGTGCAATGAGCAAAAACTTATTCAACTTTTATTTTTATTGAGGGTAAGTAAGGAGATTGAGAAACGGGCACATTGATTTGTTTATTTGATTTTGGGAGGGAGGGTAAAAGAAAAAGGAACCGGCACATTTTATGAATAAGCCAAGGACGCTAACTTTCATCCCTCATTCAATGCTTTACCAAACTCACCATCCTCTTCTCTTTCAATTTCATCCTTTCACTTCTTCCACACCCTCTCCTCACCTTTCAACTTCATCCTCATCATCTTCTCCACCTTCACTTCCTCTATCTCCCTCCCCTCTCTCTCTCTCTCTCTCTCTCAGGTAACAGTCACAACCCACTCTGCATGTAAACTCTATTCTAAAACCATAAACTCAAACAAAAATTGAAAACAAATTCAGTTCTTCTTCTTCTTCTTAAAAGAAAAAGCAATTAATTGGTATTGTTTGTTTGTTCCATTTTAGGCTGAAACAGAAATGGAGTGTGTGGAAGCAGCGTTGAAGAGCAGTTTTAGGAAAGACACAGCCCTGAAACTCAGCTCCCAAACGTTCCTAGAAGAGTTGTCGGCGTTCAATGTTCAGAATGTCGTCACCTCTTGTGACGACTTCGTTGTTGATGACCTCCTTGATTTTTCGCACGAAGAAGAGCTTTTTGAAGAAGAACCAGAACAACACCACCATGGCTCTGTTTCCGAGAAACAGAACGAAACCCAAGAAATTTGCAACCCTTCTTCGTTCAACGACCAGTTTCCCTCTTTACCCACCAGCGAACTCAGTGTTCCGGTAATCTCTTCTTCTTCTTCTTCTCTGCTTCTCTTTCATTTGAACTCAAAAGAAACAAGAAAAAACGGTTTTTAATGGTTGTGGAGTGTTGATTTTTAACGAAAGTTGCAATTTTACAGGATGATGATGCTGCGAACTTGGAATGGTTGTCTCATTTTGTTGAGGAATCCTTCTCGGAACACACTGTTTCCTTGCCCACCGGAGTTTCAACGGAGAGCGGCGGAGAGAAAGAGGCTGAACCGGGAAGCCAGGTTCGACCCTGTTTCAGAACCCCGGTTCCGGCGAAGGCGAGAAGCAAGCGAACCAGGACCGGTGTACGGGTCTGGCCGGTCGTGTCGCCTTCTTTCCCGGAGTTATCTTCTTCAACCTCGAGCTCCACCACCACCACCACCACCGCAACACCATGTTCTCCGTCGCTCTCCTCACCCTCAAGCCCGGTGTTTGTTTGCCCTGCTGTGAGTTTTGAAAGAGGTTGGTTGCCGCCAGAGAAGAAGGCGAAGGTGAGGCCGGCCACGGAGGCGCTGCCGCCGCGGAGGTGCAGCCATTGCGGGGTTCAGAAGACCCCTCAGTGGCGAACCGGACCGCTCGGGGCAAAGACACTCTGCAACGCTTGTGGTGTCCGGTTCAAGTCGGGCCGGTTATTGCCCGAGTACAGACCGGCTTGCAGCCCTACTTTCTCGAGCCAATTGCACTCGAACCACCACCGAAAGGTGCTTGAGATGCGGCGGAAGAAGGAGGAGGTCATGGGTGAACCGGTGACCGGTTCAGGACTTCCTCCGGTTGACCCCGGTTTTTGATTTGATTACTGTTTAATTTCCCTTTTTTCTTTGTCAGTTAGGAAAAAAAGAGAGGCTAGTTTGAGAAAATTAAAGAATTAGACCCGGTTCAATGGGGCCCCAAGTCAGTGTACATATTCTCTTTTTCACCTTTGTTGGGTGAGGTAGGTGTTATTGTTAGAAGACTGTGATCATGTAACGGATTACTTGATTTGGAGGCTTTGATATTGAAATCCTTTTTATTTAAATTTCAAAAATTGTTTCTTTTTATGTGTTTTGGCGTTTTGCCTTTTGTTACAAACTATGTGCATGTGATTAACCACGAGGTGTGGTGGATTTATTAGCTTATTTCATTTCTTAACAATGAGGTTAGAGATTTAATCTTTATTCATGAGTTAAACACTGCTCAGTGTGAGTACCTGCAGCTTGAGAATTTATCATAGTTCTATAGGTGGTGGACACCGCATGTGATTTGATGAGATGAAAATTGTATGGGTAGGTTGGTGTGTGAGTGAGGGTGAACCTGGGCATGGGTTTTGGTGTGGGCGTTGGAAAGCATGTACTTGATGAAGTAAAATACAGAGAACTAGTTAAGCACTTTGTTGTGGCGTAAATTGGACGTTTACTTTACATTGGAAACCGAAGCATATAATGGAGGTTGCACTTGCAAACAGCACATGATGAAGTGAACCTTTCTCCATCATCACTCCCAACACACAAGAAATGTGTTTGGTGCTAGCTAGGAAAATTTGAAACTATTGATTTGGACTTTTATGCTGAGGTAGATTTTGGAGCTTCCTAATCGACGCAGCACAACAACCATTGATCAGTGAAAGGAGATTTTGAATTTTGAATTTTTTATTGTTCTTGTCCTTGTGATAGAGATAACCTTTCAATATATCCAAAAGATGCTCTGTTTACCATTATTTTACTTTGTGTTGGGGCCTGAGTTGAAAAAAGTTAGTGGCCAAACACAAGGTGTTTGAATTTGTAAGTTTCCATTGGCATGTTTGGTGGCTTAAAAACAAAGGAGAAGAGTGGGAAAATTAGAATCTTTGTAATTCTTGGTGAAAGAATGGCTAGTAAAATCTTAGGCTTATTCACGGTATCGTTTAGCCATATTGTAATATTAATTATTATGGTTAAGAATAGGAAAACTACTGCATATAAAAAACATGTAAATATGGTCCCCCACATAGCAATTTCATCTTGTGGTAAGCCTAGCAAAGCAAGGAAATCATCAAATGAACTTTTTCATTTCAAAAATTGTCACAAAAAGTTACATTTTTCTTTTTTGCTAACTAATTCTGGTGCCCACTAGGGTGGACTATTTTTAAATTGGTCCACCGGTGCACCCATGGTTATATTAGTAATTTACAAAAGCTAAAAAAAAAATTAAACCAGAAACTCTCAGTCACGCTCAAGCATCTCTCTCAATTTCTTCTTCTTCTGGCAGCAGCCCCCACCACCATGGCCTTCCTTCTTCATCTGAGAAGTTTCTCTCCGACCGCACCACCGCCACCACCGTCGATGAACTCTTCGCCGACGGCGTCCTTCTTCCCCTCCACAACTAAACCCGACCCGACACCCAAGCCTGACCCGGAAACTCCCACCCCAACGCCTGACCCAGAACCCTCCCCTGCAATCACCGACTCTGTAACCACCACCCTGTTCCCCTTTCCATAATGTTTGACGCGACCTGGATTTGCGATCTGCATTCGAATCAAACTCAGATCTGGGTTTGCGATTTGAGACCTAGGTCTCGATTTGGGTTTGAATCAATCGATCTCTGAGCTCATATAGAAGGGCTTTTCACCACAGATGAAGGATGAAAATGTGGGTTTTGGGTTAAGGTTCTCCTCCACTCTATCCCGATATGGGTTCTAGGGTTTGAAATTGGTGGTTTGGAGTTTATGTTTCTTATTCTTCCCTTTTCCCTGTTGTTGATATGGATTATGGTATGGATGATTGAGGTTTTTGTCTTGGCGATTGATGGTGATTGTGATGTTGGGAAATTTTCTTCACGTTTCCGCTATCTCCAGCCCCAAATCAGAGTTCAACCATGGAGAAATGGAGAGAACCACCGTTTAAAAGTGAAATCGTGGAGACTAGTGGAATTCTGGGCATTTGCCCTGTACCGCGGGTTGGATGGAGAGTGAATTTTTGAGAGAGGAAAGTTGGAGAAGAAGAGAACGAGAGTTTTACGTTTTTATCATTTTTACATTAACTCAATCCTAATCACCCATTTTTAGAATATTCTAAGATTCCTTCATCCAACGGTTCTTAGGCCTTGGTCCACCGGTGGACCAATTTAAAAGTAGTCCACCCTAGTGGGCACCACTAATTCCAAGCACCACAAAACAGTATGGTCCATTACTTTATAGATGATAGTATTCCTAAAACTGGAAATTTGGGTTGAGGGTGTGTATACTATGATTGGGCGGAGAAGAATATCTAGTGCACTATGAGTCTATGACTATGATATATGTATATCGTTAAACTGACCCCTTTATAATTTTTCCTATGATCTTTCATAAATGAAGTCAACTGAGAGAAATGATTTTTTGAGTCAGAAGATTATGGTAATTTTAAAACAAACTAAGGCTTTATGAGAATTAAAATAGATAATGCTTCATAGGGTTAAATATACTTGGGGTCTCTGAGATTATAGATGGAATCAAATTGAGTCATTGGAAAAAAATTCTTTAAAATGTAATCCTTGAAATATTTTTTTATTAAATTAAGTCGTTTTGCTCAATTTTTATCAGTCAACGGTCCAATGACAAGCCTAGTCAGCTGAGGATGGCCACGTGGACTTTCTCACATCAACTTTAGTCCTTGAAATTTTTTTAACATTATATTTCAATCTCTCTTCTTTCACCACTATCTTCTTCCTCTTCCACCGCCATCTTCTTCCTCTTTCACTTTCATCTTTATTCTTCATGATGAAATTTTTGTTCCTTAAAACTTCTCCTCTAGGTACCTCTTCTTCTCCTCATTTCCTCTTTTTTTTCTCATTTTTTCGACAGTGTCATAGATTTGAATTTTCTCGGTAGCCAGCCAAATGAGTTCATCAATTTTTTTTGTTTCTCTAACATTATTGTTTGGATTGTTATGTGAAGATGAAGGGGAGAAGATTGTGGATGATATATTTGATGCACCTAAACTGAAAATGTTGAAGCAAAAAATAGATCTACTTTGCATCAAAAATTGGACAATATTTGTTTGTATGCGCTCTACCATAACCTGTGTTGTCCAAAGTTTCATATTTTTCTTCTCCTTTATGAAACTGTATTCCAGTTTCTGCACCTATGAATTTGGCTTTCAAGTGGGTTTCTTAATGTTGTTCGTTTTTTATTTCGTAGTGCAAAGGTGGTGTTCAAAATTCAAATGAGAGTAGTTTGTCTTTTCACATTATCTCAAATGGGTAAGAATCTTCTATTTAGTTTGAGGGTGTGGTTTTATTTTGTAAGGCCAATTAATTATATTGAAAAAATGGCGTTTGAGGGTGTGGTGATAATTGTATGTGTACTGGATTGGAGTTATGTGTTATGGTAAATGGTTTTTATAGTAAGAAGTGGTACCTTGAGGCAGAGGCGTATCTAGGTAGGCGTCACTGCCCCCAAGAGTTTTGAAATTTTCACCGACTCTAGGTATTTTTATATGGATCTTTTTGTAGTTAGAGTTGCGCCCTCTAAAATATTGTTGCTGTTGTAAAATTTTGGTCGAATCCCTCAATTATCACAAAACTCTATTATTAGTTGAAGCAATGAAAGTTGTTACGATTTTTTTTTGCAATGAAAGTTGTTAAGACTAGGTTTCGCAACAAAATTCAAGATGATCTTTTCAAAAATTTAATAGTTGTATATATCGAGAGAGAAATTGCTGAAAATATATATGTTGATAAAATAATAGCTAAATTATTTAATGAAGATTTTCTTAGTCTTATATCTCTCCCCCCACCCCCAACAAGAAAATTCTGGATACGCCCCTGCCTGGAGGGGAAGCTTAAATGAACAAGAATTTTTATCATGAATAAGAAAGAAGATGAAGGTGGAAGAGGAAGAAGATGGTGGTGGAAGAAGAGGGACTGAAAATATAATTTTAAAAAATTTTCAGGAACTGAAATTGATGTGAAAAAGTTCACATGACTATTCTCAGCTGATTAGACTTGCCACTGGACCGTTAACCAGTCAAAATTAAGTAAAAGGATTTAATTTGATTAAAAAAATATTTCAAAAATTACATTTAAAAAAAAATTCAATAACTCAATTTGATTCTCTTTACAAACTAAAAAAACATATTTAAGCCTTGATAAAAGTTGAGTAGTTGATGAGGTAAGAATGGAGTCTTTGTCTCTAAAAGTAAGCTGAAAACATCATAGAAGGGTGGAGGGCTGCACATTATTTTCGAACCTAGTCAAGATTTCTGCATTGGGTTTAACAGTTGGGAGAGGGTTGGTTTAGATAAGCATATGTATTTGGTAGGATTTTCCTAGTAGTAGGTGATATTTTAAATTTGAAATTCAATGCAATTAAAAGCTCGGTTATATATATGGTGAATATAGTTCACACAACACATATTGGTAATGCTACTGCTACTACTGCGACAACGGTGTTGATCTGGTCTCCCTAACTTTTAAATGTCACAAGTATTCACTGCCCACAAAAGTGAAATCATACTTGAACAAAGCATTATTTCATATCAAATTATGAAACATATGGTCTCTCATTTCTACGAAAATCAAACTAACAAAATATAAAAATTGTTTCGTGGCAATCTCATGATGACAATCTCCCTCCAAAAAATACTGATCTAATAAAGAATTTTTTTTCCTTGCGCCGTCTTCACACTCTCCTAGGGTTTCCTAGGTTTTCCTAGGATTTCTTAGGGTTCTAGGGTTGAAGACCTCGTATAGTGCTTTATCATCCGTTCCATACGAGTCTTTATCCGATCTATCGTGGTCAAAGATCGCCATTGTGCTGTTTTTGGATACTGTTTTTGTTTTTCCTTTCTCGCGGGAACTATTATGGCATCTCGCGGATTGGAGGAGGAAGAAGAGATGGAGGGCGGTGGTCCGCCTATCATCCTCTTTGAGGATGATGACGTTGAGGAGGCGATGGCTGGCTTTGAGAATAGCCTGGTAGGTCGCTTCTTGACAGAAAAGCCTATCCATCGAAGCTCGCTGCAGAGTGCACTTAGCAACATATGGTGCAATCCCGCAGGCCTTCGAGTGGAGGAGGTGAGTGATAAAGTTTATGTTATCCGCTTGGATCTTGAGGATGATGCCAAAAGGATCCTTCAAGGTAGTCCCTGGGTTTTCAGAAACTCATGGCTCCTCCTTCAGCCATGGAATAGACATATTGAACCGGTGGACATGGTGTTTAAGCACACAAATATCTGGGTTCAACTATGGGGGTTACCCATGCACTGTAAGACTTGTCGCATGGGAGCCAAGATCGGTGCAGTTATCGGGGAGGTCCTTGATGTTGATATTTTTAGCATGCCGGATCGAAAGACCATCGTGAAGGTACTAGTGGAACTGGGCGTCACAAAACCCTTATTACAAGGTGTCAACAGTGGTAGCCGTAAGGATGGTTTGTTTTGGGTTGACTTTAAATATGAAAAGTTACCCCAGTTTTGTTTTCATTGTGGAGAGATTGGACATGGGGATCAGTTCTGCAGGAAGATCCAGTTGCCTGAACGAGAACATGTTGGAATGGAACGAAATTTTGGTCCTTCTCTTAGGGCTAATATTTCTGGCTGAAGAATTGGGAATATAAAGGAGCAGCCAAGAGGACAAAGTGGGGGCTCTCGTGATGGAGCTGTCAAGCGAGTTTTTGACCCTGATCTACTTAAGCAGTTTGAGAAGCTATCAATGAAGCATGGAGGAGGGACCTCGGTTCCAGAGAAGAAACAAAGTTTTAAGGATAATTTGCTGCAAGACAAGGGTGATAGTTCTAATAAGTTCACTGAAGCTGTGTGCTTCAAGACCGGTGAGCAGACCCAGCAGGGAGAGCTGCAGGTAGACCCAAATAATGAGGTGGAATCATCAGGCCTTATTACTTTTGGTCCACACATTGATGCACCCAAGGATGCCACGGTGCATCAGGTTGAAAGGGACACTGAGCATACTTTAGCGCAAGACATTAACAAAGAATCTCAAGATATTGACCCTCAGCGTCTTTGGCCCATAGAGAATGACAGGAGTACAAAGTTGGATGGCAAGGAGTGTGGCAACTTTAGTGGGCATGGAGGCAGAAAGTGGGTTAGACAAGAGCGTACTCTGAAGGACCCGACGACTAAGACAGTGCAATTATGTAGTGGCAGTAAAAAGAGAACAACTGAGGACACTAGTGGGTTGGTTGCTGAATCCCATGGGAGCAAATCTCAGAAACTGAACATGCTTTTACCTTTGACATATCGGCGGTGCTGGCAAGGCAGCACTGCCGGGAGCAATGAAAATATTAAGTTGGAACTGCCGGGGACTGGGGAATCCCCAGGCAGTGCGAGCTATTGCCAAGCTCGTTGAACAGGAAGTTCCCGGGGTAGTCTTTTTAATGGAAACCAGAAAGAAGACTGCTGAGATGGAGGTGATTAGGAAGCGACTCAAGTTCGATAACATGCTTGTGAGAGAATGCACAGGGAGAATGCAAGCTAGAGCAGAAGGTTTAGCAATGATGTGGCAAAATGATAGTAATATGGAGTTAGTGTCTTGGTCTAACAATCATATACACATGAATCTAAAGATTGTTGGAGAAGAGGATGTAGCGGTTACAGGCTTCTATGGGTACCCAGAGGAAAGATTGCGTGGCGAGTCGTGGGCACTCCTTCGCAGGATCAAGGAGGAGGTGCGCGGGTGCTGGCTTTGCTTTGGTGATTTTAATGCCATATTGTCAAATGAGGAGAAGAAAGGGGGGCATGCCCGTAGCTATACGCAGCTTGAACCTTTTCGACAGTGTATTGAAGATTGCTCCTTGAAAGAGGTTTGCTTTATTGGAGACCCATTTACATGGGATAATGGACGTGAGGGTCAGAGTAACGTGAAAGAAAGATTGGATAGGTGCTTTGCTAATGAGGAGGCAGTAGCTCGTTGGGAAGGCCTTGAAACTCAGCATGGACTTCGTTACATGTCTGATCATGTCCCAATAAGCATTCTGCTAAGCAAGAATAGGGCGGAAAACAGAAAGAAAAAGAAGCGTGTGTTCCGCTTCGATGAATACATGACGCGGGATCCGGAGTTTGAGAGACACATTACATGGGCTTGGAGAGATGGTGGTGACGGTTATCGTGAGAAGCTAGCTGCCACAAAGGTGAGTATCCAAAGCTATGAAACAGTGGTGGGTAGGTTGAGGAAAAACTTACGTGACATGGAGGAAAAATTGAAGGCTGCACAAAAGTGGGATCCAACAGAAGAAAATATACAGAGGCGGAAGATGCTCGAAAAGGAGTACTCTATTTTATTGGAAAATGAAGAAGTATACTGGAGACAACGATCTAGGGCAGTATGGCTCAAGGAGGGGGACAAAAATACCAAGTTTTTTCATGAAAAAGCTAGCCAAAGACAGAAAGTGAATAGACTAAAGAAGATCCGGGATGAGAATGGAGTATGGGTGCATGGAGGAGCAAAGATAGGGGTGGTAATTCAGAATTTTTTTCAGAATTTGTTTAATACGTCTTCTCCTACGGGTGTTGCTGATGCTTGCTCTTTTTTGACAAAATCACTTGGTCATGTTGGACAGCAAAATTTGGCAGAGAAATTTACAGCTGAGGAGGTTAAACAAGCCTTGTTTATGATGCATCCATCAAAAGCACCAGGTCCGGATGGTTTCTCAGCAGGCTTCTATCAACGGTATTGGGGTTTAGTTGGAAGGGAGGTTACACAACTAGTCTTGAAAATCTTAAATGATGGGGAAGATCCAACAGATGTGAACCAGACTTTCATATGTTTGATACCGAAAGTCAAGAGCCCGGAGTCACCGAAAGAGCTGAGGCCTATCAGTTTATGCAACGTCATCATGAGGGTGGTTACTAAATGTATTGCAAACAGAATCAAACCCTTCCTAGATGAGGTGATTGGAGAACAACAAAGTGCTTTTCTTCCAGGGAGACAAATCACAGACAATGCCCTTGCAGGCTTTGAGGTTTTTCATTATATGAAGAAATGTAAGGGAAAGAAAGGTTTTATGGCACTCAAACTTGATATGGCAAAGGCGTATGATAGAGTGGAGTGGGAGTTTCTAAGGACAGTACTCACTAAGTTTAATTTTCCATCACATCTTATTGAGGTAATTATGAGGTGTGTCTCTTCTGTATCCTATGGAATCCTTATTGATGGTGAGCCCTCTTCGTGGTTTAATCCACAAAGAGGCCTTAGACAAGGAGACCCACTGTCTCCTTATTTGTTTATCATGTGTGTGGAAGTTTTTTCCAGGTTGTTAGAAGAGCAGATGGAGCAGAAACATTTGCATGGGGTGGTAGTGGCAAGAGGAGCACCGGAGATCAGCCACTTATTCTTCGCTGATGACAACTTGATTTTCTCGAGAGCAACCATTGAGGAAGTTGACACCGTAGTTCAAGCTATTAGAACCTATGAGCGTGCTTCCGGACAAATGGTGAACATGGACAAGTCCGAAGTGACTTTCAGCCAAAATGTGCATGAAGAAAGACGAAACATGATCCGAGATAGGATGGGAGTGAAGGCTGTTGAGGACCATGACAAGTACTTGGGGCTGCCTACTGTCATTGGGAAGGCTAAAAAGCTGGTCTTTGCAAAATTGGAGGACAGAATGTGGAAAAAATTAAAGGGATGGAAGGAGAAATTCCTATCTAGAGCAGGTAAGGAGATTCTACTAAAGTCAGTAGCCCAGGCTATCCCAACATATATCATGAGCTGCTTCCGAATTCCAACAGGAACATGTCGTAATATGGAGGCTATGTGTGCTAAATTTTGGTGGGGTCAGAAGGAGAATGAACGCAAAATACATTGGACAGGCTGGAAAAAATTATGTCAACCTAAACATCATGGTGGACTTGGCTTTAGAGATCTTGAAGACTTTAATACAGCCCTATTGGGTAAGCAATTTTGGAGACTAATTTACTATGAGCAATCATTATTGGCCCGGTTGTGGAAAGCAAAATACTATCCTAGATCAACTATTTTGGAAGCTAAGTTGGGACACAGTCCTAGCTATACATGGAGGAGTATTTGGGGAGTGAAGAATGAAATGGTGGGAGGAGCCAAATGGAGAGTGGGTGATGGCAGGAGCATTAATGTGTGGTCAGACGCATGGCTCCCAGGTGAATCCAATGGCAGAATTTTATCAGAGAAAAGTGAACATACTGAAGTGGAAGTGGTGGCAGATTTAATAACATTGAGCACACCACCAAGGTGGAATGCCCCCTTAATCCATGCGACGTTCGACATGGCAGAGGCTAGAAAAATTATGCAAATTCCGCTGAGTTGGTCAGGAATGCATGATACTCTAGTGTGGCGGTGGACACAGGATGGAAGTTATTCAGTGCGATCATGTTACAGACAGCTTCAAGCTCGTAAACACACAGAGGTTGCAGGTTCATCAAGCTCAGGAATTTACCCATGGAAAAAGGTTTGGAAACTTAAGGTACCCAATAAGGTTCGACACTTTATGTATCGAGTGCTTAATAACTCCTTGCCGTGCAGAAGAAATCTGGTCAAGAGAGGGGTGGTGCTTCATGATTTTTGTGTGCTTTGTGATACAAGTTCCTCTGAAACAATGGATCATGTTCTCTTACACTGTGAATGGACTCAAAGGTGTTGGTTTTCGTCGCATTTGAGTTTTAGATCAGCAGAGATACCAGACATACGGTGTTGGTTTACAGATTTAATGGTGCAGCATGATGATGCCCTCGCTGCCTCGTTTGCCATGTTGCTTTGGGCTATATGGAAGCAACGGAACAAGGTTATGTTCAATAACGTACAAGCTGACATGTTTGGCACACATAGAATGGCAGTCGAGCTCTTGCGTGAGTGGCAACAAGCGGGACAAAAAGGGTCAGAACACAGGCATGCTCAGGATGATAACTCAACAGCTTCAATTGTGGGATGGAAAACGCCACTTGTTGGTACTATGAAGATCAATATTGACGCTGGTTGGACAGGAAACGACGGGTTGGGTATGGCAATGGTGATACGGGATCATGAGGGAACGTGTATGTATGCTGAGACAGCCTTGCTTGAGAACCGATTAGAACCGACACTGGCGGAAGCAACAGCTCTTAGGTGGGCGCTTAATCGTGCTCAGGCTTTGGAGTTGGACACTATAATTTTTGAATCTGATGCTTTGACTGTAGTTAATAACTTTAATAGTGGCCAGGGAAGGGCAGAGCTGGAACCAATTCTACAAGACTGTCGGATGATTGCAACACAATTTTCTGTTTTTAGACTTCAACATGTAAAAAGGGATGCCAATAAAGTAGCTCATAATCTAGCTTCAATAGCGGCAGAGTATCCTAGCCATTGTTGGTGGGATAATTTTCCTTCTCAAATTCAAACTGCGCTTTTAGCAGATGTATTTTCAGTTATCATTTAATGAGGTTGCATTTCCCATAAAAAAAAAAATGATGACAATCTCCCTCCACCTGTTCCCAACTACTTTGGTAACGTGTATAATAGCTGCTGCTCAAAAGTTAAGTAAGATAGAGAAAATTGCGAATAATGTTTTCCACTTACGTCGTGGTCGTGGCTGCTAGTGAGGGATTAACGCATCTGCACCGCATTAGTTACACATGCATCATTTTTGCTTACATACATATGCTTATTCTCCTCTTTCTCTACCCTTCAAACAAGCAACTTAATTCCTCAGTTTCTCACTTTAACTTAGGAGGGTTTGTAATCACTAAAATCTTAAATCTTTGTTAGCGGATAATTATCTAAATGAAAATTCCATGGTACTCCTATTTTAAAATGTGCATCTATCGATCTCCCCAACATGTTATTGGCGGACCTGTACGATTGTTTGACTTTGCTTTCTTTATATTCTACCCTTTCTTAAAAAAAAAATTGAAAAACAAAATTACAAAATGTTCCAATTGATTCAAATTAATATGGGTATCGGAAAGCATCCAATAAAATTATAAGCGTATGTCGTTAGAGGTCGCATTTTGATTTTCAACTGGAAAGAGAGCTTGTTCAATAGTTCAAATTTAAAATGCAATTGATGCTTGCCGCTAATAAGAGTTTGAATACCGGGTCACTTCACTTGAAGACAAAGGCAACTTAAAAGAATATTACTATAATTAAATTATAATCATATCAGTAAAAATTAAAGGTTCCTCGCATGAGAGGTTAATCATTAGGGTTTGGGCCTGTTACTTTAAACTGATTTCTGATATAAATTAGAGTTTAGATTTGTATTTTAATAATGTGAAGTAAGAAAAATAGAATTTAGCATTAATATGGGCCATGGGGTAGTTTTAGCCATATGTGGTAGGGCATATCTAGGATTTTCTCGCTTGAGAGGTCAAAATAAAATAATAATAACAATTGTAAAAAAATATCATATATACTTTAAATAATAACAAATTTATTTAAATATAATCATTTTCGTTCTTTTATTATTCTAAATTTATCAAAACTAATATTTTAAAAAATTTCTCTCTCAATATATACAACTAATAAATTTATGATAGAGTTATTTTCGATTTTGTTGCAAAGCCGATTCTTAACAATTTTAGTTGCGGAAAAAGTTCGCTTTGTAGATGTTGTAGAAATAGGAAGTGTTGATTCAAAACGTATCAACCTATATATCAACAAGTACAAACATTATTGTTTTCCCAGTTTCAACTAACCTCTAGTAAAACAAAGTTTAACTTGACATTTTTTTCTAAATTAAGATCTCGGGATGCATCTGAATGATATTGTCATAATTGAAACGGTAAATTCTCTTTTTCTCGTTTGGAAAAATCATCTATATAAAACTTCTCAATAAACTTATAGATTTTTTCATTATCAAATGATTTAAAATTTTCCTTAGGTAAAGATGAACTAAGTAAGGTTCTACTACCTCGACATTAAAACCTCTCTTTAATTCAGATTGTTCCAAACCAATTATAGTATAAAATATATATATATATATATATATATATATATATATATAATAACGTTCTGTATCTCCATCTTGTTTCTTATGGCAACCATTCCCACAAAATAAGGGACTTTCATGTCAAGAACTTCAACTTTATGAGCATCAAAAAATGATAATTAACATTCTTCAATAGTGATTTTCAACCATTGTTTCCTGATTCTTCAAGAATATATTTAATTGTTGACATAAGATCTAAAACATTAACTACATTATAAGAACATTTCTATATCAAAAATACCTATAATCAGCATAATAATTAAAATTCTTAGAGGTCGTGGCTCTTGTCGACCCCTCCCTGAATACGCCTCTGGCCATGTGAACCAGTGACGTGGTTGGAGAGCATAGACAGATCCACATATATGTTTAGGGGGTGTGACATCCGGGGATGACGAGGGCGGAGAGTGATCGATAGTGCAATGAGGCACATACAGATTTCTAGGCAAAGGGATACATGAATAATCTGATCTCGCACTTGAACAAGAAGTATTCTGAGGTTGTATATGTATCGCACTATACAGTTCAGGAGGGCATAAATGATTTGATTGGTACTGCTCATGACAACATGATACATCTTCTTTTTGGGAGCCCAACTCATAAAAACTCCAAGGTTAAGTGTGCTTGTCTTGCAACAATATTGGGATGGTAATCTCCTGGGAAGTTTTACCGAAAAGTGCATCAATGAGAACAAAGTGCGCTAAAAAGAATCATGTTGTTTCCTTGAGGTGAGTCGTTAGGTCGAGATGTTACTAATGGTATCAGAGCCGACCTCTCCCAGTACGGTGTGGTTCGGAGACGGACCAAGTGGACACTGGTGGGCATGTGATACCTGAGGTCGATGAGGGCGGGGAGTGATCATCGATGCAATGAGGCACGGACAAGAAGCGGCTCCTAGTAGGCTTCTAGGCAGAGCGATACATGAATGATCCGATCTCGCACCCGAACAAGAGGTATTCCGAGGTTGTATATGTATGAGACTATACAGTTGACGAGAGCAAAAAAGATTCTATTGGTACTACTCATGACAACAATATGCATCTTCTTTTCGGAAGCCCAACTTACAAAAATTCTAAGGTTAAGTGTGTTCGTCTTGCAGCAATACTGGGATGGGTGTGTTGGGTCCAGGTGGGCCAGCATCCTGCCTGCAGGTAGCATTCGAAACGGGGCGCTGTCTGCTACGCTATAAGAAATAACGTTGCGCCCTCACTAACACCAATTGGTTTTGGCGTAGTGGTAAGCGCGTGATCCTACAAGTGGTATCAGAGCCAACTTAGAATCACTTCAGAAGAAGTGAAATGTATTCCTTGTATTTGCCCAGTGACACATCTATGGTCATGAAGGTGGAACTCTTAAAATCTCCAAAAGAAAAATAAGTCACACTAACACATCTTACACATCAAAAACTGGGTTTACTCCCCCTTTTTGTCATAAGCAAAAAGCTTGGGGTGTGAAAAACTTAGCTTGAAGTACAAGGTACTTCCCCCTTAGAGAAGGTCTAAGTTGAAAGAAAATGAAGACGATGTAAGAATCAGAGTGAGGCGATAATAAATAGAAGAGTTAATGCAAGGGATGAACGTTTACCACCGGTCAAGTGAGTAAATAGAAGGGTCAGTTACCAAGTACTTAACCTCGAGAAACTGTAAGAGCATTAACTTTCAGAGAGAAAGTGAAGCCTATAAAAACGTTGGAGAGAAAGGTAAGCTTCACACCTCGAATAATATTCAGAAAAAAAAAATGGCATCATACAGAATGGCATTAGAAGAGCTCAGAAGGAAGGCGTTTGAGGAAGATATGTTCCTCAATATTAGGCATCCCGATGGTACAAAGACCATACAAGAGCTGACGAAGACACTGCTGGAAGAAGATCTTGGTCCAGAGATGGAGAAAGATCTGAAGGAGTTCCTCTGCTTCGTGGAAGAGATTCAGGAGCTTTGCCAGCGGGAGCTGAATCTGCTGGAAGAGAAAGAAACTGTGGAAAAGAGACTTAAGACGATAGAAGATAGTCTAGAAAAAGATGATCTGAGCATCAAACTCGGCAACATAGAGTATGCATTGGATCGTCTGGAGAAGGAAAGAGTGGAGCAGCGCCAAGAATGCAGAAGAATGAGGAAGGATCCTCCATTCTAGATATAGGGAATAATGTATGATGTAAAGAGTTATGATGTAAACATAGAACAATTATGAATAAAACAGGTTTTGCAAACATATGTGCCACAAATATATATAGATATATGCATATAGAATCACAAATGAACAAATTAAAGTAAGTAAATAAGCAGAGTTTAAATAAAACAACGTTAAATAAAAAGGAAAAGGAAGAAAAAGAAGAGATCCTAAAAAACTAAGATTTGTCAGTACGGCGCAGAAGTTCCATCATCATGTGCTTCATCTCAATCAGCATGGATTCATGAGTGTCAAGACGTTGTTCCATGATGTCGAGTCTGGATGAGCTTGTCGGAGTAGAGCTGGAAGGAACGTTCTGAGCAGCTTGAGGTTCTGGAATGGAAGCAGAAGCAGCAGGAGTAAACAGAACTGGTGCAAGTCGCTCTGCCTCAGCTTCAGCTTCAAGACGTTCGGCCTCAAGTCTGGCTTGTTCAGCCTGAGCTGCTGCTTGACGGGCAGCTTCTTCTTCTTGTTCTTTCTGTCTCTGGGCTTCTTCAATGGCTTCAAGAAGCTTGGTTCTCTGTTCGAGTTCATGAAGAGCCACCCTCCTAGCAAACCTTTGCTTTGCAGCCTCAATGCTCTGACTTCCCTCTGCATGCAGGAGCTGCAGCATAACGGGAAACTGAGCCACCAGCCAAGTGCTCAAATGGTTCCACTCATCAGCCACATTTTCAGCATTCTCACTGAGGTCAGTCTGACCGTGCACATTGCGGAGCCTCAAGGAGGCTTCATGATTGAAGATATTGATGCACTCAGAGAGAGATGTGGGTTGAAGGTGAGTATAGGGAATGATGGAGAGGTTGGGTGCAGGAGAGGCTGGGTGATTGCTGCTATGAGCTTCAGAGACACCTTGTGGAGAACCAATGTTAATTATGGGAGCATTGGGTTCAGAGGTTCCACGGTGAGGGTCTGAAGTTTCAACCAGAGGGTGAGGTGATCTAACCGAGGATTGGTTAGATACTGATTGTTCAGGTTCAGGGTCTGGTTGAATTGGCTCTTGTTGGTCAGGGACAGGGTGAGCCTGTTGGACTAAGGGGTCTGCCTCTTGGATAGGATTGGCCAAGATAGGTTCATCTGGGTCAACTAGACGTTCAGGTCTAGGGCCAGGATATTGCCTAGGGCTTGGACAGGTAAGGTAATATTCTTCCAAGGCAGATACCTTCTCTTTCCTAACCTCCATGAATTTTCTAAGTGATTCAGAGGTATTGGAGGGAGGAGAGTCAAAGACATTGATGGGGAAGGATACAGGTGTGAAGGCTGATGAAGAGTCTGTATCCGTAGTTCTGACAGCAGGACGTGCTGATGCTCTGGGAGCAGAGTGATCAGACGTTCTGGGTTGTGGTTCTGTTGGTTTGGGTTCTGGTTGGTTGGGGATGATGGGTTCAGAAGGTAATGGGTCGTATGGAATGGTAAGGAGAGAGGTTGGATCTTCTGACCTAGAGGGTTGGTTCTGAAGCAAATTCCAGAGTGGTGCTTCAGCAGGAGAAGGTTGAAAGAATGAAGATCTTGGGGAATGTGGTGGAGAGGTGGTTTGTGCGGCTGGCTGGGATTCATGAATAGGAGTGAGGGGATTTGAAGAGTGTTGGAGTAAGGCAGAAATTGGGAGTGCATCAAATAAATTCAAATCATCATCAGAGGTAAGTGCAGGCTTACTTGTATGTGCTGTTTTGGCGTAGTGGTAAGCGCGTGATCCTACAGGGTGACCTCCTGGGAAGTTTTCCCTGAAAGCGCACCAATGAGGACAAAACACGCTAAAAATACTCGTGTCTTTTCCTGAGGCTAGTCGTCGGGTTGGGATGTTACATGGGGCACTTGTCCCCACTAACATCCTAGATTATCTATACAAAATATGCATTACATGTAAAAAAACCTCAAGTTATTCCTAGTTGATCTTATTAATCAAGAGAAAAAAAAGTTTATTGGCTCCTATAAGAAATACTTTGTGTTGTCTAATCTTTTTTTTGTTAGAGCAAAAAGAGATTATTCATTAATAATCAAGAGAAGGTACAATCCAAAGGGAAAGGAAAAAAACACAACACAAAGCCACCCAAATACAAAAAACAAACACCCAAGAGAAAAAGCGCAAAAATCCTAAGAAATAGAAGGAAAGTTTTCTTTAAGTTCCGGAATCAACCCTCGAATGGCATCTTCATCACTTGAGTGTATTGTCTAATCTTCCCGCTATCGTTTTCAAGTAACAAATTTCTCTCTATGATTCTTGAAAAAAAATTAATTTTTTTCTTTCCGCACAACGCAATAGACTCCCCTGCTGCACTGAGACAGAGTACAATTCTTTATATTCTGTGTGTCATTTCTTAATAGGTGGAGCAATCCTTACTCAATTTTAATTAAGAAAGTTTCTTTTCCTAAAATCAACATTCTTCTCTAGGTCAAGCCATCCCGACCCTCTTCTATCTATTTACGTAATAGAGATCTTTCTAATGTGGTGTGCTCGGAGCAATTTTCTTTTCATTTTATTTCTTTTATGAATTATTTCTGTTTTCACTCATTTCTTTCACCTTTTTATTCATATCTTTATATTACACTTACAATTTTTTATTGAAATTTATTTAATAATATTAATTGTAAAGTATATTTTTAGTCCCAGTTAATTTTTTAACATTTACTTTTAGTCCCAAATTCTTAAGAAATCACATTTTGGTATTTACTTTTTGAAATAGTCGCACTTTTTATTCATTGACAAAAGATGAACAAAACTTTCATAATATTATGTGCATTATTACCACTGCTTTCAATTTCTAGATTCATCAAGAATGAAATTTTCTTGGCATGGGTGAATTAAGGGTCACGTTAGTTTCAACTTGTAGTGAATTTTCTTCAAATAAAGAGAACTGTATGCAACAAACCCGTTGGTAGGAGACCAATTTGATCCATAAGGCTCATTTCATACACTCAAGTGTAGATGCTAAATTTCATAGTTTTATTATGCTATTTCTTTTATTTCAATTATAGAAGATTTTCTTTCTTACTATTAAGAGGTCACATGTAAGGTCCAATCTTAATTAGGCTCATCTTAATTCTAGGACAATGGATGTTAGTAGACTGGGTGGGCCTCTCATGAGGATAGGGACCCAGCCATGGTACTTTACTAGTTCAACCAGACCGCCCGAGTACTTAGTGTGTGGTGGGTGAATGATTGACCTAGTGCGTGGGTACTATGTTGTAACCGCCTAAGGATGAATTTAATGTTTGTATGAACTTTTGGGCCGGAACTTATAAGGCCCAAGAGTGCAATTAGGGTTAATTTAGGGTTCATGAACCCCCTATAAAAAGGAATGTTTGTACCTTGAAAAGAGATTTTTGGACTTTTATGCATAAGCGGGTTATTACAAAATCTACCAAAGCTAGTATTTCGAGTTTAGCACTGTCGATATTGTTTCTATACTAGAACAATTACTATATACTAGATATAAAACCCGTGCGTTGCACGGGTGTTTTTACAATTTTATCAACATTATATAAAATTTATTATAGTTTAAATAAAAATATTATGTATATATTAAATATTTTTTACTTATAAATTATAATAAAATAAAAATAATTGTGTTAAAACATTTCATTATGAGTATTAGAGTTTTCTTTGTTTAAATAGTGAATACTATTCAAATTTAATAATTTGCATTGAAATAATTTTAAAAATTTAAAGATGTATTTATTTAAACATACAATAAATTATAAAGTGCATTTCAAATATTTTAAATCAATTAATAAATTTTAATATCACCAAATAAATTATATCAACATTTTCTTATACTTTTTATCAACAATTAATTAACTTTAACTTTGATAATTACAATAAATTTTAATTTTAATATTCTAAAATATTATTTAGTAAATTAATTATTTTTTAATATTAGCCTTAATTATTTTTCTCTGTTATACTTAAGTTGATCTTTTTTACTAATATATAATAGATCAAAATTTATAATTCAAGAAATTTCTGAAAAAAATACACACATGTCATACTTTTTTGACATCCACGTTATACTTTATAATGTTAATTTTATAAATATTTTTATAAATGATTTATTAATAAATTATTGCGGCACTTTTTTATTTTAAAACTATTTGCTAATGTTTTTTATTTATAAAATTAATTAATTTTAATTATAAATAATGTTTCCATATAAAATTATTATTTAATAAAAGTTTATTCTAAATATCATTTTGTGTATACTCTATACACTTTTTAATGTATATAAAAAGATTATTCTAAAAGACTTAAATAATTATAATATATTAGTTTTTTATGTATCTAAAATTATTTTATAAAATAACACAAAACAACATTATAATCTATATTAACAACACATGTAACTATTAAAAAATTCTAAGTATATCTTTACGAAAAGCATTTAATCATTGACTATTTCTGATATTTCATATGTTTATTTTAAATAAAAATATATTACTCTATATGAAGCAGAGTGACGGGGGAGGACGGTGTGACGACAAGGGCGCAGAGAGCATGGCTGATTGGTAAGCAGTTGGGTCTAAAACCACGCGGGTCGGAAGCTTTGATGCTAAGAGGGTTGGAAGCTCAAATTCGTGAGAACCATCCTCATCTTAACAGACATGTCGAGGCCCTGGCTCACTTGGAATGTGCGTGGGCTAGGAGACAATACGAAGAGGGAGGCTGTAAAAAAAGTTATTTTGCAGATGAAACCTGAACTTCTTTTTCTCCAAGAAACTAAGTTAAATGAGCAGCGACAACGTACAATTGAAAAGTGGGCTCAAGGTCTGAGCATGAGTCATGTGGAGGTCTTTTCTGAAGGGGCAGTAGGTGGTCTTATGTGTCTATGGAGGGAAAGCAGCATCCGTGTTCTGTCGGTAGTGAAGGATGTAAGTTTCATTTTTTTGACATTGCAAATACCAAATATTGATCAATCTGTGCTGGTAGGAAATGTTTATGGTCCACACACTCTAGTGGAACGTCGTTTATTCTTTGAAGCTTTAAAAGTTCATATGTTGAATCATGTTGGTATGACGGTCCTTGGTGGTGATTTCAATGCGGTTCTGTTAGGGTCTGAAAGATCCTCTGGGGGAGTTCTGGATGCCGGTGATGTTGTTTTTCAACAGTTTGTACAGGAGTGTCACTTAACTGACTTACCATTGCTCAATGGAAAATATATTTGGTTTTCAAGTCGCAATGATGGGTTATGGAGTCGCTTAGATCGCTGGCTAGTGTCTGATGATGTGCTCCTATTTTTCAATAATATCTCTCAGACTGTTTTTTACTGGAATGTTTCAGACCAGAGAGCAGTGGGTCTGTCGTTTGGGGTGCCTGATGCTGGTCCTAAACCATTCTATTATTTTAATCATTGGGTGGAGGAGGATGGTTTCAATGATTTGGTAGAGACTTGGTGGAGGTCTGCAGTGTATCAAGGATGGTTTGGGGATGTCTTGCAACAGAAATTAAGGGGGTTGAGGGGGAAGATCAGAGAGTGGCGCAGGGGGAGAGGGGCTTGGGGAGTTGAAAAAATTGTATCTTTAGAGAGTAGACAACAAGAGGTAATGGGGGTCCTGGAAAATCAGGGGGGGTCAGAGGCTTTGACAAAGGAGCGGAGGGTTGTTCTGGAGGATTTATGGAGAGCTTATCGTGAGGAGGAAAGAGTATGGCGTCAGAAATCCAGGGTGCGTTGGTTGAAGGAAGGAGACAGGAACACTAAGTTTTTCCATCGCATTTGCAAGGTTCGTACTGTTAAGAAAAATATTACTCAGTTACGGTATCGAGGCAGATTGCTAACGTCTCCGGTGGATATTAAAGAAGCAATGCCGGATCATTTTCAGAATTTTTTTAGGGTGGCAGATGTGTCCAGGCCGTGGTTTCAGAATGAGCACTTGCAGAAGGTGTCAGATGCAAATAATCACTTTTTGGAAGCAGCTTTTTCACTTGAGGAAATATGGGAAGTGGTTAAGAATTTTGATGGCAACAGAGCACCAGGACCTGATGGCTTTAGCATGGATTTTTTTTAAAAATTCTGGAATTTAATTAAGGATGATTTGCTTACTTTTTTCAATGATTTCTATCACACAGGTCGTATGTCGAAGGGCTTGAACTCTACTTTTATTGCTCTCATTCCCAAAGGCGGACAACAAGAAGAGATTTCAGACTACAAGCCAATTAGCTTGATTGGCAGTGTGTATAAGTTGCTGTCAAAGGTGCTATCAGTTAGGTTGAGTTCAGTGCTGCCTCGCCTGCTGACTCGGAATCAGTTTGCTTTCACAGCAGGTCGCCAGATTGCTGATTGCTCGTTGATTGCCAATGAAATTGTACATTCCATGATTTCAAGGCCTCAGGGAGGTTTGCTATTCAAAATAGATTTTGCAAAGGCTTATGACAGTGTTGAATGGGGTTTTTTGTTGGAACTATTGCAAGAGATGGGTTTTGGTGGACAGTGGATTGGTTGGATGCAAAGCTGCATTTCTTCTGCTTCTTTGGCGGTCTTGGTAAACGGATCGCCTTCTGATTTCTTTACAATTGAAAAGGGTTTACGGCAGGGTGACCCACTATCACCCCTTCTTTTTAATATTGTGGCGAACTGGATGTCATGCATGTTGAATCAGTTGCTACAAGGAAATTCACCATGTGGGGTGGAAGTGGCTCAGGGGCTCCCTCTTAATCACTTACAATTTGCTGATGACTCTTTGCTATTTACTGACTGTGATCAGAATCAGTATCAGGTTATGGCCTTAGTGGTAGAAACTTTCTTGTTTTGCTCAGGATTAAAAGTTAACTTTAGTAAATCTGCAGTTTATGGGGTGAATGCGCCTGAAGCTATGGTACAAGGGGCAGCAACGTGGTGGAATTTTACAGTAGGAACTTTACCATTCATATATCTTGGTTCCCCACTTGGAGGCAATCCAATGAGGCTTTCGTTCTGGACTCCGGCTTTAGAGAGACTCTCGGCCAAGCTAGGTACTTGGAGTTCACGCTTTTTATCATTAAGTGGGAGGTTGGTCCTCATAAAGTCTGTTTTGAATGTTGTTCCTTTATATTATATGGCACTTTAACGAGCCCCAAAGGGTATTATTTTGCGCATAGAGCAGATTATGAGGCGTTTCTTGTGGGGAGGTGTGTCGGGTGATAAAAAAATAATGTGGGTGGCATGGGAGGATTTATGCAAGGGGAATAGGTATGGGGGTCTGGGGGTAGGTTTTCTTGAGTGGAAAAATAAGGCAATGTTATTAAAGTGGGTTTGGCGGTTTGGAAGGGAGAAAGAGGCGTTGTGGAGGGAGGTGATTTGTAAAAAATATGATCTGCATGTGGATTTAGTCTCTTTGAATTTAGATATGTTAGACCAGAAAAAATTATCCAAACCTTTGGCACATGTGCGTGCAATATGGAGTGAAAGCGGGTTGGTTGGGAGTGTTTTTAGGGATGGTTTAGCTTGTCAGGTGGGACGAGGGGTTGGGGTACTATTTTGGATAGATCATTGGACAGGTCCGGGCCCTTTTAGGCTCATTTTCCCTCGTGTATTTGCATTAGCATCGCATAAGAGGGCAACGGTCTCGGAATGTGGAATGACGGCTGGTCATAAATGGGAATGGAATATATCTTTTGTGCGGGATTTTATGGGGTGGGAAAGAGAACAACACAATGAGTTTCAGACTGTATTACAGCAGTTGGTTCCTAAGCAAGGGGTTAATGCAGATTCATACTGCATCGTATGGAAACATGATAATATGGGTTTATTTAGTGTGAAGTCCCTGTGTGTAGTTGTTGAGGCACGTTGGTTTTTGGAGGAGGGTTGGATGGTTCCCAAACTGTTAAGGCCCATTTTACCATCAAAAATTGCTTTATTTATGTGGCAGGTGCAGAAAAACAGGGTGGCTACAAAGGAGAACTTGGTGCGCCGAGGAGTGTCTTTGGAGGAGGGAGAGGCGTGCATGTTTTGTTCCTCACAACCTGAATCTGTGACTCATCTTTTCTTGCATTGTCCGAAGGTATGGATTTTATGGGTAGCTGTAATGTATAGAGAAGGTTGAAGGTGTGAAAAACGACTAGAAGGGGGGGTTGAATAGCGTTTTCAATATAAAAACTTTCCCCTTAAGATTTAAAGTAAATCTTTTCGGTTTCTCTAAGATAGATGGTGCAGCGGATAAAGATAGAGAGAAGAGAAAAGCACACAAGTATTTTATCCTGGTTCACTTGATAAATCCCTCAAGCTAATCCAGTCCACCCGTTAAGGTGATTTCTTCCTTCTTAGAATGAAGGCAATCCACTAATCAGATAATTGTTACAACTGCACTTGAAACCTACAAGTGACTAACAATACACTGACTTAGCTATCACTAAGATTCACTCTCTTAGTCTTCTCTAGGATCCGATCAACCTTGATCTCCTAAAGGAATCACCACTAAGATTCACTCTCTTAGTCTTCTTAAGGATACTGACCTACCCGGTCCCTTAAGGAAAATCAAACAACTGTTTGAGGTTGGTGTTTACAAAGGTTTGCTTCTAAATAAGCTGAGTGTAAACTAAATAAGAACAGATGAAGAAAGTAGAGGCTTGAATCTTTTCTTGTATTGCAGCTCTTGATTTCTCTCACTCTTCTCGCTCTCTCTTTTTCTTTCTTCTTTTCTTCAGCCTTTTATAGTCCAAGGTGCAAAGGATATTTCTGTTGAGAGAATATGACCGTTGGAGGGCATTTCTGGAACTTCCAGAACCTGCTGTGGCTGAACCTTGGTAGGTAGGCTTTTCAGAATAGTACACTGCTCTTGTACTTCTCGATAGAGACATTTGCCTTTAACCATTGACTTCTGATCAGAGTTATGCTTCGTGTTGGAACTTGTGAAGCTTGGTGATCAGAGTCAGAGAGATGCTTGGATCCTCTGACCTTCGTAACTTCTGCTTCTGGACCTTCAGAGCTTCTGAACCTTCAGAGCCTCTGGTCCCTCAGAGCTTCTGGTCTTCAGATCTTCTGATCCTCAGATCTTCTGATCTTCTGATCTTCAGATCCTCTGATCTTCAGATCCTCTGATCCTCAGATCCTCTGATCTTCAGATCCTCTGATCTTCTGATCTTCTGATCTTCAGAACTTCTGACGAATATATCTTCTGGTGTCAGAATCAGAACCTGTTTGTCAAAACACTCAAGACAAACATTAGAGTATCATAGTTGTTCATCCACAAATAAATACTTGTTATCATCAAAACATAGAGTTGTACCACATGACCAAATCTTGATCTTACAATCTCCCCCTTTTTGATGATGACAAAACCATGTATTTTGATGAACAACTCTAAACAAATAAACTGAATACACTCAGAGTATAAGGTATCAGAGTTAAAACTTATCCTGATGTGTATAGTTTATCTTGCTCCTTCTGAATCCAAGTCTCGTGCTTGATTCTGAGCTAAGCTCCCCCTGAATCTAATACTTAATATCAACGTTAGTAAAGTCTAGATTCTGAGCTAAATGATGTAGGAGTTGAGTTGTCAAGATACTATAAGTTCTCCCCCTTTTTGTCATAAGCAAAAAGAATGAAGGTGGAAAAAAAATAGTAAAAGTAAAAGACGAAATACTCCCCCTCAGAAGTAATACCAAGGGATACTTGGCTTCTGATTAGCATATCTTCTGATGAGAGCAGAAGTGTGGTTCTGGTGACATCTCCGTTCTGGACAAAATTTCATCTTTGGATACTTCAGAATGAGAAGCTAGGAACCTACTCTTCTTCTGATGACGCAAGTCAGAAGTTGTAGTAGCATCTTCTGATGTTGTTGCTTCTGGTTCGTCAAGTTCTGAGTCTTTGTTTCTTTCTGTACCGGTCATGCTCATCTCTACAAGCTTTTTCAGCTAGCTTTGACTTGACCAAATCTTACTCTACTGATGCCTCCAAGATCAACTTCACCTTCAGGTTCAAGTTTTGGATCTTGGGACATATGCCTTTCTCCCGTCATGTGTTGCTTGCATCCACTGTCCAGGTTCCATGGTTGGAGTTTCGATGGACCTATTGAAGATATCTGCAACATATATAATCTTATCCCTAGGTACCCACTTTCTGGGTCCTTTCTTGTTAGTTAGCCCAGAAGTTCTGACAACTTTGGGTCTTTCAGCAGGATAATATACAGGAATTTTTGCATGATATTTAGACATGGAGAAAGATCCCTTTTTAAGAGGGTTTTTAGCAACTTCAGCAGGTACAGGATCAGGCAATATGGTACCAGAGGGAACAAAGCATTCATACAAAGATTTAGCTTTAGGCACAGAGGGCTCATTTCTAATTGGTTTAGAATACCCAATGCCACGCATTCCATTTCTGCTCACGCCATAGATCAATGAAGCCATCAAGCTTCTATCTACGCTTTTAGCCAGGAATCTTTGAAAAGATTTTTCATACTTAGATTCATGCTTACTATCAGAGGCATCGCAGGCAATAACTTCTTCTAACTTAGCAATTTGATTCTTAAGCACAGAGTTAGAATTAATCAAAGCATGATTATCATTTTTCAAATCAGAAATAATTTTCTCATGTTCAACAGAAGTTTCAGAGGCAGCAGAGAAATTCTTTTTCAACCTTTTATGCTTAGTCAAGAGAGAGTTATATTTATCCATAATTTCAGACAAAGCATCTTTAAGTTCAGAAGTTGAGAAAGAATCAAATACCTCATTTTCATCGTCAGAGTCTGGATCTCCTTCTGATTCTGAGTCAGAGTCAACAGCTTCCTTTGACTCTGCTCCTTTGTCTTTGACAATAGCTATGAGTCCTTGGACTTCACCATCAGAGTCAACATCCTCTGACTCTGATTCATCAAATGTCACCATCAGACTCTTCTTCGTCTTGAAGTGCTTCTTTGGCCTTTTGTCCTTTGATGAACCTTTGTATTTGCTCTGCCTGTGCTTCCAGATGCAGTTGAGCTTTCTGGATATCAGAGTCAGCTCATCTTCATCAGAATCTTCTGATGCTTCTTGGAGAGCCTTAGCCTTTTCAGATTTGGATTTCAAGGCAATAGACTTCTTCTTGTGATCTTGATGTTCAGCACGCTTTAGTTCATGACACTTCAGTATGCTGATGAGTTCTTCTAAACTCATATGCTCAACATCTCTTGTAAGCTCTATTGAAGTCACTAAAGGCATCCAGCTTTCAGGAAGACTTCTGATGACCCTTATGACATGATCTTTTGTAGTGTAGCTTTTGTTGAGAGGTCTTATTCCAGCTACGAGCAACTGAAGTCTGGAAAACATATCCTCAATGGATTCGTCAGGTTCCATTTGGAAGGATTCATACTGCTTGATTAGAGACAACGCTTTTGTCTCTTTCACTTTCTTGTTTCCTTCATGAGACATCTGCAAGGATTCAAAGATGCCCTTGGCGGAATCACGATCAGTAATTTTCTCATATTCTTCATATGAAATGGCACTTTGCAGAATAGATCTTGATCTGTGATGATCTCTGAACTCCTTCTTTTGATCTTCACTCATCTTCACCCTTGGGATCTTTACACCATGTTCATCAACAGGAGGGGTGTAGCCATCAACAACAAAATCCCAGAGATCAGGATCAAAGCCAAGAAAGAAGCTTTTGATTCTATCTTTCCAGAAATCAAATCTCTGACCATCAAAGATAGGTGGTCTTGCACTGTATTGATATTTGCTTGTAGTAGTGGTGGAATCCATGAGTTTTTCACACTGGCCCGGATCTACTGAACACTGTTAAGTGTGGTAATCAGAACTTGCGCTCTGATACCAATTGAAGGTGTGAAAAACGACTAGAAGGGGGGGGTTGAATAGCGTTTTCAATATAAAAACTTTCCCCTTAAGATTTAAAGTAAATCTTTTCGGTTTCTCTAAGATAGATGGTGCAGCGGATAAAGATAGAGAGAAGAGAAAAGCACACAAGTATTTTATCCTGGTTCACTTGATAAATCCCTCAAGCTAATCCAGTCCACCCGTTAAGGTGATTTCTTCCTTCTTAGAATGAAGGCAATCCACTAATCAGATAATTGTTACAACTGCACTTGAAACCTACAAGTGACTAACAATACACTGACTTAGCTATCACTAAGATTCACTCTCTTAGTCTTCTCTAGGATCCGATCAACCTTGATCTCCTAAAGGAATCACCACTAAGATTCACTCTCTTAGTCTTCTTAAGGATACTGACCTACCCGGTCCCTTAAGGAAAATCAAACAACTGTTTGAGGTTGGTGTTTACAAAGGTTTGCTTCTAAATAAGCTGAGTGTAAACTAAATAAGAACAGATGAAGAAAGTAGAGGCTTGAATCTTTTCTTGTATTGCAGCTCTTGATTTCTCTCACTCTTCTCGCTCTCTCTTTTTCTTTCTTCTTTTCTTCAGCCTTTTATAGTCCAAGGTGCAAAGGATATTTCTGTTGAGAGAATATGACCGTTGGAGGGCATTTCTGGAACTTCCAGAACCTGCTGTGGCTGAACCTTGGTAGGTAGGCTTTTCAGAATAGTACACTGCTCTTGTACTTCTCGATAGAGACATTTGCCTTTAACCATTGACTTCTGATCAGAGTTATGCTTCGTGTTGGAACTTGTGAAGCTTGGTGATCAGAGTCAGAGAGATGCTTGGATCCTCTGACCTTCGTAACTTCTGCTTCTGGACCTTCAGAGCTTCTGAACCTTCAGAGCCTCTGGTCCCTCAGAGCTTCTGGTCTTCAGATCTTCTGATCCTCAGATCTTCTGATCTTCTGATCTTCAGATCCTCTGATCTTCAGATCCTCTGATCCTCAGATCCTCTGATCTTCAGATCCTCTGATCTTCTGATCTTCTGATCTTCAGAACTTCTGACGAATATATCTTCTGGTGTCAGAATCAGAACCTGTTTGTCAAAACACTCAAGACAAACATTAGAGTATCATAGTTGTTCATCCACAAATAAATACTTGTTATCATCAAAACATAGAGTTGTACCACATGACCAAATCTTGATCTTACAAAGGTGTCTGTTGGACAATGCCAGGTTCTTTTCAGGTGTGTTTGGCAGAATGGGGCTCATTACGTCGAAGCACTTCAAAAATCCTTTGGGATTTGATCCCATATGCGATATGCTGGGTGGTGTGGCTGGCTCGCAATGATGTTATTTTTAATGACAAAATGTATATTGCAGAAGAAGCTTGGGAATCTCATTTGTTCATGTTATTCTCTTGGGTAAAGGCGTGGTGGTCGGAGTGTCCCTAAGGGGTCGATCAGTTTGCAAGAGGATTCACCAAAATTGATGTTGTTGAAAAGGTGAGTGCCCGCTTGGTTGTTCCTTGGAAACCCCCGCAAGGCATTATTTTAAAATTCAATGTGGATGGATCCTTTCAATCTGGTTGTGGTGGTGTTGGTGGGATCTTGAGGAATAGTGCGGGGACTGTGATAGGTAAATTCTCCAGAAAAGTAGACGTCCATAGAGCAGATGAGGCGGAGGTTCTGGCCATTCTGTATGCGTTGCTTTTTTGCCAACAACATTTGATTGTTTCTATGGAGGTTGAGAGCGATTCCACTTTAGCAGTTGGATGGGTCAAAGGGAAAAAAATAGACCATGGAAGCTCACAAATGAGTTGAATATGATTGATTATTTGATGCCGCTGGTGGTGTGTAATGGGGTAAATCATATTTTGAGAGAAGGGAATGCAAAGGCGGATGAGTTGGCTAAACAAGGTTGCTTTTGTGAGGAGCCGGTTTGGTTATTTTTTGAGGTTTAGTCTCATGGGAGGGTGGCTATTAGTTTTTTGTTTGGTATTGTTGATGTTTTTGTTTGCAGGAAAGGAGCTAACAAACTTGGTGACTTCTCACCACTACCTGGAGTCCCTGTTGCCGGCTTTAAATTTGCTGTTTCTACTTTACTCCTTGTTGTTTTGGTTGCTGATTTTACTGCTGGTGCTGTTGCTGGAAGTGGTGTTGTTGTTGCTGTTGACATTGCTGTTCTTACTGACTGTTGCTGTTGTGCTGTTGCTGTCGTTGAAGCTGGTTGCTGATGCTGTTACTGTTGCTGTAGCTGTTTGCTGTTGCTGTTAATGTCGCTGAAGCGGTTTGCTGTTGCTGTTTCTGTTGCTGATGCTGTTACTGTTGCTGTAGTCGTTTGCTGTTGTTGTTAATGTCGCTGAAGTTGTTTGTTGTTTCTGGTTTTCTGTTGCTTAAGCTGTTGCTGTTTTTGTCGTTGAAGCTGTTGTTGTTGCTATTTTTTAATTGCTGCTGATGATGACGTTGGTGCTGTTATTTTTCAGTTTGTTGTTTTGCTCTCAGCTAGAGGATTTCGACCAGAGAAGGACTGTGGCTGTGTTTGATACGTCTCATTTTTATGGGCAGCAAATGTACTGTTTTTTGTTTAGTTGTAGAATGACTCACCCAAAACAGTGGTACTCTTTTTTCTTGGTAGGTTTTTATCCCACTGAGTTTTTCCTAACAAGGTTTTAATGAGGCATAGTCTTGGGTGATGCTAATTGTCATTCTGTGGGTTGGTGGTGGGTTTCTTTACTTCTCTGGTTGTTTTTTGGGTCACTTTGTTTTTAGACAAATCTTACACTTGTATTGTTCTACCTTGAGTCATTTCTGGCTCAGGTCTTTCTATTAATAATATCCATTTTGCTTTCAAAAAAATATATATATAAATAATTATAAAAATGAAGATAAATAAGTTTATAAATGCATTATTTAATGTTGGTAGTTGAATAATTTGACATTACAATTTATTCAGTTTTAATTTTATTACTTAATATATTTACTGCAAATGAAATTCTTTATTTTTCATGTATTTTAATGTAGAGGTAGGAATGACTTGATGTATTTAATGCAAAAAACTCAAGTCTCCTTTACATATATACTAGATATAACACCCGTGCAACGTTGCACGGGTCTATTTACAATATTTTTAACATTCTATAAAAATTGTTATAGTTTTTTTTGATACATCAGAAAATAAAATTGTTATAGTTTAAATAAATAGTAAAATATTTTGTATTATAAAATATAATAAAATTAAAAAATAAGGTTTTTAAGACATAAATAATTAATATTAGTTAAATTAATAATTGATATTTAATAATTTGAATTGAAGTAATTTAAACAATTTAATAATTTATTTATTTAATAATATGAAAAATCATTAAGTTAATTTTAAATATTTTAAATTAAGTAATAAAATTTTAATGTAAGGGTTATTTCTATATGAATCCGAGTTGGAGATTCACATATGGGCCTGAAGTAAAAGCTATCTATAATGTCTTTCTCTTTTACCATCAGTTCATGCTGAGTAATATTGTCATTAAAAGTATTTCCTCTCTTCGGTGAGTGAGTGAATTTCAAAGATAATTGGTCATGGAAGCTAATCAACACCCTCAATCACATTAGTCATCTTGTAATTGAGGTGAGGAATTGCTTGAAAGTTAGGCTTATTTTTAGAGAGTTCAACACCATTGTATATTTCTTAGGCAAAACTTGTTGTGAGAGGCATGTCCCTCTTTGGTACTTAAAACATGGAAAATCAAATTTTTTAACAATTAATAATTAATATAATCAATAAAATGTGGAAGTAGTTTTTTAATAGAGCACATAAAAAAATCAGAGAATGAATATGAAAAAGTGGATGAAGTTTCTTTTGGCAAATCTTCAAAGTTGACAAATTCAAAAATGTGGTGGGGAATTATGCTATTATCATTTGCTATTTCATTCACTATAGTTGTAGCATCAAATTATAACATCAAAGCATTTTTCTCAACTACATGAAATTTTCCTTTATTCTTCGTGGCCATAAAATTTGTGGTCGCGTATATTTTTTTCTTCTTTCAAAATGTTCTTGAATTGCAACATTTCTCCCTATAGTATCATGTATGTAGTTACTCTGAAAGTATTGTAACAGTTAGAAATCAAGAGTAAGAATTAGAAATCAAGAGAAGAGTAAGTTTAGTGATAGTAAAAAGTTATTAGACAATAAAAAATTAGAACCTTCTCGTCAAATAGAACCACATTAGTGCTAATTAATTCCCTTTTTCTATATGTATTGAGAGTGTCCCATATCCATGAATCTCACACTTTTATTTTCCAATCATCTGCAATAGAGGGTAGATCACGAAGGAATGTGTGTTCTTTGTTGTTGTTGATGATCTTTCTCCTGAAACAAAGAAATAAGAAATGGTTAATATAAAAAAAACAGTTTTTTAATTTGCTGATGTGATGAAAAATGACATACTTGTTGAAATAGCTTGTGATAGTTGTCATTCTGTTATTGTTGGCTCTTGGAATATAAGATATGTGATTTGAGTGTGAGTGGTTTGTTTATATAGAGACGTGCAATAGTGCATGATTTAGTGTAATACATTGCATTTATTTTATTAATGTAGGTAGATTAATAGGTTCTTGATATTGCCAATTTTTATCAGTTTATGAAGGGTAACTTGTGGATTTGTGATTGGAATATGAACAAATATAATTTTGACTTTATTGCTATGGAAAGATTATGAATTTGTGATTGGAATATGTACAAATGAAACGGCTGACAACTTTAATACTCAGAGTTGCCAGACACTTGACAAAAGAAAATGGCTTTCTGGATACATGGATTGTGGTGTCAATTTTTATTTAATTACAACCGCAAATGCAAATGAAGATAAATATTTAAACATTTTGCATTTGAACATTCTTATTTCTTACAATGTTTCTTAATGATCGTATCTATGGAAATTTCTTACATTTTTTTTATGCTCAGAGTTGGTTATAGATTATAGAATTGATTATCTAGCAAATATATATGGCCAAAGGCTTAGCAAAAGCATTTGGTTATCTTGGATAATAGAATGATTATAGGCCAAATATGGAAAAGGTTGAGCAAATACTTTTTTTTATATTATCAATGTTCCCTCTTTAATGTGATGATTGTACCAGTTACGTTAAGATAAAAGGCAAAGGCTGAGTAAAAACTTTTTTTTTATCATCAGTGTCCCCTCTTTAATGTGATAGTACTGGTTACGTTAAGGTAAATTGAACAATTTTATAATCTTTAATCCAGTTTTGAAACCTATTATCTAAGATAGAAATAATATCATTAGTGTTGTGTACTTGTGTTTGATACAATAGTTTTCACACTTTTAATAGTATTTACCAGTGTTCTGAAAACCGGACCAGACCGGCCGGTTCGATCGGTCGGACCGGGAACCGAACATCTCACCAGTCCGTTGCGCTGCCAAAACCGGGAATTATCAAACCGGACAAAAACCGTAAAAACCGGTCAGAATCGGTAAAACCGGCGGTTTTGCGGTTTAACCGGTTGGTAACAAAATTCCATTTTCCAAACAGTAGCTATTAATATCTGCGTTAATATCAAGCTGGCACCCCTTGATTTCCTCACTCTGACTATTAGTATTAGTTATTTCCATAAAAAGCTGTGAGCATTTATTATTTTTTTGAAATAGAACATTTATTACTCACTCTTTGACTGAAAAGAACAAAAAAAATATAGGTAAATTGTATAGCTACTGGATACTGTACACGCCTACTATCAGATTTTCAAGAAATAAATGCAATGATTTGAAAAAAAAAAGCAATGAAATACTATTTTGAAACGTAATAGAACCATTACCTAGGTAGTTAAAAAAAACTAGGTGGCTTTCTATATTTCATTTACGAGAGTTCTATTTCTTTTTAAAACATAACTTAGTATTTAAATTCTCATATTTAATATATTAAAAACGTTTATAATTTTCTATATAGTAAAAATTATATTTTAAATAGTATTAATAATTAATATTTATTTTTAAATACTATTTAAATACTACCGGTTGGACCTCGGTTTGACCCCGGTTGAACCTGTAAACCTTAAACCGGTGCTTTCACCGGTTCAGTGACCGGTCCGGTTTTCTAAACATTGGTATTTACTAATGTGTTTAATGCAAAAGCTCAAGTGAGCTTTACATATATATATAGATATAGAAGATAGATAGATAGATATTGATAAATATATTTTTTTTATTTTAAAAGTATTTTATCTAAATTATTTATTAATAAATATTTAATTATTAATTTTAATTTTTAATATTTGTCAAATGCAAAGCCCAAGTCAATTTTAAGTTTATGAATGTTGTTATTTAATTTTAGTAGTTGAATACTTTTTATTATATAAAATTTTTTCAGTTTTTAATATATTTCATATTTTTTTATTTTTTAATATATTTAATATAAATGTATTGGAGATTTATGGTTTAATGCATTTAATACATGTAAAACCTCAAGTCTCCTTTATATATATATATATATATATATTTCCCTTTCATTTTAAGATTAACCAAAAAATTGAGAAATTTCTCACATTTTGTCTTTTTTCTTTTATTTTTCTTAGTTTAAACTTTACGGTTCTTAGTGTTCTTCTTCGATAAAAATTAACATCCTCTCGCTAGTCACATTGATGTTTCATCGTTTAGTAATTATCTTCAAATGAATAGAATCGTATGCAACAAACCAGTTGGTTGCATACCAATTTGATACATAAGACTCATTCAATACACTCAAGTTTAAATGCTAAATTTCAGAATTTTATTATGTCATTTTTTTATTTTAATTTTAGAAGATTTTCTTTCTCAATATTAAGAGCTCACCTATAAGATCCAATCTTAATTATAACCATATTAATTATAGGACAATGGATGTTAGTGGAGTGGGTGGACTCCCTTGTCAGGATAAAGAACCGGCCCATGGTACTTAATAGTTCAACAGGACTGCCTGAGTACGTAGAACGTGGTGGGTGAGTGATTGACTTAGTGCATGGGTACCATGTTGGGACCGCCTAAGGGTGGACGTAGTGTTTGTATGGACTTTTGGACCATAACTTATAAGGCCCAAGAGTCCAATTAGGGTTAATTTAGGGTTCCCTGTGCCCCTCCCTATATAAGGGAATGCTTGTACCTTGAAAAGAGACTTTTGGACTTTTATGCATAAGCCGCTAGGGTTTTGGGTTTAGCACCACCGCTATTGTTTCTATATTGGAACTTATATTTGTATTTCCCTTTCATTATAAGATTAACCAAAAACTTGAGAAGTTTCTCACATTTTTTTTTCTTAGTTTAGATTTTATGATTCTTAGTATTCTTCTTTGATATGAATTACATCCTATCATCAATCACATTGATGTTTCGTCCTATAGTGAATTATCGCACAATACTCTTTTCCCCATGCAAATTCAACAATTCTCTTTGACCCAAGCGAATTGCTTTACTTGTAAAGAAAGAATTGCTTTCTTTGTATTAACATGTGTTTTTTTTTTATAGAATAGAGTACCCGAATTTGATGTGATAACACTCTCTCTCTATATATATATATATATATATATATATATATATATATATGTATGTATGTATGTATCGAATGAGAATTGTCATTTTATATGAGAATATATGAATAAATCATGATTGATAAATCTTATTATAAGTGATTAGCGTTAAAACATTAAGTCATGTGACTTTTTTAAAAACTCAACTTTAGATGGATGAGAAAAAGAAAATAGTACCTCTATAATATTTATGTGTTTATTCATGAATAGAACCAATAATCAACCAATAAAAATTCACCTTTTATTGATGAATTGAAATGCAAAACTTTGGAGTTTGGATTATAGTATTCTCACTTCTATTGCTCTTTGTTTTCCTAATACAATCAAGTATAAGGGAGATAATGGTTCCCCATCAAAAATTTCAATATAGTAATTATATCATGCATACTTAAAAAATAAATTTATTTACTCCAGAAAAGTAGGAACCACATCCAAAACGAGCAGGTCTTGATGAATGGTGAATGGAGAAAAGAAAACACACACAAAGTGAAGCCATGAATGAATTAAAAGCAGAGCCAAAACACAAGTGCTGTGGTATTATCCCTTGGAGTTGGAAGAATGAATTTTACTCCCAGCTCCCTTTGATTTTCTATCCCCACCACATCCCCACACCCAACATTTAAAATTGCCACCTCCACCACCCCAACCCCAACCTTCACCACCACCTCCCCCTCCCCCTCCACCTCCACCACCACCTCCTCCCCCTCCTCCTCCACTTCCACCACTTCCACTTCCTCCACCCCATCCATGACCATTACCATTTCCTCCTCCTCCTCCACCACCACCTCCCCCACCTCCACCACTTCCCCCACCTCCACCACTTCCCCCTCCTGATCCATGACCTTGTCCATTTCCCCCACCACCTCCTCCTCCACCACCTCCCCCACCTCCACCATTTCCCCCTCCTGATCCATGACCTTGTCCATTTCCCCCACCTTCTCCTCCTCCACCACCAAAGCCACCTCCTCCTCCACCACCACCACTCTTTCTCCCACGCCCTTTGTGTCCACCTTTGCCACTTCCCCCTCCATTGCCTCTACCCCCACCTCCTCCACCGCCTCCTCCACTACCACCACCACCACTGCCACTTCCTTTTCCATCATTGCTTCCACTGAATTTCCTCTCAACTAACATCTTCTCAGATGAGTTCATCTTGCTTCCACCAACACCTTCCCCACTGAGAGAAACTTCACCAGTGGAAGCAGTAGAGTTGCCTCCCCCATTTGCCAAACAAGGACTCATGATCACCACAACCACCAGCACCATCAAAATCTCAAACACTCTCCTCATCATCCCCATGTTTTAACTATTTATTAAGCACTGCTCACCAATTCACAACACTAGCTACCTTATACCACCCTTTTATACCCTTCACATTGCAGTAGTACTAGTACCCTCAATTCCCAATTGTCAGACAGAGCTTAATGCAGAGTCCCCACAAACAGAAGCCCATAACCCTTACATAAGGCTGCTAAAGTTATAATGTCATAGTGATGATGAATAGTACTTCAATTTGATTAGCCTTCAAGTTCAATTTGTCCCCACCTAGATTTTTCTGACAATTTTCTTTGCAGTGCAGTGCAGTGCTATAAAAAGAGCAATTGATAACGTCTATATTTATCATAACTCCATTAGGTAACATATATCTCTTTCCAGTTTGTCATGGATACTTAACTTGAAAATCAAATTACTACTGAAACTGCAATTCCTTTACTTTATTGGATAATTGACTATATGTGCAGCTTCCAAGCATGCAAATTAAATGGAATTCATGTTAGTCCTGTTAGCTGCATTATATAGATTAGTGATTTGCTTGGTTGCAATTGCAAACCTGAAGCTATTTTAGTGTCAATATCCATTTAGTAATGAAATCCACCATTCGTTCTTTACATAGATAGATATAACGTAAAGCAAATGTAATGTTGGAGATGTTGGGTGGGGATGTTGTTGGCTTTTGCTTAACGATTTGAAATTTCCGACAATTGCAGTACTAGTGGCAGCGTGGTAAAAGATTGCACATGGAGGACATCAAGATTGAGAGTAAGATTCTTTTTTTTTTTTGGTCAAAAGAGTAAGATTCAAAGGATAAAAGGAAGATTGGAACTTGGTAAAGGTTGAGTCCATGTTGCCTTAAGTGCATTATGATCCATCATTGGGCCAAATATTCTACATACACATTTCAGGCCAAGAGAAACAAAAGGAGACCCAAATGGTTGGATGATTTCATTGGGTTCTAGAATCTTTATTTTAGTATTATTACCACTGTAACCTATCATACTAGAATAATCCATGCCACTTGGTGGGCAGGAATTAGGCTAATAAAGTTGTTTTTTTTTTCTACATCGAAATATTAACGACAAAGAAAAAACTATAAAATAGTCAAACGATCCTGCAATAAGAGGATCTCCAAGTCTGGAGGTGGAACCTCAAGCAAGCACAATGTCATAGACGAAAAGAAGCACCCCTCCTCGCTAGCCAATCTGCCGGGTGAATAAAGTTGTATGATGAATTAATTCTGATTTTTTAATTTAGTTTATCTCTCTTCTTAATTAAGATTTTATTAGCTCCGCTATGATATCCTTTGCTAGAAATAAAAAATCTCTACCAATTTGGTGTTTTCATCTACACTCATGTTATGTGAGATAAGCTCTTTCTCATTTTTGGGCAGACATCATTTGTGTTATTGCCTAGGAGGGACTTGTGGTCAACTGGTCTGTTAGACATTGAAAGTCGGACAACATCTCCAATATCACGCTTTGGATGGATGGAGCATAGGAGCGCAGTGTTATGAGAATTAAACGTTCAAGGAATATGATTATGAATGATTTTATGTCCATGAATGAGAGAACATGTATATAAAGATAGAAAAGACCTTGAGAACGTAGTCTCACTTGTCTTCAAGCTGAGTTAGGATTGCGTTGATTCTCTCTCGGTCTCGTAGGGTTTACCACAATATGGCTCAAACTCACAACCACAAGATTAAGAATCTTAAAAGAGTGTGTCCCATAGTCTTACCCTAAGTGAGATTGGCCGTTTCCCATTTTTGGGTGGGACATCATTGCATAGGAAGGAGTCGTGGCCGACCGATCAGCCGATCAGGGACATCATTGAATGCTAGACAACATCCCCCATATCACATTGTGGATGGCTGAAGTCTAGGAGCGCTATGGTGATTAAACGTGTAGGAAAAGTAATTATGAATTATATGCCCATTAATGAGGCAACATGATTTTGAAGAAAGAAAACCCCATGAAAAGGGATGCTCACATGTATTTAGTGAGAGTTAGGACTCTTTTAATTTGCTCGTGGACTCCTAGGGTTAATTTTATGAACATTGGCACCCATCACGGGTCCTTGGAAAAACCTTTCTCATGTCCTTAAGGAGAGCGTGATTTCAGAGTATGTTAAGAGTAAATCATAGACACTCACCAGTACTCCCTCCATGTTAATCCCTCCTTTGTTTGGAGAAACATCATTAAGGCTACAAATTATCTCCAAGATGATTTTCCTTACATGCTTCAACAATTTCCTCTTTCTAGTACTCAGAATAGAATTGATATAAATAAATAAATAAATATGATATAAAAGAGAGACAGAGAAAAATGAAAGGTAGAGTAGGGACATTGTTTGACTGTCTAAAAAAATGGGATTCTGTTCATATATGTTAAAGTGCATTTTGAGATCACACATGTAGCTTGTACATTCATCTGCTCAAGTACAGAAAAAAAAAAAAAAGACGATTATAATCCAAGGTGCGTGTATGTGTACCATAATGCCAGGCACATATTGTGCAAGTAATAGAAAGAATAGAATAGGGCTAAAAAAACAGGCCCAATTCATGCCTAATGGGAGTAAGTTGCTTCAGCTCCATTAGAGCACTGTCTTGCAATTGTTTCTGACAGAACATACAGCATCTAAAAAACAGCTACTCTTGATTCTTTTCCACCACAAATTTTGTGGACTTAGTCGAAACGCACACCAGTTTACATCAATATGCGGATAACAGCAAGGCCAACAGCAGAGATTGAAACAAGTGATCCTATGCAGTATTTTATGACATCATATTTGGCTGCTTCCATCTGTGCTCTTAAAGAATGGATCTCCTGAATATTACAGCCCAAATTTAATGGCGTGAGATGAAAATAAAAAAGAAAATCTACTTCTAAATGTCACGTATGTGCTTACTCTATCAAGTTTGTTTGTGAGGCTGCTATTTTCAGCACTCTGGTTGGACAGTTCTTCCCTTATTCTCCTGCATTTACCGTGATCAGCAGCAGTAACAGTGAAAAACAACAATTTCAGTTTAAGGATCTGTAATCTTTTACAATCAGAATATTTTCTCTTCACTTACCCCCTTTCAAGGTTCATATCCAATCGTTGCCCAGCGGTGACCTTATCCATTTCATATCTGCATCACAATCCATGTGATTGCACCATAAAAATCATAACAAATTAACACAGCTGTAGTAGTTAATCATGGCCAACTGCTAAAATTAATAAGATATACCTCAATTCACTGCGCATCTTCTCTATATCATTCCTAAGCTTTTCAGTCTCATGTTGCAACAGAGAAAAATGGTGTCCCTGAATCATAAGTTTTCATCATATTACAGCAGCAGGCAAACAAAACCAACTCCATCAATAAAACAAACAAATTAAGATTAACATTACAAAGATAAAGAAAAATATGAAATCATGGCCAAGCAAATAAAAAAGTAAATGAAATAGATCCCTATGTCCTCCCAGCATAAATATCTCCCAACATAATGCAATAGAACCAACCAAACTTATAGTGTGTCCAACCATTAGAATCACTCTTCTAAAGAAACGGATAAGCATGGCAGGGTGGGGGTGGGTTTTTCTCTCCCCATCCCTGCCCCTGTTAAGAGCTAGGCGGGTTTGAGGAAGGTGGGGATAAAAATATAATACACAACTCCATCCCCATCGGGTTGGGGAAACCCGTGGGGAACTCACATCTTCATTATTTTTAAATCTTTTTATCTGATCTTATGCACTTAAATATATTTTTAAATAAATAATGTAGAAAACACATTTTAATTCAAATGATTTGTAAAAATATACATCAAGAATATTAAAATATAAAAAAATTAAGAGCTTAATCATATTTTAAGCGAGTTAAACATCATCATTAAACTGCTATTTTAATTATTTGTTTAATTATTACATCTAGGCGGGTTCAGGTCGGGGCGGGTATTTGCACCCTCAAACCCAAACTCATCCCTGTCCGGGCCTCTCCGGGATCGATTTATTTTCCAAAACCCGACCAAAGCAGATTTTGCCCATCAAAGGAGGATTACATTCATTGCCCCTGAAAATCCTACCATGGGAAGAAACACATATGAGTAATTTGAAGAGCATAATGATCCCGTTTGGATACTGGCTAAAGAGCCCTTATTGATCGGAGCTTATCTATTAAACAAAACATTAAATAAGCTACAGTAAGTGTTCTTTAGTCTGCATCCAAACTGACACATAGTCACAAACAGCCCATTTGGTTTGAAATTCTTCAAATATATAGGTAAACCAGACAAGGGATTTAACTACAATTTGTGTTCGCTTTCTTTCTTTGCTTTCTATACATCTCGTTTTACAAATATAAGATATTAGAAAGCTTCATTCTTATTACTTAAGTATTAGATAGCTCAGCCAAACAATGTCATTGGCATGTTTTATTAATCAAAGACAATAATGATTACTTAGCATTAACAGAACAATTGAGATGCTGGATGCACCCCTTAAGTGTTTTGTCAATAAGTAATTGCAAAATCATATTTATGGCATCAGTAAAGTAGGACACCTGCTGGCTGCATATAGTATATAATATATGCAATAGAGACGTCCTTTATTCAGTCCTAGCATGCTCACTACTTGTACTAACTCAGTTCATCTGCTTGCACCAAAATCATAAACCTCAAACTCCACACATATCACTGCCACATAATTAATGAATACCTGGGAGCTCTGTACTTCTGATTTGAATTTGGACAGGTTGGATTCTTGAATCATTTCAGTCTTCAACAAAACAAGAGCAAAGCAGCTTTTATTAGTGCACAAATTTTGTATCTAACATGTTTCGAAATCTTTCAACAATTGATTCTAAAGCCAAAATCAAATTGGGGTGAAGCTTATGTGTATGTCTGGAAAAGAGAGGTAGAATCGCATATGTAGTAAAACCGCATGAGAGTGAAGCTACAAGCCTACAAAATAGTAGCTCGAGTGCAATGGACGCCAAATTTAGCGAGAGGACACAAAACCAAACACACTATATATGATTAGCTTTTGGTTTTAGATTTCACTATCAATTGTTCTGAAAGAAAAGTTGATCCAAACATGCTATAAAACAATGTCGACAGCGCAACACAAACTGTACACTCATACATACATAATAACAAAAGGGGGTAAAAAACAAGATTGTATTTGGCACCAAGGGGTCTTACTTTTTGCATTTCTCCTTTTGACACCAATGACTGAGATACATTCTCAAGACTGTCATTCAAAACACCAGTTATGGCAGCAGTTATTGCCTCAGCTTGCTTTGAGGGTACTCCTTGCCCCTCTAGTCTCCTAACCTACAAACCAAAAATCAAACAAACAACAAAACCATTAAAACTTGAAACATTCAAATGAAATCAAATAGGAAACAAAAACAATGGAAATGAATAAAGTAATGAATGAAAATTACAAGGGCCAATGTGTCAACAAGGAACAAGTGTTTCCCATTTGATTTCACCAGTTCAGAAATATGCCTGGTACCCGAAACCGAAGGCGAAGAAGCTGAGAGTGGATTGCAAATTGGTCTTTCAAATGATGATTGCACTTTTGAAACCCTAAAGCCTCCGAATCTAGCTAATTGCTTCACCCGCTTGCAAATCACGCCCATTTTTGGGGGAAACCCAAAAATCCACACACAATTTTCAGGCTCTGAATTCAAATCGAGACGCAGAAACCTTCGCAGCAAAGTCAAACTACCCCTCGAACGAAGAACGAAATCCAGAGATTTATATTCGCGCGGAAAAGGCACGTTGGGAAGTGTGAAATGGGCGGTTATCCAAACTCGAGAGCAGAAAATTGGATGCAAAATGTTGTGGATTTTCCTGCGTTTTCCTTTGTTTTCTCTGTAACCAAACGGGATGGGAATGAAAATTTGGGAGTCTTATAAGAACAGAAAAAAACAATGTTTGCCTTGGGAAGTGTGAAATGGACGGTTACCTACCTTGGTGAATGACCCATCAAAGTTCAAGGACGAGAAGTGCCCATAAACAAATAAACAAAGGGGAAGAAAGTGTAAAAAGGAATCTCCTTGTTTACGATCGCTTTCTTTCCTGTGCAAAATTTGGACGGGTCACGGCAAAACGCAAGCCGCACGTGTTTCTTCTTATTTAATTGAATTGAATGTCAAATTAGTCTCCATCTGGTTGGAATCCTCTCTAGTAAAATTCTCTCAATTTTTCTCCGGTGAACATTTGCGGCGGTCTATTGCGGCGGTTTTAGACCGCCACAAAATGTTGTCAGCTGCCACAAAGTCTGTCAATTTTTTTCCAGCAGCATTTTGTGGCAGCTGGAAAAATTTTGTGTCGGTTTAAAACCGACACAAATGTCCACTAGAGAAAAATTGAGAGAATTTCACTGGAAAGGATCCGGACCCGTCTCCATCAGTTTGTTCTTAATAGAAAAAGAATATATCACGCATTATTGTTGAGGTTCTTAATAGCATCATTAAGATGTTTTTTATTGATCGCTCAAACATCCTAATTAGAGAATTATTAGTAGACATTTATTCTGGGAGTTGGGAACACCGACCACCCATCCACCCGACCAAGCCATTGACTCGACCCAACTACTTATATAATTCAAACGCGACAGAACCGTCTAACGCCAGTTGGGGATAAGGTGCGGATCACCTCGCGCATCTCATCCTGACTCTAGGCTTCAGCTACAGAGGGTTAGGAACAAGGCTCGAGGTTACTAGGAACTCATGTCTGTCAGATCTCTAAGGATTGCAAGAGCCACAGAGACATCTAACGGCGGAGAACCACCTAGGACCTAGGCGCTCATGGTTTCATCTGAGTCTACCCTAACCCCTCAATCGGATATAAAAGGGGCTCCATCACCAGGAGTCCAGGTAAGACATTCATTCTCCAACACTTAATATTTTGAATTTTGAATTTATATTTTATATTAACCTTTCAGGTTTTAGTTACACTTACTCATACACTGAAAATGAATGGTCCAAAAATACATTGATTGATTATATTCAATAATTTTGCATGTAAACCAAAAAAAATTGTATTTTAATTTTGTATAAATTCAAGAGCCAGAACTCATTTATGTGTTTTTTAAATAAAGTATTTTTAAACACATTCAAAAGATTTAATTATTATCGTAAAATATTTCCTTTGTTTGTATTTAAAATCACAATTTTTAAGCTTTTCAAGTCCTTTAATATAAGTCAATTTCAAATATTTATGAAGCACTAAATAAGTTTACCATTAACATTTTATACTCGATATTCAATTATTTAACACTTACAAATAAAATCTTTTACTTTACCAAAATAGAGGTAATTTAGGAAAGATAAATTTGAGACTAGCACATAATTTTAAAAATTTACTTATGTGTGTGAATTAATTAAAAGTAATTTATAAATAGGAGCACATGAAGCATTTTAGAATCCTTATTAAAGATATCCTTCCATTCATTCTTTCTTTTTTCCTAGATGTGATTGGTTGTCAGTATAAAACTTTTTTATTAATCTCTTTCTACATTTAGAAATTAACACATCCTTATGATAAAAAAATGTTCACTTTAGAGATTTTGCCCCCTTAAATTATCAAAAAACAATAAAAAATTATTCACTTCAAAATTACGTAACATACCACATTACACGAATTGTATAGAAACATTTTGCACTGTCGGTGCATGAAACTTTTTCTCAACATTTAAAGAGTTAGAATGAATCAATATTAATTTCTTAGCATTTTCTACATTCACTGCAATTGATTCAACAACTAACAGAAATATACATAGATATATAGAGCCCCTCCAAACGGGGTGTTAACTATATACAAGAAATACTGTTATAGACAGGATAATATGTATCTATTTCAAGTTGTGCTAATATCGGTTGTGTAGCCCACAGATAAGAAGAATGGCCTTCGATGTGATCAGTCACATCAACCTGGAAATCGAAAACACCAAAACATTCAAATTTCATGAATGATGGCATTGCTGCTCATTGAAGATACAATTGCAAGTCAGCAAAGAGGATGAAGAAACATCTTACATTTTGTATCCCAGGAATAGGGACTGGTTGGATTCCAGCTAATCCTTTCGTAAGTAGACTGCTCAAACAAAAATAATAATGATAATGATTTCAATTTTCTGTCCCTCAACTAATTATTTTAAAGATGAATAACCTTATATTTTATTTTAAATAACTCTGCACAAATTGATAAAATAAATACAAAATAACGTATGAATAATAATAAAGAGTGAAGGGCATATTTAGATACACGATGGAAAACCACAGTGAAGTCAAAACTGGTGGATAGAAGTAACTTCCTTTAGCTTTTGCGACTGTCCACCATGATTTGACTTCATTGTATTTTTCAACCATACACCCAAACGTGCAATTAGATGAGATCATGAGACAAGACAACTATCCACAAAATGACTACAAATGTACAACCCTGAGATTGATATATGTCCAAATCATATAGGCGGAGTCAATGAACACAAGGAATGCTGATCTGCCCATACTTGCAACTTGATGCATAAAAATACATGCACATATATTCGTCCATTATCCATAAATTTATTAACCCCATTCTTATTTATCTTTTAGAAAGACAAGAAAAAGATGTTCCTAATCTACTTAGAGATTCAAGATAACATTAATTTTTATTTTCTCAATTATACCCTAATTATCCACAAGTGACAAGTTCAATAAATACTCTGCTATTGAGTAGTGTTGGGAAAAACAGGAAGTCAGGAAGTTAAAAAATAATTTCAACAAATCAATTGTATTGCTTGGTTTGTGTTTTTTGTTTCTCTCATCAGACAAATAGGCTACAGCCATATTTTAAACAAATTGTCATCAACATGCTTCAAAATAAATTCTACCATCCACATTATTAAAGATTTCGGATTTGGCTCCACTAAAGTGACTCTTTCACTTTAGAGGGTAATGTAAATCATCAAAACCATTAATAGTGACCAACCTACTTTGAAAAGTTAATAAAACAACTAATCAATGGTTTTGATATTCTCACTTCAAAGGAGACAGACCCAAAGATTTCAGCTTCCAGTTGAGTCATCTTCATAATTAAAAAATTATATAATATTTTTACCTTGTCTTCAAGCTTCAATATGTCACTTAAATGTTTAAAAAACTCAACAAAAAAAATGAAGAACAGATTTAACAGAGAAAAATAAATAATAAAGCCATGAAAAAGTTAGAGTGAAGCTCTTCATATTTTGACAAGTCAAAGTCAAGCTTTAAACTTGTTTAAATCAATTAACCAAGCTTAACATTCTTGGCTTGAGCACCTTAAAATACCTTTAACTTGCAAAATTCTACTACTAGGCCTTCATGTACCTGGCACGGAAGGCAATTCCAAGCATCCAGTCATTCCTTGAATAAGCATTTATAAATCTTCCTGCTACCATCTACAGAAATACCAAGAATCTCAGAATAAAGTTATCATAAAAAAGGTGAGAAATTCTTCCTAAGAGAAAAATTAAATCCCCCATGAACCTTTCTAGCAGCTTCCCAGTTCTCATCCTGTATTGGGATAGGTGCTCCAAGAAGTACAACTCTTTCTACTAGTTCAGCTGCCAATAAACGAGAAATGTTACAATTAATAAGAAAGATAACCTCTCATCAATGGATAAACATGAAAAGAGTACCCTTCACAGATAAAATGATAAAGGAACAAACAGTAAGGCTATCATTTAATATCAAGTCAAATTAATTTAAGACATAAAAGACAAACAAAGGAAAGAGAGAAAACAGAAAATACCAACCGCCATTTTCTGTTTTAGCCAAACACTGTAGGCACTTGAAAATGACTCTTGCCCCAAGTGAGTATCCTACAAGTGTCACTGGCCTGAAATTCAAAGATTAATACTATTGCATCATCTACAATTTTCTAAGAATTAAAGTAAAGGAAATACCAAATACCTATTTCCTTGCAATCCTTTTAATAATACTTCAGCAAGCAACTTTCCTGCTTTGTTTGATCTGAAAAATAATTAACAGGTCTAAGTATTAACCAAGAACAGAAACGGCTCAAAAATATTTCATTGAGATTGTGAGGACAAAAACATAAGCAGATAAAAGATCATCGAGTAAATTGTTTTCTACTCCAGGGAAGTTGCTTGCTGTGGGTTATATACTACAGATCTGAACAAGAAAACTGTAGTATATAACCCACAGAGGAATGGAACCAATCTGAACAAGAAAAAAGGAACTGTTTCAAAGAAGAACTCTATTGAAACTATTGAGCTAGTTACTGTTGTGGACAATGAAAACAATCAATGGGGCCCTTGTGGACATCATTGTCTTTGTTCTGGAACATGGTCATCAGGTTTCAAACAATGGGACCCTGGTGGAATTTTCTTTTCAGCAATCACACCATGAGGACAAGGTGAATGTTTAAGGGGGGGAGTATTACTAATTCTAGGTATAGTGAGTTGAAAGAATAATGGTTAATTAGTTTAGTTAGTTAGGTTAATGAATAACGCATGTTACCTACAAAGAAGAAAAGGAGTTGAGAGGGAGGCATCTAGTCATTTTGATTAGCGGGGCCTTTGGACATTAGAAGGATTGCAGGCCCTCGAAGTTCTGCTACTTATATCCATAACAAACAGAACTTGTCAGCTATGGAAGTGGAAGGCTTATTACCCAATTAATGCTTCCAACATAGCATCCTTCCGCTCTATCAGTTAACTTTACGTAAATGTTTTACTTAATGGTCCCTATGTTTAAATCTGATTGCCCGTTTTATTTATACAACAGCATTATCAGCTGATTATATATAATAATTTGAGAATTAACCTCATAAAAACCAAATAACAGAATATTCAAACCAAAATTAAACAAAATGATCAAACAATGTCGAGCATTTGTTTAAACTTATTAAAAAGTAAACTTTAGATTGTGTAAATTAGTGATTATTTTTTATAGATTTTTATGCTAAGCAGAAGCTAATTGTATTTGATTACAATCATAAAAAAACATTTTTATAAGGATATTTTTATCCACATCATTTTCTCCATGTGTTTTACCCTCTACTCTATCTCTTCTATCCCACAGCTTATTTCGGATAAGCTACTTAATATATAACTTCTGATTATAAAATCAAAATTGATTATTGAAAAATGCTTCCCAAACATCTTGAATCATTCTTAAAAGTGATTTTTATACAAAATAAGTGATTATGTTAAGAAAATAACCCAAACAAACAAGCTTGTAATCTATAAAGTATAAACAATAAATTTTAGGATCTTTAGTGCTTAGAAAAGTGAGGACCAGAATTCTAACCCCATGGAAATAGAAAACAACGACAACAATGATAATATACTCAACATGGATCTGTTAGCTTCCTTAATAATTTTAAGACAATCTAAAATAGATTAATAGTTTAATTTTATACCCATCCACTATAATGCAATCCAAATCCTACCTATTTCCCTCTTTGCTGCCCATAAGTTAGATTAAGTCTTAAAAAAACTATATTGCTAGGACTCAGTTATTCAAGTTTGAGAGTAATTCACTAATTATACAGTCTAGGCTTCTAGCAAAAAACAAATGAACCCTTGTTTTGGAAATTTGAAATGTAATATTAGATATCTGATAAGTAGTGCAAAGTGCAAACTAGTAGAAGCTTATCCCTATAACACTACCAACATAATAAGAATCCTAAATAAAAAAGAATCCTGATTCCTAATATTTACATGATATCATGATAAAAAGTAAGCAGACATTTTTCCCACTGCCAAGCAAATGTTATATTGTATTTATAATCAAGAGACAAAGTAAACCTGTTAATAGCTATGGTCCATTTACTGTCAATGAAATCAGTTGCTGAAAGTAACACAGCTGGCCAAGCCAAAGCAGTTAAAAGTGTGCTCAATACAGTCATCATTGCCCCTCGCTTCATCAGCTCCATCGCAAGTCCTAATTTAAGTCAGAGAAATATGAACAATTGAACATTACTCTCTTTAAATACTAATAACATAGTAGTGCTAGAAACCTAAAACCCAAACCAATTACTTGAAGTAAGCCAATCTTGAATTGCAGTGCTCACGGCAATTAGATTCTTAGTTTCCCACTCTAGCGCATACCTGAGTTTTGGTAAGGTCATATAAAAGGTCATTTTTTGTTTTGCTGGGATCATCAATCATAAGAATAACATTGCTATTTCTTAAGTCAAGACAAATTGAAGCGGAATATTAGGTAAGTTCTATCAACATGGTACATCAACACCAAGAATTCCAAGATGAAACTACCTTCCTTTGACCAATGCTAATTGTAACGAAGTGCAATGTTAACCATTTTACCTCTCCAGGTTGTCATTCAGCCCATCCCATGGCCTTATAAAATCATCCTTCTCAAAGACAAATCCAGAGACCAAGATCTCAACCCCTAGCCTCTGCAATCAGAAGAACAACAAGAATCTAATTTGAAACAATAAACCAAATGAAGAAATATCAATTGGTAACAATAAAATTGAGGCGAAAGTTCACACACGCACACCCATAAACACAGGCCATAACTTAATTTAAGCAAGCAATGTCACCAGAAAACAGGAATATGAAAGATACAAAGCTTACGCCTTGGTTATGGTTTTCTCCTATAGCTTTGAAATCAAACCCATCAACATCGCCAATTCTCCTAGCCATTTTGCTTCCTGTAAGTCCAGCTCCAGCAGCTGGTAGAAGTAGAACAAATTGATACATAAAAAAATTTCATCACTTAAAAAAGGAGTATCACTGATATAGAAAGTAGAAATAACTGCATGGAAGAGGAGCAGATTTCTCAACAGATGCTAATTTTACCATTATAACATAAAATTAGCATGTATCGCAAAGAAATCAAATGTGCTGTTTTCAGGATATATCAAACATAGGGCATGAATCACTCCACCGGTCAGTTACTTTCTAAAACTAAAGACTAACCCCATGTAAACTTTGTATATCCTCTTATGAACAGTCAAAAAAATGAATTTAAGGAGTTTGTATTGCAGCCTGAACGGAAGTTATCTTCAATCAACTACTGTAACTGTAAACAACTGAGCATGTCAATTGATAACTACAGTAACAAAAATAAAATCACCCTTCTAGCTTATATAATCACAAAACACCTTTCTATTAACCAACCAGTAGGACACACTCAAAACCCCAAATTGATCACAAAACAAAACACCTATAGGACACATTAGCAAGCGGACTATAACTAGGTGATCCCAACAATATCCCTAAAACTTACTACAGATGAAACTAAAAGAAAGGCCAGACATATTAACATAGCATAAGAAAGTTCTAACAAAATCAGTCACATTTAGGAAAATATATACCTCCAAACGATGCAGCAACAGCAACGGAACCAGCAACAGTTCCAGCAGCACCAGCAACTGCAGCAAATCCACTTGCTCCAATTACAGGGATCAGAGTGCCCAAAGTTGGAGCCAAAGCACCAAGTCCTGCAGCAATTGCTGGTGCAGCTAACCCTATTAAATGGTTAAATAAAAACAATCATGACATGAGGAAATTGATTCATACGGAAATATAATACAGTCAGAAAACATATTAAGCTCTCCATACCACCAGTAATAGCCAACAAGGCTCCCCCAGTTAATGCAGCCGCACCAATAATACCACCACGCTTCAGTTTAGCCCACTTGCCTTTTTTTGACTGAGTTTCTTCTTTCTCTGCTTCTTGCTCTTTCATGATAGCCATTGCAGTACAAGCAACCATGGTCTCAATGGCCTCCTGTGAAGTGAATATTCATCTCCATCCTTAGAACGTATAGGGCAATGTTCACCACAATAAAGATTACTTCTATCTATGTCTTGTTAGTCCCGTACAGCCAGCCATAAATTACAACACCATAAAGTTATAACAAGTTGTTTTCTAATCACATAAACTTCTATATTAAAAGGTCCGTAATACAAACCATTTTTGTCCACTTGATATCAAACCATGTTGCAAGCAACCGCAGAGCCACACGATGCCGAGCATCATAACCCTTTCTTCTCCGGGTACAATCCTTGTCATTTTCACTCAAATTTGCAAGACAAGCAGTGAGAAGTTCATAGAGAACCGTCACTTTCCTCTGATCACTCAGCATCATAGCTTCTTCAATTGGTTTCTCATCAATCTCACCAGTACCAAATCCTTGCTGTGGTGGCTCTTTACAGTCAAGAAAAGGGGTGGCCTCTGTCTCCTGCTGAATATCCAAGTTTAAATCTATCTTTTCAGAACTAGGTTCACCATCTGGAGTTGAAAATTTTTCGAGACACTGATGCTTATATTCATGAAGCTTCTCTTTTTTAGACTCAGAAGACTCCAAGTTTTTCTCCATGTCAAGTAAAAAACCATCAACCGCTTTCGACAAGGCCAGTTCTTGATCGAGCCTTTGAGAAGAATCATCATCAAATTCTTCTGAGAGCAATCTCAAAAACTGCAACATTCACACAAATTACTCCCCTCGAGTGATATATAGGAAAAACCAAATCATTGAAGTGAATACAAAATTTCTATATCGGTGAGGAACAAGTAGAGAGACATACTGGTCCCACATGATGTGTAGCTACAGACGCCCCAGCAGTTTCCTCTAGCCCACACCACGCAGCAGAATCAATATCTAGAAACCTGGGCAGAATATAAGAATTGCATTTAAATCTTCCAGAATCACATATCCTAATCCCGCACAAAAGTTACTGCTAAGTGTATGTTTGGTTTTGCATTGGGGGAAAAGGTGATTTCAGGTACTCAATGTAACGATAAGCTGGAATTTCCATTGAACTCAACGTGTTGAAGTCAAAATCTTACTTCTCCGATCCACGTTAAACTCAACCGGGCAAATTCTAGCTTCCCCGTTAGTGCATTGAGATACGTGAAATCACATTGGCGGCTCTGACGCCAAACCAAGATTTTGACAGGTTGAGTTCAACCGAAATCCAAACGCACAAAAATAGCTTCTCACAGAATCACTTTTCCTCTAACGTGATTTTCCAAACACACAATAGAATACATAACGCCACAAAAACTAACTGAATTTTCCGCAATTGCGGTTAACTACACAATGCAATTAGAACAACAAGAGGAAAATGATGAGGATTGAATTAGAGTAGCAGTTAGTTTACACGTACTTGAAAACGGGGCGGAGCAAACCGGAGCGGCGGTGGACCCAAAGATCGGGGTCATCGGAAACTGAATCACTGCTGGAGCCACTACTGGTTCGCTCCTCAGAGAGGGAAGAAGAGTTCTCGGAAGCGGGTGAGGCTAGTGGATGAGTCTGGTTAACCTGGGCTTCGTGAAGAGCGAGGCCGAACAATGCTGCGGCGGCGTACCTCTGCGTCGGCGATAAAAACGACGTCGTTGGTGGTGGTGGTGCCGCCATCTGCGAAGACGGAAGTGCTAGTGAGAGGGATCGTTGTTTGGGTGATTGTTGTGGGAATTGAAACTTGTCATTTTGTGAAGGAAGGAAAGAAGGATCGACGTGCTTGTTTGAAAGAGTTTAATGTGTTTGCGTTTTGAAGTGGAAGGTCGGTGGAGACTGACGTGGCGCGCCGGGGATTGTATCTTGTTCGTTAAGTCCTTTTGGACAAAGACTGTATTCCACTTTCCATTAATGAAACCAAGTCAATGTTTGGATTGACATAAATAAGACTCCCAGGTCTAGCTTAAGGCCTCACAAGGATGGTCTCATAGAGGGGTTGAGATGACGACTAAACGCACTCTATGATATGCACCATGCTAGGCTAAGAAATTAGTGTAGGCATTCTCCTTTCTCAATGTATGATGGAACTCAACACGTCAGGTATGATCCAACAAAAGGTTAACATTACAAGTAAGAGGGGCATACTCATGTTTAAAGGACGACGCACCCTTTACCAAAGTGAAAGCATCCAACGAGTTCGCTTGGCACTCTACGACCCGGTAACCCTGATCCAAAGTTAAAGAACAAACCATGAAACAAAGCAAGGAGCTCCAAGTAAAGGATTACAGAGGCATCTAGGTACTTATAGAAATTCTCTAGTCACTCACCACAAGGACGTCGGAGGTAGCCCCCGTAACCTCCACTTTGCGGGCTGCCCAACATGGTACCATCCACCTTCAAGACTATACTGTCATGGAGAGAGCCACACCACTGAACCAACCTTGGGTGGTCTCATGCTACCACCAACAACAGAAATCTCATTGGCCGTTGTAAGACCCAAGATTTTAAGCTTAGGATCAGTGGAAGAGATTTCCATTTACGATTAGGGTTGATGTATTGTGAAGGGAAACCTGAACAAGAGTTTAGTAAATGAAATAAATTTATGAAGGAGAAAGTTCAGGAAAAGTCAAAGGATTACATCATGATCGATAAAAGTTATAGTACGATCGTTATACGCTTAACCTAGGTCAGAAACCCTAGTATATAGCTAATTTTCACTTTTAGGCACGACGGAAGTTAATTCCAAAAATCTTCAGAGAAATGTTAGAACTTCTCTTTTTCCATATATCACAATCGTTTCGAGGCGAAACTCTAGGATCTACGAACGTCCGATTCCAATCATCGGAAGTTTGCCGAAACCGAATCCCTGGTATTTCAAAACCCCAGAATTTCTCGACGATGTAAACTTTTTCTATTCAGAGCTTCAAATGGATATTCTACACGCGTACACCCATTTCTCTTGATGATTTCAATCTTTCTTCAGAAGGAAGTTTTCTATTCCGACATTCGATGCAAAAAGCAACTTATCGGGTAAAATAGTTTTATACCGACTATGCTTTAGTTGCCAAGAATACAAGGAGACCTCTTTATAGTTTTGGAATTCTTTTGCCAAAACATATCTATTAATTCATGGAGAATGAAGCCGGAAAAATCAGATTCGCGAAACTTTCATTTTCCCGCGAATTTCCAACCTTTATATATAGCAAAGAAAGGAAGAAAAACTCAAATTTTCCTCCATTTTCTCTCCTCAAAGCCGCGAGTTCACCAAGGAAGAAGGAGAAGAAGATTTTGTTCAATCCTTGCTTGATCTTTGATCAATCAGTTGCTGCTTTAAGGCTTCGAGGTATAGTCGCTAATCCTTACCTCTGATCGCTTTTTCCATAGCTTTTCTGTAGAGTTTTCTGAGCGGATAGTTTATGGGTTTTTGCAAAACTATCCCGAATCTTTCATTTCTGATTCTAAACCTCTTCTATATGTGCCCAAGATCACTTCTGCCGGGTTAGATTTTCCGTTATGTCGCCGGAATTCCGCCGGAATCAATTTGAACCTAAAATACCCATTTTTGGAGTTTTTGAGGTAAAGCTTCAACCTTTAGGCTGAAAACTATCGCCTTAGCTTAGTGTTAGTAGGATTAGTTGTCATAAACGTCGTTAGTAACGTCCCTGCAAAATTTGGTTTTTGGGATTTCAGTTTTGAAATTTCTAAGTTAAAAATCATGACCAAAATACCCCTGCGACAGTTTTTGATCCGATAATTTTTCCGAGTTCAGAATACCCTTAGTTACGGCTAATGAAAGCATAGGAACCAAGTTTGATCGAAGAAAAATCGAGCCCCACAATTGTGAAAAGTGGCCGAGCCCTATAGGGGAGGAAGGGGAAAATTTCCTTTTCCGAAAACTTGTCTTTTCGCGCTAGATTATCGTACCTTAGAGTATAGATTACTTCGAGTAACCTTAGTAAGTATCGATAGCTTAGTTTTCGATAGATTCTGATAGTATTTCTGTGGTTTTGCTCTAAAGGTGATTTTGAGGAATTCCCAGAGGAGCAAGCCTTTGATTGTGAACAAGTGTTAGGAGATCGTCCTGGAGAATCTACAGGTGAGGGCTTCTCACTGAATCTCTAGTTAATGCTTAGGGTCGATGTTTCGACATTGTTTACTGTTTATGCACTGGAATTGTGTGTGATTGGAAAATGTTTTCTGAGGCTTCGGCTGACAATGTAGATGATTCATCTACTGAATGTTTTTGAGATTGACTTACATGCTATGTGTTATGTGGGTAATCTAGGATGTGTGGTGCATGCTTTATATGCTAAGTGCTAAGTGTTTATGATGCGATTTATCGATATATGACATGTTGTTGATTGTGATGAATTGAATATGCTCTGTACTGGAATCTGAGTTTCTGAACGGTGAGAAAAGCGGGCAGGTCATGCCGATTTTATTTTGAGAGTTTTGAGGAAGCTTGAAAGGACGAATGAGATTCGGGCCTTGTTGTGGTGTTGTATGGATCGAGACATTCTCTGGAGTCATTTGGGGATTAGGAGATCCCGAGAACTTATAGGATTCGCGATAAGACTAAAAGGATAATTATTTTGTAAAGAAAACTCATAAGACATTAAACAACCTCTAAATCTTTAAGTAATGGTAATAATCTCGGAAGGAAGCTTTGGATGCAAATCATAGTTTTGGAAAACGAGAAGTGTCGTCGGATCCCAGCATTGAGAAAGTTGAGGGGCTTCGAGTATGTAGATGTTGTGGTGCTGTTGGAGCAGCGTTTGTTGTTGTGCTGTTGGAGCAGCTATTGTGGTTGTGCTGTTGGAGCAGCTATGTTGTTGGGTGTATCTTCGACTTTGCGGCGCGAATCCGTATGTCCAAACCCGACGGGTTGGGCCGATTCGGCAATAATTGTTGACACGCGCGAATCCGTATATTCAATCCGATGGATTGGATCGATTCGGCGGTAGTCACTCAGGCACGCGTGAGTCCGTATGTTCAATCCGATGGATTGGATCGATTCAGCGATTGCCATTTTACCTCGCGTGAATCCGTATGTTCAATCCGAGGGATTGGATCGATTCAGCGACAACTTTTCGACACACGCGGATCCGTATGTTCAATCCGATGGATTGGATCGATTCGGCGATAGTCATTGGACACGCGCAACGTCCGTATGTTCGACTCCTTTGAGTGAACCTGTTGGATTTATTAATCCAGCGTCACCCTTAGGATTCGATGGGCTTAACATCCCACCCCATGGCGCTTAACATCGCAGCCCCTTGAGGACTCTGTGCTATAAGGAAATAAAGTTGCACCCTCACTAACAGCAATTGCTTTTGGCGTAGTGGTAAGCGCTTGATCCAATAAGTGGTATCAGAGCGCATAAGTAATCAGAGTCACGGACAAGGTATCAGAGTCTTGGGTATCAGAGTCAACTTAGAATCACTTCAGAAGAAGTGAAATGTATTCCTTGTATTTGCCCAGTGACACATCTATGGTCATGAAGGTGGAACTCTTAAATTCTCCAAAAGAAAAATAAATCACACTAACACATCTTACACATCAAAAACTGGGTTTACTCCCCCTTTTTGTCATAAGCAAAAAGCTTGGGGTGTGAAAAACTTAGCTTGAAGTACAAGGTACTCCCCCTTAGAGAAGGTCTAAGTTTAAAGAAAATGAAAACGATGTAAGAATCAGAGGTAGGCGAAATAAATAAAGGAGTTAATGCAAGAGAAGAACGTTTACCGCCGGTCAAGGGAGTAAATAGAAGGGTCAGTTACCAAGAACTTAACCTCGAGAAACTGTAAGAGCATTAACTTTCAGAGAGAAAGTGAAGCCTATATAAAGCGTTGGAGAGAAAGGTAAGCTTCACACCGTGAACAATTTGTAGTGAAAAATGACATCATACAACGTAGCACTAGAAGAGCTGAGGAAGAAGGCCTTTGAAGAGGACTTGTTCCTGAACATTAGGCATCCAGAGGGTACAACGACCATCGCGGAGCTAACACGGACACTGCTGGAAGAGGACCTGCGTCCAGAGTTGGAGAGAGACCTGAAGGAATTTCTTGCCTTCGTGGAGGAGGTGCAAGAACTCAGCCGGCTTGAACTCAAGCTGCTGGAAGAGAAAGAGAGGTTGGAAGAGAAGCTCAAGACTTCAGAAGAGATTCTGGAGAGGGATGAGCTGAAGAACAGGCTCAGCAACATCCAGCATGTACTGGATCGTCTGGAGAAGGATAGGTCAGAGCAGCGCCATGAGTGCAGAAGAATGAGGAGAGATCCTCCATTCTAGACTTCTTAGGGAAGAAAAGTATGATGTAAACACAAAAAGATTATGAATAAAACGAGTTTTGCAAACATATGGGACACAAATATATATATATATATATATATAATCACAAACGAACAAAAAAGAATAAATAAATAAAAAGAAACAGAGTTTAATAAGAAGATAAAACAAAGGTAACGAAAAAGAAGGAAAAGGAAGAGATCCTAAAACTAAGGTTTGTCAGTGCGTCGCAGAAGTTCCATCATCATGTGCTTCATCTCAATCAGCATGGATTCATGAGTGTCAAGACGCTGTTCCATGATGTCGAGTCTGGATGAGCTTGGCTGAGTAGAACCGGAAGGAACATTCTGAGCAGCTTGAGGATCTGGATTGGAAGCAGAAGCAGCAGGAGTAAACACAACTGGTGCAAGTGCTTGGCATCTAAGGGCTTCAGCCTCAGCTTCAAGTCGCTCTGCCTCTAGTCTGGCTTGTTCAGCTTGAGCTGCTGCCTGACGTGCAGCTTCTTCTGCTTGTTCTTTCTTTCTCTTGGCTTCTTCAATAGCTTCAAGAAGCTTATTTCTCTGTTCTAGTTCATGAAGAGCCACCCTTCTAGCAAACCTTTGCTTGGCAGCCTCAATCCTCTGACTTCCCTCTGCATGCAGAAGCTGCATCATAATTGGAAACTGAGCCACTAGCCAAGTGCTCAGATTGTTCCACTCATCAGCCACACTTTCAGCATTCTCACTGAGGTCAGTCTGACCGTGCACATTGCGGAGCCTCAAGGAGGCTTCATGATAGAAAATATTGATGCACTCAGAGAGAGATGTGGGTTGGAGGTGAGTATAGGGAATGATGGAGAGGTTGGTTTCAGGAGAGGCTGGGTGATTGCTGCTATGAGCTTTAGAGGCACCTTGTGGAGAACCAATGTTAATCATGGGAGCATTGGGTTCAGAGGTTCCACGGTGAGGGTCTGAAGTTTCAACCAGAGGGTGAGGTGATCTAACCGAGGATTGGTTAGACACTGATTGTTCGGGTTCAGGGTCTGGTTGAATGGGCTCTTGTTGGTCAGGGACAGGGTGAGCTGGTTGAGCCAAAGGGTCTGCCTCTTGTAAGGGATTGGCCAAGATAGGTTCATCTGGGTCAACTAGACGTTCAGGTCTAGGGCCAGGATATCTCCTAGGGCTTGGACAAGTAAGGTAATATTCCTCTAAGGTAGACACCTTTTCTTTTCTAACCTCCATGAATTTTCTAATAGATTCAGAGTTATTGGAGGGAGAAGAATCAGCAACATTGGTTGGAAAGGATACAGGTGTAAAGGCGGTTGAAGAGTCTGTATCCGTGGTTCTGACAGCAGGACGTTCTGATGCTCTGGGAACAGAGTGATCAGACGTTCTGGGTTGTGGTTCTGTTTGGTTTGGCTCGGGTTGGTCATGGATGATGGGTTCAGAAGATAATGGGTCGTATGGAATGGTAATGAGAGAGGTTGGATCTTCTGACCTAGAGGGTTGGTTCTGAAGCAAATTCCAGAGAGGTGCTTCAGTAGGGGAAGGTTGAAAGAAGGAAGATCTTAGGGAATGTGGTGGAGTGGTGGTTTGTGCGGCTGGCTGGGATTCAGGAATAGGAGTGAGGGGATTTGAGGAGTGTTTGAGCATAGCAGAAATAGGGAGTGCATCAAATAAATTCAAATCATCATCAGAAGCAAGTGCAGGCTTACTTGAATGTGCTGATGATCTAGTCACTCTGGCAGGAGGTTCAGTCCTTCTGACTACTTCAGCAGCTGGTTCCACCCGAGTAGGCTTCACCACGATTCTGACCTTCTTCTGCTTCTTCTTAGGAGGACCATCCTCACTATCACTATCATCACCATCATCAGGCTTTCTCTTCGTCTTCTTGACCAGAGGGACATCAGATTCTTCAGAGGATTCTTCCAGAACCATCTTCCTCTGAGCTTTCTTCTTGGGAGGAGAAGGAAACTCTGGAGCTGGCGGCAGTCTGCTGAAGAAATCATCAAGATCAATTTCGAAGCCTTGAGCCCTTAGGTCTTCGACATAGCACCGGATGGCTTCAGGATTGTCTGCCTGAGTCCACAGTGGGTAGTCATTTAGAGGCATCCGTCTGCTTCTGATCTCAGAGGATGTGTCTTCACGAGCAGAAGCAATCTTCTTCTGGACCAAACCCATCTTCTTCAGAGAGTTTGCAGTGAAGACATCACTGACAATTGTGCTCAGATCCTCTACACATCCAGCATTAACCAGATCTTGCACCAGGTTGCTTTCAATGAGAAAGTCTGAGAGCAGCCTCCCAAAAGGGATATATTTGATCGCAGACTTGATGGAGGCGGTGGTGCGAGACTTCCGGATGCATTCCTTCAAGTAGGAGAACAGGAAGTAGGGAAGGCAGATCTTCTCCTGATCTTGGATGAAGAACAACATCACCTTCTGGTTGAAGTTGATGTAGTCTGGAGAACTGCCCTTCGGTCTCTGGTTTATGCAGTTGAGTAGGATCTTGTGCCAGATCCTGAGTTTGGGGTGAAGGTCCATCACCTTGTAACTCGTCTTGCCCGGTTTGAAGGTGGTGTACAGGGTCTGGTTGATTTTGTCTTTGGTGCTGGGTTTCAGCTTCGACTCAGTGAATTGGAACCGATACCCATAAGCAGTGTCTGCACCTAGCAGATTCACGAATGACTTCTCAGTGATGATGATCTTTCTTCCAAGAATGTGAGAAACCACCTGAGTATCATCGCAGTCGGCGTGCTTCCAGAATTCCTTTACCAGCTTCTCATACACCGGTCCTCGAAGTCGATTGAAGTAATTTCCCCAACCTTGAGCTTGGACTTCAGGACGAAGATCATACCCATTTGCAGCCAGGTTGTCGAGGTCGAATCTCCATTCTGCCAGGACTTGAAGTTCCTCAGGAGCAAATACGCAGTGAACGGCACAGCCCCGTTCTGCAATTGGAACGATCTGCTCTTGAGCTTGAACTTGTTCTTGTGTCGGATTCTCAGAGCCCCTTTGACCCGTTGCTAGACCAACTACCATGTGAGGGAACTGAGGTGCATCTGCAGTAGATCTTCTGGTTTGTCTCACCATTTTGAAGTGGTTGAAGGTTTGAGGTAGAAGATGAAGGTTGAAAGATGAAGAGAGATCGAGAGAGAAATCGAGAAAAGGCGGTTTTGAAAAGCAGAGAGAGCGAGAGTGAAAACCGGAAGTGAAGAGAACGTGTGTGTATAGTGGGTTTTATCAAATAACCGTTGTTGATTCAAAAGCACTTTAAGATCAACGGTTGAAAATTAAAGATAGATAGTAACAGTAAAATACACAAATCACACACAGGAGATAAGCATATTTACACGCAATCATAACAGACTGTCACACGGGCACAAGGAACTATGCATCAGAAATTCTGACACACATGTTGTTGTCTCAGCGTCAGAGTCAGTACCAGTGGGTACACACACTCTGATTGAGTTACCTTCTGGACTAGACATCTTCTGATCAAGAAGTATCATAGTCAGAGGTTCTGATCCATCTTCACTCTGGACAAAAGTCCATGTTTAGATTTTTCAGAATAAAATTAAATCTATCCTCTGCTAAGGGCTTTGTAAAGATATCTGCCCATTGATGGTCAGTATCAACAAACTTCAGAAGAAGTACGCCCTTCTGTACATAATCTCTAATAAAGTGATACTTTACCTCAATGTGCTTTGCCCTTGAATGCAAGATAGGATTCTTACTCAATGAGATTGCAGCAGTGTTATCACAATAGATTGGGATATTGCTCTCAAGGATCTGATAATCCTCCCGCTGATGTTTCATCCAGAGCATCTGAGTGCTGCATATTGCTGCTGAGATATATTCTGCCTCTGCAGTTGATAGTGCAATGGTTGATTGCCTCTTGCTTGCCCATGAGACTAGATTGCTTCCCAGAAACTGACAATTTCCGGAAGTACTTTTTCTCTCTGTTCTATCTCCAGCATAATCAGCATCACAATAACCTGAAAGCTTATACTCTGATGTTTTCTTATACATCAAGCCAAGGTTAGTGGTGCCTTTCAAATACCTTAGGATCCTCTTAACAGCAGTTAAGTGGGTTTCCCTTGGATCTGATTGGAATCGAGCACATAAATGAACACTAAATAATATGTCTGGCCTAGATGCAGTTAAGTATAGAAGTGAACCTATCATGCCACGATAGAGCTTCTGACATACTTTACCACTTTTATCTTCTTTCTCCAGAATGCATGTAGGATGCATTGGAGTCTTGGCCACTGTAGATTCCAGCATATTGAACTTCTTCAGAAGTTCTTTAGTATACTTGCTCTGATGGATATATGTTCCTTCTGGTGTTTGATCAACTTGTATTCCCAGAAAGTACTTTAATTCTCCCATCATACTCATCTCGAATTCAGCCTGCATCATCTCAGAAAATTCTTTGCATAGAGATTGATTAGCAGAACCAAATATAATATCATCAACATAAATTTGCACAATTAAGATATCATCTTTATAAGTCTTGCAAAAAAGAGTTGTATCTACTTTACCCCTTACAAACTCATTCTCCAGAAGGAATGAGCTGAGTCTCTCATACCATGCTCTGGGAGCTTGCTTCAGACCATAGAGTGATTTCTTCAATTTGAACACATGGTCTGGTTTCTTCTCATCTTCAAAACCTGGGGGTTGATGAACATAGACTTCCTCTGAAATATAACCATTTAGGAAGGCACTCTTTACGTCCATCTGATGTAGAACTATGTTGTGATTTACTGAGAAAGAGATCAATAGTCTGATTGCCTCCAGTCTTGCTACTGGAGCAAATGTTTCGGTGTAGTCTATTCCTTCCTGCTGGCTGTAGCCTTGAGCAGCTAGCCTTGCCTTGTTTCTGACTACATCTCCTTTCTCATTCAGCTTGTTTCTGAATACCCATTTCGTTCCAATAACATGAACATTCTCAGGCTTCTTCACTAAGCTCCAAACATCGTTCTTGGAAAATTGATTCAATTCTTCTTCCATGGCCAGAATCCACTCCTTGTCCTGAAGAGCTTCATCTATGGACTTGGGTTCAATTAAGGACACCAATCCTTTCAGACTCAGCAAGGTCTCTTCAGAGGGTCTGAAGGCAGATCTGGTTCTGACTGGTTCGTCTTTGTTGCCCAAAATCAATTCCTTAGGGTGAGCTGCAGTGATTCTGCTCTTCTTCAGAGTTTGTGAGTTAGAGGGACCAGCTTCTTCCTCTGGTTCATCTTCCTCTGGCTCAACTTCCTCTGGAGCTTTGCCTTTGTCAGAAACATTAATGCTTAAATCTGCAAACTTTTCAACTAGCTTTGACTGGTCAGAGTCAAGCTTATCGTCAAATCTAACATGAATAGATTCTTCAATAGTCTTAGCATCAGTATTATAAAATCTAAAACCTTTAGATCTCTCAGAATAACCAAGTAATAGACATTTAGAAGACTTAGCATCAAATTTATGCAATCTATCCTTAGTATTGAGAACATAACAAACACAGCCAAAAGGATGAAAATAAGAAATGTTAGGTTTTATGTTCTTCCACAATTCATAAGGAGTCTTATTCAGAATTGGTCTCACAGAGATTCTGTTCTGAATGTAACATGCTGTATTTACTGCCTCTGCCCAAAAGTGCTTAGCCATGCCAGTTTCTTGGAGCATGGTTCTAGCCATCTCCTGAAGAGTTCTGTTCTTCCTCTCAACAACACCATTTTGTTGAGGAGTTCTGGGACAAGAGAAATCATGTGCAATTCCATAGGAATCAAACAGACTCTCAAACTTGTCATTCTCAAACTCTCCACCATGGTCACTTCTGACACGCACAATCCTACAAGCCTTCTCGTTTTGCACTTGAGCAATGAAGGTAGAGAACACAGCATGAGACTCATCCTTGCGGGTTAGAAACTTTACCCATGTCCAGCGGCTATAGTCATCAACGATAACCATCCCATATCTCTTGCCACCTATAGACTCAGTTTTCACTGGTCCAAACAGGTCGATATGCAGAAGTTCTAACGGCCTTGAGGTTGAGACAACATTCTTTGCCTTGAAAGGGACTTTTGTGAATTTGCCTTTCTGACATGCTTCACAAAGAGCGTCTGAAGCGAACTTCAGATTGGGTAAGCCCCTGACAAGGTTTAGCTTGCTCAGCTGAGAAATCTTTCTCATACTGACATGCCCTAACCGTCTATGCCATACTCATTGCTCTTCATTAACAGACAGAAGGCACTTCACATTCTGAGCCTCCAACTCAGATAATCTGATCTTATAAATGTTGTTCTTCCTCTTGCTGTTAAACAGAACAGAGCCATCGATCTGACTTACAGCCCGGCAGGACTTTTGATTGAATATAACATCATAACCCTTGTCAGCTAATTGACTTATAGACAATAAGTTATGTGTTAAGCTGTCTACCAATAAAACATTATCAATGCATGGACTACTATCTACACAAATAGTGCCAGTACCAATAACTTTACCCTTTTCATTTCCTCCGAAGCCAACTTCGCCTCCAGGCTTAAGTTTCAGCTCTCGGAACATACGCTTTTCTCCCGTCATGTGACGCGAGCATCCACTGTCCAGATACCATGATTGGTGTTTCAGTGGAGCTATCAAGGATATTTGCAACATAGATAATCTTGTCCTTAGGTACCCACTTTCTGGGTCCTCTTTTGTTAGTTACCCCAGAGGTTCTGATCACCTTGGGTGTCTCAACATAATATTTTAAAGGAATGTTTGCATGATATTTAGTCATAGAGAAAGATCCCTTTTTAAGAGGATGTTTAGCAACTTTAGCAGGTACAGGATCAGGCAATATGGTACCAGAGGGAACAAAGCATTCATACAAGGATTTAGCTTTAGACACAGAAGGCTCATTTCTAATTGGTTTAGAATAGCCAATGCCATGCATTCCATTTCTGCTTACGCCATAGATCATTGAAGCCATTAAGCTTATATCCACGCTTTTAGCTAGGAATCTTTGAAAAGACTTTTCATACTTAGATTCATTTCTACAATCAGAGGCATCACAGGCAACAATTTCTTCTAACTTAGCAATCTGGTTCTTAAGCACAGAGTTAGAATTTACCAAAGCATGATTTTCATTTTTCAAATCAGAAATAATTTTCTCATGTTCAGAAGGAGTCTTGGAAACAGCAGATAAGTTCTTTTCCAACTTTTTATGCTTAGACAATAAAGAGTTATACTTATCCATGATATCAGACAAAGCATGTTTCAGTTCAGAGGTAGAGAAAGAAGGGAATACCTCATTTTCATCATCTGAGTTAGGATCTCCTTCTGATTCTGAGTCAGAGTCAACAGCTTCCTTTGACTCTGCTCCTTTGTCTTTGACAATGGCCATGAGTCCTTGGACTTCACCATCAGAGTCAACATCCTCTGACTCTGATTCATCAAATGTCACCATCAGACTCTTCTTGGTCTTGAAGTGCTTCTTTGGCTTCTTGTCCTTCTTCAATTTTGGACAGTCACTTTTGTAGTGCCCTGATTCTTTGCACTCAAAGCAAGTGACTTCCTTGATTGATGACTTCTTCTGACCTGAGGATTCAGACTTTCCTCTTGCCTTTCCAGAGCCTTTGTATTTGCTCTGCCTGTGCTTCCAGATTCGGTTGAGTCTCTTGGAGATCAGAGTCAGCTCATCTTCATCAGAATCTTCTGATGCTTCTTCAGATTCCTCTTCTTCAGCTTGAAGAGCTTTTGACTTCTCAACCTTAGCCTTTTCAGATTTGGATTTCAAGGCTATGGACTTTTTCCTCAGATCTTGCATCTCTGAGCGTTTCAGCTCATGGCATTTCAAAATGCTGATGAGTTCTTCTAAACTCATATTTTCAACGTCTCTTGTGAGCTCTATTGAAGTCACCAAAGGCATCCAACTTTCAGGAAGACACCTGATGACCCTTATGACATGATCTTTTGTTGTGTAGCTCTTGTTGAGAGGTCGTATGCCAGCTACAAGCAATTGAAATCTGGAGAACATTTCTTCAATGGACTCATTTGGCTCCATGATGAAGGATTCATACTTTTGGATCAAAGACAATGCCTTTGATTCTTTGACTTTCTTGTTTCCTTCATGAGACATCTTCAGAGATTCAAAAATGCCTTTAGCAAACTCACGATCTGTAATCTTCTGGTACTCTTCATAGGAAATAGCACTTAGAAGAATTGCTCTTGCTTTGTGATGTTGTGAGTACAGCTTCTTTTGATCTGCAGTCATCTCTGACCTTGGGATCTTCTTGCCATCTGCATCAACTGGACGCTCGTAGCCATCCACAATAATATCCCAGAGATCTGCATCGAAACCCAGAAAGAAACTTTCCAGTCTATCTTTCCAATATTCGAACCTTTGACCGTCGAACATAGGAGGCTTTGCATTGTAACCATCTCTTTGAGTTTCACTGGTGGTGGCAGCCATTGTTTTTCACACCGGCCCGGATCACTGAACACTGTTAGGTGTGGTAATCAGAACTTGCGCTCTGATACCAATTGAAGGTATGAAAAACGGTAGAAAGGGGGGGTTTGAATAACGTTTTCAGAACAAAACTTCCACCTTAAAGATTTAGACAAATCTTTCGAGATTTAGACAAATCTTTCGAGAACTTAAGTGCTAAAGATAAGAGATAGAAAAGCACACAAGGATTTTATCCTGGTTCACTTGATAAATCACTCAAGCTACTCCAGTCCACCCGTTAAGGTGATTTCTTCCTTCTTAGAATGAAGGCAATCCACTAATCAGGTAAGAGTTACAACTGCACTTGAAACCTACAAGTGACTAACAATTACACTGACTTAGCTCACACTAAGATTCACTCTCTTAGTCTTCTCAAGGATCCGATCAACCTTGATCTCCTAAAGGAACTAAACAAACTGTTTATCAAAGAATTGTTTACAAGAGATTTGCTTCTAAAAAGCTAATTGTAAACTCAATGAATTTCAGATGAAAGAAAGCTTAGAATATTTTGAATATGTCTTGCGCGTGTGTATTATTTCTTCTTCTAGCCGCTTCTTTCAATCTTCAGCCTCTATATATACTCCAAGGATTAGGGTTGAGCGTTGCATGGGAAATGCTACCGTTGGAGGGCAGTTCTGGAAAATCCAGCTTCTGCTGTGGCTGAGAACGTTAGGTAGGTCGTCAGGAAGGTACACTTGCTTTTGTACTTGGATAGAGACTTGACCTTTTAACCTAGGAGACTTCTGATCAGAGGAATACTTCATATTGGAACTTGTGAAGCCGGTTGATCAGAGTCAGAGGGAAAGCACAGATCCTCTGACCATTGTATCTTCTGATTCTGAACTCAGACGGAAGAACATGGCCTTCAGAGTTTCTTGCTTCTGGACTTCAGAGTTTCCACTATTCAGCTTCTGCAACTTCAGAGTCTTCTACACCATCAGAACATCTGAACCTTCAGTGTTTCTTGGTTATCAGAACTTCTGGATCTTCAGAGCTTTTAGTGACTGAGTCCTCATCAGAGTTTGTATAACTTCAGAACTTCTGAAGCTTTTCCACTGTTCATACTGAACATGGTGAATGCGAAAGCGTTGCTTGGGTTACTCTTTATACACAGTGCTTCTGATTTGTGTGAGATTGAGTTGAGGTCAGAGCCTGTAAATAGCACACTCAGAAAAACACGTTAGAGTACCACAATTGTTCATATCAAAAGGTTAACTTGTAATCATCATAACATAGAGTTGTACTACTAGATCAAAACTTGATCTTACAAATAAAGTTGCACCCTCACTAACAGCAATTGCTTTTGGCGTAGTGGTAAGCGCTTGATCCAATAAGTGGTATCAGAGCAAGGTCATGGGTTCGAATCCCCCGGCTAACACTGGGGGGGAGATTGTTGGATTTATTAATCCAGCGTCACCCTTAGGATTCGATGGGCTTAACATCCCACCCCATGGCGCTTAACATCGCAGCCCCTTGAGGACTCTGTGCTATAAGGAAATAAAGTTGCACCCTCACTAACAGCAATTGCTTTTGGCGTAGTGGTAAGCGCTTGATCCAATAGAACCGACTTGGCGTTGTCATTTGTTGCGTGTACGAGTCCGTATGTCCATCCCGATGGGTTGGATCGACTCGACATGCCTAATTGTGGGAGTTGCGTGTGCGAGTCCGTATGTTCAACCCAAGGGGTTGGATCGACTTGACATGCCTAATTGTTGGGCTATCCTGGGGATAAGTCCGGGAAACCGGTAGTTTCCGAGTATGTGATACTCTTTGCTTGTTGAGCAGTTGTGACCATCGGATTAAGATGAGTCGGATGATCCGGAGATCATCATGAGTTACTATGTTGATGTGAAGAAGTGTCTTTTGTCGCAGAATCGACTTTACCTTAGGGTAAGCTTTTAGAGACTTTAATTTACCTAGAACACGTGGCGACGTGTCGAGTGAGAGTCGGAGACGTTGTTTGACTAATCATCCTGCATTCATGCATACTGATTTAGTTGTCGAGTGTGATTGTTATTTGTTAATCCTATTTGGAACATGTTAATTGTTATTATTGCTGTTAAGTTCATTATGGAATATGCAACCCTAGGATGTTATCCCTAGCTATAAGCCTAAGTGGCTATTCTCTTATCTATATCTATTGGTGCTATTATTTATGTAATTCTTTGGAGTTGACCCTCGCGTCTTCTGTGTGTGCTTTGGCGGACAAACGCCCTTTGTCAGATGTCTTTGGCGGACTGGTTCACGACGGTTCACCCTTCGGGGGAAACTAGAGTTGGGATGCTAGAACAGGAGCGCATCGCGATAGCGAGCGGAGGACGGATGGTGTACATAGACTAGGTCGTTCTGGATTTCGAATTCGGACGACGATCATGCTAGCATGTAGGTTTTTAGTGCTGGTGTGAGCTCCTCGAGATGGGATTAGTGTAGGAGTAGAGTCTTAGCTCTGAACATCATTTGTTTTCTTTGGGGACAGGGTAGTTTCCCACCTATAGCTTTTTGTGTGGTTCCTTTACGGGAATCACAGAGAGTTGGTTGGACTTAAGAGGTCTTGTTTTAGGCCATCTGGGCTGACTTATTCTTATTTTGAGGGACAGTGTTGCAGACACCTAACCTTTCTTTTGGATTATACCTTTTGCCTACGGGCGTTCTTTTCTACTACTTTCCGTCATTGGAGGTTACTCGTGACGAGGTTGGGTACTTACAACGGGGGTTGTAAATATATATTGTATAATAGTTTTATTGCTTTTCGCATTTGGGTTTTATTTAATTCAGTCTTGTCTTAGTTATTATATCGAAAAAAAAATATTCACGTATTTCCGCATTAAGTTTACTTTTGGTTACTAAAGTGACGCCACCGAAATCGGGGTGTTACAGCCGTTACCAAGACCTGTACGCACAAAGCCAAGTCTGTAAATTTTTTGTCCTCCAAGCAAAACACATTTCTAGCTCTCCAAACCCACCCCAAATTGGAAAGGGGGAGTTTGCGAAAATCTCCTCCAGCCACACTTAGGGGATAGAACTCCTAAAGGAAGCAACATTCACATCAAAATTCGTCATCACCTTATATATGTCTAGCTCGTAGATGATCCCTCAAGCAATGAAGCATAAACTCATCTTCCTCATTCCAAAAAACACAAGTCCCAGACCTTGTCATTCCTCTCCTAAGCCGCAGCAAATTCGATTGTAGAACATCACAACATGCAAGCCACACCAAAACCGCAACCTTGAGAGGGGCCTTCAACTTCCAAATCCAACGTCCAGGAGACTTCATGAAGTTGATTCGCAGGCTCCGCCGCCAATCTGTTACTCATAACTCAGACATGACTAAATCACAGATTCTCATATCCAAATCATGGACATGAACAAAGTCAGCGTACTGACAAAGAGGTTTTTAAGAGACCTGTGATTCATACCTAAAAGAAATATTACCATCCTCACCTTAAACTTGAAACTAGGATAGCGGATGTTCTTCGCTTTCTTGAACGCATTCCAAACAGAGGGAGCCAACTTTGCCACTTCAAACAAAAAATTATGGGAAGAGATGTAAGAAGCCTTTAGTAAGTCCCCGTTTGGTATGTTGTAGCTATGATATGATAAAGTCTGATATAACTTTAATACTATCTACCATTTGGCCAATACACTTTATAATTTATTATTTTTTAAATTGATAAAATCGTATATTTGGTAGATTGTGGTGGAAGTGGAGAGTGGTGATGATGATGGTAGAGATGGCGACAATGGTAGTGGTGGTGGTGGCAATAGTAGTGGTGGTGTTGGGTGACGACAGTAGAGTGGTGGTGGTGATAGTGAGTGATGGTGGCGGTGGAGCCAATTATAAGGAGGGTTGATGACCCGGATTTACATGATGTTTTTAGGGTTTTTCCTTGCTAGTTTTGAGTCTTTTTGTTGAGTCTCATGTAGTGTTTCATGCATTCTCATGCATTTTTATCTTTCTTTGTGTTTTTGCTTCACTTAGGTAATTTCATAGTTTATTAGGGACTTTAGTTGCATTTTAGGTTAGTTTAAGAGGCTATTGAAAGTTCCACTTGTTTTGAGGGCCTTTGTGCAAAACTGACCTTTAAGTTTCAAGATATTTTCCAAGCATGTTCATCAAGGTTTCAGGTTGAATCAGCTGAAGAGGGAAGGTCTAGAGGCTTGGAGAATTGAATGGAGGCTTAAAGAGGAGTTAAAATGAAGATCAAGGGACTTTCCAGCGTGTTTAGAGCGCCTAGGCGTGCTCCATTGGCGCCTAGGCGCCAATTGCTATTTCCAGGATTTTGGAATTGGCGCCTAGGCATGCTTAATTGGCGCCTAGGCGCCAATTTCCTTCCAGATGCAGTGTTTTTGGGTGGAATTGGCGCTCAGGCGTGCTTAATTGGCGCCTGAGCGCCCAGACTCGTTTCTTTTGCCTATAAATAGGTTTTTAGTGGTTTTCTTTTGAAATCTTTGATATATATTCCATTTTTATATAAGTTTAGAAGGAGAGGAACATCTAGGAGAGTGAGAAAAGGCTTCCAAGCTTGTAATTCAGGTTCTTAGCCTGCTTGGCTAATCTCTCTTCTTATGTTTTGGTTTTCATGTAAGACTTTTCATGTTTAAGTTATAATCTTAAGTTCTTTCCCACATGATCTTCTTTCCTTGAATCCCATTTTCTGAATATCAATCTAAGCTTGTATGCATGCTTGCTTTATGCTTTTCTATAATCAGAACGAAAGTTTGTTATAGATTAGGGAATCGATTTGGGATTACCCCTTCTATGCTTGCTACTAGGAATAGAGGAAGGGTTGGGGTTTGGTGGCCTGAACTTTGCAATCTTCATGCTTCAAACAAATGTTTAAGGACACAAGGAATTGAGCTTATCTTTTGGTTTGAAAGAATTATCTATGCGAGACATCGATAGGTAGTTGCTTAGGCTATAGCATCAAGGAAAGATTCATGAGTTCATGTGCATAGAATGATGTGCTTAAATTGACTAGTTGAACAAGAACCCAAAGCATTTCCATCTTTATTTTTCTTATATTTTATCTTTGCTACATCGACATTTGTTTATCTCAATAAAACAAACCTTCATACTAAAGGCTTGAACCGAATTCATTCACTCACAATCCATGTGGTTCGATAATTAAAACCGGGTGGATTCGTACACTTGTGGATTTACCAACAAGGATGGTGGAGGTGGTGTGTGGAAGCGACGATAGTGGTGGTGGTGGTGGCGGCGGTGTTGTAGAGCGGTAGTGGATGCAATGGTGGTGGTGATGGCAAAGGGTAAGGGTTGTGGTGATAGTAGTAGTGACAACAACGATAGCGGTGGTAGTTTAATGATGGTGGTGGTAGTGGCGATGACGAAGGGTGGTGGAGGCAATGGTGAGGGTGGTGGTGGAGCTGGTTGTTGTGTGGCAGTAGTGACCGTGACTGTGGCGAAGGGTGTTGGTGGTGGGTAGTTGTGACAATGACAACAACAACGATGGTGGAAGTGGTGGAGGGGAGTGGTCGAGGCAGTGATGGTTGCAGTGATGGAGAGTGGTGGTGGAGGCAGCGATGTTAATTATGACAATGTCTTAAATAATTTCAAGTAGCTTATACATCACAATCTCATAAGATCTTCTCTGACATCTATTTGTTGGATTAAATAATCCATCATTTTAATGTAGAAGAGTTGTTTGATGGATATGCCTATACAATACAATGTTAGCACCAAACAATTGATAAACTAATAAGGTATTGTATAAGTTTATATTATCATGTTTAATACGTCATACCAAAATGAGCATAAAAATAATGAGGTTACAACACATAATAATATGATATTGTTTTGTTTTGTTACATCTTGTTTTGTCTGGTCCAAGTTCAAGTCATAGTTAAAGCTCTTCATTTTCCTTAAAAAAAAAGCTTTATTTTTTATTTTTGAAAGAAGCTTTTTCATTCCTCTCTTAAATGTATTGTGTAACTGGATAGACTCGGTAAACAATAACACTAACCCGACAGAAATTATGTAATTTGATGAAATAAAAATAAAATTATCGAGCGAAGCAGGGTTTTGGTGTAGCCCCTATCCGTTGGAGTTCCCACCCACCCCGACGAAAGGAACCCCCACCGTCTGAACACTCCTCCCTCCTCTTCTTCACGCTAAGGTACACTTTTCACTTTTAATTATACCATAATTATACCATTCAGCGTCTCGATTCAGTTGCACACATTCAATTGCATATGCAATTGCTCCATATTTTCATATTTCAGATGCTTTTTTTGTGTAATTAATCTGCTCATGAATGTTTTGTTTTTTTTTTCCCTTTTATTTTACGATTGTTACAAAGTTCTAATTTATGCCCAATTGCTTCGGAACTATCATTTTCTAATCAAACTTCAAATGGGTACCCACACCTACTTCAAAGTTGTTGACTTGGGTTATACTAGCACTTTTATCACTATTCTTAGTTAGAATCAACTTGGGGATATTGTACTTGCATCTATGGTGGTAATAAGGTGTCTATAATCTTATCTTTTCGTTGTTCACTGCTGGATCTGTTGTTTACCTTGCTAGTACTGAAATTGCATTGTGAGGAATGAGCTGATAGAATGAGTTTATTCTGAACAACTCGAGGGCATGACGATTAAGCTGGATGGGGTGCGTTTGGATAAACAACTTAATTAAGCACTCATGACAATAGATGCTTATCGCATAACTGTTTATTCATAAACTAATTTGAGAAAATTATTGAAATAAGCTGAATTAGGTTATAGGTAAGCATAAACTCTTATTCATAAGTTGATATGAACAAGTTATGAAAGTAAGCTCAAAACAACTTATAGTTAGGCCCTAAACTATTTACGTAAACTTTGCCAAATACTTGCATAAGCGGTTTTGATATAAGATATGGTCAAATAACCTCTTCCTTACAACACACTAGTTCCTCAAGATAAAGTTATGGAATTGGAAAGTTAAGTGACCGACTTTTGGGTTCTAAGAATTAGTAGATTAATTATACTATTGAAGCAATAGGCTTGTATAACTCTATGGCATAATTATTGTATTATTATATCCGATGTTAGTCTCTTTGTGGGGAGTTGTTGATTAGTCCTCTTTCTGTTTGAATTGTGAAGCATCAAGCTGTGATCTCAATTCTTCTTATAAGGCGTTAGCAGGCTGAGTCAAATTGCCAGAAGATTTTAGTAACAATGACTGTATCTGGGTTGAGTGGTTGTCTTTCAAGATGTCCCCATTTACCTCCTGGTTGCTTGGCATCACCCCATGTCCGGGTTATGGCCTTATCTGTGGCTGGGAAACGTAAACAAGGGACAATGTGTCTCCGAGTGGAAAGGTATGCCCTAATACCCTCCTGAACTTGGGATTATGATGTAAGGCTTATCCTATTTAGAATGGTGGATAATTCATTATTTTCCTCACTTTGTCACTTCACAGAACAAGTTTTTCATCTCCTGTATTAAAAGGAAATAGACGACAAATCCAATTGGTCAGAAGTGCCATGGATGCTTCATTTGGTGATATGGCAAATGATTCTACTGGTGACTTTTCTCTCTTAATGAAGCTAATTTCTTATGTTTCATGAATCACGATACTGAAATTTTCATTGCTACGGCATGATCTTGTGATACTAGAATGTAACTTGGATAGTACATTTTCTAAAACAATAGGTTTCTTAAAAATAAAACTAAACTTGAAAATAATCCTGTGATCATCACAGATGTTTGGTTCTCTCATGGATGCTAGACTATTAATTCATTGTGTTCTTGTTCATTGGTTTGTATTGTTGAAGTCATCTCTTCCTTTTCATACACCATTCTGATAGGTAACCACCCCTTAGCTACTTTAGTTAGTCAATCAGTTAGAAAAATCATATGGTTAGTTAGTGAGTTGGTTAGAGATTAGAGAGAGTGAAGAGATATTATAAATAGGAGGGTGTTGAGAAGGATTAGCTCTAATACCAATTGATAGAATCAGCCAAGAAAAAGAAGGGAAACTGTTATTATCGAGTAAGAACCCTAATTCCCAATTAGGGAATCAGAGAACGATACATGAAACAGATGAGTATTCAGTCTCCTAAGTCCCAATTACACAAATGATCCGAAGGATCCCTAACACTCCCTAAGCCACACTCTTATTTATAGGCAGAGACCTCACTAACCTCCAAACTAACTATCTGTATGTACCTATCACATTCATTATTTTAGATAATCAGTCACACCTCTCATTATTTTTCTTTTTCTAAAAGATACATTTCTAACAAGCTTAAAACTAAGTTTGTTTCAACTTGAGAGGAAGTGTTAGAATATTAAAGACATCTTATAATATATCTTGATCATGTCTTAGAGTTTAGGGTAATTTAGATTATTCTTTAGGATTGGTTTCTTTATTTCCTTAAGTATATTAATTTATTTCCTTATTTAAATAGGAACAAAGTCTTAATTCGTTACCTTATTTAATAAGGATAGGAGTCTAATATTAATATAAACAAGGGTTTGCCTTTTACAAGATCAAGCCCAAAGTCCAATATACTAACATGAATACAATTTTATTTTATACTCGGTTCCTTTTTCCTCTTTCTATACCTGAAAGACTATCCTATATTTTCTTCAAACTATTTCCTATCTTCCCCACTCCTGAAAATGGACCTCACATCACATGTTAAATTTTCACATATGACATTGTCATGTTTTTTTTATCAGCATGATATTGTCATGTGAAAATTTCATGTCTCTCTCTCGATAGTTATTCATCGATTTTGATAGAAACCTACTTGCTATGACGAGAGAGATAGACACAATTCCCACATCACCTTATCTTGTGAAAGTCTAACATAAAATGATCCATTAAACCTTTTTTGATGAAATCTGGAAACGCGTATACTTGCATGTCTCAGTAGGATCCTCTCTCAGTTATCCATTTCACAGTAATTAATAACTTTTAATTGTTTTCACCTCATGCTTACTTGAACCCCTTATATTAAACCAATAATATCTAATGCTTAGCTTATCATTTTGCTGCTCCTTTGTTACATGCAGCTGTTTTTCCAAGAATTAATGTGAAGGACCCATATAAACGACTTGGAATAAGCAAGGAAGCTTCTGAAGATGAAATTCAAGCAGCAAGGAACTTTTTAATTCAACAATATGCAGGGCACAAGCCAAGTATGGATTCAATTGAGTCAGCGCATGACAAAATAATCATGCAGAAGTTCTATGACCGTAGGAATCCAAAAATTGACTTTAAGAAAAAAATGAGGGAAGTCAATCAATCTAAATTTCTTCAGGCTATCAGAGGAAGATTTCAGACTCCATCCACAAAATTCATTATAAAAACTTCACTAGTATTCTTATTACTTGGAGTTCTGACAGTTCTCTTTCCGACTGAAGAAGGGCCAACACTTCAAGTAGCGCTATCTCTGATCGCTACAATATATTTTATACATGATCGTCTGAAGAGCAAGATACGAGCTTTCCTTTATGGGTATGTTAACAGTGATGTGTCTCATTCTCTTAAATTTTTTTATGCATTTACTTCACTAGACATAGGGCGAGCTTCGGCGCAACGGTAAGGTTGCTGCCATGTGACTTTGCAATCACAGGTTCGAGCCATGGTTTCAGCCTCTTGCAAAAATGCAAGTAAATGCCGCTCCATAAAATGGGTCCGGCCACTCCCTAGACCTTGGGCATTGCAGGAGCTTTATAGCACTCGGTTTGCTTAAAAAAAGATTGCTAGACAATATTCTTTGTTAGATTAACCATGATTGAGTACTTTTCATATTGAAAGCATTACTTATCACCATTTTACGGCTTTGTGATATGGATTGCATTGTGCCCTTCTCCCTTTAAAATTTGATGCATTCATGGTATTCCTCCCCTCAGCTCGTTAGGTTCTTATATATTTTGGTGCTTTGTTGCAGGGTTGGAGCATTTATTTTTTCGTGGCTGTTGGGAACCTTCTTGATGGTGTCAGTGATTCCTCCTATTCGAGTACTTAAGGGACCATGCGCATTTGAAGTGATCTCGTCAGTGTTAAGTTATGTTTTTTTATGGGTTTCATCGACCTATCTTAGATGAAGGCTTCAGCTATGTATCTCAATTTGACTGCTGGGTGATTTTAGCATAAGACCAGTTTTGCAGTGGACTTTTCACAAAATGTTATGGCTTAATATATTTAGCGGTTAAATTATGCCTTTTTTTTAAGAAGAAGAAAATAAGACTTTGATATCATTTTGGTGAATCTACGGTCTTTTTTATTCTTTCTCGGTTAAGTTTTTTGAATGAGCAAACATATTGGAATGAGCAAAGACAGATTTCTCTTGCAAACACAGCTATACATGCCAGCTAGTTTCTTTAAGAAAGCATCACTAATAATATTTAGTATTTACTTGAAAAACTGATATTTAACTAATTTGAATGCTGAAGCTTTATAGGTTAGATCTGAGTCCCTTATTTAAACTTACATCAGGATACATTATCAAATCTGTATACACAATAATGCAATGGAAATGTGGAATCTCAACACTCACCATGTGGTGCTTATACATGTCACTATGTCATGCATCGAGCTTGTCACAAATGTTATGTTATCTTTGGATATCTGAGTGACTTAGCTATTCGTTTAAATTCACAAACAATGTCATGATTATTAAGAAAGAACCTTCTGATTGATAAAATGACAATCTGTCTTTGTGCTCATTAAAACAAGATTAGCGGCAATGTGCAAGGTTATGTTATTATCACAACTAATACTTGATCGTGCATCATTTTAACTTAATAGAAACTAATTTAGCCATGAATTCACATGTATCAAGGGGGCATAGCTCGATACTATGCTGCTAAATTTGATCTAAAAGCATTTTACTTTTTACTCTTCCAAGTGTTTCCTCTAATAAGCATACAATATCCTGAAATTGATCGTTTATCACCTGGAGAACTAATTGAAATTGCATTTGTATGTGATGATATGGTGAAACCTATTTTTTTTATGCTATTTCGATTCCAAGATAGTACCGCAATCATCCCAAGTTCTTGGTTTGAAAGTGCGTGGAAATAATGTCATCTACAAAGACAATGAGGTAAACAAATTGATTAGTGAAACACTTATTATCAAACACTTAGTGGCACGCCTTAATGGGGATTAAAGAATATAGTGGCACACCATAGAGGAAAACATTTATATTGTCTAATTGATGTAGAGGCTAAGGGCACATACAAAAACTTGGAAAAGAGAGATGAATTGGGATTATCTTTAGCCAACAAGCCTTGAACAAGCAAACGAGCCTACAATCAACTTTTCCAAGTGTAACAAAAATAAAAGCTTTCAATCGATCAAGTATTCAAGTATCAACCTAGCCATTTGGGCTCTCTTTGACAGTAACTCTCAGCTGTAGATTTCTAGAGAATGCAGGAAAAGTGTCTATGTCTAAATGGGTTATAGAATCTTTTATCTAGAGACGCTTTTAATTCTCAAAGACACATTAGTGAATCAATTGGATGGCCACAAGTCAACTGTATGAAGTTACCAGCACATTTGTGATCCCAAATCTCCATCTTGCTGAAACTCACGTTGCAGGTAACAAAAAATGATGCACTTATATACTGGAGTAAGAAATAAGTGGACAACACGGTTAGGGGGAGGGAAGAGAAACAATAGCGAAATAAACAACATGATGATCAAACCGGGTGCTATAACCTGGCAATAAAATTCACACGCTCTAACTTGATAGAATAATGTCTTAAGGAAAGTCATTCTATCTACACATGTTCTACCTTAGGTTTGATCAGTTATACAAACAAGATTACATTTTACAGAGTCATAACTATACCGTGTAGGCAAAATACTATTTCAAGTTATTATACATCATGGACCTCATGCAAATAATCAAATAAAACTCCTGCCTGTGTCCTGTTGTTGGCACTCAGATAGCCACAAGTCCATATGTTCTTGAATCTTTTGCCTTGCTTTGTGGACTGCATCAGGGGAAGAGCAGTTCTTCTCACTCCCTGAAAAGAAAACACACAATTAGATTGTTGGTTGATATATGTGTAACAAATAAGCAATCAGTACATTTGTTTGTAAATTGATCACATAATTTGCTTGCTGTTTTCTTTCTTTCTATTATTATTATTATTACTATTATTATTATTATTATCATTATTTTTATATTATTATTATTATTATTATTTTATAAGAGATGTGTTTGCTGATGCATGGGAGAAGGAATCATTGAGATCATGTAATTGACACATGGGTAACTGATAAGTGATAACATTACAATGTTAACTCCTAAAAAAATTTGCAGGTTATAAATTGGCAGTCCAGAACATTTCAGAATGACAATAGTTGGAGTGCAAATGTTACACGTACCTTCAAGAGCCAAAGGAGATTGAGGACACCCTCGAATGTCGACACAATGACCACAATTATCACATGTGATGGTGTAGGAAGGCACTGAAAGGTTAGAAGTCATAAGACATCATTCAAGGAAGACAACAATTACAGTAATTTTGCATTGTACAAACCAAATATTTTATAATCGTATCACATGTGACTCAACTTTTTTTCCTGCCTTTATTAAGTAAACAGACCTGATAATACTAAGAGGTCCCACTTGAGTCATGGCCCAAGATCACGTAGCTAACATTCAAACAACTGAACCCAGGAAATTACACATTACTAGCTGCAACTTTGACTGGAAATAAGCTTCACATTTGTCACTAGATAGCCTTTTTTTTTTAAAATGAAAGATACATATTAATATATAAAGTTGAGAAACAACACCTCTCAACATGGGTACAGTAACATAGCCATAAAAAAGATGATCCATGTTGAATTCTAAAGAAACAGTTTTTGGCATATTGCCTTAGTAACGGCTAGGGTATAGAATATATTATTGATTAAAGTGATAGAAAAAGTAAATGGCAACTTACAATCAGGGGATGAAGTTTGTTTGGATGCATGACGCCAAGGATCCTGGGAGCCATTTGCAAATATTATCTTTGAACCTGCCCATGCAAATTACATTAGGAGACATTATCACATCAAATTCAAGATGAATGAATAATAGTATATTCAGAGTAAAACCATAGACTATATAATATGTAGCATCTAGACATGAGATACCATAAAGAAGTTTTAGCTGAAGAATTTGTGTTTTAAAAACTAACTTAAAACAGGAAGCACATATTTCAAATTCAAAATGTAAACATCAAAGAGAAATTCATTTTCAAAATGACTTTTTTAAGTTCAGATTCAGCATAAATCATGGGGTCAAGGCCTTATAACATTTAGTCCTCAAATAATATAAATGATAAAATAAAAACGAAATAACATCTTTATTGTTTATAAACTTTTGCATATACTATTACAATTTACAATGAAGGAAAAAGATAGAGTTACGTAAAAATTCAGTCATAGGCAAGTTTGTAGACCTGCAACTTTTGTGCCTCCGTAGTATAAATTAGTTGCATCAACATCAGGAAAGACACCCTCTCCAAAAACATTTTTGCAAAGGTCCAAATGATATCTGCAATTTATGACAAACCATTTGTATAAATTAGCAAGATGGAAGAGAAAATAAATAATGCCTAGAAAGATTAGATGTATATTGTAATGCATGTAAAAGAGGAAAGAATCCTGTCAACAGAGGAGTATATTAAGTGAGGAGAAGAGAGGAACTTGCTTTGTGTCAATTTTTGAAGAACGTATACTGTCATTTGAGGGAGCAACCTGAAAGTACGCAACTTCAGTGCAAACTTGAAACCACCATAATCGAGTAGAACTATCTTCACTAATAGCAGTTTTTTTCAGATAGTTCTGGTCATAATCTAGGACATTAACGCCAAAGGTTCCAAGGTAGTACTCTTTGACATATTTCGCATAAGCATCCTGCATAATGAATTAAGTAGTTTCCTTGAGATGCACAACCAGAGAGAAAAAACCAATCCCAAGAAGAGGGTGAGCACATACATCTAAACAAATGAATGAAAAGTAGAATAAAGACAATCATCCAACTAAATGCACTATATCCGTATAAAAATAGAGAGATGAAAAATTATTTCAATATGTGATATCTATAGTGGAGGCTGGAGCTGAGGTGCATAAATCTATAGTGATCATATTATTATATATGATAAAATACCATATTTATGTTAAGTTTTGAAGATCAAGGTTACTGCAGCATATAGATGAGTTAGCATAGCCAACAATAAAGTTGGAGAAAACTCCTAAACTGGATATGTGATAAATATTTCAACCACAAGGGACACACAACAACATAAACCAAGAACTAGGCATTTAATCATAATTTACATCATATTCAAATCTAACACTTTATGGTTAAGAACTTTGCATGACTATAAAATATAATGTAGACAGACAATGGTGAAAAGAAAAATAAATAGAAACTAATTAGTAGTAAATGGAGAGCAAGGGGAAAATAAGCAGCTTGGTATATTAATTAAATAAATAAATTCCCTTAAGCATTTTTACTGTATTCTGGAAAAAGAGCAATATTGCATACCACCAAATCCTCTCCAGCCTTTTTTGCTTCAACCAGAGGCTTGCATAATTTATCTGGATTTCCATATTGAAACTGTGTAACATTCAAAGATACAGAAAAAGAGAAGATGTCATAATGAGTTTGAATTCAAGAGATTGCAATGAATAAGAAAAACAGCTATTATCATATCAATTACCGCTATAGCGGCGGCATCAGCCAGCAAATACATGAAGTCACCATCAACTTCAAGCTGCAAAACAGGGCAAGTTAACAAGCAACCTGAGAATCCAACGAGAAAGTCTACTGGGGAACATGATTCATGTTGTGGGGTAAAATATAATATACTTTTGCAAGGAAAGAGTAATAAAGGAACAAAGCATACATGATCTGCATTAAAAGATGCTCTTATTGCCTTTCCGTTGGTCGCAAGTTTCTGTTCAACGAGTTGAGTAATTTCTTGCAATGCTGCTTTACACTCAGCACCTGCTGACTCACCAACCTGTATGTGAAGAATAGAACTCAGTACTCAAAATTTGACTGAAATCAGATAAGAGGGGATTTTGAAAATCTGTAAAATCTGATTAAAATGCAAAAGGTGGCTAAGAAGTAAAAGTAATTAACTTCACCTGCTGATCAAATTCTGTGAAGTTATAAACAGCAAGAACAACTGCAGAACTTGCAAGACTTCCACATGTTAAATGGGGAAACTTAAGACGGAACCATGCACTGAGTGCCCCAGAATATGAGCCACCAAATACGAACCAGGGATTTTCAATTTCTTTTCTATTCAGCTTTGCATTTAAAGAATCCTACATGAAAATTACAACAAAGAAATAAATAAAATGGACAGCTATCTAACAAATGCCATATATTACAACGTGTTATTGAAAACATTGACCTCTCCCATTATAAAAATCCATAGTGAAGTGAAAAAAAAACAAACAAGAATGAAACACAATAAATTGAAAGCAAGAAAGCATTGAAGAACTACTAACACAGAAGTTGCTTGATTGATATAGTGATTTTCCATAGAAGCATCATATATAATCAAACATGCATGTAGGGAAACTGTAGAACCTAATGGTGAAGTACCCGTACCGGGTACGTACCCGGTACGCGATGGGTACACCCGGGTACGTACCCCATACATATCCAAAGTGATTTCAAACAAAAAAAATATGGGTACTTCCTGAATACGTTTTTGGTACACTCTTTGGGTACACCATAACTGTTTTTGGGTACTTTTGAGTTATAACTTCAATTTCATAATGGAAGCTTATCTCAATACACATTAGTGGAAATCTTAAATATCTTCAATGTTAAAATGTTTCACTCCATACTCTGCTTTGGACTTGTTATAATCAATCCTTTAAATTTTTTTTGGGATCAATATTATGATATCTTTGTTGAGTTATTTTACTTTATATTTTTCTATACTTTATATATATTTTAATTTTTATGTATATATATATATATATATATACACATATATATATATATATACACTAGCGTACCCGTACCCAAGATTTTATAAAATTACCGTACCCTGTACCCGGTACCGGTACCGTACCCCGCAGTACCGTACCCGTATCCATGCAACTTAGCCTATAATCCTAACTAGAATCATAAGATACTCCAAGCCCAGGTCGAGTACACAAACAATAGTTGCTAAGGAGCAATCTGATATCCTGTTCTTATGGTTCAAAATGAATTTTATTTTATAATAACTTTTGAAGGCTTAGGAACCAATTTGAGTTTCACTAAGATATCTTTCTTATACTGCATGCAATGCTATTCAACTTGGTTTAAATAGACAAAACTTAGGTACATTGAGTTACAGAAAACATCTTAAGATAAATATCTCAAGGCCATGGATCATAACTATCCTTAATCAATATGTGAATGCAATTCACAATCATAAAAATCCCTTTCCGCAAACATTTACAATAAGCCTCCAATGCCTTGCATTACCTATGCTTCTGTAGTCATTGAAATAAAGCACCAGCTACAATTTTTGAACCAATTTTCAAAGGTTACTATTTTACAGGGTTCATTTCTACTGAGTTGTCTTCAACCATGCCAGTAAAAAATGTATCTTACCTGATAATACTGGCGAAAAACAGCCAAATCAAAGAGTGCCTGCTTGGACGAAAGATATTTCAAATTTTCTGTCGCCAAAGAATCAAATGGGGTAGTCTTCCCATAATACCGATGTTCAAGAGACACCACAGCTGCTCCAAACTTCTTTGCCAGTACCTATAGATAAAACAAGACATGGAGATTTGTTTATATAATATATTTTCATCACAAAAGCCACATCACAATACAAAAATAAAGTCAGTCGTATAAATCACACTAAGATATAGGTTGTGCTTATGCCAGAAGTATTATCTTAACTTCAATCTTTGGTATTGAGCGTTGAATGCAGATATATGTTGACAAAACATTGAAAACAACAAGTCAACAACAACAACAACAACAGCAAAAGCCTTATCCTACTAAGTGAGGTCGACTATATGGATCACACTACGCCATTGAGCTCGATAAAAAACTAAACTATGAGGTATATTATTGATAATGAGTTCATGGTCTGGGAATTGAAACTTACACCAATATAGTCATTTACTATCCCACTGCATGGACCTTCCCCACAAATCACCAAAAAAATTGGCCCATCCGGAATCCGGAAATAGTCCAAGAACTCATAGTAACGTTGCCGGAATTGGCGGTGATCCTGCAATGAAACAACAGACAAATATTCACAATCAACAAACTGCATCAGAATTCCAAATAAAAAAAGCTAGATTCCTAAAATTAATTCTGACCCACAAGTGATTAATACAATAAGATTGCGTAAAAGTGAAGTTAAGATAAAAAAGTTTCTATTTTGGGAGAGAGGTTTGTACATAGGGTGAGAAGTGATCGAGGGTCTGATTGTTGAACCATAGCTCGGTGCTGTTGAGGTATCTGCCTTCAGACAAGCGATTGAGCAGCGTGCGCGGCGGAACAAGGCCGTGTGAGACCGCCGCGAAAGATAGAAAGATGAAGAGCGATGAAGCCGCCGTGGAAATCAGCCATCCCTGTCTCATCGTTGATCTTCTCTCGCAGCTTCTTCCTTGCTTGCTATCACACACAGCACCGTTTGGGTTTTGCTATGAAAATGGAATATTGAGTTTACAAAAATAGACAGTAGAGGTCAATTTTTATGTATTTTAATTGCACTTTGGTCCCCAACTTTGGCCTTCCTGCAAAAATCGTCTCTGAACTTTAAAATTAGCAAAAAACATCATCAATGTTTACATGCGATTGCAAAATTGGTCTGCCGTTAGACTTCCATCCAAAACTTAACGGATTCTGGGTTAAAAAATGAATTAAAAATTAAAAAATATGAAACCCAACAACCTTCATTCATTATTCATCTTCTTCAAACATCTTCTTCTTTATTTTCAACCCTCTCATTTGAATGAAATCAACGAAACTACAGAAGACAAGTTTAAATGCTACAAGAATTCCAACATAACTATTTCAATTTCAATGCCAAAATCACAGCCACCTTACACCTGATGTCATATATTTCAACAAAGCCACCTACCCCTGCAAAAGAAGATCCCCTCGAGAGCATGAGATTGCAGATCAAATCCCAGAGGACAAACGATACAAGCCACTACTATTATTCACAAGCAAACAACAGCCACATCACCCCACCACTCTCAACCCCAACCCAGAATTCAAGAACCCCAACCCCAACAACACAAACACTGCAACAACAACGACAGCAACATCAATAGCAACGACAGATCGAGCGATGGGTTCAATCGATTCAGGGCTTCAATAGACTTTGGGTTGCACATGAAGATCGACCCACTTCTCTGAGTCTCCCGTCGTTGACGTCCTGTGAATCCCTCACTGCTGACGTTCGATCTCCTTTCTTGGTTGGCGAAGCTATGACCACCGCCGCGACGACCTTTCGCATAGATCTGAAGATTTGAAAGGAGGATAAGGAAGATGAGGAGTTGAGGGAGTGCTGGGGTGGATTTCATTCTCGATCTGGGGTTGTGAGAGGGAGTGGTGGGGTGGGTTTCGCTGGATTTGGATTTCTTGATCTCTCCCTCAAACGTCCCTATCTTCTGATTTCTTTGATGGTGATGGAAGACGGAGATGAAAAGCTAGAACTGGTGGAAGAAGCGAAAGTTGATGATGGAAGAAAATTGGATTTCCAATGTTGTGCAGGAGCAAAATCTACTAGAAGGTGAAAGAGATAGAGGTTCTAGAAGTAATTTTTTAGTGGGTTTCTTTTGCTTAATGGAAAGTTTAGGATGCATATGATGAATCTATGAATTTTTCTTGGCTTTTCATAAGAACATGATGTGAAGATGATGAAGAATTGAAATATTTCCTATGTGTATTGAGGGAGAGCTTCAAATTTCTAGGTTTCTTGTTTGATTGAGGTTCAGGAAATTTTTTTTTTTTGAAGATGATGAAGAACGTCATGAATTTCCTGGGTTTCATTTTTTTTAATTTTTTATTCATTTTTTAACCCATAATCCGTTAAGTTTTGGATGGAAGTCTAACGGAAGACCAACTTTGCAACCACATGTAAACGTTGAGGATGTTTTTTGCTAATTTTGAAGTTTGGCGACGATTTTCACAGGAAGGCGAAAGTTGGGGGACCAAAAATGCAATTAAGCCTAAAATGTAATATTGAGGCAACTGAGTTTCAGATTCTGGGTTTAACTCTTACTTTACGGTAAGTTGAGGGTTTGAACCTTCTTGGGGTCAGTGGTGTGCAACTCTCCTCGAGGAGACCCCTCAACGCTTCTTTTAAGAGTAGGCGTATCGTACTCGGTAGTTTAGATGTGTTTTCTCTCTGGTTTACTATTTAAAAATAGAAACATATTATAGTTGCTTAATCTCATAACTAACGTGCAAGGGTGGCATCTTAACCGTATTAACAAAGGGATAAGCTCAATTCAGTTTAATTTTTTTTTTTGAAAGATAGTTTAAAATATGATTTTAAGTCTTTATAAGTATAGTAAATTTTGTTTTTAGTCCTATAATAACATGTTTAATTGATGTCTAACTTTCTCGAACTTCTAGTTTTGCTTCCTCCTTCGAGCTATGTGAGATGGGAAACTTTATAGTCCGCTTGAGAATCTGAAAAAACCTCTCATAAAAGCCTATACATTGCAACTAGGATGAGGTTCCGGTCATATGCTTCAGCACACTTAACTAAGTGTCAGTGAGCGGAAGATGAACGTCTAAGGTGGTGAACATGTAATCATACACATACATGAGATGACAAGATCTTTATCCCTAGCTGCACATGTGATCCTTCGACCCATGCACCTCAATATCAAATTCATTTTCGTCGGTCCCTTCTGTCAACACGAAGCATTTCCTCAATGTTGCAGAGTCTTCGCCCATGATGTCGCTCTCAAGGGATAGGACCTTCGAGCCAACCTAACTCAATGTGAGGTGACAACCCCTAAAAGGTTCCTGATGGGCAGGAGTAGCCTTCTGCGGTGGCATGAAAAAGCGCTTGGGACCCATGGATAAGTTATACTTGAATGGGAGAGAAAGGAACAAAAACCTATTGTTAGAAGAAACTCCACACCAATTCAGGAACAACTCCTAGGCAGAAGATGTGTTAAAGGTAACAATGACACATTTACCTAACTGCATGCCACTACAACGAACTAGACCCGAAGTCTCAAAACCACCTAGACGTTACACAACGAAGCAATGAGAGACAACCACAGGTGGATTAGCCTACAAGGCAACAATCCAAATTTCATAACTTTCACAACACCATAATATGCGATCATACATAAAGAGATGGGGAAGTAGCAGGAAGATTAAAGAACTTACCAAATAAGAAGAGGGATGAACATCTTGAAGGAAAAATGACTTGTGCGTCCTCAAGCAGAGATTGGCGACGACTTCCAAAGAAGAACATTTAGTAAATATGGAGAGAGTATGAGAAGGCGAAATGACGCCTAATTTTCAGATTTAAATTCAATGAACTAGGGGCAAAGACAATATTTCACTTTCTAAGTAAGAGAAAATACGAGAAAATACGACCTTTCGTATCCCGTGACTCATCATCACACATTCACACCACTTTTACGAAGTCATGAGAATCAATCCCAAGTAGTCAAAAATTGAGATACGTTTATTCACTTCCATCAATGGTCAATTTGTGACAAGACACATCTCTTCATAATCCGGCGAACCTCAAACAAGACGTAATGTTTGATGCTCATATCATCAAAAGTCAAAACCATCACTAATTCATTAGAAAGTTCTATTATCGACAACTTTTTATCGTTACCAACTAGCAAAATTCATCGGTAATCTTGTATTGCAATGCCTCAAATACTCAAACTTAGGCAAATGCTGATAATAATGTTTTATGTTGTTTAGAAAAGAACAAAATATTTATTTATTCAGTCCCCATTAGTAATATTACCTATTGAGAAAAATACATTTTTTATTTATCTATCTATCTATAAACTATATAAAGGGAGAATTTGTGCAGCCTTGGGGTAAACCTATCAATCAACAATTAATGTTAAAAACTATGAAGCTTGGCCATGGTATTTTAGTAAAAATGCCTTTTATTTCACTTGGATTCAATCTCAGGCGTTGATTCACAATAACTTATTAGTTAGGGATCACATCTTGACCATTGAAATCGGCCTATAATCTGCGGCTCTTCCGACAGCGGAGTGACCAGGTTATTCCTAATTTTCGCCGTTTCTGCTTTAACTCCTTCTCTACTCTGCACTGATTTCGCCCGACATTTATGCTTGAACAGGTTTTGTTTGATTGCTTGGTGTATGACAGTTTCTGGGGGCAGGATTGGATCCTTTTTTTATATAGTCTGAGTTTGATTTGAATCAATTTTCTTCTTGGCAGATTTGCTGCTTCACTAATATGTGGTAAGGGTTTCTTCTCGAATTTTCTGTCCATAGATTCTTTGTTTGATTTTTTTACCCCTGTTTCTATTTGGAGCATAGGATTGGATCTCTTTTTATATAGACTCCAAAAAATAGTATTTTGAGCGGTGCAAAATGAATGTGGAATGGATCAACTTCACCGACATCTAGTAAATTTTTGTTCATTAAACCAGATAGTTCACAAAATTTACTAAGTTGGAAAGGCAAGCACAAGCAAAACTCGACCTGACAAATGCTGTTGTTGCTGGATGTGCTACAGGAGGTGCAATATCTAATCCTTTTTCATTAATTTTATGTCATTGTGTTATGTTTTTGTTTCTCTTCACCTATATTTAAGAGATAATGGGCATAACATGCCTGTGGAGGCACGTGAGAAGACAGGTCTGGAAATCATTTACTATTCCAGTTTTCTTTTAATATGATAGATTTGCATCTAAAATGCACTTTGGGATTTGTTAGGACCGGTGACATGGGCTTAGGCTCACAGGATCATTTAGCCCAACAAGTGACTAAGGGACCCAAAGTTTGGCAAGTCTATTCTAGAAGGGGCAAGATAGGGAATAGTGGGTAAATTCCTAACGGAATGGTAAGAGAAAGTGATTGTAAGAGTTCCCTAATTTAAGGAAAGTGAGTGAGAGGTTGAGAGGCACCTGGGTTATTTCTGTTATTAGATATGAGTAGGAAGCTCTAGCTTCCTATAGGAGCTTAGCTCTGGGCAGAATTCCTGGGAACCATTCCCTTTCTGTAAACATTCCAAAGTCCATTAATAAGCAATCATTGTTGTTTTTCTGTGTTCATTTTCCTCTGTTTTGTGTGACTAAGTTGGGGTTTCTAACAAACTGGTCCGACCTGCCGGATCCGTTCGCCGGAACCAGTGGATGCCATCCCGGAAATCCAAACAGGAAGCGACTCAGATGGAGGCCAAAATCGATGCTCTGGAGCACGAGCTCGCAGAGATGCGTTCGTCGTTAGCGGCTGTCACTACGGCAGTCAAAGACCTTCCCACATCACTAGTAGCGTTGATAGAACGCTCAATGGGCAAAACCGTGCAACATGAAGATTCCAGTGTCAATCGCGAAGATGTTGGTGGTGTATCGGGCACAAAACCACGTTCGCCGGAGCAGATCTCGATTCAGCAACCAGATGCAGACGTATCGCAAAGACCACTTCAGCTGCAAGGTAAAGCGTTGGCGGAATTCCGACAATCGGTGAAGAAGGTGGAACTGCCCATCTTCGATGGCAAGGACCCAGCGGGCTGGATATCACGAGCTGAGATCTATTTTCACGTTCAAGGAACCTCGCCGGAGGTGAAGGTAAGCCTTGCGCAACTGAGCATGGATGGTCCAACCATCCACTTCTATAATGCTCTCCTTGAGGCAGAGGAGACACTCACTTGGGAACGGTTGAGGGACGCGTTGCTCGAACGTTATGGTGGCCACGGTGACTGCGATGTCTACGAGCAGCTGTCGGAGTTGCGACAAAGAGGAACCATTGATGAATACATCACTGATTTTGAGTACCTTACGGCTCAAATCCCCAAATTACCCGATAAGCAATACCAGGGCTATTTCCTTCATGGCCTCAAAGAAGAGATTAGGGGCAAGGTTCGAAGTCTCACAGCCATGGGAGGAATTACCAGGTCGAAATTGTTGGTGGTGACGCGAGCAGTAGAGAAGGAGGTCAGAGGCGAACTCGGGTCAGGATTGAACCGGTCCAATCGGTTTGGAGGGTCGGGTTTTAAAGGAGGAGGGTCAGGCGGTTCGGGTCGACCCGGAGGGACAGATTGGGTCTGGGTAAAAGGAATGAAAGAAGCTGGGCTTCCCCAAAAACCTTCTTTCAACGGCCCAAAACCTGATTCAAAAACACCTAGTGATCCACGTAGGGTTGGGCCAAGGGATCGGGGCTTCTCACATTTGACATATCCTCAGCTTTTGGAAAGGAGACAGAAAGGACTATGTTTTAAGTGTGGGGGAGCGTATCACCCATTGCATCAGTGCCCAGACCGCCAGTTACGCGTATTGATTGTGGAAGAAGGAGATGAAGATACAGAGGAGGGCAATGTTCTGGCTGTTGTAGTGGATGAACAGGAAGAAGAAGCTCAAGGTGAGATGAGTATGATGAGTTTCCAGAACATCAACGGTACACCGAGAGAGCAACCCCAAACCATGCGTCTTCAGGGAACGATTCAAGGGATCCCTGTTCTGGTATTGGTGGACAGTGGGGCTACCCACAACTTCATAGATCAACGATTAGTTCTCAGAATGGGTTGGGAAGTAGAAGATACGCCTCAGATGTCCATCAAATTGGGAGATGGGTTCCAGACAAGCGCGAGAGGCCGCTGCAAACGCATAGAGCTGAAGGTAGCTGATTACCAGCTCGATTGCACACCCCACCTCTTTGATTTAGGAGGACCCGATGTCGTTCTCGGCATAGAATGGCTTAAGACCCTCGGAGACACCATAGCCAATTGGGCTACTCACACCTTGTGTTTCTGGAGTGGACAAAAGTGGGTCAAATTGCAGGGTTTAACCGCTGGAAAGGAATCTATGGTGGCTTTACAACGCATCGTCCAACGGGCAAACTGGGCAGAGCACGACATCCTTTGGTCCCTGGAAATCTCTGAGTCACAGAAACCTCCTGGCAAAGATCTTACAGGCCAACAACAAGAGAGCTTACTCCGGTTATTGGACAAATACCGTGTCGTGTTTGAAGAGAAGAGCGGTTTGCCACCAAGCAGAGGAAGGGAACATTGCATCAATATCAGAGAGGGGCACGACCCTGTGAACGTGCGACCGTACCGCTATCCACATCTGCATAAAACTGAGATTGAAAAACAGGTTCGCGAGATGCTGGAAGCGGGCATCATCAGACAAAGTACCAGCGCTTTCTCAAGCCCCGTCATTTTGGTAAAGAAGAAAGACCAAACCTGGCGGATGTGCGTGGACTACCGCGCTCTAAACAAGGCTACAATTCCTGATAAATTTCCCATACCGGTCATTGAGGAGCTCTTAGATGAATTGCACGGAGCAAGGTATTTCTCTAAACTGGACTTAAAATCCGGGTATCACCAAGTCCTTGTACGACCGGAGGATGTGCATAAAACCGCTTTCCGTACACATGAGGGGCATTATGAGTACATGGTGATGCCCTTTGGTCTTATGAATGCCCCTTCAACCTTTCAAAGTCTGATGAATGAGGTCTTTCGACCCATGTTATGTAAGGGGGTATTGGTGTTCTTCGATGACATATTGGTGTATGGCCAAGATTGGACTTCTCACCTCAACCACTTGGAAGTTGTTCTGCAAATTCTCCAAGACCAGCAGCTTACGGCAAACAAGAAGAAGTGTCAGTTTGGCCAAAGAACCGTGTAATACTTGGGCCACTTGATCTCTGAACAAGGTGTGGCGGTAGACCCAAGCAAGATCACGAGTGTGGTGAACTGGCCTACTCCCAAGAATGTTAAAGGGGTCAGAGGATTCTTAGGATTAACGGGGTATTACCGTAAGTTTATCCGAGATTACGGGAAGGTGGCAAAGCCCCTAATAGAATTAACCAAGAAAGATGCTTTCAAATGGGGACCCGAGGCTCAACAAGCTTTTGAGGTGCTGAAAACCAAGCTTACTACAACACCAGTTCTGGCGCTGCCCGACTTCGACAAGGAATTTTTGGTTGAGTGCGATGCATCAGGGAATGGCCTTGGGGCTATCCTCATACAGGGTAAAAATCCTATCGCTTATTATAGTAAAGCGTTGGGGGTACGCAACCTAGCCAAGTCAGCGTACGAGAATGAGTTAATGGCGGTGGCCCTTGCAATCCAACATTGGAGGCCTTACCTTTTGGGCAGGAAATTCTTGGTTTCGACGGACCAAAAGAGCCTCAAAAAGTTACTTCGTCAGAAAATTGTTACCGGGGATCAACAAAACTGGGCAGCCAAGCTTTTGGGCTATGATTTTGAAATTGTTTACAAACCAGGTCGCTTGAATCAAGGTGCAGACGCACTATCTCGAATGAGTGAGGGCGCAGAATACCAAACCATGAGCTCATATCCGTTTTGGGAAGAGCAAGCACAGGTAGCAGCGAAATTGCAATCCGATGCCAAGTTACAAGCCATTATCAGGGCGCTGTAAGAGGATCCCGCCACTCATCCTGATTTCACGTACCAGCGAGGTACCCTGTTTTATAAGAAGTGTTTGGTACTGTCGCAACACTCTGCTTTCATTCCCAAAATGTTAGCAGAATTCCACGCCACTCCTCAAGGAGGGCATTCCGGATTCCTGCGCACCTACAGACGCATAGCTGCCAATTTATATTGGGTGGGCATGAAAAATGATGTACATGAATTTGTGAGGAGTTGTGACACTTGCCAACGCCAGAAGTATATGGCTTCCTCCCCTGCGGGACTCCTCCAACCCCTTCCTATTCCGAAGCAAATTTGGGAAGATGTCTCTTTGGACTTCATCACCAGGTTACCTAAGTCAAAAGGATTTGAGGCGATTCTGGTTGTCGTGGATAGGCTGTCAAAATACTGTCATTTCCTTCCTCTGAAACATCCTTATACTACCCGAAGTATTGCAGAGCTGTTTGCCAAGGAAATAATCCGATTACATGGCATTCCTTCCTCCATCGTCAGTGACCGCGACCCCTTATTCATGAGCCACTTCTGGAAGAAAATTTTTCGTCTACAAGGCACCCAATTGAAGATAAGCTCCGCTTACCACCCTGAGTCAGATGGACAAACGGAGGTCGTGAACCATTTCCTAGAGACATACCTTCGCTGTTTCTCTGCTGATCAACCCAAGACATGGGTATGTTGGTTACATTGGGCCGAATTTTGGTTCAATACCACCTTCCATTCTGCGGCAAATCAGACCCCTTTTGAGGTGGTTTATGGCCGCAAACCTCCGGCTCTTCCTCGTTGGGGACTCGGGGAGACTAGGGTAGAGGCCGTGCAACGTGAATTGCTGGATCGTGATGAAGCCCTACAACAATTACGCACTCAGTTGTCTCGCGCGCAGGACTGAATGCAATCTCAGGCTAATGCTAAGCGGGTTGAGAAATCTTTTGAAGTAGGAGAGTGGGTCTTCGTCAAGTTGCGAGCACACCGTCAACAATCGGTGGTAACCAGGGTGCATGCTAAACTCGCAGCGCGTTATTATGGACCTTATCCGATTGTAGCTCGCGTTGGGGCAGTGGCATACCGTCTGCAATTACCTGAAGGCTCCCGCGTCCACCCTGTCTTTCACATTTCTCTTTTGAAGAAAGCAATTGGAGAGTATGAACCTGCAATGGATCTTCCAGACCACCTTGAGGGAGAAGGAACGGAGGCAGTCAACCCTGGGAACATACTCGCGACTCGTACTATTTCTGCACAGGGAGAGGACATCCCTCAAGTGTTGGTCCACTGGCAAGGTAAGTCCGTAGAGGAGGCCACGTGGGATGATGTTTTAACCATCAGAAGTCAAATCCCTACCTTCAACCTTGAGGACAAGGTTGCACTTCTAGGGGGAGGTATTGTTAGGACCGGTGACATGGGCTTAGGCTCACAGGATCATTTAGCCCAACAAGTGACTAAGGGACCCAAAGTTTGGCAAGTCTATTCTAGAAGGGGCAAGATAGGGAATAGTGGGTAAATTCCTAACGGAATGGTAAGAGAAAGTGATTGTAAAAGTTCCCTAATTTAAGGAAAGTGAGTGAGAGGTTGAGAGGCACCTGGGTTATTTCTGTTATTAGATATGAGTAGGAAGCTAGTCCTATAGGAGCTTAGCTCTGGGCAGAATTCCTGGGAACCATTCCCTTTCTGTAAACATTCCAAAGTCCATTAATAAGCAATCACTGTTGTTTTTCTGTGTTCATTTTCCTCTGTTTTGTGTGACTAAGTTGGGGTTTCTAACAGGATTTGTTTTAGCTTTGCAGATCTATTTATCAGAAATAGTAATTGTTAGCTCCTTTTATTTTTCCATTCTTAGACATATGTTTATAGTCATCTCGGAGGAGTAATGCTTGCTTCTTCTTGGGTGGTAAGGATTAGGTAATTGATAAATGTTAGAAACAATTTTTTGGCTAAATGGTTCAGACTTCAGATGTATCTTTGATTTTTGAGAGCTTATGCTCTTGCACTGTGGTTCTGTTTCAAAACATGATAAAATTAAAACCACACTGAGTTTAAGCTTTGCTCAATTGCCCTGTCTTACCTAAGTTTTTACTTCTTAAAATGAATGTGTTATGTGATGATGAGAGTGTTTTTCAATGGGTTTTCATGTTTGGAATGGTTTGAGAGAGACATATCTATAGCAATTTGGTGAATTCCAAGCTACCTAATGTCAGCCAGGCATCAATTAAATGCATGGAAACAGTTGTCGCTGCAACATCCATGTCTTTATAGCGCATACTTGAGCAAGGTGTTGTAATGCATGTATGCCTTGGTAATTCCCATGAGCTGGGCGCACCTTTGGAAGAGAAATGCTACTCACAGTTTAAACTTTAAGAGGGCCCAAGGTTGAAGCAACTAAACCATATTCCCATTTAGGGAACTCCCGTGTGTTATTAAAGCCTTGATTGTGGAGTATCCAAAATTTGAGAGCCTACCAATCCACTGATAGTGTAGCTCCTTAGAGAAGCGGTCCAGTGTCATGGGGAGCACAAAGTCATGTCCTTCATCAAGCGCACAGTAGAGCTTTTTTCCTCTTCTTCCGTTAAGAAATTATACTGATATTTATTCATTGCAGTTTTTGTTTTGATCACTATATTCAACCATTAACTGGGAGTTACTGTTAGAAATAAAATCCCTTTTAATTAGAAAATAAATGTTTCACAGTTACAAAAATGAATGGTCATGAGTTATGCATTGAGGAGCATTAAGTGTGTTGTGAAGGGTCATCATTATTTGTTAGATAACCACTAAGCATTAGCTTTATGTCTATTTTGTATTTTTAATTGAGGTGTTATGTATTGGTTATGAATTACTCTTTTAATAAATGGAGAGTACCATCTCATGTAGCATGTATAGGATGTGTGACAAATTAATAGAATTCCTCATTTTCTATCACAGGATAAATGACTTAGGCTTTTTTTTTTAGCAAATGACTTAGCTATATTTCATAGTCATAGATTATTCTTATGTATTTAATGAAGTTGTTTTTATTTGCATGAGAGAATAGGAGTTGAAATGAAGAGAACTTGCTCCATTTAGGAATTCTACTCCATCTTCATTGAGAAATAATGTGAGGTTATTCTGTGTCTTCACTATCCAGCTGTCTAAATTATTCCAATTGTCCATATTTTCATTTTGTCTTCACATTTTCAGTGATTGTTGGGTTTTTTTATTCTGTAGCACAGACTACAGAGTGATACATGGAATAAATATTGGACTGGGCGGGACATAAAGAAGATTATGTCCCGCCCAAAATGAACAATAAACCATTGAAGATAGCCATGGCGGGAAAGGCAACATGACGAGCTTCATTGCCCTCCCTTAGGTGATGGACCCACAAGCCAGCTGGAAGATTCCTTTGGATTTGTCTTATATGTACGGGGATTTGGGCCCTGATTGTCAGGCCCAAATATAGGAAAAATCCATATCATGACCACCCCCTCTATAAAAGGGGAGGTCATCCACTTGTACGAAACCAACTTTTTCAGCATTAATGAGAATATTCCTTTTATGGTAGTTTTGCTATTTTAGTGCTCTGCTAGGGTTTACTTTCTGTCATTCTTTTACATAAGCTTGCCCTAGTACAGAACATTGGCGCCGTCTGTGGGGATCGAACCCACGACCACGTGGTTAAAAGCCAATACTAAGTACTTTACTTGAAATTTCTTGACAAACTCTCCTTCTCCAAAGGTAGTCGGAATTTCGACATATCCCCGCACACTGACACGGTCCCCTGTGAATCCCACCAAAGTTCCCTTGTATGGTTTCAAATCTGATTCCTTTAGTCCCAGGCGATCAAAGGCGTCTCCATAGATGATATCCGCCGAAGATCCCTGGTCTAAGAATACTTTCTTTGTCACATAATTGTTAACCCTGATTGTCACCACAATTGGATCGTTGTCATGAGGAATTACATGCGCGAAATCCTGAGGGGTAAATATAATAGGGGAATGATTCACCCAACACTCGCCTTCGTTCGACTCCTGTACTGAGTGTACTGCCGCCACGTAGCGTTTTCTAGCCTTACTTGAAATTGCACCCCCGCCAAATCCTCCTGCAATAGATGAGCATTCCCCAACAGGATCGCCCAACTCTTCAACTATCTCTTTACCTTTGCCTTTGTCCCCCTGAGTGATCTTAGCTACCTCCGGCGTTGCTGTGTCAATTACAATGTACTCTTGGGGAGAGACACCCTCAACAAGGTCTGCGCGGTCATCTCAACTGCTCATTTAACTGTTAAATATCCCGCCTGCAATGGGAAGGTCGGGATATTGCGTGTAGACCAGAATGCAGCAAGGGAATGCTATTTGAGAAGCATGGCGCTCTATGGGCGAAGGGCCGCCAAGGAGAGCCATCGGATTACAGAAATCTTCCCACAAGAAGGATTTAGCTTGGACCCAAGAGATGATGCTGATGACTTTCGCCCACAACCTCTGGAAGAAACCAAGCAGGTGCAAGTCAAGGACAAGCTTCTAAAGATTGGCAGTAGTTTGACAGCAGAACAAGAGGAAAGACTAATCACCCTTCTGGGTGATAATCTAGATCTCTTCGCATGGACCATCAATGATGTGCCAGGGATCGATCCCAAGGTGATCACTCACAAACTAGCCATACGACCAGGGGCGACCCCAGTCATCCAACCAAGGCGAAGAATGAATGAAGAAAAGAACAAAGTTGTACAATTAGAGACTGAAAAATTGATCAAGGCCCGCTTCATCCGTGAGGTACAGTACCCAACGTGGCTCGCCAATGTTGTAATGGTCAAAAAGGCCAATGGGAAATGGCGAATGTGCACGGACTACACAAGCCTGAACAAAGTGTGTCCCAAAGATTCGTACCCACTTCCCAATGTTGACAAACTTGTGGATGGAGCTTCAGGGAATGAACTTTTAAGTCTCATGGACGCTTATTCAGGCTATAATCAGATTATGATGCACCCCTCGGATGAAGAAAGTACAGCATTTATGACCAATCAGGCGAACTATTGTTACAAGACAATGCCTTTTGGTTTGAAGAATGCAGGAGCTACGTACCAACGGCTTATGGATAAAAATTTTTCAAAACAAGTAGGCAGGAATATGGAGGTGTATGTGGACGACATGATCGTAAAGTCCGCCAGGGCTAGTGATCATGGGGGCGATCTCAAAGAAGCGTTTACTCAGTTAAGAACATATCAAATGAAGTTGAATCCTGAGAAGTGTTCTTTTGGGATCCAGGGAGGAAAGTTCTTGGGATTTATGTTAACATCAAGAGGAATAGAAGTGAACCCTGATAAGGGAAGGGCGATCTTGGAGATGAAAAGCCCAACAAGTGTAAAGGAGGTTCAGCGTTTGACAGGGCGAATGGCTGCCTTGTCACGTTTCTTGCCAATGGCGGGTGACAAAGCGGCCCCGTTCTTCACATGTTTAAAAAAGAATTCAAAGTTTCAGTGGACAGAGGAATGCGAACAAGCTTTTACCAAATTGAAAGAAACATTGGCCACATTACCAGTACTCTCCAAGCCAACACCAGGCGTTCCATTAGTGCTCTATTTAGCGGTTACTGACAAGGCGGTAAGTACGGTGTTGCTCCAGGAAGAAGGAAAAAAGCAGAAAGTTATATATTTCGTGAGCCATACTTTACAGGGGGCAGAATTGCGGTACCAAAAAATTGAAAAGGCGGCTTTGGCGATTCTGAAAACTGCAAGGCGCCTCAGACCTTACTTCCAAAGTTTCCAAGTCAAAGTTAAAACTGATGTTCCCTTAAGGCAAGTACTTCAGAAGCCTGATTTATCAGGGCGATTGGTTAGCTGGTCAGTTGAGCTATCAGAATATGACATACAATATGAGCCAAGGGGCCAAGTCACAGTCCAGAGTTTAATTGACTTCGTGGCGGAATTAACACCCACTGAAGGAGAGAAGACTCAAGGAGAATGGGTCCTGTCTGTGGATGGATCCTCTAATAACACTGAAAGTGGGGCGGGAATAACAATCGAAAGTCCTGATAAAATGATCATTGAACAGTCTCTCAAGTTCGAGTTCAAGGCGAGCAATAATCAATCTGAGTACGAGGCTCTGATTGCCGGCTTAAGGTTGGCCATTGAGTTGGGAGTCCAGAAGTTATTTATCAAAGGAGATTCGCAGTTAGTGGTTAAGCAAGTGAAAGGCGAGTACCAGGTGAAGGATCCGCAACTGTCCAAATATTTGGAAGTGGTGCGCAGATTGATGATGGAGGTCAAAGAAATCAAGATAGAACATGTCCCGAGGGGACAAAATGAGAGGGCTGATGTGTTGGCGAAGTTGGCAAGCACAGGGAGATTGGGCAACTACCAAACAGTCATTCAAGAAACCCTGCCTCGCCCGAGCATTGATTTGGTAGAAATAAAGTTGAAAGCTGTAAAGTCAGTCAGTGAGGGCGAGCTACCTTGGATGGAATCGATTAAGACCTTCTTAGAGAATCCACCAAAGGAGGATGATTTGAACACGAGAACAAAACGCAGGGAAGCCAGTTTTTACACACTGGTGGATGGTGAGTTGTATCGGCGGGGAATCATGTCTCCTATGCTCAAATGTGTCGATACCAAGGACGCCCTCGGAATAATGGCGGAAGTCCACGAAGGTGTGTGTTCTAGTCATATCGGCGGGCGATCCTTGGCAATAAAAGTGATAAGAGCAGGATTCTATTGGCCAACCATGAAGAAGGATTGTTTGGAGTATGTGAAGAAATGTGAAAAATGTCAAGTCTTTTCTGATTTGCACAAGGCTCCACCAGAAGAATTAACAACCATGATGGCGCCCTGGCCGTTCGCCATGTGGGGGACTGATATCTTAGGACCATTCCCTGTAGCGAAGGCACAAATGAAGTACATCATCGTGGCGGTTGATTACTTCACTAAGTGGATAGAAGCCGAGGCGGTGGCGACTATCACAGCCGCCAAGGTCCGGAACTTCCTGTGGCGAAGGATTGTTTGTAGATTTGGGGTCCCCATGGCGTTAGTAATGGATAATGGAACCCAATTCACAAGTAGGGTTACCCAGGAATTTTGTGATGAAATGGGAATCGAGATGCGATTTGCCTCTGTAGAACATCCACAAACCAACGGGCAGGCTGAGTCGGCTAACAAAGTTATCCTGAAAGGTTTAAAAAAGAAACTGGATGAAGCAAAAGGGCTTTGGGCGGAGGAACTACCAGGCGTTCTTTGGGCATACAACACCACGGAACAGTCAAGCACAAAGGAAACCCCGTATCGTCTAACTTATGGAACTGACGCCATGCTCCCAGTGGAAATTGAAAACCAAAGTTGGCGAGTGGCTCGGTTTAATGAAAATGACAACGGAGAAAACTTAATAGCAAATCTAATCATGCTGCCCGAGGAACAACGAGAGGCTCACATAAGAAATGAGGCGGGAAAAGTGAAGGTGGCAAGAAAATTCTCAACGAAAGTAGTGCCAAGAAAAATGAGGGTAGGAGACTTAGTGCTCCGAAAAAATACAATACCTGATAAACACAACAAACTTTCACCCAACTGGGGCGGGCCTTACAGGATTATAGGCGACGTTGGAGGAGGAGCTTATAAGTTGGAACAACTAAGCGGTCAAAAGGTTCCACGAACATGGAACGCCTCTCATCTAAAGCAGTATTTTAGTTAATAGAAACAACAAATGTAAATGAAGTCGCACTCTTTTTCCCTTTCTTTGGAAAGGTTTTTAATGAGGCGACATTTGTAATGAAGGGACAATTGTTCCCATACGAAAGAAAATTAATGAAAAGATCATTTCAACAGAATCGCATATATTTTTTAAATTTATATTACGAGTTCATGCAATGCAAATCGTATCAAGGTATGCAATACCGCGAGTAAACCTTTCGGAATAAGAGAGTATCGCCTTCAAAAGATTAAAAGCCTTGGCAATTCTAGTGGCCACTAGAAACCAAGCCTCGTCGAAAAATCGGCTAAGGTATGTAAACCAAAGTAACAACGAAAGTTGGAAACAACTAAAACAACGAATAACTTAAGATGATATCCATTTAAAGTAGAGAAAAGGGGGCGACGCCCATACATGATTTGGAATGAAAATAAAAGACAGGGCAATGCCCAAAGAAAAATTTCAACTTCATAAAATAAAAACAAATTCAAGCCAGGTTCTCGTTGTTGGCGTTGTTGCCCTGGCTTGTCCCAGCTTGAGGATCTTCCTTTTCTTGATCCTCATTCCTGTGCTGCTCATTTCCATCCTCGCCATCTTCTTCAGGCTCACTCTCATCATCGAATTGGGGAAGGAGGTCGAGGCTAATGTCATCATCACCAACTACTTGACCATCCTTGATCTCCTTCAGCCACCCAATGCGGGAAAGATCAAAGCCCGGCTCAACTACACTGATCTGCTCTTTGGCCGCCAGAAAGCCTTGAGCATATTGGAGAGAAGCACGCCCTAGGATGGAAGCATTCAGGCGATCATATTTCTTTTCCAACTTCTGATATTTGGCTTGAACGGCAGTGTGCTTGTCATTTATGGCTTCTTTAAGAGACTTGGTCTTTTGAAGCAGCAGGTCCGAAGCAGCCAAGTCTTCAGTTAACTTAGCACACTTCTCCTCAGCAGATTTCAGCTTTTTGTTGGCAGTCTCAGCATCAGATTTAGCCCGCTCATAGGCTGTCTTGTAATCAGCTGCCTTCTTCTCAAAACGGTTCTTGGCTGCGATCAACTCCTTCACGCACTGAGCCATTCCCGCCACAGTACTGGCGGCAGAAAGCGCGTGATGGATCGCCATGGAAGCAATGTTGGGGGGACCTTGACCGGAAATGTCCTTGTGAATCCGGTTGTCAAAAGTACGGGTCATGAATTCCAGCCCATTGAAGTGAGGATCCGACAAGTTCAGCAAGGGGGGAAGAGCCTCGCCACCAATGGCTGAACTAGGGCCAGCCTGGCCAAATGGAGTTGATGGGCGGTTGATCAACGTGCTTGAATCTTGTTGAGGGGGCGGGACATTGTCATGTCCCTTCTTTTTCTCGGCTGGACGACTTTTTGAATCAAGAGTCGATTGGTGGAGAGGCTTACTACCAGCAGCACCTGAAGATTTTGACGTTTAGGGTCCCTGACGTTGTCAGAACCCGAAGTACCTTCATTCTTCTTCTTCTGCTCAGTTTCGGCGGCCCTCTTCTTCGCCGCCGCAGCAGACTGGGCGAGGTATTCCTTCATCTTAAGTGGGTTTGCATCAACCTTGCCTTTTCCCATCGTAGCTGTATGGAAAACACCAATTAGACGAGATACATGAACAAAAAGAAAAAGAAGTTACGTACAAAGATTATAAACTTACTAAAAAATTGATTTAAAGTGCCGGATTTCGACGCCTCAATCAAGTCGTGACCAGAAATTACTGGTAGTGTGCGGAGGTAATCGGCGACGCCTTGTTCAGATTCGTCCAAGGCGTCGTATGAAACGGATATTTTTCGGCGAGGGTTCTTTGTCCAGTAAAAAGGGAAGAAGGGGTTATTGTCGGAATCTCGGAACAAGTTCTTTATTTCGGGCGACTCCATAACTTTAAAGTATTTCTTCTGCCATACTTTGTAATGGCTTTTAAGGGCGGTGAACCGACTCATGTTCTTACGGGCTAATAGTGGAACCCATTTCACAGAAGTAGGTTTAGTGGTGACTGATTTATAGAACAGGAAGAACAAAGGATAGGTCGGAGTGAAACTCAAGTGTTCACAAATAATTTCAAAGCAGCGGAGAAAACCCCAGGCGTTGGGCTGGAGTTGGCAGGGCGCCACATTCAGAAAAGAAAGAACGTGACATATAAACGGCGAGAAAGGAAGTTTGATGTTCAAGTCTAAGAAGAAATAGCCATAAACAAAGAAGAAATCAGGCGATTCATCGGCTGGTTCTTTACGCAACAGAACACAGTCATCTTCGCCACATGGGAGGACATTCATGAGATGATCTTCATTATTCGAGGTGGCGGGATTTATCTTCGTAAACCCTTGAGCAGATATTCGAAGCGAATTAATGCTCCCAACGCTGCCCCAGATAGAATGCAACAGACATTTATCTTCAACTAAATGCACGTCAGAGCGCCATTCAGGTGAAGACAAATCTCCATTAGAGGAGAGAATTGAGTCTACAGAGCCGGCGGGACCGGAATCATCATGGGTAGAAGGCGAGGAGTGAATTTCAATTATAGAGGGGGCGACAACTTCTTCCTCCGTAGAGGGCGAAGAAAGTTCTAGGGAAGAAAGGCTAGCGTTTGGTAAAGACATGCGAGGCAGTTTCATAAAAAGAAGAAAGAAGATGAACAAACTAAAAGTAAAAAGAAGATGAACAGAGTCAAAAGAAGAAAGAAGATGAACAGAGTCAGAGAAAAAAGAAGTAAACGAAGAATCTCAGGAAAGAGAAAAACTAACCAGGGGAAGAACTGTGGATTTGAGAAAGGAGAACGTCGGCGATAGGGGAGCACCGCGCAATGACGACGGCCGGAGGAAGAAAAGGTTCACCGGAGTTCAAAGAAGAGAATGAAAGCTGCAGTGAAAAGGTTTTCAGGACAAAAGTTTTAAGAAAGTGAAAAATGAAAAGTGAAAAGGGGTTTTTATAGAGAGAAAGGAGGAGAGAGAATGAATGGGGGAAGATCGTGGGATTTTGGGATTTGAAATTCGAAAAGGTAGGAAGCGAAAAGACGTTACTCCTCGAGACGCACAACTGAAAATTGCATTTATAACAAATGATGACGAAATCCCGGAAAATAAGGATACGTGCGTCAGTTGAAAAGACGTGATTGACGGTTATAACTAATGGCGACATATCTTTGAAACGGCAACAAAGGTGGCGAAGCGTGAAAATGGCGATGAACGAATAAACAATAAAGGCGAACTACTGGGTAACATGATAAAGACATTTCGACTCAATTACTCGAGTCTCATGTCTTGGGGGCATGTGGACTGGGCGGGACATAAAGAAGATTATGTCCCGCCCAAAATGAACAATAAACCATTGAAGATAGCCATGGCAGGAAAGGCAACATGACGAGCTTCATTGCCCTCCCTTAGGTGATGGACCCACAAGCCAGCTGGAAGATTCCTTTGGATTTGTCTTATATGTACGGGGATTTGGGCCCTGATTGTCAGGCCCAAATATAGGAAAAATCCATATCATGACCACCCCCTCTATAAAAGGGGAGGTCATCCACTTGTACGAAACCAACTTTTTCAGCATTAATGAGAATATTCCTTTTATGGTAGTTTTGCTATTTTAGTGCTCTGCTAGGGTTTACTTTCTGTCATTCTTTTACATAAGCTTGCCCTAGTACAGAACAAATATCAATTTTCATATCAACAAAAATCTGAAGGTTTCGGTCTTTCATTTCCTTCTTTTCTGTTTTATACTGTTAAAAGTTAAAACTCAAGTACAAAAATGAATTCATTGTGGTTTTGGAGTCCTTTCCAGGAAAGCTTCAATGACGAGTATGATGAGTACAGAAAGAAGTGGGGTGGTGGGAACATGGGTTCCAAGCGAAAAAAAAAGGCAAATGAAAGGGTTCTTGCCAAGGACGCTGCTCAGAGGATGACTCAAGAGTTTTGTTAATTTTTTTTTTACTTTCCATCTAACAGTTAACTCTTCACATGTTATGCGAAAATGATGTTTCTCATGGTGTTATTCTGTAGCAGTTGTTGGTTGTAACCTTAATTTTAGTCATTGGATTGTCAACTAAATACTTTGGTCTTTGTTTGGATCATGAACTTTCAGATGATGGAGTGGTGGCATTTATAACATTGTTAACAATATACCATATCACCAAGACTAAAGAAATTGGCAGAGGACAGGGTTTCTTCATGCCACAAGCAGAAATGCAGTGTTTTTTCTGTCACAAAACAAAATACCATTAGAGCTTACTCTATCATTGGAGGGTTTTGATGGAAGTAGAGTCACAACAATAGCAGCGTGCCACACTAACACATCAAAAGTGTTTTACTATCTATCTTTTAATGATATTTTTGTAGATATAATTTTATTATTTTATAATATTGTTCATCTATTTGTTCATCTATCAAGTCCCGTAAAAAAAGTATCATAGTTCCACGAAAATAAGGCCTAGGTAGATGTAGAGTTTTTATTTTGAAATGTACGTGGATGTGAAGTTAATGAAGACAAATGGTTGCTCTTACTCGCTGAAATGAAGGTTTCGTGACTCACCTTCCTAGAATCAGATTTGGGTCATGAAACGTGGATTCCCTTCAAATCAACATTTTTGGATGCTCTATTTGAGAATTGATTGTCACACCTAGAATCTGATTTGGCTGAAGCAACTCTAGGTAGCTTCTCCATGAGAGAGAATAGTTTCTCTCAACCAGTATTTGATGATTCCGGTTTTACCCCTTTCCCTTCATCTTCAATTTCCTTCGTCTGTGTTATGCCGATCTACTTTCTTGATACCAATCTGTTAGAACAAATTGGAGGAAGGAATTCTGTTGTAAGCGTCTCATCTTATACACTATTGCCACCACAAGTGGCAACTTGCCAATGCTATTGGCATCTTCAAACTAAACTTGCACCACAACTTGCCATTGCTATTGGCACCTTGCAGAAAGTGAAGAAGTGTTTATTAATTTAGTGAAATTAAATTTATAAACTAATTATATATTCATTATAATATTCTTACCCATACCCATTTTGGTCATTACATATTTAAAAGCAACTCTAATCAAAGATATCCAAACAATATTCTCTTACAGGAATAGCGTTTTCGTAACTATATGCAAACATAAATCACATCACTCAAACTCACATTTACTAAATTCAATTCTGACGAGATCCAATTCTGGCAAGATTCAATTATGCTAACATTGATCAAAACACTTAAAATAGTTTATTGAGTTTCCAAGTTGCTACCAAAAGGAATATTGATTTAAAAGCTGAAAAAATGAAGTCACAAGAATCAACTACCATGGAGTCATCAATGATGATAACAATGGAAGGATAAAAAAAATATGATATAAATCTTACTGGCCACATAGCTTTAGCATGAGGAGTAAAACAATTACAATAGCATTACTGTTACGACTCAAGGTGGTATGGTGATAATAGAAAGAAATAAATCTTTTATTTTATTTACATATATCGTTACACGTATATCACCCATCAATTACCCATGTATCTTTTTTTTTGAAACTTATTACCCATGTATCTACAAGAGAAGTTATGCTTCATTGAAATCGTGAGGTTATATTCCGAATCCCAATCACAATATAGGCAACCTTAATATTGAAAAAAATTTCATATTTAATTCTTCTTTTGATACATCGGAAATGACTTCAAAAGATATTAAATTGTTATATAGAAAAAATTAAATAATGTAGCATTTAGTGAAATTGGGGAAAACCACGAATAACTAAAATGATTGATGTTTTACAAAATATAACAAACACATTAATCATGAAAAAACAATTTTTTCTTATATATATAATTTTTTTTCTTTTAATCCTTTAAATTTCTTTTAATTAACATAATAAAAATAACACATATTATAAAAAAAATTCACACGGGTTGAGTTAAGGTAGAAATAAGTGTTAGAGATAGAGGTCTAGGGTTCGAACCCTGAGGAAGAACATTTGTAATTACTAACAACTAACCACTAACATTTGCCTATAAAAAAAATTCACACAATAAACTAAAATGAAAATCCCCAGTGCATCGCACGAGTAAAAGTACTAGTTAGTTATAATTTATGTGAGTGTTACCAAATCTTAATTAGTGAATTCCACATGAATTCCAATAAATTAACGAGAGAATGGTAGAAAGAAAATAATAAACTTTAAGTGCTGTTAATATTTTTCTTTGAGCACTCTCACCTGTTTTCAAAAAAGAAAAAATAGAAACAAAAGCTCATCCACAAGAAATGCTTCATTTGCTGCACAACACGTTAGCACGAGTGCACCATGCATTCTAACAAGTCGTCATATACATGTCCTTCTAAATTCTAGTCATCGTGCAAATGCTTATGCTGTTATGCATATGACCACAACTACAAGATCATCGATCCTTTGGATTATTCCTAAAATCTGCATGGCCTGAACACAAAATCCACTCAATTCCTTTGGGTACGCATCTCAGTGTTAAATAACACATCTCAACGGTCTTCTCGTCAGGTGCTCTACACATTTAATCTAACAGTTAGAACTCAAGATACTCTACACGCTCCAACAACTCTCAACAAATTCCCTAGAAGCTCTTGAAGTAAAAAAGGAGGACATGAAGATTTTCAGAGGCAAGAAATTGAGCTAAAACTTTTATTTGAATTAAAATCTTCTTCAAGTATTTTCCGATATACAAAAAAAAAATCTTCTTCAAGTAAGCAAGAAAAAAAAGTCCCCACATCGTTTGAGAGAAACACTTAAGAGTCAAATCTTCATACTCAAATCTCTCTAGAACAAGAATACAACGTACACATCAGAGTCAAATTCTCTCAAACACTTTGTAGTTCATGTCCTTGGCAATTTCTACTATCCCTCTTGTGAGAAGAGAACCCTGTAGAGCCAAACGATCTTGAAAAAGATCTTAGGTGAAGTTCTGAACAATAGTTGTTGGTAGAAGTCTTGTCTAATACTTGTTAGGAGAAGTCCTGTAGAACACTTGGTTGAGAGGAGTCATGTCTAATACTTGTTGTGGGAGAAGTCCTATCGAATACTTGATGTAGGAGAAGTCCTTGAAACTTTTTAGTGGAAATCTTGGTTAAGCCAAGGACTGAACGTAGCTCCATCGTTTGTGGGTGAACCAGGATATATTGCCTGTGTCTTTCATCGTTTATTACTTCACGCACTTATCTGCTGCACCAAACGATTGCAAAAAACATTTTATAAACTTATAATCGTTTGAAAACTCAAGTTTTACAAGAACACAATTCAAACCCTCATTTCTTGTGTTATTTTACTATACTTTAGTTTCTCTCTGGAGCCTGTGAAAGCAATGTAAAGAGGCATGGTCAATCTAAAGGATTGGGAAGATATATACCCAAACATATTCAACGTGATTTATTGCGCACTAACATCTGGACTCCACCTCCTAAGGGATGTACTAATTAAAGTTAATTTAGATATCGGCTGATCGGGAGCATACTCAACTGGATTTGGTATGGTGGTGCGCTCACACAATGCACGCCTCATTGTAGCGACATCGCACTTGGAGACTCAGCAATGGGATCCCAATGTGGCGGACGCCATGGCTTTAAGGCAGTGTCTCTCTAGTCATGATCAGTGGTATGAACGACAAAAGAAGAAGGCATGATATAGACCTAATCATCCAAGACTGCAGGACAATTGCTGATGCATTTAGTTCTATTACCTTTTCAGATGTTAATATAAGAGTAAATAACTCAACTCATGTTTTAGCGTTTTTAGTTGTTGATTACCCATCCAATTTATGGTGGGATGAAGTTATCTTTATAGACATCTACTCTTCAGTTTAATGGAATTGATCCGGACTTGACTTAAAAAAATTAGTTTGGAACGTATCAAACAACTATTATATATCAATACAAAAAATTTACATCAAAAGTATATAAACTTTAATTCACAACTTTTTTTTAAATGGCCCCGTCCTCCTTTTGACTATTTTCACGCACTTCAAGTCAATGCATTAAGTTGAATTAGAAAAAAGAAAAGTGGGCGCAATAAACACCTCATTTAATTTTTTGTTTTTTTCCTTAAAAGTAAAAGATACTTTGTAAGAAAGTAAAGATATCTAATAAAATATTACCATTTTAAACAAAAGATATTTATTTTGAATAAAAGATATTGACTAGGGATCACTTACTTCAAAAGTAGCTCAACAATAGTTACTCCACTTGATAACGTTTCAAAGGAGACGAGTTTGATAAATCTAACAATTGAATTTTTGTTAAATCAGAAATTTGAAGCTATGTATTGTATAGTCGATATTTATTTATATTTTAATATGTATATTATCAATCAGATTAAGATTTGCCGATGAAGTATCGAATGATTTTTAAATGTTATGAATTTTTTACACTTGATCTACTGGTTGATTTTTTTTTTTTAATTCAATGGTCGGATTTGTCAAATTCAGATAGCTCGGGCGCTTGCCCGTCTTTTTTTCTCTTTATGAGCTGTATCAAAAAAGAATATATAAAAAATTATCAAGTGGAGTAACTTTGATAAGTTGTTCCTAGCGTAGCTTGATCCCTTCTCGTAAAATAAAAATATTTTATAAAATAGGGGATATTACATTAATGTAGGTGACGTAATGTGACTATGTAGGAGTAAATATGCAAGGAGAAAAAGGAACTTTGACGATAGCTATAGTTGTCATGCGCTACATAGAGAAAAGCGAGTGAAATATAACTGAAAGAAAAATTCATTATTGTTAGATCTAATCATGATCATGTGATGTAACGTGACCATGTGACTTGCTAATTGCTATGCGAAGCCCCAATTCTCACACTGTGCCACATGGTAGTGATTGGTGTTGTCTTCGATGGTCTCATAGTGGTGTGTGAAACTAGAGAAGGGAATACTAGTTTCAGGAGGAAAGAAGAGAAGGGGAGACGCCCGGGGTTTCCAAGTCACAATCATGAGAAGAAAATGGAAAAATAAATATACAAATAAAGTAGAAATTGACAAATCAATCTAACCATGAAAACAATGAAAACATATATACTAAAGATTTTTTTAATTTTATTCATCTCTCTTTACTTATGTCAATCCTGGATGTACAATCAATCCATTTATACGAAAGTCAAACACAAACAATTTCTAAGTACTATTCCATGGATAACATTGAGGGCTCGCGGGTACTGCGTTGAAACATGGCCCCTCTTGTTTTATAAACCAATCACACTGAGCATGTTGGCTCATCCCTCTCTCGTTTGTATATATCAAACCTTTTAGTGACATTTTCCCATTGAAATGTACCAAAGAATAATGTTGAGGCAATAAAGCTGGTTCTAAAACCCCATTCATAGAAATCACCCGGATGGAGAACATGCACTCCAAGATCATCATCTTTAGACTTGATGTGAATGGTTAGATCCAAATTTCCATGTAAAGAATTTATGACCTTCACATGTGTTTTATGAAAAGCACCATTGCAGATTGATGGTAACATAAACATGCAAAGTAAAAGAAAACTTCTTACAAACAGAGCCATTTTCCTTTCCTTAAACTTTTGTGGGCTTGGAATCTTTGTTATATATAGACAACTACCTCATCCTTTTTATATAATTTTTTTTATACAATATAAAATAAAAACTACAAAAAATGCAGATATTTTAAACTAATCTTGGAAACTCCATTTCTAAATTAAAGGTACCTCTTTTTCTAAAATTGAATAATTTTAAATCGTAATTATAAGTTTTAAAATAAATAATGATATTTTTATTGTTTATTTGAAGTGGATGTAAAAACTATTTTACATGCTTTTTTATTTTGTCAACATTATAATATGAGGCATATTATTATTAAAAGTGATTTGTCGGTAGTTATTTGTTGGGTGAATGTAAGATGCATAGATCGTGGAAGATGCTAAATAATTTGAACTTGGTTGATTTTTTATGTTAGAGGTCAATTGTGTTGGTGATTTTTTTCCCCGAAAGAAAAATGATTTATATTGATACATGAACAATCTGAAAAAAGATTGTAAAGTACAAATCCCCAGTAAGTTATAATCTACAACGTGGATTGAACAAAAACTCCGACCATAAAAGATAAAACGCCTAAAGAAATCCCAGAAAAATTCCATGGATCACCAAACAAGATCCCAACCACACAAAATTTTATTATATTCAATAATAGTCAAGATATAAATCCTTTTAATATTTATATTTATGGAATTAAATTATTTTTTCTTCGAGATACAAATATAGATGCCTGGAGCAATGCATGCTATTTGTTACAAATGGCCTACATTTTCATCTTATATTTAATCTTGAAATTTAATTACTGTACAATAGTTGGAATTCAGTCAACAAAAATTACGGTGAATCCTTATGTTCTTACATTTCGTCTATAATTGTTGCATAACAATATCACTCTTTTCTTCTTCTTCTTCATCTTTTTTTTTTATTTCCCTCACTTTCTTCACGTAAAACAAACAAAGCCTTTCAATCAACAGAAATCCAAAATGCTGCAATGGCTTTTTCTACAAGATTGGCCACCCTCATAAGCTCCATTGCTTTTTCAACGTATTTCTTTATCGTCATTTTCCAAATTCCCATTTTTAGGTATCACACCATTTCCCTTAAATCCCTATTTTGTAATGTGCCTCTTGTTTCAATTTTTGTTTGTATCCAAAGACTGTGTTTCTTGTCATTTTCTTTCTAATTTTTTTAATCTTCTGTCAGAAACAAGATTGTATTTTTCTTGAAATCAGATTATTTTGGATTAAATTTCCACATGTTGGGGTTAATGTACCTTCTTCCAATGTGTATCTTTCAATTTTTGTGCACTAGTTTTCTGATGTTTTGATTTAGAGCAATTCATAGAGCACCTCATTGGACTAACAGAAAGAGGTGCAAAATCCACTCATTGTTATAAATTACTCCTAGTATACTAATATTAATTGGGTTCATTATTGCATTGTCCCCTCTGATTCAGGGTCATGATAATAATGTATGTGTGGAACCCTTTATTCCTGCAATTATTAACCCCACAAAAGCTTGAAATATAGTTCTAAAAGTATTATGGGTTTCTATCTTTTGAATGGTTTCGTGTACTTTGATTTGTTTGTTTTTTGTTTTGCCGGAGGTTGGATTTACCTCTTTGGGATTCTTTGTTGAGAGAACTTGTATCTCGACGCATTCATCATGTTATGAAAGTATTGCTTTTAAATTCTATTTGCATTATGGTGATGATACTCTCAAAGTGCCCCCATTTATTACACAGGGTTCCATGTAGAATGGGAATATGTAAGACACCATTAGAAGTGACATCTTCTCAGTTAATTGCAAGTGAGGTCTTCCCTCTTTTCATAGTGAAGACTCTTCTCTACCCTGGTGCTTTTGCAAAGGCAATTTGCAAGCAGAAAAGCATCCCAACCTATGCAAATTTGCTCAAGTTGCATAATTTTAGGGCAAGAGCTATGTCTGCCACATCTGATCTCCAACACCTTGAGGTTGACAATTGATTAGTTACTGAGAACAATGCATCTACTAGTATTGATAAACACCCTGAAAAGTTTAGCTTTGGTATTCATTTTCATTTTGGGTCCCTCTTGCAGGTTCTGGCTGGAAGCTATTTGGCTGTGGGAGGAGCAATAGCAGGTTTGATAAAACCGGGGAGAATGAGCCTTTTTGGAATACTACTTCTGATGTGGGGTCTGATTATGGGAAAATCTGGTTTCAGTCATGATACAGGTATCCATATCTATCCAGCAATGTATGTTGTGCTACTCTCAGCATTCTTCTCCATTAGGAGGGATGTCAGAAAGATAATCCGTAGCTTCAACCTAAAGCACATTGTGAAGGTAAAACGCTTCTAAATGAAAGGCAATTAGCATGGATGCATTTATGGTGTCTGTAATGTGCTAGGAGATGCTTCAATCTGACAGGTAGGTAGTAATAGTTTTAGCACTTGTGCTTACTGTTCAAGGCAATTGGAACCACAAGAATATAAGACCTTCTAATCTTAGGTTAGCTAGTGGAGAATATGCAGCAGGAATTTTATTCCTTATGCATGGATGAGAATTAGTTGTAGACATTTATTTAGTGGCCTGATTTTTCATTTTTAAGTTCATTGTTTGTTAAATGATAGTTAATTTGCAATTGTTTGTTACATTTTGTTTAAGTGTCTTTATGCATTTCTTAGGGGTTACAAGCATATTAATACTTAATGGTTACAAACGTAATAATGTTAGAGGTTAATGTCTTTTATGTAATTGCATGAGTTACATCCTTTTATCTTCTCTATTCTCTAGTATTAATAGAGAAGCATTGTAAGTTCTTCATTAAGAAAATCAGAAAAATAAAAAGTTCAAGTCTTCTCCTATATTTTCCACTACTTTACTTCCGCTGCTCCAACATTGTTGTTGTATAGAACAGGGGTTTGACAATTTTTTTAGAAGGTGTATAATGCAGCTCATTCTGGACTTTTGGCACCTGATTTTCTTTGTCAATTTATTGTTGTTGTTCTTAGTAGAGTTTGTAAACTTAATCATACTAAAGCATAAAGCATGTAGAAGATGGATCTTAAAAATTCAGTCTTCACACAATAAGAATGGTTATGGAGTACTAACCTCTATTCATGAGTGTGATTGATCCCATTTGATCTTGTAGAATGTGTGTAGATTCTATGTTCTTCAAAAATGGAGAAACTCTTCTATTTCCTTCCGTTCCTTCTATCCTCTTTCATTCGTGATGACAATTATAGAGACATACTTTTACTTTATGGGCAGAGATAGAGACAATGTTTTAAGTCCTTCATCAATAGTTATTTTCTTTCATATAAAGTCATATCTCTTTATTCAAGAGTTATGTCACTTCACTTAAATATCAAACAATACATTCATTTATTTAATTATTGAATCAATTAATTTAATGCATCACATGAGACATTTCTTTCAAAGAAGACTGAAGACATCTCAATAATTAAACTGCTCAAGAGGAAGTGCTACTACGTAACACTCACTTTAACATTCTCTTTTCGACGCTATTTTCTTTAAATGGTTGAAAATTATGTAGATTCTACTAAATTGGAAATGGAGTCCATATATAAACTTCGCTAAATCAGAAAGAAAAAAAACCGTTAAATAAGTGTTGTCAGAATTTTTCACTTGTTCAATATTGATATAATATCTAAACTCGTTAGGTTGGGTTTGGATTATTAAAACAACCACCAGATGGGCTAGAAATTAATTAAGCTAGTTCTCTTTAACACAGTGGACCTCTGTGCTTGGGCCTCGACTTGGGCCTATTATCATAGTTATTTTTCTCTGTCATAGCCATTCAATTATTCAATAAAAAAAGTCATTGAATTAGATATACCTTTCTAAGCATATTAAGCCCAACAACATATCCTTGTTCAGTATTGTAGTGTGGAGGGACCAACGACTAAAATGGCGTAATGGTTGATTCTAGACCAAGAATATGAACAGAAGAGTTCTCCCCTATTTGGTTAGGGCTTAGTGTAGAATTTGGATACTTTGAGAATGAAAAGATTCAATCATTTCATCACTATTGAAATGTATGAGATGAACTAAATTCTTAATTTTATAAAGACCATTTCAATTCTTTAGAATACGAATTAGAAGTAAAAACGTACCTGAATCCATTATTTGTAAATGTACGTAAGATGAAGTTCAAAATTAAAAGTAAGATGGAGAGGCTAATCTTCGAGATTGTCAATGTATGAAGTTTCTTGATATTCTCTAGAAGGGGAAAAGACATTTTCATGACACGGGGAGGTCCTATTCTTGAGTTTCAAGAGAGATCAAAGATGTGACTCCAAGACATCAAGATAAGGCCCACCACCATTTATGAACTTGAAGCAGAAATGGCTAATTAATAGACAGCTGGACAAATGAAAGTTTGGGTTCCCAAAATGGCTGAGACAAACACACCGCCAATCAAGCAGTTGCAACCGTTGAAGTCTTTATCAAAGACAGACCAAGTGCTCTCTATAATTTCACAATGTCCCCAAATTATCATTATTCAAAAGGCAACAAGGGTCTACAATCAGAATTAGAATTCTCACATTGTTCACATGATTCACCATCTCGTTTTAGGGACACACTATAATGATTTCCATCAAAAGCGTCAACCCTCAAATTATCATTATCCAAAAGGCAACAAGGGTCCATAATAAGAATTAGCATTCTCACGACTTTAGAGTTATTGTTCACATGATTTACCATCTCGTTTTAGGGACTCACTTTAACGATTTCCATCAAAACGGTCAACCCACAAATTATCATTATCTGAAAGGTAACAAGGGTCCATAATCAGAATTATCATTCTCACAACTTAAGGTACATTGATTAACCATCTTGTTTTAGCAATTACTATTGAAGATTTCCATAAAAAATGACTACCCGCAAATAATTATCAGAATAGCATTCTCACTACATCATGGTCATTGTGCACATGATTAACCATGTCGTTTTAGGAACTAATTTTACGAACTCGCATTGATGATTACCATCAAAAGGGTCATCCCTCAAATTATCATTACCCGAAAGGCAACAAGGGTCCATAATGAGAATTAGCCATCTCACGACTTTAGTTTCATTGTTCACATGACTAACCATTTCGCTTTAGGGACTTATTTTATGGATTCGCATTAATGATTTCCGTCAGAAGGGTCAGACCTCAAATTATCATCATTCGAAAACCAACAACGATCCACAATAAGAATTTTCATTCTCAAGACTTTTGGTATCATTGTTCACATGATTAACCATCATAATTTAGGGACTCGCATGGATAATATCTGTCAAAAGGGTCATCTCTCAAATTTTTATTCAAATGGCAACAAGGGTCCATAAATAGTATTAGCATTATTGCGACTTTAGGTTCATTGTTTAAAAGATTAACTATTTAATTTTAGAGATTCACATTGATGATTTCCTTCAAAAGGGTCTGCCCTCAAATTATCATCAGTCGAAAGCCAACAAGGGTCCATAATCTGAATTTGCAATCTCACAACTTTTGGTATCATTGTTCACATGATTAACCATCATAATTTAGAGGCTCGCAATGATGATTTCCGTCAAAAGGGTCATCACTCAAATTATTTTAAATAGGCAACAAGGGTAAATAATCAAAATTAGCAATCTAACGACCTTAGGATCATTGTTCACATGATTAACTATCTTGTTTTAGGGACTTGTTTAGGGAAATCCACTGATGCTTTCCATCAAAAGGGTCAGCCCTTAAATTATCATTATCCGAAAGGCAACAAGGGTCCATAATGAGAATTAGACATCTCACTACTTTAGGGTCAATGTTCACATGATTAACCATTTCGCTTTAAGGACGTGTTTTATGGACTCACATTAATGATTTCCATCAAAAGGGCCAGACCTCAAATTATCATCATTCAAAAACAAACAACGGTCCATAATAAGTATTCTCATTCTCACGACTTTTGGTATCATTGTTCACAAGATTAACCATCATGATTTAGGGACTTATTTTAGGGACTCGCATTGATAATATCCGTCAAAAGGATCATCTCTCAAATTATTATTCAAAAGGCAACAAGGGTCCATAATCAGAGATAGCATTCTTGGGACTTTAGGGTCTTAGTGTTCACTTCATTAAGCATCTTGTTTTAGGGACTCGCATTGATGATCTCCATAAAAAGTGTCCGCCCTCAAATTATCATTGTTTGAAAGGCAGCAAGGGTCATAAACTCATAATCTAAATGTGCAATCTCACGACTTTGGTATAATTGTTCATATGATTAACCTTCAGAATTTAGGGACTAAATTTAGGGGCTCGCAATGATGATTTCCGTCAAAAGGGTCATCTCACAAATTGCTATTAAAAATGCAACAAGGGTCAATAATTAGAATAAGCAATCTAATGGCTTTAGGGTCATTGTTCAAATGATTCACCATCTCGTTTTCGGGACTTGTTTAGGGACTCGCATTGATGATTTCCTTCAAAAGGGTCAACCCAAAATTATTATTAATCGAAAGGCAACAAGGATCCATAATCAGAATTAGCATTCTTATGACTTTAAGGTCATGGTTTACATGATTAACAATCTCGTTTGAGAGACTTATTTATTGATGATTTCCATCAGAACAGTCAACCCTGAAATTATTATTATCTGAAAGGCAACAATGGTCCATAATCTAAAATAGCATTCCCTTAACTTTAAGGTCATTGTTCACATGATTAGCCATCTTATTTAAGGGGCTCGTTTGAGGGACTCGTGATAATGATTTCCATCAAAACTGTTAGCCCTCAAATTATCATTATCTGAAAGGCAACTAGGGTCCATAATGAGAATTAGTCATCCCACGACTTTAGGGTCATTGTTCACGTCATTAACCATCGCGTCATAGGGATCCGATTTATGGACTCACATTCATGATTTCCGTCAAAAGGGTCGGGACTCAAATTATCATTTTTGAAATGACAACTAGGGTTTAAGATCAAAATAAGCATTCCACGACTTTAGGGTCATTTTTCACATGTTTAACCTTCTCGTCTAAGCTACTCGCATTGATAATTTTCAGCAAAAGGGTCAGCCCTTAAATTATCAATACAGAAAAGTCTATTGATTTACAAGATATGATATAATAAGGAATGGACTAACCTCGTTTCAGGTTCCAACTATATGAAAGGATTGAAGTTTAGAGCTCCACTATACACATGAACATCTAAATGAACTGCTGGAAGAAATGACCCATCCCTCCGGAATAACAAAATCTGCTCAACAATAGATAATCCAGTGTCAGTGGCCTGGTGTAAAACTTTTACATGGATACCATGGCTTAAATAATAGTAAAGTACTTAGGAATCTGAAATTTTCTTATTCTTTCCGTTAACTACTTAGGAATCTGAAATTTTCTTATGCTTAAAAATCACAACTTTGAGGCACCCCTCCCAATTTGCATGTTATCATGAAAATCATAATGTCCAAATAAAAGAAAAGAGAGAAACATTACCAAATAAATCTACAAGATTTGAAGTTATCCCTGCACAGCGATCTTGCTCGTCTAATTCCAAGCATCAAGGATATAGAAAACCATCTGCAAATTCACATGAATAAGAAATTAAGCAACTTTACTTGAAAAGACAGGTGGGCCTTCATCTCCTTACCTGTTCCAGATTTGTAGCACACACACCCCCATCATTCTTTACCTGCATATAAAGAAGCTCTAAGGTTCCACCATTGTCTACGGGAAGCACATTCAAAATGTCGACTTCTTGGTTACCACAATACGGAGAAGGCCTATGATTAAAGAATTTCGGCAATTTGTAGAGGTTGTTGTTGATTATGCCATCCATAGAAACAAGCACATCAATTTAGAAATAGAAGAGAAACACAAATTAACAAAAAAACCTATCAGCAGCTGCGGTGTTATTTAAAGATGACAACTAGTGGATCCTAGCCATTTTGTCTGTTAAGTTAATAAATTGAAACATAAAACAACTACTTGATAAAAAAATTAAGTTATTGGATCACCTTCATTTCAAGCATCAGGACCCACTCAATAGCAGTTCCAACTGTAGCCTTAAAAATTAATTCTGCTAAAGTCTCTTCTGCAATGGTCAAGAGCCTAGGAGAAACAACACGTGCTTTCGTAAGGTCGGACATACACATACAAGGTTTCAAAGAAAACAATAAAGGAAATAGACAAAGACAAAAAACAACAAAGAAAGGTACCTTGGTAGAAAACTAGTCTGCCACCAAATTTGAGTCAACCCTCAAATTATCATTATATGAAAGGCAACAAGGGTCTACAATCAGAATTAGCATTCTCACGACATTAAGGTCATTGTTCACATGATTCACCATCTCGTTTTAGGGACACACTAATGATTTCCATCAAAAGGGTCAACCCTCAAATTATCATTATCCAAAAGGCAACAAGGGTCCATAATAAGAATTAGCATTCTCACGAGTTCAGAGTCATTGTTCACATGATTTACCATCTCGTTTTAGGGACTCACTTTAACGATTTCCATCAAAACGGTCAACCCACAAATTATCATTATCCGAAAGGTAACAAGGGTCCATAATCAGAATTAACATTCTCACGCCTTAAGGTACATTGAATAACCATCTTGTTTTAGCAATTACTATTGAAGATTTCCATAAAAAATGACTACCCGCAAATGATTATCAGAATAGCATTCTCACTACATCATGGTCATTGTGCACATGATTAACCATGTCGTTTTAGGGACTAATTTTACGAACTCGCATTGATGATTACCATCAAAAGGGTCAGCCCTCAAATTATCATTACCCGAAAGGCAACAAGGGTCCATAATGAGAATTAGTCATCTCACGACTTTAGGTTCATTGTTCACTTAGGGACTTGTTTTATGGACTCTAATTAATGATTTTCGTCAGAACGGTCAGACCTCAAATTATCATCATTCGAAAACCAACAACGGTCCACAATAAGAATTTCCATTCTCACGACTTTTGGTATCATTGTTCACATGATTAACCATCATAGATTAGGGGCTCGCTATGATGATTTCCGTCAAAAGGATCGTCTCTCAAATTATAATTAAAAAGGCAACAAGGGACAATAATCAGAATTAGCAATCGAATTGCTTTAAGGTCATCATAGTTCACAAGATTAACTCTCTCATTTTAGGGACTTGTTTAGGGACTCCCACTAATGATTTCCATCAAAAGGGTCAGCCCTCAAATTATAAGAATCTGAACGGCAATAGGGTCCTTAGAAAAAATTAGTCATCTCACTAATTTAGGGTCATTGTTAACATGATTAACCATTTCGCTCTAGGGACTTGTTTTATGGACTCGCATTAATGATTTCGGTCAAAAGGGTCAGACCTCAAATTATCATCATTCGAAAACCAACAACAGTCCATAATAAGAATTTTCATTCTCACGACTTTGGGTATCATTGTTCACATGATTAACCATCATAATTTAGGGACTCGCATAGATAATATCTGTCAAAAGGGTCATCTCTCAAATTATTATTCAAATCGCAACAAGGGTCCATAATTAGTATTAGCATTATTGCGACTTTAGGTTCATTGTTTAAAAGATTAACTATTTAATTTTAGAGATTCACATTGATGATTTCCATCAAAAGGGCCTGCCCTCAAATTATCATCAGTCGAAAGCCAACAAGGGTCCATAATCTGAATTTGCAATCTCACAACTTTTGGTATCATTGTTCACATGATTAATCCTCAAAGTTTAGGGGCTCGCAATGATGATTTCCGTCAAAAGGGTCATCACTCAAATTATTATTAAAAAGGAAACAAGGGTAAATAATCAAATTTAGCAATCTAACGGCCTTAGGATCATTGTTCACATGATTAACTATCTTGATTTAGGGACTTGTTTAGGGAATTCCACGGATGCTTTCCATCAAAAGTGCCAGCCCCTAAATTATCATTATCCGAAAGGCAACAAGGGTCCATAATGAGAATTAGCCATCTCACTACTTTAGGGTTAATGTTCACATGATTAACCATTTTGCTTTAAGGACGTGTTTTATGGACTCACATTAATGATTTCCGTCAAAAGGGTCAGACCTCAAATTATCATCATTCGAAAACAAACAACGGCCCATAATAAGTATTTTCATTCTCACGACTTTTGGTATCATTGTTCACATGATTAACCATCATGATTTAGGGACTTATTTTAGGGACTCGCATTGATAATATCTGTCAAAAGGGTTCTCTCTCAAATTATTATTCAAAAGGCAACAATGGTCCATAATCAGAGATAGCATTCTTGGGACTTTAGGGTCTTAGTGTTCACTTCATTAAGTATCTCGTTTTAAGGACTCGCATTGATGATCTCCATAAAAAGTGTCCACCCTTAAATTATCATTATTTGAAAGGCAACAAGGGTCATAAACTCATAATCTGAATGTGCAATCTCAAGACTTTGGTATCATTGTTCACATGATTAACCTTCAATATTTAGGGACTAAACTTAGGGGCTCGCAATGATGATTTCCGTCAAAAGGGTCATCTCTCAAATTATCATTATCCGAAAGGCAACAAGGGTCCATAATCAGAATTATCATTCTCACAACTTAAGGTACATTGATTAACCATCTTGTTTTAGCAATTACTATTGAAGATTTCCATAAAAAATGACAACCTGCAAATGATTATCAGAATAGCATTCTCACTACATCATGGTCATTGTGCACATGATTAACCATGTCGTTTTAGGGACTAATTTTACGAACTCGCATTGATGATTACCATCAAAAGGGTCAGCCCTCAAATTATCATTACCCGAAAGGCAACAATGGTCCATAATGAGAATTAGCCATCTCACGAATTTAGGTTCATTGTTAACATGATTAACCATTTCACTCTAGGGACTTGTTTTATGGACTCGCATTAATGATTTCGGTCAAAACGGTCAGACCTCAAATTATCATCATTCGAAAACCAACAACAGTCCATAATAAGAATTTTCATTCTCACGACTTTGGATATCATTGTTCACATGATTAACCATCATAATTTAGGAACTCGCATAGATAATATCTGTCAAAAGGGTCATCTCTCAAATTATTATTCAAATCGCAACAAGGGTCCATAATTAGTATTAGCATTATTGCGACTTTAGGTTCATTGTTTAAAAGATTAACTATTTAATTTTAGAGATTCACATTGATGATTTCCATCAAAAGGGCCTGCCCTCAAAATATCATCAGTCGAAAGCCAACAAGGGTCCATAATCTGAATTTGCAATCTCACAACTTTTGGTATCATTGTTCACATGATTAATCCTCAAAGTTTAGGGGCTCGCAATGATGATTTCCATCAAAAGGGTCATCACTCAAATTATTATTAAAAAGGCAACAAGGGTAAATAATCAAATTTAGCAATCTAACGGCCTTAGGATGTTCACATGATTAACTATCTTGATTTAGGGACTTGTTTAGGGAATTCCACTGATGCTTTCCATCAAAAGTGTCAGCCCCTAAATTATCATTATCCGAAAGGCAACAAGGGTCCATAATGAGAATTAGCCATCTCACTACTTTAGGGTTAATGTTCACATGATTAACCATTTTGCTTTAAGGACATGTTTTATGGACTCACATTAATGATTTCCGTCAAAAGGGTCAGACCTCAAATTATCATCATTCGAAAACAAACAACTGTCCATAATAAGTATTTTCATTCTCACGACTTTTGGTATCATTGTTCACATGATTAACCATCATGATTTAGGGACTTATTTTAGGGACTCGCATTGATAATATCCGTCAAAAGGGTTCTCTCTCAAATTATTATTCAAAAGGCAACAAGGGTCCATAATCAGAGATAGCATTCTTGGGACTTTAGGGTCTTAGTGTTCACTTCATTAAGCATCTCGTTTTAAGGACTCGCATTGATGATCTCCATAAAAAGTGTCCGCCCTCAAATTATCATTATTTGAAAGGCAACAAGGGTCATAAACTCATAATCTGAATGTGCAATCTCACGACTTTGGTATCATTGTTCACATGATTAACCTTCAGAATTTAGGGACTAAACTTAGGGGCTCGCAATGATGATTTCCGTCAAAAGGGTCATCTCTCAAATTATCATTATCCGAAAGGCAACAAGGGTCCATAATAAGAATTAGCATTCTCACGACTTTAGAGTCATTGTTCACATGATTTACCATCTCATTTTAGGGACTCACTTTATTGATTTCCATCAAAAGGGTCAACCCTCAAATAATCATTATCCGAAAGGCAATAAGGGTCTACAATCAGAAGTGTCTTCTCTCAAATTCCGTCAAAAGGCTCGCAATGATGATTTTCGTCAAAAGGCTCGCAATGATGATTTTCGTCAGAAGGGTCTTCTCTCAAATTCTAATTAAAAAGGTAACAAGGGTCAATAATCAGAATTAGCAATCAAATGGCTTTAAGGTCATCATTGTTCACAAGATTAACTGTCTCGTTATAGGGATTTGTTTAGGGGCTCGCATTGATGATTTCCATCAAAAGGGTTAGCTCTAAATTATCATTATCCGAAAAGCAACAAGGATGAAAATTAGCCATCTCACTACTTTAGGGTCATCATTCACATGATTAACCATTTCGCTTTAGGGACTTGTTTTACTGACTCGCATTAATGATTTCCGTCAAAAGTGTCAGACCTCAAATTATCATAACTCGAAAGGCAACAAGGGTCCATAACCAGATTTAGCAATCTCGCAACTTCAGTGTCATTGTTCACATAATAAACCATCTCGTGTTAGAGACTCGCATTGTTGATTCTCATCCAAAGGGTCAGCATTCAAATTATCATATTTCTAAAGTATACAAGGGTCCATAATCAGAATTAGCATTCTCGTTTTAAGGACCCGCATTGATGATTCACATCAAAAGGGCCAGCCCTCAAATTATCATTATCTGGATGGCAACAAGGGTACATAATCAGAACTAGCATTCTCGCGACTTTAGGGTCTTATTGTTCACTTCATTAACCATCTCGTTTTAGGGACTCGCATTGATGATTTCAATTAAAAGTGACAGCCCTCAAATTAGCATTCTTGCGACTTTAGGTTTGTTGTTCACATGATTAACATTCTCTAATCATTCTCGTTTTAGGGTGATTTAATTTCCCTCCAATAACAATTGTGTTTCCGAAATCACATGGATCGTGATCACCTCAAGCAACCTCACTATATTGGGATTCATCGGTGATCTGTAATTTGTAATTTCCCTCCAATAATCACAATTATGTGTTTTCGAAATCACATGGGGCAGCATCACCTCAAAGAATCTCACCATATTGGGAAGCCTCAGTGATTTGTGATTTATAATTTCCCTCCAATCACAATTGTGTTTCCAAATCAATGGGTCACGATAATCTCAAGCAACCTCACTATATTGGGATGCCTCGGTAATCTGTGATTTATAATTTCCCTCCAATCACAATTATGTGGTTCCGAAATCACATGGCTCATGATCACCTAAAGCAACCTCACTATATTGGGATGCATCGGTGATTTGTGATTTATCATTTCCCAGAAATCACAATTATAATGTCCTTCTAATCAAAATTATGTGTTTCCAAAAGCATGGTATCGGCATTTAAGCTAACTACCACTGGATCATCTGTAAATGACTCAGCCTGACACTATAAATGTAACAAAGACATCTGATCAGAGGCAGAGCCATCTACTTGATGAACCATTGACCTTTCTGACTGATATAACTGAGACTGCTCAATATTCACCACTGACCTATCACCTATAAGCTAAGAATATGAGACTACAACAAGTAGCCCTAACATGGAAAGAAAATGAAACATGGATACATGAATTGAAATTGAAAATAGAAGAAAAATATGACCTGAGATCCCGTAGAAAATTGTGATTGGAGAACTCCTTCAATGTCAATCTTTCCTCTGCACGTTGAAGTCCAAGTTCGGAAAAGTTTTCTAAATGAGCTCTAACTGTAATACAAAATATATGTATCATAAAATTTCAACCTTAGACCCATCACTTTTACACATTCACAAAGCATTCAGAAGAATAATTAAGTACAAATGCACATGAAATATAGTTGAAATAAATACCTGGATTTCGATGTAAAAGGCTTGTGCTAAGATTCAAGCAATCAGATTGTAGCTCTTTCAAAGCCTTTGGTGGAAGGTGCAGTTCAGTACATGACAAAATAATTTGAAAAAAGCTGAAAAAACAAATGATATTGATGGATAAGAAAGATATTTACGTTAAAAAAATAAATATTACTTACGAAAACATAAAAAACAATACATACGTAACTATAATCTTTTAAAAGTTGATTAAAAAAATAGTTAATGTACTTTTGCCTCTTCACTACCTGCAAAATTGATATTTCTATTGAATGGTTGCCTCCCAATCACTAGCTGATACAATATTGCCCCAACACTCCATAAATCAGCCTGCACCTATAACAATGCCTCAATTTTATTTATTTTGTACAAAAGAAAACAGGAACAGTATGTATCAGTAGTTGCAATTTGATCCCAGTTCTATCTTCTCACCATGGCCTCATACTTTTGACTTTCAATTACCATTGCAGCCATGTGATAAGGTGAATCATATAGTGTATCTGCCAACTGCTGGGGTGCGAACCTAGTACAACAATAAATCAAGGCACTGCCAATGCACATGAGAAGACTATTTGAGTATGTTTCATATAAAACTAAAAGGCATATATTATAAAGTATAAACAGCTACTAAACTTACAATTAGTTTCAATATAAACTAAGAAGGAATAAGATAGCTTAGTATCTACTATCTAGTAAACCAAATTATTAATGACCCGTGCTATTACTTGTTGTATTACAAAAAAATCAAGAAATAACATCACCGAAAAAACGAACAAACAAAGAAGCAAGAAGAAACAGGTCTGTTAGAATATAATATAAAACCATTAAAGTAGCCCTTACCCAACAGCTTAAGCTTTTGGGATAAGTTGTTATTTGACAAGGTCACTCTAGCTTATAGCAGCAATTAATGAGGAATAAACATGTGCTTGTATTGTTTAATTTACTAAGAAACCATCCTACCTTGCAAAACAAAAAGTCAAAACATGAACAAATTACTGTGCTTTCAATAATAACACAGACAATTATTACAGGTTTGAATGGGAGTTGATTATATGATATAACATTAAATCAATACTCACATGTCAGTGTTTGGGAGAGCTTATGCAAACAGCTTGGGAAGAGCTTATTTGAGCTTATCTGATAGCATAAGCTCTTATGTCAGTGTTTGGGAGAGCTTATGCAAACAGCTTATGGTCTACCATAAGCTGTTTTGAGCTTATTTTCATAAGCTATTCAGGATAGCTTATGAAAAAGATCTTATGCTTATATATAACTTATTTTCGATTTATTTCAATAAAAATTTTAAAATAACTTATGAATTAGCGCTTATGTCAAAAGCGCTTATGACCATAAGCGCTTAATTAAGCTGTGTTTCCAAACGGGGCCTTAGTAGGTCCTTAAAGAGCTTTTGGGTCTTATAAAAAGCGCTATATCATGAAAACATTTATAGTTATTCTGATACACATTATAAAACGCTTTTATATGGAAAGCGCTTTAATAGTGACCCATACAACATTTGAAATAACAAAAATGTTGTAAAACCGTACTGCACATTTACCGTACAAAATAGTCAAAACTAATAAATCAACCTGAATATGCCCAGCTTCAATATTGAGAAAATTGTTACTAAAATATAATTAAACTAGGTATTAAAGGAAATTCAGAACCCCAATTAAAGAAAACTGCTAGTACATCCTTAATCAAAGAAAACTCAAAAACATGTTTGAAACTCTAGCAAGTTCTTGTGCCCAATAACCACTAAAAATCAGAGAGTAACAGCCAGTCAAAATTTCACAACAAAATGAACACAAGCAAATCTTTAACTTCATAACTTTATTCAAGTAAAGCAGGAACGCAAGACCATAAATTTGCTTATCTAACTAAAACCATTGAATCAGATAAGCAAAATAGAATCTAAAACATGGGTTTGGGGTTTAGATATTCATACCTTGTTAATGAGAGTGTTTTCTTCAACGACCCTTTAGAGCCCTGGTCAGTGCTGTGAGTGCAGTTCATCAAAGCCAGAGTTTTGAGCCAACCATTGGCCTTTTGTGCCCCTGTATGTGATGATCGAAAACAATTTACCTAGTTAATTACCAAATATTAAATTAATCAGTGGTTAAACCACAACTTAACTGTTACAGGAACATTTTAACTAACATAATTAGGCCTACATTAATTTAACCCCAGGCGCAGTTCAGAAATAGATATAGAAACAAGGATAAATAAGCACACACAAAAACATAAAGCATACCATTTCAATGCTAGCAACACCCATGCTCGACATACTTAGAAGTGCCACGATCTCACGTTGCTTCAACCTCTTCCGCACAATCTGCCCCAATATCATTTAAAACAGTGATATCTATTCATAAGGGATAAAAACAGAGCAACAAGTTTAAGATCTTAGATAATCTGAAATTTGAACGAAAAGGCAATAATGATTTAAATTATACCTACAACTTAATCACATAGTGTATCTGCCAACTGCTGGGGTGCGAACCTAGTATAACAATAAATCAAGGCACTGCCAATGCACATGAGGAGACTATTTGAGTATTTTTCATATAAAACTAAAAGGTATATATTTTAAAGTATAAACAGCTACTAAACTTACCAATTAGTTTCAATATAAACTAAGAAGGAATAAGATAGCTTAGTATCTAGTAAACCAAATTATTAATGACTCGTGCTATTACTTGTTGTATTACAAAAAAATCAAGAAATAACATCACCGACAAAACCAACAAACAAAGAAGCAAGAAGAAACAGGTCACTCTAGCTTAAGGTTCTAAATATCGGAACGATATCTGAATATCGTCCGATATGTTGCGGTATCGGCGAGAGACGTTACCGATACGGAACGATTTCTCGGTGCTATTCCGAATCACGCGTATCGGCCGCAACGTGACGGCCGTATCGGCCACAACACTGCAACGTAACGCCGCTTTTACCGTGACAGCTCTTTTTTCCCCCAAAAACCCCTTTTCAGAACCAATAATAGAGAGAATCAGAGGAGAATCAGAGAAACTTTTACAAAATTTCAGCTTTTTCTTAGATTCAACTAAAAATTCATAGCAAACTTAACCTGTATTTTCAATAATTTCAATAGAATGAAGATTCTTTGAGCCATTCCACTCCAATCTCCATCAGCTGAGGCATCTATCTTCCTGTGTTCTCTTCCTCTTGCCCTCTGAGACTCTGACCGTGAGAAGAGAAGTGAGAACTGAGACGAGTTCGTGCTCCAAGCCTCCGACCGACAGGCGCAGCCGCGCTGGCACCCCAAACCACCGTCCACGACGCTCCCGTCTTCACTCTTCTCTTCTGTCTCTTCATCATCTCTGGCCTTGAGGTGAGCTAGTGTGGTAAAGTTACCAATCCTTCAAGTTCAATCTCTTCAGATATGTTGTCATCATCTCTGGCTTTTGGGTTTTTGTTGATTTTTTTGGGGAGAAGGAGATGAAAGAACGTTCTGGAATGTGAGAGATTTTGATTTTTTTTTTCTCTTCAACGAAGTGGGGTCAGTTTTGTTATTTTTTTTTATTATATTTTGATTTTCTGATTTCCCTAAAATTATGCCCATAATTTAGTTGTTTTCTGAATTAGTTTTTTTTGTCAAGCTGAATTAGTTTGTTTATATGGGTTATATGGCTTTAAAAAAAAATCATAAATGGGTTATATTATATGTATTTTTTTTATTTGATTATCTAGCTTTATATCTAGCTTAATAGATCATATGATTCTTTTGAATGAATCTTGATATTAATTGAATAAAAAAATTATGAAAATTAAATATGAAATTGACGTAATTGGATGTTTGTGGGTGAATTGTTTTAATTTAATTTTTTATATTTGTTGATTTTTAAATGTGACTTGTTACAGGTTACAGGTTACTATTATGATCTATAATATAGGTTATATAATAATATATATTTTTTCACATAATTTATGCATTTTGAACATAATTTGTGAAAATCTGGGAACCATTCACACCGCAACAGGCGCAACACATACCGCAGCAACTGTAATATCCGTTATCGCGAAATCCGCAACGCGACCGCGACCGATATTTAGAACCTTGCTCAAGCTTATAGCAGCAATTAATGAGGAATAAACATGTGCTTGTGTTGTTTAATTTACTAAGAAACCATCCTACCTGGCAAACCCAAAATCTCCTATTTTCATAATTGGTGTAGCTGCAGTAGTTGCCAACAGTAAGTTCTGCATATTAGAGAAAAACAAAAAGTTCAAACATGAACAAATTACTGTACTTGCAATAATACCACAGACAATTATTACGGGTTTGAACGGAAGTTGTTATATGATATAACAATAAATCAATACTCACATCTCCATTTCTAAACCAAGTAGCAAGTGCAAACCCACAATTTCTGAAGGTCATATGAAAATGAGTAGATAGTCATATACTACTCAAATACATATTTGCTTGACAAAAAATAGTGGACTGAGGGTCTGATTTGATTTCAAGCATCGGTGTAGTGATTTAGATATATTTTCAGAAACTAGCATCACCAATATTATCTTTTTCTAACGACTAATTGAAGGTGTTCAATTTTACAAAAAAACACCACCAGCAAAATGCAAAGGGCAAAAAGTGGGATCAATTGAGTTCAATAGCACTCACCTAATTGCCACATGAAATGGTGAGCAATGGATTTCAGAAACTCTGCCATGGCAACTGATGTAAGCAGCAGGGTCTCCATCACCACAATAATCCAAAACAAGGTAAATCCTGTCATTGGTCTTAAACAAAAGAAAAAAACACCCCGCGAGAATGTCAATGATTATGAAGGAGAATATATGATTTGTTATAATGACTGAAGACGCAAAGACCCACCGGAGAATGCAAAGATTACACATCCCATCGGTATCATGTTCTTGATTACACACTGGCGAACGTTCTTGAGCAGGACACCGGCATACCTCCTCTGCATTCTTTTACTCATCACGCAGGCAGAACTCCTTGAATGTCAATCTCTCCTCTGCACATTGAAGTCCAAGTTCAGAGAAATTTTCTACATGAGCTCTAACTGTAATAAAAAATATATGTATCATAAAATTTCAACCTCGGACCCATCAATTTTACATAAAATAACTCGATTTCGACGTAAAAGGCTTTTGCAAAGATTCAAGCAACAGAATGTAGCTCTTTCAAAGCCTTTGGTGGATGGCGCAGATCAGTACATGAAAAAATATTTTGAAAAAGCTGAAAAAACAAATGATATTGATGGATAAGAAAGATATTTACGATAAAAAAATAAATATTGCTTACAAAAACATAAAAACAATACATACATAACTAATATCTTTTAAAAGTTGATTAAAAAAATAATTACTGTACGTTTGCCTCTTCGCTACCTGCAATTGACTATTTTTATAGAATGGCTGCCTCCCAATCACTATCTGACACAAACAAATCTAATGGTGTAAAATACATTGGTAATCTCATTTTAACTTCAAAATTACTAATGTGCACTCTTCTTTGATGAGGTGGTTTATATTATTAATTTACGGAATATTATGGGGAACTTATTACGGATATTGACCAGTTAGTTCCAACTTCCAATAACAGAAACAGAAGCTAGCTCTCAGTTTCAATACTATTTGATACTCACAATTTGAAGAAAGATTAGACCAGCACTATAAATTCAGTTGTCTGAAACAAGAAAACCATAATAAGTAACATAGGGAAATATTATGACAAGATAAATGAGGCTATTTATCTTCCAGTATATTAAATGGACTGGGAACCAGGCTACATGTTTATAAGTCAATGAAATATGAGAAATGATGAAATTCCAAAATGAAGGAGTGAAGGAATGCAAGAATGAGATTATCCAAAAAATAAAGAATGGGTGTTGCAGATGATACTTTCAGGTGAGTTACGTCCTGAGCAAGCACAATTTCTGTCCTTCCACCGCTGATCGCCACCTCTTCCAAGGAAGAACATCATCCCACCAAGAATTTATTCAACACCGTCTAATGGCAACTATTCGACCCAATGGTTCCAATATCCTAATGTCGTCAATCCCTATCAATTTATTCTTTCCGTCAATTAGTTAGGAATCTGAAATTTCCTTATGCTTAAAAATCACCACTTTAAAGGCACCTCTTCCAATTTGCATGTTATCATGAAAATCATAATGCCCAAATAAAAGAAATGAGAGAAAAATTACCAAATAAATCAACAAGATTTAATGTTATCTATGCACAGCGAGCTTGCTTGTCTAATTCCAAGCTTCAAGGATATAGAAAACCATCTGCAAATTAACATTAACATTTATAAGAAATTAAGCAACTTGGCTTGAAAAGACAGGTGGGCCTTCATCCAACCCTATTTTTAAAGCTAATAAAGGGCACGACACTCACCCTCTTACCTGTTCCAGATTTGTAGCGCACACCCCCATCATTCTTACACACTAAGTAGCTTTACCTGCATGAAAAGAAGCTCTAAGTTTCCACCGTTGTCTGTGGGAAGCACATTCAAAATGTCGACTGCTTGGTTATCACAATACCGAGAAGGCCTATGAGTAAAGAATTTCGGCAACCTGTAGAGATTGTTGTTGATTATGCCATCCATAGAAACAAGCACAGCAATTTAAAAATAGAAGAGAAACCCATATTAAAAAAAAAACTATCAGCAGCTGGGGTGTTATTTAAAGATGCCAATTTGGTTCATATTTAGCTATTTTGTCTGATACGTAAATAAATTGAAAAATAAAACAACTAGTTGATCAAAAACAGTAAGTTATTGGATCACCTTCATTTCAGGCATCAGGACTCGCTCAACAGTAGTTCCAAATGTAGCCTTAAATATTAATTCTGCTAAAGTCTCTTCTGCAATGGACAAAAGCCTAGGAAAAACATCACGTGATTTCGTAAGGTCAGACATACAGATACAAGGTTTCAAAGAAAACAATAAAGGAAATAGACCAAGACAAAGAACAGCAAGGAAAGGTACCTTGGTAGAAAACTATTCTGCCACCAAATTTGAGTCAACCCTCAAATTATCATTATTGGAAAAGGCAACAAGGGTCTATAATCAGAATTAGCATTCTCACGACTTTAGGGTCCATGATTTACCATCTCGTTTTAAGGACTTACTTTGATGATTTCCATCAAAACAGCCAACCCTCAAATTATCATTATCCGAAAGGCAACAAGGGTCCACAATCACAATTAGAATTCCCGCGACTTTAGGGTCATTGTTGACATGATTTACCATCTCGTTGTAGGGACTGATGATTTCCATCAAAACAGTCAACCCTCAAATTATCATTTCCGAAAGGCAACAAGGGTCCATAATCAGAATTAGCATTCTCACGACTTTAGAGTCACTGTTCACACGATATACCATCTCGTTTTAGGGAATCACTTTAATGATTTCCATCAAAAGGGTCAACCCTCAAATTATCATTATCCGAAAGGCAACAAGGGTCCATAATCACAATTAGAATTCCCGCGACTTTAGGGTCATTCTTGACAAGATTTACCATTTCGTTGTAGGGACTCACTTTGATGATTTCCATCAAAACAGTCAACCCTCAAATTATCATTTCCGAAAGGCAACAAGGGTCCATAATCAGAATTAGCATTCTCACGACTTTAGAGTCATTGTTCACACGATATACCATCTCGTTTTAGGGAATCACTTTAATGGTTTCCATCAAAAGGGTCAACTCTCAAATTATCATTATCCGAAAGGCAACAAGGGTCCAAAATAAGAATTAGCATTCTCACGACTTCAGGGTCATAGTTCACATGATTTACCATCTCGTTTAAGGGACACACTTTAATTATTTCCATCAAAAGGGTCGACCCTCAAATAATCATTATCCGAAAGGCAACAAGGGTCTATAATCGAAATTGATATTTTCGCGACTTTAGGGTCATTGTTTACATGTTTAATCGTCTCGTTTTAGGGACTCGTTTTAGGGGCAAGCATTGGTGATTTCCGTCAATAGGGTCAGCCCACAAATTATCATTATTCGAAAGGCAACAAGGGTCCATAATCAGAATTAGCATTCTCACGACTCTAGGTACATTGTTCACAAGATTAACCATCTCGTTTTAGTGATTCCTATAGAAGATTTCCATCAAAAATGTCTACCCACAAATTATTATTAATCGCAAGGCAACAAGGGTCCACAATCAGAATAGCATTCTCGCTACATCACGGTCATTGTTCACATGATTAACCATGTCATTTTATGGACTTATTTTACGAACTCGCATTGATGATTACCATCAAAAGGGTCAGACCTCAAATTATCATTACCCAAAAGGCAACACGGGTCCTTAATCAGAATTAGCATTCTCAAGACTTAAGGGTCGTAATTTACATGGTTAACCATCTCGTTTTAGGGACTTATTTACGAACTCGCATTGATGATTACCATCAAAAGGGTCAGCCCTCAAATTATCATTACCCAAAAGGCAAGAAGGGTCCATAATCAGAATTAGCATTCTCAAGACTTAAGGGTCATAATTTACATGATTAACATTCTCTCATCATTCTCATTTTAGGGTGATTTGTGATTTATAATTTCCCACCAATAACAAGTGTGTTTCCAAATCACATGGGTCACGATAATCTCAAGCAACCTCCCTATATTGGGATGCCTCGGTAATCTGTGATTTATAATTTCCCTCCAATGACAATTATGTAGTTCCGAAATCACATGGGTCATGATCACCTAAAGCAACCTCACTATATTGGGATGCCTCAGTGATATGTGATTTATAATTTTCTTCAAATAAAAGCGCTTACGTGTTTCGGAAATCACATGGGTCATGATCACCTCAAGCAACGTTAGCATATTGGGATGCATCGGTGATCTGTGATTTATCATTTCCCAGAAATCACAATTATAATTTCCTTCTAATCATAATTATGTGTTTCCAAAATCAAATGGGTCATGATCACCTCTAGCAACCTCGCTACATCTGGATGCCTCGGTGATCTGTGATTTAATATTTCCCTCTAATAATCACAATTAGGCATTTCTGAAATCACATGGGCCATGATCACCTCAAGCAACCTCACCATAATGGGATACCTCGGTGATTTGTGATTTATAATTTTCTTTCAAGCACAATTATGTGTTCTTGGCAACACCTTCATTAGCTATATATTTCTTTAAATTGGGGGTAAAATTGAAGTGGTCAAGTATTTATGATGTGCCTAATGCGTAAAGATGAAGCCAAGAGGCAATCATGCGTAACAAGCCGTGGGTTTTAATTTTGTTTTAACTGCAATGCAAACAAATGAAAGAAGCGCGCGACACATAGGTCTCTTGATTCTATTTCAATTTTCAACAACAAAAAAACAACTAAAATCCAACCAGCTACATATATTTTTAATTTTAATTTACGTATTTTATAAAAATACCATGTAATAATTCATAATAAGTTACATAATTTACTTTATGGGAATAATTCTTCTTCTTCAATACTCAAGTTTTTACTCAGTTACAAGATGTGATAAAATAAGGAAGAGACTAACCTCATTTAAAATTTCATCTATCTCCAAGGATTAAAGTTTAGAGCTCCACTATACACAAACATCTAAATGAACTGCTGAAAGAAATGGAACCATCCTTCTGGAATAACAAAATCTGCTCAACAACAGATAAGTCAGTGTCAGTGGCCGGTAATAAAACTTTTACATGCATACCATGCTAGATTATTTTCTTGGTGTTCAGGTGCATCATCTTCAGGACAGGTCATTATTGTTGACCCAGACAAAGTACATTACTGATCTCCTTGAAAGAGCAGATATGGGAGAAGCAAAGGGCATCTCTACTCCTATGGTTGGTGGAGCCAAATTGAGCAAATATGGAGCAGATTACTTTGCTGATCCTACCCTTTACAGATCCATTGTAGGAGCACTTCAATATGCCACCTTAACCAGACCTGAGATAAGCTTTGCTGTGAACAAAGTTTGTCAATTTCTAAGTCAGCCATTGGAAGATCATTGGAAGGCTGTTAAGAGAATATTAAGGTATCTTAAGGGTACTCTTCATCATGGGCTGCATCTTAAGCCTTGTTCTCTTCATTCTCCTGTTTCTCTAGTGGCCTTTTGTGATGCTGATTGGGCATCAGATCCTGATGACAGAAGGTCAACATCAGGATCATGTGTTTTCTTTGGCCCTAATCTTGTGTCTTGGAGCTCCAAGAAGCAGACCTTAGTGGCTCGTTCCAGTACTGAAGCAGAATACAGAAGCCTAGCCAATACCTCTGCTGAGCTGCTATGGGTTCAGTCACTTTTGCAGGAGTTGCAGATTCCTTTTTCTCCTCCTACAATCTTTTGTGACAACATGGGTGCAGTGGCTTTGACCCATAATCCAGTTCTACACACCCGCACTAAACACATGGAGCTTGACATCTTCTTTGTGAGGGAAAAAGTTCTCAACAAGTCTCTTTTTGTGCATCACATTCCTTCAGTTGATCAACTGGCAGATCTCTTTACAAAGGCTCTTTCACCTCTTCGTTTTGAAACTCTTCGTGACAAACTCAATGTGATTGAGAAATCCATTTCTCACCCACCTTGAGTTTGAGGGGGCCTATTAGAGTAGAGTACACATTACTCTGATTAAGAAGTTAGTTACTGTTAGTAGTATAGTTAATATTTGAGTTAGTTACATTCTGTTAGAATGAGCTGTCAATACAGCTGTCATGTGAGCTGTCACATAACTGATTCTGTTAGAGTTGGTAGCTTGCTTAGCAAGCCTTGTATTCTCTATAAATACTGAGATCACTCATTGTAATCTTTAGCTTTTCAATAATGAAATTCAGTTACATGTCTTAGAGAGTTTAACAGTTTTGATCCCCAAAGTTGATGTTCCTAGTCAGATGAAGGAGCTTCAACCCATTAGTTTGTGTAACGTTGTTTATAAAATAATCACGAAGGTGCTGGTCCTTCGTATCCTCCCTTCCTTGGATCAGTTTATTGGCCCCCTCCAGTCTAGCTTTATTCCCGGGCGGGGGACCACTGACAATGCTATCTTGGCTCAGGAGGCAATTCACTTCCTTGATCACTCTAAAGTAAGAAACGGCTCTATGGCTTTCAAAATTGATTTGGAAAAAGCTTATGACAAGCTTTCTTGGGGTTCTTGGAGGAAACTCTTAGGGACTTTGGGTTTCCAGACCTCATTATTCGCCTTATCATGAGCTGTGTGTCTTCATCCAGGCTTGCTCTCCTTTGGAATGGTTCTAGGCTCCCTTGGTTTAGCCCTGTTCGGGGTCTCCGCCAAGGGGATCCGTTGTCTCCCTACCTTTTTGTTATGTGCATGGAGAAGCTTTCAGTTCGCATTCAGAATGCAGTGGATGCGAGTTTGTGGCATCCAATATCTCTTTCTAGAGGTGGTCCTCCTCTTTCTCATATTTTCTTTGCAGATGACGTGCTTCTTTTTTGCAAGGCCTCTAGATCACAAGTTGAGATGGTTGCTGAAATTTTGGAGGACTTTGGCTCGGCATCAGGTTTGAAAGTTAGTGCTGCGAAGTCAAAGGCTTTGTGCTCTAAAGGGGTTCCCCAAAGTACCCGTCGAGATATTGCAGTTGTTTATCCCATCAGAATTGTTCGGAACCTGGGCAAGTACTTAGGTTTTCCAGTGATCAGTGGCAGAGTATCTCATGGTGATTTTGATTTTCTTATGGACAAAATTGAGAGGAGATTAGCAGGCTGGAAGAGTCGCCTTCTCAACACAGCAGGAAAAATTTGTCTTGCTAGGTCTGTTATCACAGCAATTCCCACTAACTATATGCAAGCGGTCTGGCTCCCCAGGAAGACAATCCATTTGATTGATAGAGCGGCTCGAAACTTTATTTGGTCTAACTCCGCTGCTAGCCGTGGGTGGCATCGAGTTAAGTGGGAGATTGTTACTCAGCCCAGGCATGCCGGAGGGCTTGGGATTAGAGACGCAGCGCTTGCAAATACCTCCCTGCTTGGCAAACTGGTGTGGAACTTGTTACAACAATCTGACAAACTATGGGTCCAAGTGCTTACCCATAAGTATATAAAAGACCATTCTTTGTTGGAAGTCTCGGCCAAACCTAGTTCTTCTTCCCTTTGGAAAGGGGTGTTGCGTGCTGGAGATGAATTAAAGGACGGGTTTGGTTTCAAGTTGGGGAACGGTGAGTCCTCTTTTTGGTACCATGATTGGAGTGGTCATGGAAACTTGGCAAATCACATCCCTTATGTGGATATTCATGACATCCATGTGTCTCTTAGAGATTTGGTGATTGGAGGGGATTGGGTCACGACTAGTTTGTATACTGTTGTCCCTTCTTTGATTCTGCAGAAGCTGCACGACATCACTCCTTTGGTGGATGATAGACTCCATGATCATTGGACGTGGAAGAAGGGGAGACAAGGTGTGTTTACTGCTGCTGCTGCATACTCCTGGCTTCTTGAGTCTTCTTCCCAGCTCCCCCCCTCTACACCCGATTCCTGGAAATGGATTTGGAAAATTCAGGTTCCGGAAAAAATCCGGGTCTTTGTCTGGTTTATCATGCAGGGTGCGATCCAAGTCAATAGCTTTCGGTTCAGATGCAAGCTTGCAAATTCCCCTGCTTGCCCGCGCTGTCAACATCAATTCGAGGACTGTTAGAAATCCTTAGTTAGAACCACACAACACCACAAAACCTTAGGCTTAAGGCAATGGGTGTGTGTGTTCTTTATTATATATGCACTTGTGCACTTGCTAATCTTGGCAATGTGGGACTTCTTTGAGTTACCACTTCATTATCTCTATTACTCCCCCTCAATTGAGACTCCATTTTTTTTTTTTTGCCTGTGCCTTGCACTCCAGCGGGAACATCGGTGGTCGTCGGACTTGTGCTCCTTCGTCTGAGTCTGCCTTTCGACTTTCTTTGTCTGGGCTAGTACTCTAGCGGGAGCATCGGAGTTCCTTAGACTTGTGCTCCTTCGTCTGAGTCTGAGGCCTTGGCTTGCGCAAATGGGACTGCCATTTTTGCTTTTTTTTTCGGATTTTTTTTTACTTTTTTTTTTGTTTTTTTTTTTTTGGAAGCGGAAGTCATGGCTTGGATCAGACCAGCTCTGATACCATGTTAGAAATCCTTAGTTAGAACCACGCAACACCACAAAACCTTAGGCTTAAGGCAATGGGTGTGTGTGTTCTTTATTATATATGCACTTGTGCACTTGCTAATCTTGGCAATGTGGGACTTCTTTGAGTTACCACTTCATTATCTCTATTAAGGACATCTTGCATTGCCTCAGGGACTGTAGAATTGCGCGTGATGTCTGGGTTCGGCTTAATGCTCTCGGGTGGCCAGGCTTCTTCATGAGTAATGCCCAAGCCTGGGTAAAATCGCAAGCTCAAGGTCCTCATGCTTCTCTGTTTTTGACAGCAATATGGGGTATATGGAGATGGAGGAATAATGAAGTCCTAGGCGATAACGATTGGACAGTGGTAAGCACTGTGAATTGGATTATTACGGAGCACAGGGACTATGATCTATTACTCACGAGAGGTCTGTCGTTGTCCACGGTCGACGATGCTCCAGTCCGTTAGGCTCCCCCTGTTTCCGGTGAGTACAAAATGAACTCAGATGGGGCGTTTAAGCATGATGATGATCGAATGGGAATGGGTGGCATTGTTCGGAATGCCCATGGTGCTTGGATATCCGGTTTATATGCAGGTAGCCTCGGAGGAGATGCTCTTCGGGCGGAGATTGCAGCTCTAAAGCATGGTCTAACACTGTTGTGGAATGCCAATATTAGGAGAGCTACTTGCGAAGTTGATTGTTTGGATATTGTGGAAGCTTTGGAGAATGATCGGTATCAGTTTCATGCCTTGGCGTCTGAGCTCCTGGATATTCGTCTTCTCCTGGATCGGGATTGGACTGTTACTCTTGCTTATGTCCCTAGAGAGGCGAATGCAGCAGCTGATTGCCTCGCAGGACTTGGAGCTAGCCTCCTTTGCCCCCTGACTTGTCTTGAGAGCCCTCCTCAAGAGCTTCAGCCGATTCAGGCTAGAGATTTGTTAGCTTTGTAGTTTTTGTTTCTTGTCTGCTTAATTTTCCGATGTACAAAAAAAAATGTCTACTTGAGGTTTGATACAAACAGGTAGCCCTTTTTAATATTTGGTTGGTGGTAAGATAAATGAAGCCTGAAATTGCTGAAAGATACATTACATTATTCCTGACATATAGGGATAAAATAGTAAAAGTATGGCCCAAAAAAGCAAAAATAATAATAATAGTGATTATTACAAGAGATTGAAGATCTTTAAGTTTAATCATCATAAACATAATCAACATCTCCATATTAATCATATTTTACCAGACTTGAGTACAAAATATATGCAATTACGAGACATTTAAAGATGTATATTCATGAAACAGTCTGTTTGAATTAAGTACCTGTAATCTAAGATAAGCAAAGATTGGAGTTTCCATCAAGCGAATCAATTAATCCAGATGGACCAGAAACTTGACATGTATATCCTCCTCAACCAGAAATTGAATCACAGCACTGCATTGTCTGTAGTCCAAATAAAGCTAGAGGGTAAAGCCGTAAAGCTAATATCCACAAATAGAAATTGTTGTGTGGGTGTATCCATGTGCACATGTGCTAGAGAAAGAGACTTAAAATGGAAACCAATAATCATAACCAAGTTACAGATATCTACCTGTGCTAAAAAGCAAAGACTTATAATTGCCATTGGAGAATGACACCAAGAGGCATACAGAGACACATACTAGTCCTTCCGTGCAGGATTAACCAGTGATTGCTTCAAAAGATCTCGAATCTCAGATAATTTCGATGATGTAAGTAAGATCAAATTCAGAGCCTGAAAATTTAACAAAGGGAAAGAAAAAAAAAGCAGATGCAGATGAATACTGTTTCACTCACTACATAGGGTTGCCTAAATGTCAGACTTAATGAAAAGATATACTCCCTCCGTTCCTGATCTTTTGTTGTTTTAAGTTTTGGTCTAAATTCCAAAACATTTGTTGTTTTACAAACCCAATGCATTTTTTCTCAATTTATTCCATGTATACCCTCATTTAATACTCTATCTCTCACCTACCACCTTTTATTTTCACCAATCAAAATCATAACAAGTTTTTTAACCAATAATTACTATTCTCTCTTCACTCTAACTCAACATTAAATAAGGGTGTTTATGTCAACAAATATTTCAATGATTGCACTCTTAAACAATGTGCATAACCTTAAACAACAAAAGATCAGGAACGGAGGGAGTAGTAAAAGAACAATTAAACAAGCACAACAAAAAATATACTATTGATAAGTGTCCAAGAACTGTGGATCTCAAAATCACCTAGAATAGTTATACATTAGTCACTACTCACTAACCACTCTAGTTCTATAAAATTTATTGTAGCCTACAACAGAGGACCGTTCAGCACTATTAAGTTAACAGGGAAACAATTTTCCACCAAATAACAGAAGTCGTGACCTTTGAGATATTGTGCTTCTAATTTCATTGAAGTACAATATTATTTTAAGAACATGAATGTTGGGTGTATCCACATTATTCAACATAAAAGTCTATAATACTACATGTAACCCAAACAATTAAGCCAGTTGTGTAATGAGGGTGCAAACCAAAGCCCACCCATAAAGGAAAATAGTTCTCTCTCTTCCATCCCCATAATTCCATAACGCAGTATAATAATAAAACAGCAACATGAAGTTCATTGCAGCCTTTGATTTAGCTCTAGGGAAGACTCACAAACCTGAACCATAAGTGATGCAAAATCCAAATCTGATTCTCCTTCTAGTATTGTCGAAACTTCCCGGTAGACTCTCTAGGCATTCAAAAGAACACAAAGACGGCGGATTATCAAAGCACCACGCCTGGAATTTAATATACAAAAATTAAAATTTTCATTAATGGAAAAGTGAAATTAGTAGTAATAATTACATAGTTTCACAAATTCAAGACTCATTTGTCTCTACTTAGAAAAAAAGTGATTTTAAAATTGAATCGAAAATTGAATATATTTTAGGTGAACATTTTAAAAGCAGAAATTTATTTATGTTTGTATACAAATATAATAAGTGTTTTTCACAGTAAAATTGATTTTAAATTGTTTGGATCTTGTTGAGATATGTAGATAAAATAAATAGGGAATAAATATATTTAGCATATTTTATCTTTTATTAGGATAGATCTTTTCCTTATTTAGCTATCCCTAAACTCTTGTATATATATATGTACTCAGCTTCATGGAATAATCAATCAGAATATTTCATTCAAGTTGGTACTCTTGTATATATATATGTACTCAGCTTCATGGAATAATCAATCAGAATACTTCATGGAATAAATTTCTACAGTTTGTTACTCTCATTCTACACCTGTTGGATCCTGGGTTTTGGATTCCGGTGCCTCAGATCATCTCACTGGTAATCCTTCCTTTTTCTCTAACTTATCTTCACCCAAAACTACACACCATGTTACCCTTGCAAATGGCTCGAAAGTACAAGCCACCGGTGTTGGGCAGACATCTCCTCTTCCTACACTACCTTTGAGTTCTGTTCTATTAGTTCCGGGATGTGCTTTTAATCTTATTTCTATCAGTAAATTAACCAAATCATTAGGTTGTGCCATAACTTTTACCTCTGATTCCTTCTTTATACAGGACCGGAGTACGGGACGGATGATTGGAGCAGGATCTGAATCACATGGTCTCTATTATCTACAACAACCATCTTCTGCAATTTGTGCGGCTGCTGCTGAGTCTCCGAGTTTACTTCATCGTCGTCTGGGACATCCGAGTTTGGACAAATTAAAGAAGATGGTGCCTTACTTGTCGCAGTTAGAGTCTTTGGAATGCGAGTCATGTCAGCTTGGGAAGCATGTTAGGTCGTCTTTTCCTAGTAGTGTCAATAAAAGGGCCCTACATCCATTTGATGTCATTCATTCTGATGTTTGGGGTCCAAGTCGTGTTTCTTCTATCTTAGGATATAGGTATTATGTCAGTTTTATTGATGATTTCTCCAGGTGTACTTGGATATTTTTAATGAAAGATAGATCTGAGTTGTTTAGTATCTTTCAAAATTTTTGTCATGAAATTGAAACTCAATTTGATAAGAAAATTCGTGTTCTGCGAAGTGATAATGCTAAAGAGTTTTTTTCTGATTCCTTTAACTCTTTTACGAAGTCTCATGGCATTATACATCAGTCTAGTTGTCCACATACACCCCAACAAAATGGGGTAGCTGAGAGAAAACATAGACATATTGTGGATACGGCTCGTACTTTATTGATCAATGCTAATGCACCTTTAAAGTTTTGGGGTGAAGCTGTTTTGACTGCAGGATATTTGATAAATCGGATGCCATCATCTGTTTTGGGTAATCAGATTCCTCATTCCATGTTGTATCCTAGGGAATCTTCATTTTGTGTTATGCCTCGTGTCTTTGGTTGTACTTGCTTTGTTCATGATCTTTCACCAGGTCGTGATAAGATGTCTGCTCGGGCTGTCAAATGTGTCTTTTTAGGTTACTCTCGTGTTCAAAAAGGGTATAAGTGTTACTCTCCATCCACACATAAGTTCTACACTTCTGCAGATGTCACGTTCTTTGAAGATACACCTTACTTTGTTACAACTGGTCAACAATCTGATCTAGATATCTTTCCTGTGGTTTTACCTGTTCCTCAAGTGTCTATGTCACCATCTTCGGTCGTTACTCCTCAAGCAGACACTTCCACTCCATCAGCGCTAGCTCCTGATATGTCTCGTTATCGCATTACTTATGAGCGTCGCCCACGACGTACTGTAACGGATGAGCCCCACGACTCAGTTTCTGCAGGAAATGAGACATGTGATTTGGTTCCTCATCCAGCCTCCTCTCCTGCTTCGGATCCTGTTGACTTGCCCATTGCCCTTCGGAAAGGTAGTCGTTCTACTCGTAATCCCCATCCTATTTATAATTTTCTCTCATATCATCGCTTGTCCACTGCATACTACGCTTTTGTTTCTACCATATCTTCCATTATTGTACCTAAGACTATACAGGAGGCCCTATCTCACAAAGGTTGGCGTCAAGCGATGATTGACGAGATGACAGCTTTAGAGTCTAATAATACATGGGAGCTTGTTCCTCTTCCTGCAGGGAAATCTATTGTTGGGTGTCGTTGGGTCTTTAATGTTAAAGTAGGCCCTGATGGACATATTGATCGATTGAAGGCTCGTCTTGTTGCCAAAGGGTACACTCAGGTTTATGGCTTGGATTATAGTGATACTTTTTCACCAGTTGCAAAGATGGCATCTGTCCGTTTATTTTTTGCCATGGCTGCTATGCGACATTGGCCCTTGTTTCAGCTGGATATTAAAAATGCTTTCTTACATGGTGATTTGGAAGAAGAGATCTATATGGAGCAACCACCGGGGTTTATTGCTCAGGGGGAGTCAGGACTAGTTTGTAAATTGCAAAAGTCTCTGTATGGTCTGAAACAATCACCCCGAGCTTGGTTTGGCCGTTTCAGCAATGTTATTCAGCAGTTTGGGTTAGTTCGTTGTGAAGCGGATCACTCAGTCTTCTTTAGGTGTTCATCCTCAAAGACGTTCATTTATCTTGTTGTCTATGTGGATGATATTGTAATCACCGGTGATGACCAAGAGGGCATACAAGCTCTTAAGCAGCACCTGTTTCAGCATTTTCAGACTAAGGATCTTGGATCTTTGCATTACTTTCTTGGGATTGAGGTAGCTCAGTCAAAGTCTGGCATTGCTATTTGTCAAAGAAAGTATGCGCTTGATATTTTGGAAGAAACAGGCCTTCTTAACTGCAAGCCTGCGGATACTCCTATGGACCCTAATGTGAAGCTTCTGCCTAACCAGGGGGAGCCTTATTCTGATCCAGGAAGATATAGGAGGTTAGTAGGAAAGTTGAATTATCTCACAATGACCAGGCCTGATATATCATTCTCTGTTAGTGTTGTCAGTCAGTTTTTAAACTCTCCTTGTAAGAGTCATTGGCAGGCTGTTATTCGGATATTTCAATACATAAAAGGGTCGCCTGGAAAAGGTCTTGTTTATACTGATAGAGGTCATACTAGTATTACTGGATATTCAGATGCGGATTGGGCAGGTGATGCAGGTGATAGGAGATCCACCTCTGGTTATTGTGTTTTTATTGGTGGAAATCTCATCTCTTGGAAGAGTAAGAAACAAAGTGTTGTTGCTAGATCAAGCACCGAAGCTGAGTATCGTGCTATGGCTCATACTACGTGTGAGCTCTTGTGGTTGAAGCACTTACTTCAGGAGTTGAAGTTTTGTGCGATTACTCCTATGAACTTAGTATGTGACAATCAGTCAGCTTTACATCTTTCTTCTAATCCGGTTTTTCATGAACGAACAAAACATATAGAAGTTGATTGTCATTTTATTAGGGAGAAGATTCTTTGTGGTACTATCAAGACTTCTTCTGTTTGCTCTCAAGATCAGCTGGCTGATATTTTTACCAAGTCTTTACGAGGTCCCCGGATAAAATATATATGTGACAAACTGGATGCATACGATTTATATGCTCCAACTTGAGGGGGAGTGTTGAGATATGTAGATAAAATAAATAGGGAATAAATATATTTAGTATATTTTATCTTTTATTAGGATAGATCTTTTCCTTATTTAGCTATCCCTAAACTCTTGTATATATATATGTACTCAGCTTCATGGAATAATCAATCAGAATATTTCATTCAAGTGATCTAAAACCATAAAATGTCTTTTTTCAAATAAAATTACATTAAAGGACATAAAATTATGACTAGTTATTTTTTCAAAGAATTATTTTACGATAAAATTGTAAATTTGAATTCAAGTAGTGTAACCATAAAAATAGATCTCAATTTCTCTCTCCTCATCCATAATTGATTTTATCAGAAGCTACTCAATATAGCTTAAGAAAATAATTAAATTTCTGCTTATTTTACGATTTTTTTTTTTTTCGAAAGCATACACACACGTAAAAATATACATAAGTGGCTTTTTTAAATAAGTGATTATTTAACAAAATAAGCAGAAACAAGCGGGCCGTACTAAAAGAATCTAGAGCGTGAAGAAAAACATCTTACTTCTCCAAAAGAGAATTATCTAGCCGAAAACTGTGCACTAGTCGGAAGTGCTGAGGATCTCTTGCAATGCACGCATGAACATCAAGAACTCAAAGCACAACCTATTTCACATTAAAGGATTGTGATGAATTAATGACTCTTTAAGTGAATCATTGATTTCCACAAATAAACAAGACAGAAGAACACAAGTGAAACTTAAAAAATATCACCGCTTTATTCAGTCAGAACTTGAACAATATTTGAAAACCAAACCAGAGATTAAACCGTTGATCTCCAGGTCATGACTCAATTAGTTCAACCAGTTAAATTGGTGATTCAACCCTGATTTAACAGTGGTTAACCCAGATAATTTTTAAACATAGATCACGGTCCCAGCCGGTTCAACAAAACAATCCAATTCAATTTTTTAAACATTGATATTCAAGATGGCGTATATGGAAATCTATACGGCCTTCTAACCGTACTTATCAATCCATAATACAATAACAGCACAAAGCGGCGATTAGGTAACAATCAAAGATAGAAATGGAAACTGGAGGTATACAGTATTTTTTACGTATTCAGACCTGATATGTAGATCAACTCTTGAGGTATAGCAGTTACAGCAACAAAGTTTAGAAAGAAAGTCCTAGGCACTTCGAGAGACCTAAATTCCGGAAAAAACATCATTTAATCATTTTTCCCAAAGAGGCGGATTTAAGAAATCCAATCATGAACCATGTAATATTAACAAGATTATCATGCACCCAAAATTTTAAATAAAATAAACGTTCATCGGTAAGCAATCTTGAAGTTGATATTCACCCATTATTCAAAAATATTTTATACGTAAGAAAAATGATCTATAAATGTAAAAATCACAACTTCACCATGCACAAAGATCTTGAGAAATAAATTATAGGATTTTGTTGGGGGAGAAGATGCAGTTAGCACAAGACTACCTCATCAGATGGATCAGAAAGTGCTTTGAGTAGGGTGTCAAATATGTCATCAAGGTATGTCAAAACCTGTTTCAGACAACGAAAGTCAATGTATGAGCTGGACACCGAAATCTGTCATATGGACATAAAGAAGATCACCCCACCACAAAACATTTCATTTCAACTGCAAAAATTGATTGGCATTAAGAAAATAAAGTCTTGCAACATAAAAGAAAGAGAATGCCGAACAATAGCTAAACAAATTATACATCATTCATTCACTATGACAACGGCATAACTATTTGCAGAATTGCAGCTTAAGTAGATAAAATTGCAAATTTTGGTAGTATAATTAACTCCACCATGTCAAACAATAACTTCATGGAAATAGCATAGTCTCACTAGATATTTAGGGAAAACCCAAAAAATATAAAAGGAGCATAGTAGAATTATTTTCTAGTTACAACCAAGTAGCGTCCATCATTATTCAATAGCAATAGAGCCCTTAGTGAACCTATAATCAAAATCTTGCCATGATATAGTACATAATTAAAGAAGTGTTTTCACTGACTTCAGCAAATATCCAAACAGGCATGTAATTGAGCTCTATGACATAGGCTTCAAGGGACATATTGAGAAACTAGATTAACACCACATGTCAATATATAGAAGCCTCAATATATATAAAAATGAAATCTGAATTCAAACAATCTAGTCACCTCAGTACAATGTATGCTTAAAAGGGTTGATATCCAATGCAATGCTTCAATTCAAGTGGCTTTCCATTCACTAGACAGTTGCCTGAAAAATCAAAACACTCTCAAAATCCCTCTACAAAATAATTGCCTTGTGCTATATAAACTACAGAAATGCTATGGAAGAATGTTAAAAACTATTGTAAAAAGTCATCAGAGCTTCTTACGAATTACACATTGATACAGATAGCTTCTTCTTAATCGCGAATAGCGGTCTGTCGCTGATGACCCCCTAAAATGAAGGCCGCTATTGGCCACAAATAGCGGGATTTCACGCCGCAATTCCGTCACGGCAGAGGTCCGCTACGCGATGGTGCTATAGCGCCACTATCGCGCGCGATCGATAACTATGATTGGCACAGGATAGCTTCTTATGAGTTATTGAGCATCTAAAGTTACAAAAATAGATATCATTATACACCTCTAAATGAATTTGCATTATCAACCTATTTCCAAGAACCCGCCCCACAAAACCCTAAGCATTCCCCAAATTGCAATTGCATTATTAACCAAGAAAAAAAAAAGGAAAAGGGAAATCGAAAAACCTCGAGGGCAGCATTCTTGCGCGCGAGGGTGCAGAGCACGGCTGCCGTAACCACCAAGAGAGCGTCCACCATGAGAATGTCGATGATTATGAGAACCCACAAACCAAATATAGCAAGCTTTGAGGAACGCAGACATTGCGGACATTGTAGAGGCCTTGTTGAACAAGAGCTTCAACGAGGTGCGTGAGGCCAGGGGATTCAACCCCATCGCTGTTCCTCACTCTCGTTCCTTTGTGGACTGCGGTGGTTCTTGGGGGGTTTCATCTTGAAACGACGTCGTTGAATTGGGAATTTGAGGAAGATTGAAAACCCCTAGAGTGGAAGAGAAAGGGAAAAGGGAGAGAAAAAGGAGGGATGAAAATGAAGGGAAAAATGGAATTTTAAAATGGATGGATGGAAAAATAGACAGCTTCTAACGGCGTTTACGTGAAGGAAAACACAGCACAACACACAAAGCTTTGAAATGGAAATTGAAAATGGATGGATGGAAAATAGACAGCTTCTAACGGCGTTTACGTGAAGGAAAACACAGCACAACACACAAAGGCCAAAGCTTTGAAATGGAAATTGAATGAAAGAAGAAAAGAAACGGTCTGAGAAGATATTATTTTTAAATAGTAAGGTAAAATAAATAGGAATATATGATTATTAAGAAAACATTCATAATATAAGTTTGGCTTAATAACAGTTTAAGTCCCTTATCTATCATGATTGTGCGATTTGGGTCTCAAATCTTTAAAACGTACGATTTTAGTCCTTGAATTATTTTTTTGTGCAATTTTGGTTATGTCGTTAGTGTCCGTTAAACATTTGACGGAGGTTGCTTACCTGGCCTACTATTGGCACCCCTTTAACATGTATTTGCTATTTGCACCCCCTTTCTTTATCACACATCAGAAAAATAAAAAACATAAAAGAAAAAAAAAAAAGAAGATCAGGAAAACAAAAATCCAGAAGGGTGTTCTCCACCCGCAAACCCAAAATCCAGAAGTGTCACACCATTTTCCATAGCCGATTCGTTGGCACGTTTGGCAGAGGGAGCGGAACATGTGTCTCAATCATCAAAGAAGGAACCAGATTGTGTATCAACAAATTCAGAGGCTCCATTAATATAAGGTGGTTAATTTGGCTAAATCAACTTAAGTTATCACAAAATTTATAGCAAGGGGATTAGAGGATTTTGTGTTAATGATGCTCTGCAGTACATATTACAGAAATGGTCGATTAAACCACCAATATATGAACATACTTCTCAAATGACTTGGTGCTGCAACCTTGTAACTAGCATGCCATATATAAATTATATTATTGAAACCTTGTCCTTCTGAAGATTTCTGGTGCTAGAGTCCTGCCATATTTACATTTATGGCTGCCAAGGAGAAAATCATTACTAAGAAATGAGCAGTCCCACATTGATGTTTCAAATTATGCAGCTAAAATTTTATTTTCATGAACCTAACCTGATTATTTGATGTTTGTTCGTCAATTTTGTGAGGCTTCATGTTCAAGTCAATCATTTTGGTTTCCCTCATTGCATCAGCTTCTGATGATGGAACCATCCTGTGATTTTGTTGTATTTCTCCCAATTTCATTTGGGGTAGTGGATTTGCTCCTCTCTTAGTCCCACCTGGATTCAAAGGATGGGAAACTGGGCTTTCTGCATGACCAGGTTTATCTCCTGGAAACTACAGATTACAGAACAGTATCAGATACTGCACATTTTTTAAGGAAAGTTAAAGGCATGATCAAGAAAACAAATGCATTACAAATTGTGAGGCATATATACCTCAATTCTTTGCCTAAAAAGAAGGTATCTTCCATGTGTTCTTTTACCTCCAACATGAACAATGATATCACACTGCAAACAAAGGGAAGTTCCATCTGTCTCGCAATAGAAGAAGGCTGCATATATCCAGATTCATCAAGTTAAAGGGTAAATTAACTCATAAGTTAACCAAAAGGCATATCATGAAGAACACAATTTGGATGAGGATAGAGAATGGGATTAAACTAGTTAAGTTAATTACCAGGTGCATTCTCACAAATGTCACAGCGAGGAACATCACTTGGACTTGCAAGACTAACCCTTACATGCCGGCTAGCTAGCTTATTACACATGTGAACCTATCACTCCAAAGTTTAGCATATTTACAAGATACAAAGGAAACCAACTTATTGCATGCTTTAATTTGAAAACCACGGTAAAGTCAAAATCATGATGGATAGAAGTAAAAAATTAAGGCAAGTTGCTTCTGTAGATATTCAGAGCAAGAGCAAGATGCATCTGATTGAAGTATACTTATGAAATTGCAAGACCTTCAATTTGAGGCACCTCACAGGCACACATATTTACTTCTCCAAGTTTAACCCAAGATTTTAAATCTTCCATAATTGTCACATGACACATTACTAATGAAACATCATCATAGACTTCAGAAAATATCAGTGTGCTCAGTTGGTGATCTCAGGGGAAACACAAGCACATACTGTGAGCATTAATCAATATATTCAATACCAAAACAGTGTTAAGAAATCCAACATCGGATGAAAAAGATGAAAATATAACTACAAGTCTACAACACTACCTTCTCATCACAGGCACTGCATAGCGCAGCCTCATCCGCAGCGCAAAAAACAATAGCAGCGGCGCTCTCACAAGCGTCACAAAGAGTTCGCATAATTGAATTTGATCAACCCTCTCAGTCTCTCACTTTCATTGCTTCATATGTCCAACAAATGCAAAGAGAACTTGAAGTCAGATACTACTAAAAGAGAGGAACGTACACTTGAACTTATTCATTCTTGTTCTAAAGAAAATACTGATATGTAGTAATAATAACAATAATATTATTGTTATAGTAATAATAATGTTATATTGCGTTTTTCTTGTATATTGCGTGTTGTTACTAATGGTTGTGTTGGTGTTGCTTAATGAAGGAAGATAATACGGAAAGATTTTGATTAGTGTATGTAGGATTACCAAAAAGAGAGGATTATGAGGATCTTGGTGGCTACTCACAGATCAATGGATCTGTTAAATTAGTCAGCATGGACCCAATTAAATGAGTGTTTGTGTTGGTATCAAGATTCATAGTTTACTTCTCAGCCACAAATTCAAAGCCACTGGGGTTGACAGCACCTCTTGGTTCATTCTCAGCCACCAGTAATGATTTATGAAATTGGGACCCATGTTCTGTTTTAAGATTTGGATGATATTAGTTGGCCAAATTTGCTCCAAATGGATAAAGTAAATCATTTAATTAAGATATTTTTATGGTTAATTTAATTTTTAATAGGTGGGGATCCACTTACTCCAAAAGTAAGTGATAGAGAGGTAAAATTGAAAAGTAAAATAAATAAAAAATAGAATTTGAGTTACTTTCTTCAATTTGGAGATATTGCAAGTGTGTGTTAGATACTTACATGGTTAATAGTCAAATTAGTCCCTAAGGTTGTAAGCGAATTTGATGGCAGTCTTTTTTATAGTTACTGGTTGTCTCTGACCGTCACTAAATGTCATTTTTCTTTAAAGGGACTAAAATCAAACCCGCTTACAAATTCAGGGACTAATTTGACCATTAACCCTACTTACAAACTCTCTCTTCGGTAATAGGGGATGCCTCCAAACAAGGGAGATTAGGTTTAAATCTTTCTTTATTAACTCAGTCTCTCTCTCACATTTTTCTCTACTTAAACTCTATTGTACCAAACAATGCCTTTAATATTTGTCCATTCTAATGTGTGGCCAATATTTCTAGTGCAAGTTTGTAACTTTGATTGAACTCAAACTCCTTGGGTAATGAAACATAAGTATGAGATTTTTCAACTGTTTGTTAACTATGTTGTATAATCCAAACATACTTTCCTAGACTAAAGGTTGTCATCCAAAAGAATTCAACTTTTCTCAAAGATAAAGACATATTTGTAAAACAAAACTAATGACACTATTCATGAATTAACATGTGCTGATACCCCAGAACAAAATTGGGTTGGAGAAAGAAAAACTCATCATTTACTTGGAGAAAGGGGTCGAGCATTACTTTCAAATGAGTGTCCCTAATCATGTTTTGGGAGAAGTTGTATTCATTGCTCTTTATTTAATCAACAAGTTACCCTCTCAAATTTTATCAGGTAATAATCCTATACAATTCCTACCAAATTTCTTTCCTTCAGTACCACTCATGTCAAGCCTCCAAAATCGTGTCTTTGGACATCCAGTCCTTCTCCATGTTCACTGCCCCTGTCGTGGTAATTTCAATCCTCATGCAGGACCTGAAGACTAGTCCAAGGGGGTTGTAATGCAAAAGAGGGTAGAATTTGGTCTATGGTCAATCATTGATAAAAGGTCCGCTACTGGATACTGCATGTTCCTTGGTGGAAATTTAGTAACATGGATGAGTAAGTATCAAAACGTAGTTGCAAGGTGAAGTGTAGTTAGTTGCCTGTTCTTCTCTAAATAGAAGCCACTGCTGATAAAAAAGGGACACCTCATTATTTGATCTATGTACAAAATTAATATTCTCAATTTCATAAGGGGTAATTTTACACACGGAAGTTGTTATATGATTCCTAATATTCAGTACAATTGTATGGACTGCTACAAAGAATTCACTCATGTAATTTGTAGTTTTCCTATAACCTTGGAATGTCACATCCGTAATAAACCTCTTTACAATCAAATAGCAATCAGAGTCAGAAACAGAAAAGGAGACACACTGTTTATAAAAAGGGAAAACAAAATATTTTCCTATGTTAAATGGAGAGCCAGGGGGGAATTTTTACATGGCCCCATCATGCTTTCTGTTACGTAATCCGCTTCGACAATCAATCCTCACAAAATATGCTTCATGCTGGAGGTCCAACCAAAAGATTTCTTTCTTCTGCCCCGTGGGGCGAAGTTGAGCCCAAACATCTCCTTAAAAGCCTGATCTGGCTCTACTGAACCAACCAGCTTTGCCACAATGGTGGCACTCTCTCTAATATGGTTCATGTCCTCTGTTTCAGACCACAGGCGGTGGGCCAATTGCAACCTTCTATGCTTTGAACTCTTACTTATACCCCACTTCAAATAGAGGTTGTCTCTTTCAGATTTTGACAGCCTCCTATGCATCTGCTTGCTCAACATCTGTCTCTCTCTTCGAAGACATCTCGTGCTGTTTGCAAAGGAAATGCATTGTAAATTTTGTTACTAAACAAAATGTGAACTTCTAGTTAAAAGTAAAATTCATAAAAGACTTTCAGTTAGACCTAACTCTAGTCTAGGCCAAAAGGTAGCTTAGAGGTGAAAGTTGTTCTACTCTTTTAGCACTTATTATCCATTCCAATAAACGGATCTAAGATAGACTCTGATATCATATTAGAATTTGCATGACTGAATCATTTGCGGGTGTCACATATATGAATGGTCTCTAATAAACGGATATTAGAAAATGGTTTAGACCTAACTCTACCAAAAAACTCGTTTAAGAGTTTGGGCTGCCCTACCATTTATAATATACTTATTTGTCCATATCTCTAACGCTAATCGATGTGTTAATTCTCAATAGACTTCTAAGAAATACTTGAAATCTAACCTTGATTCAGGGGTAAGGGTTCGTCCATTTTCCATAGGCTGATTTTGCTTGAGATAGGACAGCCTTCTGAGCTCTACCTCCATATAGATAGAATCTGATGGGTCTCCTTTGAATAGAAGGAAAAAGTAAGTCCTGTGAACCAATGAAATATTACAAGCGTGCCAGAGTTCAATAATCTCTCGTTGCAGCCGTTCAAATTCTGAAGACCAGTGCAATTGCTTTTCCTCATCAGATTGCAATGGGTCCAAGCCAACATCTTTGAACTTCTTTGCAGAAATATCCGACTGTGATTCTGTCTCTGAAACCTGCCGTGCAAAACAGCTAAAAAATCACTGGCTGCAATTTCAATATAGCATGGGTTTTTGTAATAATATAATTCGATATAGAGCTATAGGACTCATAATACAAAGTTAAATTTCAGTATGAGGTTGATGAATCTAGGTATTGTTCAACCTAGAGCCCATAGGAAATGCACTGACAAAACTTGCATCATGGCTGCCCAATAGATTAAGACAAGTGATTCATCCAACACTTAAGCTATTAAAATAGTTAGATTAGATCATGGAAAAACCACTGTTAGAAATCCCACATTGACTAGAGATATGACCAGGATAGTCCTTATAAAGGGTAGATCAACCCTTACTTCTGAGCTAGCCTTTGGGATAGAGTTAGGTCTTCCAAATTCTAATAAGAACTTTCACTTATATTATGAAAATATATTGTGAATCATCACATGATTCTTAATATTGAGATTGAGGGAAGATTTAGGTTAGAAAGTAAAAGTATAGCTCTGTCTTTTGAAGTCATTACTACTAATTGAAAATTCTATTTAGCTCCTTACATCAAAGACATTGATTTCAATTTTAACAAATCTGAAACCTTCTTTTGTGGAAGGTAGTTTATCTCTTGGAAAGAACACGGTTTGGGAATCTTTAGAGAACTTGGACTAGAAAAACAAAACTTCAAAAAGAATTAGGGGTGAAGATTAAGAGATACTCTTCAGTAAGGATAAACAAAAGTCAATTAATTAGAAGTTAAGAATACAGTAACTAAAATTTGAGAAAAATCACTATGAACAATAAATGCATACCTCATGGTCCGCCAGTAGATTTGAACTTCCAAGATCTTTCTTTGACTTTCTTGCTGGAGATAAATCACTATCGTCATAACTTTCCTTATCGGTGTAGGATTTTATAATGTCTAAATCGACAGAAGTATTTCCCATAGCATTCCCATAACCACCCGTCCATGATAACCTCTCAGCATTGGCATTATAGTTTAGTGTACAGGTCCTCCTTTGAAAGCCCTCAGGTATTCCAATGTAGTCTTTTTCGATCCCTATTGGGTGTGTGTTCTGAATAATTTCTTCCTGATCAAACCAATCTGAAGATGAATCCTTCATGAGACTTGCTTTACAACTTCTACTTCTGGTAAATTTCCAGGGTTTAGAATTAGATGCACTTTTTTCTACCAGCCATGGACATAATTCCTTAGGAGAGGGAAGAACAGAACCTTGGGGCGAACGGTTCATTTCATTGTTTTCCTTTATACCAGATGAACACAAATCTAGATTTTCTTTGTCTATGTTATCAGCTTCGGTTAATCCTGAGACAGCCGTATTTGCCCCTGGAGATGACGCATTAGAGTCTGTGTCGATGTCTTGACTTACATCTGCTGGATTTGAGTCTGGATATGTGTCCGTAATTAGGTCCTCTGACTCAATGCAGATAACTTCCTTACAATGGTCGCCTAAATTTTCATCGTGCTGTTCTTCAACTGTCTTCTGATCTAAATCATTTCTTACAGAATCGAGACTTGAAACAGACAGCCCTGGGGAAGAATTCCTGATGATGGGAAGACTTTTTTCCAGATCAGGGAGTTGGAAATAGTTCTCCTCAGAACTAAAACTATGTCCATCTGAATATTGAGAAGCATCAAAAGATTTGACACTCTCCAAGCCGTCAGTACTTAATAAATTTGGTTCTACTGCCTGGCTATCGAAGTCCCATGAACACCGCACACGTAATTTGGGATATTGAGGATCCGAACTTTCCTGGAGATTGGGTTTGAACAAGAAATAAGATTAAAGGAATGCCAATTACGACTATTAATGATCGAGAGTAGGTAAGTGCACTTACGAAATCAGTGGAGGACATGTCGTCTCCAACAACTTGAAGCATGTCCTTAATTTGAGACTGAGCAAGGTCCCGCTGCATAGTCAGATCCATTACCTCGTTCTTTAACTGCAAGCACAGACAGTACATCATATTTACAGCTCGAGAAAAAATACATGCTCTAAAATAAGGAAAGTACAGTGTCCTCATTCCTCATTACATAAAACTCATATGCTGGTTGCCTGAAAATATTCAGTAACTATATACACACTGGAAAGAACATTTGAAGGTGTCCACAAAATGTTTTTCTTTTTGTTTTACTTTAAATACCATAAGGAAACACTCTTCAGGGTTATGCTTACAACATTGAAGGTGTCTCTATTATTAGAAGGCATCTCAGAGATGTTGACAATATTGAAATATTTAGGCCAGAATAAGATAATCTATTATGGCATTAGGATTTGAATGAGGGGGTAAACACATTTTGTGAGAAAAGATAAATTCAATTCAAAAGTGAATAAACATAGAACTAGAGATCACCAAAGAAATTCTTCAATAGATAAGGTACATGTAAAAACATGGATTGCAGAATCTTAAAGGACAGGTAACAAATAGTTGAAACCAATGGAGTGAAAGCATCTACTACAAACAGTACAATATACTTTTCAAGAACAAGCATATACCTTTTCAAACATTGTCGCTAATATTGAATTTAAGAATTATGCCTTGATATCAGAGATATAGAACAAATTTTACTACAAAGAAAAAGAAAGCAATGAATCATTGTTGCAAAAATATTGATGATTACCATCTCAATTTGGAGTTCTTTTTCCCTCAGCAATGCTGCAGAATCAGATTTAAGGCCGGTTGACCCTGAATTTCTCAACTCACTTTCCAGCCTAGCCAACTCTCTTTTCAATTGTTTCACCAACAATTTATCAGACACCACTACATTGACTTTTGCATTAGTTGCCACTTCCTTAGCACAACTTGCAAATAAGAGGGTGTTTCTGCTTTGTTCAACATGGCTCCGTGCAGGGCTCATGGTACAGATGATTGCCGTTCTGGCGTTGCCTCCTAATGAGGACTGCAGTATGCGGGTTAGCTTGGAATCTCTGAAAGGGATATGTCCATTTCGACCCTTGCTGTGATCAAATTCAATTTCGTTACATTTTTAGATAAAATGAAAGATGTATTTAAAAAATGACAATAGAATATTCTTAATATACCAAACAGACAAACAAACATTGATTATTGACACATTCAATAAATTTATGAATAAGATAGTCTCAGTTTCACCTGCTTTGGATGCCCAAAGTAATGGATTTAGTAGTAACAGAATCTGTCAGCTAAGGATGAATGAATAATATGAATGTAAAGTGATGATAGAGAAGTGCACAAGAATATGGGATTTTTATAGTAAATCATAGAGTTTCCTCCATTGCTTATCAGTACTTAATACTTGCCAGCCAATAGATAGATTATAGGTGGCAACTTGCCACCTTAAATCCAATTTGTGTGTCTGTGCTCTTTTAAATGTATCCAAAGGTCAGTTGCATGAGGTTTAAAATTCTAGGTAAGATTGAAATAATATGTGGACATAGTATTGATTTAGGTAAGAAAAAACATATTGATCTAACCTTAGTTTTCGGATAACAGTTCCTAGAGTCAGTAAGCTACGATTTATGTGGCATCCCTCTTTCAACCTTGTGCCAGCTGAATTAGTTTGGGATACACGCTCACTTCCAGCAAGATCAACAAAATTCTGCACAAGAAAACAAAATTTTCATTGTGACTCCTATCGATGTTCATTTATGCAAAAAGTATTCTTGATCATGTTCCTGTAATCTGAGTGAATCAGTCATACCACAGAAGCCGTAAGAGAGCTCGATTTGCCATTTCCAAGAAACTCACGTGCAGAACTTTCAACGGTCTGAAGAATATTATTTAGGAAGTGTGAGAAATGAGGTACTGGAAAATTTCACTGTCTTTCAACAAAAATAAAAACATACATACCAGTCTGAGAATCTGATGTGATCTGGAGCTTGCTTCATTCAGGGATGTCTCTCCTATCTGCCTTTGTGCTGGAAAAATAAATTCAATTGTAGGATATGTAGTCAGCTCTAGCTGAACAAAGGATTTTAAGGAGGAAAAGAACAAGAAGCATAACAGATAAAGAAAGCCAATATGGTTAACTCAGTTGAAGCAAGAATCATCCAAACCATCCTTAGTCCTTACTTTCACAGAAAGAAATGAGTTCTGTAAAATGGTCCCAGTCCCGCAAAGTTTCCTCAGTGAGTTTCTCTACGACTGTCCCTTTCTGTTTGAATGATAAACTGTAAGTAAAATGTATGTGCATTATTTATTTGAAAGAATGATAATGATATTTACCTCTGGATCATCAAGAAGTCTGAGAGGTGTACTGTCAGCACTAAGGAGGTCCCTGACAGATTCATTATAGATTTCCATAGCTGAGAACTTCAAAACAAATTCCCTTTCTGTGTGCTGTAAAAAAAAATAAGTCTAATCAAACTAAGGTGTTTAGAATTACAAGGTAGTGCAGTGATATGTTCAGTTTCATTTACCTTTTCTACGTAGTTAAAAATGTCTGTTACAGTGTACTCAGTTATACCACTCATAGTGAATGTCTTTCCGCTGCTTGTTTGTCCATATGCAAAAATGCTTGCTGATCAAATAGATAATCAAAGACCCGATAAGCCCGGTAGAATATGTCAATACAGAAGTTGCATGAATGTGAATGGTGATGAAGAAGGAAAGACAGCAATAGAAAAAACATAAAAATATAAAGAAAGGAAAGAAATAAAGAAACTCACAGTTGATGCCACTGAGCACAGAAAGAGCAACTTCCTTAGATGCTTCTTCGTACACCTGCCTTGTTGGACAATCAGTCCTAAATACTCGGTCTACAGTCAAAAGAAATTGAAGGTTGATCAAAAGGGGACAACAGATTGAGCTTCTATAATATGTACATCAGTGGATTAAGAGCCAAATATGGTCTTGGTAGAATGGCTTAACTGACAAAAGCAATGAACAAGATCTTACTCCCATGTATGATACCACCAGATTCATGACTTATTACACAATTTTCTCCAAAGCAGAAAATTTGACAAAACTATATAATATTCAAGACCGAACAAAGATCCCAAAGATTTTTTAAGCCCTTGGTGAAGCTCACAACGTTCTGTAAACTTGCTCACCAATATAAATTACGGTAAATTTCCCACCATATTCTCGAAGTTCATTCAGTCTTATCTTATGAATGACAATCCATTCGAACTCGTGAAAATATACACGATTTGGGCAGCATTTTAGGAAGTAAATTAAATAATGTGCATGCTTTCATCTATTTATTCACTCAGAAAAATGTTTTCAGCCAGAAGCGATCTGCATATTGATTATAAGATTTCATACAAACACCAAGTAAAGCCAAAATCAATTAGCATGTCTGGAAATCCTTCTATAATTGATTCTAAAGCCAAAATTAATTCTGAAAAGTTTTCGTGAGGGGGCCAGAATTGATTATGAAAGAAAAATAAGCTGACATGCCATATGTAAGGAATTGAAAGATAGATCTCTTCATACCAAATGTATAGGCTGTTGGATACAAGGACCTCTCGGAAGCTGAAAGGTTGTTCCTGTACATGATGGTTGTGTCATTAATGCATTCCCATTCAGACAGGTCATTTCTTGTGAGCTCCTTATCATTCAGAGGTCGTACACGAACAGAAACACGAATCCTCTCCTCAGTCTCACTGCCTGCGGGGTCTTGCATTGCTTCATCCCCTGAAATGGAACCCATTTTCTCGCCTCCTTCTCAAATTTTCCCCTAAACCTCAAATTCCAAAGATGACAATGAGATCATGTTCTGAACCCAGATATTCCAATAGGCCACTTAGGCATTGTGTTATTTTATTATTTTTCAAATGGTCTCATAAAAACTTGCATTGTACTATTGTTGGGATGGTATGGGACACCCAAGGGCCACCGGAGATTTCAAACCCCAATCATTATCTGCAGCAACAAACCGATCGAAGGTTAACACTCCATAAAAAAACATAGAAAACAAAAGAATGATAATACTAATGCAATTATAAATTCAGAGATCTCAGAGAAGGGGGGAAAATAGTAAACTCCTATACATTTGACTCCAAAATATGATGCTTTTTGTATTCTAATGAAAAATTTGGAGTTTTCTGGGACAGTTCCCAACCAAGACAAACAATAAGCTGTCAAATTCTCCCTCACATGGAACAGAGAAAATTGAGATCTTGTATAAGAGAATTACCAATGGTGAGTAACAAAATTTCACAAAACAGTGTTCACCAACTTCACAAATGAGATTGCCAGAAAAAAAAAAATTATGAATGGATGTAATGATCTGAGTAAAATTCCTAGCTGTTTTCCGATTTCCTTTCTCTTTCTCTTTTCCTATTTTGAGTAATTTCACTTCTCCTAAATTTAGCATGTAAAACAAAATCTAAACAAACCCGGATCAAAAATCCAAAAATAGGATACGAATCAGAAAATAAATGCTATATAGTAAAATTAAATCTAGCAAAAAACAAGCCAAAATTGCAATGTGACAGCAAATTTTGCCGTGTTTAGGAAGAAACCGTCAAAAATCAGAACCAATGGTTCCGAATTAAATTCGAGCTTCAGATAACAAATACTAATCTATCATTATCCATGAAAAAACTAGGAAATTCACACATTTTCAGCAGAAATCAAAATTCTCAATCAAATTTCTGTCCTAATCAATAATCAATGAATATAAAAGCGTCATAAATCGAAATTGAAAACAATTCAGTGAGATTTGGCACTGGTTCTGTGCATTTGAGTCGAAAAAACACAATGCGGAAGCTTAAAATCAAAGAATTGAAAAAAAATATAGAAATTGAACGATGAGAAATTGCTTGACCTGTGAAAATGCGATCTGAGATCGGAAACGAGAACAATGTGAGATGAGAAATGAATCGAAATCGAAAATCCTTGAGCTGCAGGAAAATGCAGAGTGAAAAGTGAAAGAAGAAAACGAAAGGTTGAAACTGTGAGCACGCGTTTGAATCTCTTTCTCTGTGTTGTGTTGTTGCTTTTGAAATTGTGAAGAGGTTATGGAGTCTCCTTCTTAATTTGTTAGTTGCAGGCCATTCTTCATTTTCAGCTTTTTTTTTTCGTTTTTATTTATGGACGAAGAAATTTTAATTACCGCGCTAATCAACTCCCTCATCATAAATCACAATTATTCAAAAATACCAACCTACTCACGACGACACTGGTCCTAATAATAAAGGGCACGTTTTTGAAAAATTCTAAAATTTAATTTGTACAAATATTAGTTCGGCATTATATTCCGTAGACGAGGATGAAATATTTCCCTTTGGAAAGTAGTATGTTGATTTTTACTGTTAATGTAAGGGTTGTGTTAATGAACGATCTGTAAGTATCTCTGTAAGCAACTTACGGTCTCGGAGGCATGACGTGGTCCGTGAAAGTGATCGGAGCCGAATTTAAAAACAATTTGTAAAAAAAATATTATTATTTGATTTGAGTTCCTGATTCCTAAAGTACTATATTTTGGTCCGATTTTTAAAATTGTCTTTGTTTAGTATTTAGTGTGTTTTATTTTATTTTTTAGTACAAGTTGATAGTACTATGTTACAATTAAACAATTGAAATAGACAATGAGGAGATTTTTGGTACATATTCTTTTGAAATCTGCACATCTGTCATTGAGGAGATTTTTAGTGACCTTGATCCGCCACCTACTTGAATTGTTGGGATTGAAGATGTTCCCATCCCTCAAGCAACAAATTAATATGGAGAGAATGGATGTCCCACTAGGTGATGCTTCTTAAATATTCATCTTGTTTTCTGTGAATTTCTCAACTAAATTTCAAAGATTCTTTTAATTTGCAAATTGATCCAACACGTATTTCGAGTTTTAGTGGGTTTCAACAATAGCCTTGAGATGATGGCTTTGGACAAGGTTTTGTTTCTAATTAATTACTCCCTCCTCCCGTTTAAAAATGGTTATTGTTTAGGTGTTTGTTATGGTACCTTAAATCAAATTAAGGTGTGGTACCTAAAATTATGGGTGTCCACCGGTCGGTTATGGTCGGTTTCAGGCCGCCGCCGGCGGTTTGGTCGGGTGAAAATCACAAAAATACAGGCCCGCCACCGTTCGTTCCAGGTTACGGTTTCATCGGGTTCGGTTTTGACGGGTGGCGGTTTCAGTCGGACGGTTAACACGATGATGAATTAAATTAAAAAAAAAAACTGAGAAGGAAGTAATTAAGGAAGTAATTTCCATAACAATACAGTCAAATTAAAACAAAGAAAAAATTTATACATTCATTACATGTCTTTACAGAAGAAAAAAAATAGAAGAAAGTCACAAACATGCAACAACAGATCATGTTTAAGAGTGACGAATCAAGCTTCATGACTCAAAGATCTAGCTTCAGGAGCGGCGGATCCTCTCAGATGGTGGTGGTTTTGGAAAAAGGTGCTGGCATATGCGGCGAGTATGGCTTCATGAGAAGAGAGGAGCGACGTCGGTGGTGGCTTTGAGGTGTGATGCAGTGGTGACTGGTGATAGTGAGATATAGATGAGGAGAGAAGCTTGCAAAGAGGATTTGGTGATGGTGGTGTAGCATGGTGGAAGACATCAGAGAGGAAGAGAAGGGATTGTGGATGGTGGCTGCGCGTGGTGGTGGTGTAACGCCCCAATTTCTCAACTGAAGAGTCACATTAGTAACCTAACAAAGTCTAAGGACTAATCTGCAATCCCTAAAAACCAAGGGAATTTTTTTTGGAAAACAACTAAACACTTCGGCTAAAAGGTTGGAAACATATCATAACTTTATTTAAATAACCTGTTTCCCGATATATAGTAATAATAGTTTACAACACCATAAGTAAGGTTCAGAATAAACATGCGCACTTTAAAAGTGGCGGAAGCAAGGCTTTAATAACAGAGTTCTCATATGGATAAAGTTTCATCCACACCTCTCTTTTTAGGTGGAGAGGTAGAATGAGAAGAGAGATAGAAAGAAAAGAAAAAGTAAGAGAGAGAAAGTATCAGATGTGATAGATGATAAGAGGAGAGAGATAGAAATAAAAAGAGGTGGAGATGGAGTGTTTAGAAAATGAGGTGTGTATATATCATTACACTTCTCATATAGGAAAAGAGACTCAAACATAATCCACAAGAAGAGAAGCAAAGCTGCTTCTCATACCTCTACTCCACCGCCTACAACCCGATCTCCAACTCGAGCAGCTAAGCTTCGGCGGAAGGATCTCCATCGCCTAATAGCGTTAAGCGCCCAAACAACAAGTAGCAAATAGAAATGGTTAACTCCATGCAATTACCATGTATAAAAGGGAAAATCATGCTGTTCAAATTTAATTACCTGGCATGGTATATAACTAGCAACATAACTCAACTCATATATCAACAACTTAAACATATATCGAACTCAGATAATAATAACCTCAACAATGTAACATCAAATTAGATAATAACCTCAACAATGTAACATCAAATCAGATATCAATAAACCAATAACTAGAATCCAACAACATAGGGTCAGGTGTTAGTTTCCTATAATGCAACTATATGCTGCTAACAAAATGGATCAATCAATATCGTCTCTCAAGACGAGACAATGATAGGACACACCCCCTCATCGCCACTTATAGCGTCATACATGACGGGACAATCATAGGACACACCTCCTAATCGCCACTTAATGTCACACAAGACGGGACAATCATAGGACACACCTCTTGATCGCCACTTAACGTCTCACAAGACGGGACAATGATAGGACACACATCCTCATCGCCACTTGACTCAAGCCCTATATGCCAAGTTAGACAACAACAAAGCCCAATCAAGGACCAATCCAAATTAACCACATGTTCCATCCTCTAGGAAACTGTACTGACAGAAACCAGTAAACGGCCGAAGCCTCTCAGAAAACGGAGACACACGTCTCAATAAGTTCACTCGGCCGAAGCCTTCAGAAAACATGTGGCACAAGCCTCAGAAACAGTCAACATAAGCAAGCATACAACATTGCAAGCATAATAATCATAATCCAATGCCAATCAATATAAACATCTTCATCTCAAACGCAGGCAGTGCGATAAAAGCAGGCAAGACTCAAAGACGCTCTAAAACCGAGTTACCCTTACCTTCGTGAGTAGAAGTTGGGCATGGAAATTGCGAACCTAGAACAAAGAAAACACAATCATCAACACAAGCTTCACTACGAGCAACACGATCTACTAATACTAATCGAAATCGTAAAGAAAGCCTCTAAAGCTTCAGAGTTCCTATTTAGGCACAAATTGACAACGGAGACTTCGTTCGCTAAAACGAGCATAACTTGAGCTACAGAACTCGGAATGACACGAAACCGGAGCCAAAATTTCGACAACGGAAAGATCTACGCAATGGCTCAGGTCATAGAGACCAACAAATTATTTTTGGACACGGTACCCTAGCAAATAGGTTTCGGCCACTCTCAAAAATAGGGTTTCCGAACTTTTTCTTCGATCTAAATTGATTCCTAGGTATTCTTAGGCGATATCTAGGCCAGGGAAACTCTCAGAAAAATTATCGGGTCGAAAATTGTCGCAGGGGTATTTTGGTCAATATTTTTAGCTCGGAAACTCAAAATCAGAATTTCGAAAAACATATTAGATGGGGTCGACACCAACGACGATTATGACGACTAATCCTACTAACGCTAAGCACAGTCAAGAGTTTTTTATTCAATAAGCGGAACCTCAGCATAAAAATGGGTTTTTGAGCAGAATTGAAGTTCTGCGGCGATTCGACGAGATTCGGCAAAATGTAATCCGCTAAACATGCTCAAGGGCACGCAGGGAATAAGTTTAGACAGAGAAATCAAGTTATTTGGACAGTTTTACAAAAAGCTCAAAACTTTGAGCACAGAAAGACATAGAGAAAAGCGACAGAATTTACGATCAGAGGTAAGGAAAAGCATCAGTACCTCGAGGCCTACGCGTAGCAACGAACTGTGAGACGATCAGGCAAGAATCAGCGAAAAACTCTTCTCCTTCTCCTTCCTCCTTGGCCGCGGGTTTGGGTGTCTGTGTTGGTGAGTTTTTTTGTTTTTTTGTTTTTCATTTTCAAGCTATTTATATGTTTTGGAAAATGCGAAAAAATGAAAATTTCGCAATTCCGATTTTTCCTGCGCATTCCTCTGTGAATTCTAAGATAGGTTCTGGCGACAGAATTCCCGAACTCAAAACAGGTTTCTTGGAATTAAATCAAACGATCCAAAGTCGGTGTAAATCGATTTTACCTGAAAAACTACTTTTTGCAGTTGATGTCAGATGGGAAAAATTCGTTCTGAAGAAAGATTAGGAACATCGAGAGAAATAGGTGTACGCGTGTGGAATCTTCATTTGAAGCTCCGAATAGAAAAAGTCTTCATCGTCCGTTGATTTTAGGTTTCTTGAACTATCAGTGATTTAGTTTCGGCAAACTTCCGAGTATTGGAATTTGACCTTCGTACATTCCAGGGTTTCGTATCGAAACGCTTGTTATGGAAAGGAATAAGAGAAATTCTTATATTCCTCTTGAAGATTTTTGGAATTTATTCCTATAGTGTTCCAAATGTATAAATTAATCTTTTCCTAGGGTTTTTGTCCTAGGCGTAAACGAATAATACTTGCATCATAAGTTCCGTCGATTCGAATCTTGTCTTTAACCTTCTCGTGAAATATCTTCTCCATACATTTATTCCATTTAATAAACGTTTATCCAGTTTCCTTACTTCACGTTACATCAAAATTATTCGTGAATAAGAAATTTCACTAATTTATTCTAAGCTAAAAACTTGGGTCTTACAATACTACCCCCCAAAAAGAAAGTTTCGTCCTCAAAACTTAAGGCTTAGTGAAGAGTTCCAGATACTGTTCCTTCATCTTCTCTTCTAGATCCCAAGTAGCATCGCCCGTGACATGGTTCCAAATCACTTTTACCAGAGGAACCTACTTGTTCCTCAATTGCTTGATCCTACGATCCTCAATCCTCATTGGTGCCACTTCAAAAGACAAGTTGTCTCTAAGTTGGATGTCATCTTCCTTGATGATGTGAGAGGGATCAGGAATATACTTCCTCAATTGTGACATGTGTAGCACATCATCAATCTTGGAAAGAAAAGGTGGCAACGAAATACGATAAGCTACTTTACCGACTCGCTCGATAATCTGATACGGTCCAATGAACTTCGGTGTCAGCTTCCTCGACTTTATCGCCCTTCCCACTCCGGTAGTTGGTGTCACGCGAAGAAACACATGGTCTCCCGCTTCGAACTCTAACTCTCTCCGTCGTGTGTCAGCATAACTCTTCTGTCGACTCTGTGACGTCCTCATCTTCTCTTGTATTTGTTTCACCTTCTCAGTAGTTTGTTGCACTAATTCCGGTCCAACGAGAAGATGTTCGCCATCTTGAAACCAACATAAAGGAGTTCTACATCTCCTTCCATACAAAGCCTCATAAGGTGCCATTCCAATACTAGCATGAAAACTGTTGTTATAAGTAAACTCGATCAACGGCAACAGCTCATCCCAGCTTTCTTGACTATCCAAGGAACACGCTCGCAGTAAGTCTTCCAATGACTGTATCGTCCTCTCGGTCTGTCCATCCGTCTGAGGGTGATAGGCAGAGCTCAACCTCAACTTCGTGCCAAGAGCATCGTGCAAGGCCTTCCAGAAATGCGAAGTAAACTTCGGATCTCTGTCAGAAACAATACTCGAGGGTACTCCATGAAGTCGTACAATCTCAGCGACATACACTTTTGCAAGTGCCTCCACATTGAACGTGGTCTTCACCGGTATGAAATGTGCTGACTTCGTCAGACGGTCCATAATGACCCAAATGGAATCAAATCTCTTCCTCGTAGCTGGTAAAGCTACCACGAAATCCATAGAGATATTGTCCCACTTCCACTCTGGCACATAAAGTGACTGTAGCATACCCGCAGGCTTTTGATGTTCTATCTTCGCCTCCTGACATGTCAGACATGCCGCCACGAACTCTGCTACATTCTTCTTCATTCCTGGCCACCAGAAATTCAACTTTAGATCTTGGTACATCTTTGTCGATCCCGGATGAATACTCAATCTACTCTTGTGACCTTCGTCAAGAATCATCCTTCTCAACTCCATGTCCAAAGGCACACAGACACATCCTTTGCAACGCAGAATGTTGTCGGTTCCTACCTCGAAATCCGGCGCTTTTCCGAAAATGATCAAGTTTCGTTTCTCGATCTGCTCCTCATCTAACAATTGCTTCACCTTGATCTCGTTCAGAAAATCACTAGTGATCGTCACCATCCCAAAGCTCAATTTTCCAGGTGTCACTTGCATACCCAAGCTGAGGTCGCGAAAAGTCTCGATAAGTTCCAATTCCTTAATCATCAGCGATGAAACATGAATTGTCTGGCGACTCAGTGCGTCTGCTACAACATTTGCTTTTCCTGGGTGGTACAGCAAAGTGAAATCATAGTCCTTGATAAATTCCATCCAACGCCTTTGTCTCATATTCAGATCCTTCTGATCGAACAGCTACTTCAGGCTCTTGTGATCACTAAAAACAGTGAAAGTGCTCCCATAAAGATAGTGCCTCCAAATCTTGAGCGCAAATACCACAGCCGCTAACTCCAAATCATGCGTAGGATAGTTCCGTTCATGTATCTTCAATTGCCTTGAAGAATAAGCCACAACTTTTCGGTGTTGCATCAACACACAACCCAAACCTTGGTACGAAGCATCGCAGTAAACCTCGTAGGGTTCCTTCTCTTGTGGTAATGTCAGAACTGGTGCGGTCGTCAAACGCTCCTTCATATTTTGGAAACTCTGCTCGCAATCCTCTGTCCATGCAAAAGGCTGGTTCTTCCGGGTGAGTTTCGTCAATGGTCCTGCAATCTTGGCAAAACCTTCGATGAATCGTCGGTAATATCCAGCTAAACCGATGAAACTCCTTATATCTGTCACAGTCTTAGGACGCTCCCATGCAAGTACCACTTCCACTTTACTAGGATCCACAACAATACCCTCCTTTGAGATGACATGTCCTAAAAACTTTACTTCTTCGAGCCAAAATTCACACTTTGTCGCGTTAGCATACAATACCTTCTCCCGAAGAACTTGCAATACTTGACGCAGATATTCCTCGTGTTCTCCACGATTCCTCGAGTAGATCAAGATGTCGTCGATGAACACCACAACGAAGCGATCCAAGAATGGATGAAAGATCCTATTCATGTAGTCCATGAATACAACTGGTGCATTCGTAACTCCAAACGGCATCACCAAGTACTCGTAGTGCCCATAGCGTGTCCTAAACGCAGTCTTTTGGATATCCTCATCCTTGACTCTAATCTGGTGATATCCCGATCTCAGATCAATCTTCGAGAAAACAGCAGCACCCTTCAATTGATCCATCAAATCGTCAATCCTTGGCAATGGATAACGATTCTTTATTGTGACTTTGTTCAACTGTCGATAATCCACGCAAAGTCGCGATCTTCCGTCTTTCTTCTTCACAAGCAACACTGGTGCTCCCCACGGAGAAACGCTAGGTCGAATAAACCCCTTCTTGGTCAAATCTTCGAGTTGACTCTTCAGCTCAGTCAACTCTGTCGGTGCCATACGATAAGGTGCGATTGATATAGGTCCAGTGCCTGGGACTATATTAATGGTGAACTCCATATCTCTGACTGGAGGTATTCCAGGTACGTCTTCGGGGAACACATCCTCGAACTCTTGCACAACAGCAATTCCTTGTATTCCATTCTCATTAGCTTCCATCACGGTTGCAGACAAAAGGGAACTCAAAGCTCCTTTCCTCAAAGAAAGCTTTGAAAAGTACGAGTTCAAAAACTCGGCGAGTCCAGCATCAGGAAAGATAACTACCTTATTGGCGCAATCAAGAAGAACATGATGGTGGGACAACCAATCCATGCCTATGATCACATCTAATCCCTTGAGAGGTAAACAGATCAAGTTTGCTACAAACTTCTTGTCTAGGTACATCCAGGGACATTCCAAACATGCAGTGTTAGTTACTAGACTCTTAGATGCAGGGGTAGACACTGTCAAGTCAAACGGTAACTTTGACACTTCTAGCTTTAACCTCGTCGCACAAGCTATATCTATAAATGAATGCGTAGCACCGGAATCAAATAGCGCGATAAGGGAATTACCCGCAATCTCGCAGGTACTGCGGATCAAACCATCGTCTTCATCAGCTTCAGTTCCGGTAATCGAGTAGACTCTTCCACCAGCAGTAGGCCTCCTTGTCCCAGCAACATTCGCCGCAACCTCAACCTTAGGAGCCTTGCAATCCCTAGAATGATGGCCTAACTTGTTGCAGTTCCAACACACCATCTCATTACAGTTGTTAGCATAATGCCCCCTTTTGTTGCACTTGAAGCAAGTCACACCCTCTAAACTCACTGCTAGAGGTCTTGGTGCAATAGCATTCCCACCCGTAGGATAAAAGGACCCAGAAGTTTCCCCCTACCCTGAGGACGAACGTACGGCTTCTTCTGAAAGTGCTTACCCTTGTCACCTCTTCCTTGGTTAGTCCTAGCCGGACCTCCACTTCCTTGGTAAGGCTTGTTCAGACCTTGGAACCTGCCCCTTGCATTATCAATGGCTTCAATCCCCTTGGTCTTCTCCACCAGCACTTGATAGCGATTCAGTCCTAGAGGTTGCACCGCCCTCTGCAGCTCATAACTCAGCCCATCAATGAAGCGCTCACACATATAGCCTTCATCTATCTGTCCTCTAAAGTAGCGAAAATGTTTCGCCAACGACTCCAATTTTGCAGCATACTCAGCAACGGTCATGCACCCCTGACGGAGCCTCCGAAACTGTGCCTCCTTAGCAGCTCTGGCACTTTTAGGAAAGTACTTGTCCAGAAAAGCTCTACGGAAACACTCCCAAGTGATGGCTTGTTGGTCAGCCTCCAACATAGCTCTAGCCCCACGCCACCAATACTCAGCTTCACCCGTTAGCAGGTAGGTTGCATAATCAACTTTCATCTCTGCAGTTGTACGCAAGAAGGTAAAGATCTTCTCCAACTCTTGGAGCCATAAGTCTGCCTCTTCCGGGTCGAAGCCCCCAGCGTACTTCGGTGGATCCTGACGCTTGAAATCATTCAGACCCCTGGTCTGAGCAGCAGCTAGTTCACGTTCCTCCCGCTGAACACGGCGAGCATTCACTTCAGCTTGGTTTTGGGCAGCCACCAAAACCGCAGTAGCAGCACGTTGAGCTTCAGCTTCCTCCCGTGCAGCAGTGTTAGTAACTTGTTGTGCCATAAGGGCAGTCAGATTAGCAATAGCTTTCTCCAACGGATTCATGTTGTCCGAACCTTGAGTCTCGTCCTGTTGTGGAAACCCCCTGTTCCTGTTTTCATGAACAGTCAAAGACCACAACAGAACTCAGGTCAGAACAACACAAAGTTCTATAATAATAACTAACTATGTATATACTTATATCAAATGTATAATTAACAATAACTAGCATAAGGTTATTCACTTACGAATAACCTTCAAAAATAATCTATATAAACAGTAATCAAGCACACTCTTCCTCCGATTAACACCCCATCAATCGGTCTCAGAGTTCAAACATCTTAAGCAGACACTCTACCCAAAAGCTCTGGTTTTCTAGACCAAAGCTCTGATACCACAATTGTAATGCCCCAATTTCTCAACTGAGGAGTCACATTAGTAACCTAACAAAGTCTAAGGACTAATTTGCAATCCCTAAAAACCAAGGGAATTTTTTTTTGAAAACAACTAAACACTTCGGCTAAAGGTTGGAAACATATCATAACTTTATTTAAATAACCTGTTTCCCGATATATAGTAATAATAGTTTACAATACCATAAGTAAGGTTCAGAATAAACATGCGCACTTTAAAAATGGCGGAAGCAAGGCTTTAATAACAGAGTTCTCATATAGGAAAAGAGACTCAAACATAATCCACAAGAAGAGAAGCAAAGCTGCTTCTCATACCTCTACTCCACCGCCTACAACTCGATCTCCAACTCGAGCGGCTAAGCTTCGGCGGAAGGATCTCCATCGCCTAATAGCGTTAAGCGCCCAAACAACAAGTAGCAAATAGAAAGGGTTAACTCCATGCAATTACCATGTATAAAAGGGAAAATCATGCTGTTCAAATTTAATTACCTGGCATGGTATATAACTAGTAACATAACTCAACTCATATATCAACAACTTAAACATATATCGAACTCAGATAATAATAACCTCAACAATGTAACATCAAATTAGATAATAACCTCAACAATGTAACATCAAATCAGATATCAATAAACCAATAACTAGAATCCAACAACATAGGGTCAGGTGTTAGTTTCCTATAATGCAACTATATGCTGCTAACAAAATGGTTCGATCAATATCGTCTCTCAAGACGGGACAATGATAGGACGCACCTCCTCATCGCCACTTATAGCGTCATACATGACGGGACAATCATAGGACACACCTCCTAATCGCCACTTAACGTCACACAAGACGGGACAATCATAGGACACACCTCTTGATAGCCACTTAACGTCTCACAAGACGGGACAATGGTAGGACACACCTCCTCATCGCCACTTGACTCAAGCCCTATATGCCAAGTCAGACAACAACAAAGCCCAACCAAGGACCAATCCAAATTAACCACATGTTCCATCCTCTAGGAAACTGTACTGACAGAAACCAGTAAACGGCCGAAGCCTCTCAGAAAACGGAGACACACGTCTCAATAAGTTCACTCGGCCGAAGCCTTCAGAAAACATTTGGCACAAGCCTCAGAAACAGTCAACATAAGCAAGCATACAACATTGCAAGCATAATAATCATAATCCAATGCCAATCAATATAAACATCTTCATCTCAAACGCAGGCAGTGCGATAAAAGCAGGCAAGACTCAAAGACGCTCTAAAACCGAGTTACCCTTACCTTCGTGAGTAGAAGTTGGGCATGGAAATTGCGAACCTAGAACAAAGAAAACACAATCATCAACACAAGTTTCACTACAAGCAACACGATCTACTAATACTAATCGAAATCGTAAAGAAAGCCTCTAAAGCTTCAGAGTTCCTATTTAGGCACAAATTGACAACGGAGATTTCGTTCGCTAAAACGAGCATAACTTGAGCTACAGAACTCGGAATGACACAAAACCGGAGCCAAAATTTCGAAAACGGAAAGAGCTACGCAATGGCTCAGGTCTAGAGACCCAAAAATTATTTTTGAACACGGTACCCTAGCAAATAGGTTTCGGCCACTCTCAAAAATAGGGTTTCCGAACTTTTTCTTCGATCTAAATTGATTCCTAGGTATTCTTAGGCGATATCTAGGCAAGGGAAACTCTCAGAAAAATTATCGGGTCGAAAACTGTCGCAGGGGTATTTTGGTCAATATTTTTAGCTCGGAAACTCAAAATCAGAATTTCGAAAAACAAATTAGATGGGGTCGACACCAACGACGATTATGACGACTAATCCTACTAACGCTAAGCTCAGTCGAGAGTTTTTGATTCAAAAAGCGGAACCTCAGCATAAAAATGGGTTTTTGAGCAGAATTGAAGTTCTGCGGCGATTCGACGAGATTCGGCGAAATGTAATCCGCTAAACATGTTCAGGGGCACGCAGGGAATAAGTTTAGACAGAGAAATCAAGTTATTTGGACAGTTTTACAAAAAGCTCAAAACTTTGAGCACAGAAAGACATAGAGAAAAGCGACAGAATTTACGATCAGAGGTAAGGAAAAGCATCAGTACCTCGAGGCCTACGCGTAGCAACGAACTGTGGGACGATCAGGCAAGAATCGGCGAAAAACTCTTCTCCTCCTCCTTCCTCCTTGGCCGCGGGTTTGGGTGTGTGTGTTGGTGAGTTTTTTTGTTTTTGTGTTTTCATTTTCAAGCTATTTAAAGGTTTTGGTAAATGCGAAAAAATGAAAATTTCGCGATTTCGATTTTTCCTGCGCATTCCTCTGTGAATTTAAGATAGGTTCTGGTGACAGAATTCCCGAACTCAAAACAGGTTTGTTGGAATTAAATCAAACGATCCAAAGTCGGTGTAAATCGATTTTACCCGAAAAACTACTTTTTTCAGTTGATGTCGGATGGGAAAACTTCGTTTTGAAGAAAGATTAGGAACATCGAGAGAAATAGGTGTACGCGTGTGGAATCTTCATTTGAAGCTCCGAATAGAAAAAGTCTTCATCGTCCGTTGATTTTAGGTTTCTTGAACTATCAGTGATTTAGTTTCGGCAAACTTCCGAGTATTGGAATTTGACCTTCGTTCATTCCAGGGTTTCATATCGAAACGCTTGTTATGGAAAGGAATATGAGAAATTCTTATATTCCTCTTGAAGATTTTTGGAATTTATTCCTATAGTGTTCCAAGGGTATAAATTAATCTTTTCCTAGGGTTTTTGTCCTAGGCGTAAACGAATAATACTTGCGTCATAAGTTCCGTCGATTCGAATCTTGTCTTTAACCTTCTCGTGAAATATCTTCTCCATACATTTATTCCATTTAATAAACGTTTATCCAGTTTCCTTACTTCACGTTACATCAAAATTATTCGTGAATAAGAAATTTCACTAATTTATTCTAAGCTAAAAACTTGGGTCTTACAGGTGGCTTGCGGTAGGGAAGAGATGGTGGTGGTTCGCGGTGGTGCAGGCTCGTGTGGGGAAGAGGTTGTAGTGGCCCTTGGTTGTGGTGGCTCGTGGTGGTGGAGAAGAGGTGGGTGGAAGAAAGGAGAAATGTTTGACGGCTGCTGGGTCTTCAAGGGTTAGGGAAATGAAGCTTTTATATCTAGGGTTGAGGGTTAGGAACTTGAGAGTGGGCTAGGTTGATTGGACCAAATTTTTTTTTATAATTAAAACTACTTCGATCGGTTCGGTCGGGCTCAAGCCCAAACCGAAATCGACCGAACCAAACCTATAAAAACCGAGTTTTGTTACCCGTTGGACCCGTGAACCGGCCCGACCGGACTGAAATACCAAAAAATGACTCGGTTTGATCGGGTCCGGTTCGGTCCGGTTCATGCTGGACATCCCTACCTAAAATGATATATATCAATAGAGAATATACAACTTTTTGAACTTAGAAGAAGAGAATGAGGGAAGATTTGAAGGTTCAATATAGGTAGAGCATGAAGGAAGAAGATCCTGTAAGAAAAGGAAGTTAAATGATCTCCCGGAGTTACAAGTTGAACTTAAAACCCTAGTTTTCAAATCGTACATTAAATAACATAAAAAAAACTTAATAACAATATGTTATTAATTCATTACTTTAATTTTTAGAAATTACAATAGAAAATCATACGTCGTTTTTTTAATAAAATAAAAAAATTATCATTTAAAATACCACATGAGGTACCATACCCATAAATTATCCTGGGTACCACATAATTCACTTATTGTTTAAGGTTATGTATACAATTTTAGAGCTCATTAATTGATGTTTTTATTGATAAAAAAACCCTTATTTAAAATTGAGTTATATTAAAGAGAGAGGATGATTATTAGTGATTAAATAATAGATGGAAATTGTGATAGGTGAAAATAAAAAGTGGTGGGTAAGGGAAATAATATTAAATAAGGGTATAAGTGAAAGAAAATATGTTAAATAGTCTTGAATTTTTAAAACAACAATCATTTTGAAAAATAAGTAAAAATCTAAAACAACAACGATTTTCGAATAGAGGGAGTAGATGCTAACTTTTATTTCCAGCAATGCAAACGCACCAGATTTAGGTGCAGTTGCATCGCATGTTTCTAGAATTTTTGAGGTTATGCAAACTAGTAAATGAGTTCTCTAGTTTATGCAAAAAACTAATGGGAATTGTTATTCAGACCCCCCCCACCACCTCTATTTAGACCGAAGGAAATTTTTGAAACCCGAAATTACCCCTTTCGAACGCACCCTTGTAGTGCGTTTCTCTCGCACCTACCCAAGGAGCGACGTAGGCCCATGTTGAAGGTGCGATTAATTAGTGTCAGAGTTGATGTCTCAGTGTCTGACTATACATAGGTGAGGCACATATACGCCCTTAGTGAAGTGCGTTAGTCGCGCAGTTACAAAGTGCGTGATATGTGTCGCTCTTTTTAAAGGCGTTAGCATCGCACCCTGCGCGTGCGTTGTTGACGCAGTTTCGTAGCTTGTATGGTTTGTACTTTCCGCTCATCTCGCACACTAAAGTAGCCACTTGTCTGTCTTTACTCCCATGACCCTTGCTCCCACAATCAGACCTTCTAATTATGATTACAAAGCCATGTTGCTTTCCTACATTCTTAGCCCAATCCAAAAGCTCCTCCCGAGTAGCAAAAACCTACAAAATATTAACACATATACGCATCACATATAAATTCAACTTATTTGACATAAACTCACTCATTGGTTATGAAAATACCCTGTCTGTGGTAAATTGTTCTATGTAGTTCGCTGCAATTGGCACATAATGTATATCTTCTACATTGGCTAATTGCCTTTCTTGTGGCATGTTCACTTCATATGACTCAGGGAGACTCATCCTGAAATTCAAAAGAAAATATGTAAATTGTTTACTGTTTCTGTTACAGGCCAGAAATGTATTAATCGCACGTTGAAAGCGCGTCACACACGCATCTTATAAGTGCGACAGCGACGCGGTTAAACAATGCGTCTGGATAAATATAACAGATAAACACACTATCAGTGTGCGTCCCTGTCTCACTCTCAGGGTGCGAACCTGACGCACACAAAGAGTACGATGCTCACGCTTAATGAGAGTGCGATAGATCTAGATCGGGATTAGAGTGCAGTACCTTCATAAATGACGATGGCAACGAGGTAGGAGAAGTCGGGTGACAACGACGACCGCGGTGGCGACGTTGGTGATGGTGTTGGGTGAGGACAACAGCGGTGGTGGCGTGGGTGGTGGAGGCGGTGGCCGGCAACAATGTGGGAAGTTGAGAGTGGGTTTGGAAGAAGAAATAGTATGTGGTGAGAGGGGGGAGAGGGGGGGGGGGATTTCAAAAAAGCATTAGGAAGAAGGTGAGGATGGAGGGAGGGGTATTTTTTAATTTTTTTTTCATTAAAGGTATTTTAGACATTTCCCATATTTTTAGGGTCTAAATAGGGGTGAGGGGTCTTAATAATAATTCCCAAAACTAATACAAGTAATGAGCACCACCATTTGAGTGAACTCTTTCATAAAACCAACTTGATGTACAAAGTCAACTATTAAACAAATAAGCTATAAAATTTCTTGTTCAATATTTCTAACACACTCGATCTCCATCAATATAAAATACTCTAAGCAATTCACTACCTTAAACTATCTTTAACCGATCTACCGTCCTAAAAAACTACCAAAAGTTATTCATATTTAAAAAAAATATTCATAAGTGAAGGTATGAAAAACGGTAGAAAGGGGGGGTTTGAATAACGTTTTCAGTATAAAACTTCCACCTTAAAGATTTTGACAAATCTTTCGAGAACTTAAGTGCTAAAGATAAGAGATAGAAAAGCACACAAGGATTTTATCCTGGTTCACTTGATAAATCACTCAAGCTACTCCAGTCCACCCGTTAAGGTGATTTCTTCCTTCTTAGAATGAAGGCAATCCACTAATCAGGTAAGAGTTACAACTGCACTTGAAACCTACAAGTGACTAACAATTACACTGACTTAGCTCACACTAAGATTCACTCTCTTAGTCTTCTCTAGGATCCGATCAGCCTTGATCTCCTAAAGGAACTAAACAAACTGTTTATCAAAGAATTGTTTACAAGAGATTTGCTTCTAAAAAGCTAATAGTAAACTCAATGAATTTCAGATGAAAGAAAGCTTAGAAGAATTTAAGTTTGTCTTGCGCGTATGTGAATGCTTCTAGCCGTTTCTTTCAGTCTTCAGCCTCTTTATATACTCCAAGGATTAGGGTTGAGCGTTGCATGGGAAATGCTACCGTTGGAGGGCAGTTCTGGAAAATCCAGCTTCTGCTGTGTCTGAGACTGTTAGGTAGGTCGTCAGGAAGGTACAGTTGCTTTTGTACTTGGATAGCGACTTGACCTTTAAACCTAGGAGACTTCTGATCAGGGGAATACTTCATATTGGAACTTGTGAAGCCGGTTGATCAGAGTCAGAGGGAAAGCCCAGATCCTCTGATTAATGTTTCTTCTGATTCTGAACTCAGAGGGAAGAACATGGCCTTCAGAGTATCTAGCTTCTGGACAACAGAATTTCACTGATCAGCTTCTAGATCTTCAGAGTCTTCTACACCATCAGAATATCTGAGCCTTCAGTGTTTCTTGGTTATCAGACTTTCTGGATCTTCAGAACTTCTAGTGACTGAGTCCACATCAGAGTTTGTATAACTTCAGAACTTCTGAAGCTTTTCCACTGTTCATACTGAACATGGTGAATGCGAAAGCGTTGCTTGGGTCGCTCTTTATACACAGTGCTTCTGATTTGTGTGAGATTGAGTTGAGGTCAGAGCCTGCAAATAGCACACTCAGAGAAACACGTTAGAGTACCACAATTGTTCATATCAAAAAGGTTAACATGTAATCGTCAAAACATAGAGTTGTACTACTAGATCAAAACTTGATCTTACAATAAGCAATATGAGGCTTTATTACTCATACCTAAATTTCTCATTATACCAAACGTCTCTCGGTATTCAAGTTAATGTTCATTTCTCTCTAAAGCGCCTTAGTTTCTGATGAAAATGATTTATTTGATATTATGGATGATTGGTTACGTCGGGACCGTTTCGTTTTTGTGGATCGGTTCTTAAAACCTTAATTGATTTATCTCATATGTTGTCTTAGTTCAAATATCATGTTTATACTGAACGTACTTTCTAAGGTTAGACATAAAGAAAACTAATATCTATCTTCACTGAGATACATGAGAAAAAATATCTCAATAGCTATAAAACTCTCATAGCTTCAACTTAGTAGATATCATTTTTCTGAGTTGTACGATGAAAGTAAGGCTTTGTCCAAGGTACACCACCAAATAAGTGTTTACTGATATATCACTTATAACTTGTAGAGTTTGATTTGTAATTAAAAGCAATAAAGTGTGTAATTTATATTTATGTTTGGAATGAGACATGTTACAGACAATATATTTCAAAGCAACAATATCCGCTACGCATAGTTATAAACTAACCTCAATAAGTTACAAGAGTTATATATACCAACACATCACCTATTTGGTGGCGAATACTATTATGCCCATGAAAGTAAATGGAGAAAAACATCATATGGTATTCATTTATGTGTATGCGGTATATGCTTTTACCTCATTGAAATGTCTAAATTATTTTTGGTACATCGAAAAAATTTAAGTCTAGACTGGGTGAGCTCCCCAGAGGGCCTCGCCCACGGCTGCCCGCCTCGTGGTGGTCACACAAGTGCAGAGTTGGGCCTTGATAGGGGTGGCTTAACTCGCAAGGCCCAGCCCCTAGTCTATAAATAGGGAGCGGTTATCATATGTAAGAGACTCTTGGCTCATTTGATCAATAACAAAATCTAAATTCAGTTATTTTCCCTCTCTAAGCAGATACACTCTCTCTCTAGGTAGTTACACATTTCCCTCTCTAGATTCTCTCTCTTTTGCAATCCCTTCACTCTAGGTACTATAACCTATCTCTATGTTCTTGGTATGAACATTTGGCACTATCTGTGGGGATCGGTAAATTTCGATTCCCAGACTACATGGATTGCTTTTACGATTGAGAGAAGTTCGGAATTCTGTTGAATTCCTTGGGTTTTAGTTTTTTTCGGTTTGATTTTCTGGTTTACGGTTGTTTTCGATGGAAACTCGTCGTCGTCGACGCAGTGAGACGCAGGAGCAGAGGCGCGGTTCACCACCGCGTCGTGTGAGGGGGAGACCGCGTCGCAAGGAGGTTCGTCGCGAGCAGCCTAAGCAACTGACTCCTCCTCCACCTCTACCTCCACCGCCTCCTCCTCCTCCTTCTCCGACACCTCCATTGCCTACTCCGCCATCCTCATCTTCGTAGCAAGGAACTCCGGAGAACTCAACGATCCTTGCGGAAAATGGATCACCGCAACCTCAGAGGCCAATTACTCACTGAGACTGGTGGAGTTTGATACGCAACGTTGACGACATTCAGCAACAAAATGACTATTTGCAAGAGCAACTTGACTACTTCCACCATGAGCAGCAGGATGAGGGAGTGCGAGAGGCGGAGGCCATAGTGGAATTCGAGTCTTTCTCAGCGGCGGTGAGAGAGGTTGCAATTGCAGACAATATGAAGAACCTCGTTCTGGAATCCTACAGCGGAAAGACGGATCCGAAGGATCACTTTCTATATTTCAACACGAAGATGGTGATCAGTGCGGCTTCAGACGCGGTGAAGTGCATAATGTTTCCGTCGACGTTCAAAGGCACAACGATGGCGTGGTTCACGACTCTGCCTTGTGGATCTATCACAAACTTCCGTGATTTCTCCTCAAAATTTCTTGTTCAGTTTCCTGCGAGCAAGCTCAAACAAATCACGATTGATGACCTGTACAACGTTCGCCAGTTAGACGGAGAAACTCTGAAGCAGTATGTTGCAAGGTACAACGCAACGTCTGTCAAGATCGAGGAATTCGTGCCGCACGCTTGTGCGAGAGCTTTCAAGAATGGAATGTTGCCTGGAATGTTGAACAACAAGCTAAGCAGGAAGCCAGCTCATTCAATGGCAGAGATTCGCGCGTGGGCAAACACCTACATTTTGGACGAGGAGGATGATGCGTTCAAAAGAAAGCGCGCGAAGAAGGAGAAAGATGGCGTACAAGTGGAACAACTAAAAAAGGACGGACAAGACTGGGAAAAAGGTGAAAACAACAAGCGAAGGGAGAAGAAAGGTAAGTCATTGGAGAAATACGCTAAGGAGCAGCTTTATCCGAAGAAAGAGAGTTTTGAGTGGCGTCGCCCTTGGCAACAGCAAGGATCACGTCGGCAAGAGGAAGCACACAAGGACCTGAGTGCACATTTGACAGACTTGCTTCGCGAGGTGTAAGCGACGCATGCAGTTGCAGAGGTCAAGCAAGAGGCGCGCTCGCCACGAGTGGCGGTAGACAAGACTAAATGGTGTGAGTACCACCGCTCGGCGGGCCATGACACTGATGACTGCTTCACCCTAAAGAAAGAAATTGAAAGGATGATCAAGGCGAGATGCTCACAACAGTATGATCGAGGTGACCGTCAGCAGGGCGACTGTCAGCTGGGTGACTGCCAGCAAGGGGATCACCAACGTGAGGAGCGTCGACAGGACAACCGTCGCTCGACCCCGGCGAGAGATCGGAAGGAGACTGGAAAGAAGGGATCTGAGGAATCCTTTAACAAGGAACTAGAGCCACCAGTTGGAACCATCAATACGATCGCCGGAGGCTTCAGCGGCGGGGGTGATTTTCAGGCGGAGAGGCGAAGACACGTCAAAGCCGTAAGTTCAGTACAAGAGATTCTGTTTGGTTTCCACCGTCCGGATATAGTAGTGTCGTCGCCTGATTTCGAAGGGATCAAGACCCATAAGGATGATCCCATAGTGGTCATGGTAAGGATCAATAGTTTCAACGTAAGGCGAGTACTCCTAGACCAGGGCAGCTCGACAGATATAATCTATGGCGATGCGTTCGACAAGCTGGGGCTGACAGATCAGGACCTGACGTCGTACACAAGAATTCTGGTGGGATTTTCAGGAGAACAAGTTTGGGTGCGCGAATACCTGGAACTGGACACAATTTTTGGTATTGGTGACAACGCAAAGGTTCTGCGAGTAAGGTATTTGGTTTTGCAGATGGTAGTGTCGTACAACGTCATCATTGGTCGGAACACACTGATTCGCCTATGTGCAGTGATTTCAACGGCTCACCTGGCGGTGAAGTACCCACTAAACAATGGCAAGATAGGAAAGATAGCAGTTGATCAGCGGAGAGCAATAGAATGTTATAATAGCTGTTTGAGTCTATATGGCAAGAAGGGAGCTGTTGCAGGTCACAAGTGCCACAAAATTGAGGTTTTAGAGGGCGATCAGGAGCAGAGGGACTTTCAAGAGAAGGACCAGGGCAGAATAAGCAGGGAGGGACAGTTGGCTAGCGCGAGGAACGACGGGCGTAGAGCGATCCGTTATGAAGAAAGAGCCGAAAAGAGGACAGGTATGATTGAGTAGTTCACTAGTCCTTTTGCGGAGGAACGATGGGCAGGCTTGATCGGAGATCTTGAGCTTTTCAAGTTTAGTAGGGGAGTCTTGACGATTGAGCCTGGGCTTACAATGGAGCAAGAATACCGTTTGGAGAAGTTGGTAGGAAAAAATTTAGACCTTTTTTACTAGAGTGAGAAGGACGCCAAGTGGGGCCTGCCCAAGTTTAAGAAGCCAATTCTCCTGAACAATCACTTCGAAGGTGACAGAAAGGGGAAAATGGAGCAGCAGGCGGTAGTCCCTTCGGAGCATCGCCGGAACAACGGCGTCTAGGGAAAATTTTGGAAGTCGCTGACAGCGGTCTCCCAGAATCATTACAGCAAAAACGTAGGACTTGGCTTCAGCAGGGCGAGCTTGGAACAAAAATTAGGACTAAAAATAAAGATGTATTCTTTTTCTCCACCACGAGAGTTTTTTAATGAGGCATCCCTAAAAAAATGTAAAAATATTTTTACAATCAAATACAAAAAGGAAATTCTCAGTAATACTCCTACAAAATAACTGAATCGTAGCGGTTGCACGATGGGAAAATTTCTCGGAAGGTGGCGATCCCAACACGACCTTGATGTCTAGGGATCGCTCCGGAAAGTCCGGCGCAATCGCAGCTATCCGTTGGCGATGTGTGGGATAAGCTTCTTATCCAAAAAGCCTCCCCGAATAAGGGTGAGCACACTTAACTAGGCCAAGCCTTGGGCAACCCAAATGGCCATTGGGACCCGAGTCACTGTAAGTCCTCGCCGAGTAGAGTTGGCGAGGCCATACCTGCTCTTACGGGAAAAGCGTGTGAATTAAGTCTTGGTTCAAATAAACTGAGCAAAAAGTCCTAGTTAAACCCTACACACTTTCAATGTCATTAAACGTAATTCAGGTTTAAGTTGAAAACAAACAAAGTGGCGAAAGACGAAACATTAAGCTGATAAAGCCAAAATAGCGACCATATTCATTAATATCCAGCCCCAAAGGGCGGTTGAAATTACAATTCAAGCTAAATGTAATAGCAATCATTTATCAACAATTTTATTAACATTTTACTCTTCTTCATCTTCAACAGTCAGGAAACTCTCCTCATTAAAGCTCGGAGGATCATCTGGACCGACCAAGCCAGCATGAGTAACTCTTTTGAAAGCCCCCATTGGGCGAAGATCCAGTTGATCATTGAGGTGTAGTACTTGGGCCTTGGCGAGAAAGAAGCCACGACCACGCTCTTCAGCAGCGGCAACGGCGACTTCATCCTTCAACCTTTTCTCAAGCACCTCGACATCGGAGGATGCTTGGGCTTTCAGATCCGCGACAGCCTGGTCTTTAGCCTCAACTTGACCCATCACAGCCGCGAGGGCCTCATCCTTTGACGCCAAGTCACTACGTAGGGACGCCTGTTCTTTATACTTGGATGCAAGAAACTCCTCCCTGGTGGCAATCACTTCAGCGCGAGCGGGTAAGCGACCCTATCTTCAGGGGTGGGACGTATGACAACGTCTCCCTGAGGGGCAGATGAGGTAGCCACCTTGCCCTCCGGGTCTGTTGAGTGGCGAGGGTGTCGCCGACACGAGTTTCTTGGCTTTCTTGACTTTTTTTAGGCGAGGGGCCAGCAACCTTGCCATCAACATCTGAAGCTGCGGTACGTCTCTTTTTTCCCCGTCAATGTTGAACTCGAGAGGAAATTGGACAACCTTGGCAGTGAGGGCGCTCATCAGTTCGGCTTTGGTGAACTGCAGTTCTTCTGAAAAGGAAAAGCAAAACATTAGTGAAATTCAAGGTAGAATGTACGACAAACAACATAAGGAGAAACTGGAAAGGATTCGTGGCGAGAAGGGATCGTGACCTAAGATTTGGGAAAGGGTGTTTTCACGAGCAGCCTTCAGCAGTTAGGAGAAGTCGAGGATGGGGAGTTTGGCGAAGAAGCTGAGGATGATTTTGTCTTCGTCACTCAGCGATGCCTCTGACTTTTTGGGAACATTGTGGGGGGCCTCGGTCCAGTAAAAAGGGAAGCGGGCGGTCCCGTCCCGCAAGGTGAAGACCTCGGGATACGAGGGACGGACCACTACCCGGAAGTACCGGCGGGAAAATCCGTCTTTTGCGTTACTCTTGTAAGGGTGAAGACGTTGGCCCCCGACACAGGATTTCAGAGAAACCCAACCCTGGGACCGCAAGGACTTAGGTTCCACGACGTAGAAGTAGAAGAAGTGGGTGATTGAGGGCTCAAGGCCAACCACGTCGCAGAGCATCTCAAAACACTTTGCAAAGGCCCAGGCGTTCGGGTGTAGTTGACACGGGGCGACGTTGACCTCCTTCATTACTTGGTAGAGGAACGACGAGAACGAGAATTTTGTCTCGAGATCGAGGGGCAGGTATTCATAGAAATAGAAGAAGTGAGACCTCTTCTTTTTCGCGGCGTCTTCGATTGAGTGGTTTTGCCACGAATGGTCTTTGCTCTTACAATCGCTGGTGTAGAGGATAGATTCGAGGGGCTTCTCGAAGCAAAGCCCACCGGCCCGACGAGCAACGTCGGTGACAGATTCGTCAGTAGTATGTTCAAAGGGCTGGCGGATGGCCTCTTGAGAAGGGCTCTCAGAAACAGACTGGGGAAGGGTGGCGAATAATTTGAACCAGAAAGCCTTAGCCGCCTCCTCGTCAAGGGGGATTCCCCCGGGGGGAGGGGGGTCAACCGGAGCCGTTGGTGTCGGGGTGGAGCTTTGAGAAGAGTTTCTAGTGCGACGCTTGGGAGACATTTTTGGAAAAAGGAATGGAAGAAAATGTGCAAGTGGGAATTTGAGTAGGGGAACTAACTGGAGGACAAACACGAGCAGGGAAAATCCGAGGGAATGGAAAATAGTGGCGCTGGAGTGGCGGTTTTCTGAGAAGTTCTTGGGAGCAAAATAAGGATGCAAAGAGTGGAGGTTTCGAAAGTGGAATATGGTGTGGGAATAGGGTTTTATAGGAGGGGGTGACTGTTGGAAGGAGACGCGTGTGGATCTCCTGTAGATGGTTGGTTGTGATCGTGGGGGAGTAGTGGAGATCGTGCCCCATGATGACGAAAATAAATGATTACTTTGGGGAAAGGCGCGGGTTTTTGGGAAGAGCAAACGACGCATTAAATGGGAAGCTACAACGGTTGATTGACTTAAATCTAGAGGGACTGACTTTATCATGATTTGAGGGGACGTTTCGAGAGCAGCGGTTGAGATTCTGAAAATTCGCTGACCTTCGCAATTCAATCAGCACATCACGCGCGACACGTGCCAGGCCACCAAACTAACAGGCGCTCGCTAAAGCTACAAGGCGAGCGGACTTGTCTTTGTCGCCACAAGTGCAGTTGTGGACTTGTGGACTTGTAGGAAACTTGCAAAGAGAAAATTTGTATTCACCTCATGCCATGTTGGCGACCTACTATATTTCTCAGTAGTCTTAACTTAGGCTAGCTTCTACTAATGTTTGTACCTTTATTCATAAAGACACACTTAGATCTCATGCTTCGAGTCGGTGTCTTGTGGACTTGTGGATTGGGTGAGCTCCCTAGAGGGCCTCGCCCAGGGCTGCCTGCCTCGAGGCGGTCACACAGGCGCAGAGTTGGGCCTCCCCCGCGAGGCCTAACTGGCCCAATAGGGGTGGCTTAACTCGCAAGGTCCAGCCTCTAGCCTATAAATAGGGAGCGATTACCACATATACGTGACTCTTGGCTCAATTGATCAATAACAAACTATAAATTCAGTTATTTTCTCTCTCTAAGCGGTTACACTCTCTCTAGGCAGTTACACATTTCCCTCTCTAGATTCTCTCTCTTGTGCAATCCCTTCACTCTAGGTATTATACCCTATCTTTATGTTCTTGGTAGGAACAAAGTCTATAAATTAACATTGAATAATATTATACAATAAAAAATATTTAAAAACTTATGTGGTCAATAAAACTACTAATGAAAGAAAATAACTACATAAATTCGATAGTATTATTCAAACTATATTTTGATGACATGAAAAGAACATGGGTTCTAACATAATTTAACAAAGCAGTTCAAGATGTTATTTGGAAACTTTATTTATGTCTTGAAAATTCCTAATTTATTAACCAAACATGATATGGAATGTCAATGCAAGATCATGATTGATAAAACCACAATATCCAAACAACAAACCATATTTCAATAAATCACGAAGAAGAAGTTTCCTTGCTCCAATACATTACCAGCGCACGTATTTCCGTGCCCACACATGCTTGCCATTTATGGTGAATCCAAGTCGACCAAATGGAGTAAGGAAGTTGTCAATTACTTCCTTTGTCTCATCAAGAATCACAAGGCGAGCAAATGATGGTTGTGTCGGCGGCACCACATCTTCCATTAAAACTGACTCTACCACTTCTCCATATTTTCTGTTGGGTATACGTAATAACATGTAAGTTATATAATCGACAAAGAATGAAGTGCACAAATTAAAAGAGGAAAAAAATAGATAGAAGTTGTGGCCATCAATACAACTTTATGAAAAGAAAATAGAAACTCTACTAGACTTAGAAGGAAATTTAGATAATTATATAAATTTTATCATACATATTAGATACAAGCAATATTAACTATAAAGATAGTAGCATAACTATTAAGATTAAAAATGTAAAATTATAGAATTTTGCAAATAGTAATGTAACCATTAAACAATGTTTACTTATAATCATCTATACATAATAAATGGAATAATACATAACTAATCCTGATCTCATTTCCTAAATAAATATATTACATTCACTTAATATATATATATATATATGTATGTGTACACATATATAACTTATAATCATCTATACATAATAAGTGGAATAATACATAACTAATCCTGATCTCATTCCTAAATAAATATATTACATTCACCTAATATATATATGTGTGTGTGTGCATATATATACATCGTGCATGCGCACACCAACGCCATCGAAATACACAACTACAGTTGTGGGTATTCATTTTGACGAAATTATCACTATTGTAGCATGCAAATACTTCAGAGTTATTTCCTCCACATGTTTCATCACAAAAATTATATATCACATTACATTAAATAAAATGGGTCAGTATTATTATTACCGCTTACTAAGGCTGACTTTAGCATATCTTTCAAGCATCACATTTTGAAAATATCAAAGGTAGACGATAATGGTTGTAGAAATTGTTTTAATTTGTTTGTTAAGGATAACACTAATTGAGGTTTGCATCGCACCAAAGTATGAAAATTCCTTTTTTCATAAGGTTTCACATGATGGAAAGATTGAGGCAAAGACATTTGAATTACCATACAAATGTCTTTCCACTTGCAAAGTCAACGACACTCTGCCACAGGACCAAGCACAACACTTGGATAAAGAACATGATGAGCTACTCAAATATCGGCTTTTTACAAAGAGGCAACAATCATCTCCAATATCGACTTCCGATTAATCCTGCACTAGTTTTTTGAGTCTTTGTAACCATTAAATTATGCAATATATCCAGCTAAGTCAACATCTGAAACAATCATAATACTCTTACTTCTTACAGTCAAATATGACAAACTGAAAGATGACATATTAGCATTCCGATCGTTGGTAACCCACAAAAATAGAAAGTGTGTCTTAAAATAGAGGAGTGATATAGGACAAAGATAAGAACATGAAAGAAAGACCCTCGTGGAAGGTATACTAATTATGTCCCTACGAAAGCTTCATTGTCTCATATATACTGTGAAGTGATTAATACGAAACTTCGAGACGTTGATAAATCCCTCTCCCTGAGACCAAGTTCATAAGTATATATAAGAATAAACTGAGTTCCATGTGGGACATGACTATACCTTTGTTGAATCTATACCCCTCATTGACACAGTGGAAGACCTCATTCTGGATGGAAGATTACAATAATATGTTCGGAAAATGGTTAACTTAAATAACAATAAACGAGGTCGATATGTTTGAAGATCGCCCACTCTTAATAAGAGGATAATCAGATGAACCAAATCCCTAACTAACTAGTGGCCATGACGGGCAAGCATGACCTAAAAGAGATCGCCCAAAGGGTCTCAAAACTAGAGAAACCAATAGTTGGTGATGAACAAAGAATAACACAAAGTTGGTTGTCTATCCCATTAGAGGAAGATTTGAAGGAGGCATTCTAGTAAATTCTTAAAGAAGCTTCTCTAGCTCATTTTGTACGCCTCCCTAGACCATGGAGGAGTTCCATCATAGGATATCGATCATATTCATCTCTGGCCAATATTTTTTTTAGAAAGCAAAATGATAAATATGTTGATAACTGTACAATCTTAAAAAATATTGTAAAGAATAAAGCCCAACCAGTCGCAATCTACAGTGCAAAAAACCTAACCACAAAAGATAAAAAAGCCTAAGGAATCGAAAAGCCCCGAAAAAACCCATGCAACACCAAACAAGACCCCAACCGAAAGACCTACCACTACATGCTTCCAGCTAAACAACAAACAACACCTAAATTAAAAACCAAAGACGATCAACCACCAACTAAAGCAGCTCGACCAAGAAAAACAGGTAGCAAATAGGAGAGGACACCCTATGAAAATGAGAGCCAATACATGCTCAACCAAACAAAAACTCTTCAGTCGCAATTCGAGACCAGGAGTAACACAGGCTCAACAAAATGGGAACACCTCAGCCGCAACTAATAAGACGAGAAGTAACACGACCAATATTAAGGAGATATCAACCAAGATACCAAATTAGCATCGAGGCTACCATAGAAAATGAGGAATTTAAAGAGTTTTTGTGACCAGAGCTGCTTTACCAACAATTACCCAACTTTTGATGTCACAAGTTAGCAATAGATCCAAAGCACATTACGATTGCGGAGAAAAAGAGATGTACGAGCATGAAGAAGCAGAAAGTTATCAAGCGAGAAACTTTCGAATTCCTCCAGGCCAAAGTTATCCGAGAAATTGGATATACAACATGGTTATTAAATGTCGTCATGGTAAAAAAATGAAGTTGAAAATGGGAAACATCTGTCCACTATAGCAACTTGAACAATGGGTTTCCCCAAAGATCTATTTTACTTATACGTCCAAGAGTTCTCGAAGAGGGTTATATAAATAATATGATATAAATTAGAAGAGTTTGTATTGAAGCACTTCATGGTATGGTAATAGCTCTGCTAGAGAGATAACTTCACTTATATTTTATGGATTGTTTCATTTTTAGTGCATGGTTCTAGTGTTTATTTTGTAAGTAATTTTTTTTGTTGATTTAAACTTGGATAAGATTATATTAAAAGGTTATATGTTGAACTAAAAATGTATTTAAGGCAAACATGTATAAATTAGAAAAAAAAATATTATTAAAGAGTGAGGAAGATAATGGAAGAACCTTGTAAAGTGTTGTCGCAATTCAGCCTCAGAAATTGGGTATCCTTTGCAGAATGTCATAAAGATTGTCCTTTCTTCTTTAGTCACCTTCTTTCCCTTTCCTTTATCATTCTCAATAGTAATTGTAGTAGCTTCATCAACAACCTGTGTAAACACCGGCTTTGCCAAAGTTATGATGTCTTCATTAAAATTTAGTTTTTCTGAAGCATCATATGTTTCAACTTGACTTTCATTATGATTAGATTCATAATTTCCTAATTGATTCCATTGTGGAACTGTTGCCGCAATTTGTTGGGGAACAAATGCAACCTCAGAAGCAGAAGTATCATGCACTTCCTACAGTGAAGGAACAAGAAACAATGAGTGAAGGGTAGATAATATAACATATTATGCAAAAATAACCATGTTTAACTAAAAGAAGCAATAGAAAATTTTAAGTAGGAAAATTTCAACTATCGAATATTATTCTATTAAAAAAATCCTTTCATCGGGGCTACTACGCCATTTCATGTACAATTGTGTTTGTCCTCGACTACCTGTTGCATGTAATAAGGATTATACGGCAATTCCTCATAATAGTTTGTTGCAGAATAGTTTTGTAACTTTATAGCGTTCACATATTGCACTTCATGCACTATGTCAGTGAAAGCGCTTATACACACATCATTGAGTATCTTGGTCACTGCACTGATGATTTCCATCCGATTATAATGGAAGTACTGGAGAGTGAATGTGGCACCCATGATGCTTTGGATCAGAGGCAATGAGTGTTCATGGTTAGCAAAAGAAGGAATATCAGCGCCCTCAATGCAATTCAACACCACAATGACCTCATCTGTGAGGTTGCTAAGATGAGTGTAGTGCCAATTGAGCAAAGTTTCCACAATTTTGAGATTCTTGATCTTATTTTCAACCCACAAAATGAAGGCCATAACATGAGTGGATTGGCTAGTTTCACGACCAAGTTCTACCACCAAGCGTGAGAAGAGTTGGCGGTCGATGTTATGAAAACTGATGAACTCATCTTGTGTCATAGGCACAACGACTCTAGGGTCTGACTCTGTAAAAAAGAAATTCATTTTTTTGATGATACAATGCAGATGAAGATGCCTAGCTACTTCTTATAAGGCTTTGGTATATATTAAAATGTTAACAATAAAAAAATATTTTTGGGGAGAAATACTGATGAATGAATATTATTGTATTAATGGGAAACATTTTTCCATGTATGAACCAATTAAAGTTCATAAACTTTTTCTATTTGTTATAATCAGTAAAGGAAAGCCTATTATCAGAGCATTTACTTTTCATTTTATAATATATTATCAATTTCAATTATAATTTAAGTTATTAATATTTTTGGGAGAGAGATGAATGAATATTATTGTCTTTTCCTAAATGAACCAATTAAAGTTCATATATTTTTTCTATTTGTTAAAATCACTAAGGGAAAGTCTATTATTAGAGTTTCTTTTTTTCATTTAATAATATATTATTAATTTCTTTGGAAATTCATGAGGCAATCAATTTCTTTTACTACATTTCTCTTACGCAATATTTTATGTAATTTCTTCATTTAGATAACAACCTTGCAAAGATATAATGTTAAAATTTAATAGAATAATAAAAATAAAAATAAAAACTTTCTCTCTTACTTAAATAAATACATTATCTATATATATCTATCTATCTACTTATCTACCTATATCCATATCCATATCCATATCCATATCTATATCCATGTCCATGTCCATATCCATATCCATATCCATATCCATATATATATATATATATATATATATATATATATAATAAAAGAGAAGTTTTTGTAGCTTTGAGGGTAAGACAGTAATTTAATAAATTAATGCACATGAGTGAATATTCTATCATGGGCCTATATGTAAATTTGTGAAGAATTAATTTTGAAATCAATGTTGACTGTTGAGCACTTCTAATCCAAATCGTGCATCATTTTTTTACTAAACTCTTTGTGTGTCATTGTTTTTCTTGCACAATTTTATGATGTTCCTTTCCTTTCTTTGACAGTTTAATCTTCAGTCAATGTGAGTCTTTTTTTTTTCATTTTCAATATTTTATTATCAATTAATCGACCAAATTATAGTCCTTTCTTCTACTCCGATACAATTTTTCCTTTGTTCTGCTTTCAAATTTCATTATTTTCGTTTCAATTTTCTTCCTTTAGTGTTCATTCGTAATATGCATGTTATTATGCTGATTCAATCGGTGAAAGTTACCTATTTTATTTTACTTTTGTCATTGATGCTTGTTTTGTTCTTCGTTACGGATTTTCAACATTATTATGATCTTTTTGTAAATTCTATTCCATTTTAAACATACATTTTCTACACTTCAATTCTAACTTTGAACGGTTGAAGTCATCTCCTTTATCATTTCACTAAATGTGCTTTGATGATCATAGTTTAGTGGTGTTTTTAGGGTCATTTTGTAGTAAGTTTTGAGTCTTTTCCTTTTGTCTCATGTAGTGTTTCATACATTCTCATGCATTTTTACCTTTACGTGAGTTTTAGTTTGGCTTTGGTAATTTTGTAGTTTGTAGGGACCTTTCATGCATTTTTAGTTAGTTTAGGACTTGCTTGTGCTTTTTGCTTAAAGTGTAAGGACTTGTGTGTTTTTAATCACTTGATCTTCTAGATGTTTCCTCCTTAGCTTGGGCATCAAGTGTGCAGCTGAAATTGATGAAGAGGTAGGGTCAAAAGGCATAAAAGATTGATGGAAGCATTGAAAGGGGGGTTACAAGAAGCTGAAAATATTTTCAGATCGAGAAATTGGCGCTCAAGCGCCCATGGCTGGCGCCCAAGCGCCAGCCTTCCAGTAGCTGTTTTGTTGTTTCTGCCATGGGGGCGCTTGAGCGCCCTAGGGCAGCGCTTGAGCGCCCCTGTTCGCCCAAATTGTCTATAAATAAGGCTTTTGACCATTTTGTTGAGGACTTCTGATTTTATCTTAGAATTTTACCAAATATTGAAGCTTAGGAAGTGCTTTTGGGGCTTGGGGAAAGCTTCCACTTTGTATTTTCCAGGTTTTCTTTATATTTACTTGTATGGATCTACTAGCCATGAGTGGCTAGTCTCCTTTTTAATTTGGGTTTAAGAGATTCTATGAAACTCTAGTCTTAATTCCTATCTCTATGTCTTTGTTCTAGATTCTACTCTGAATTTCAATTCCATTTGCATGCTTAGCTTGAATGTACAACTTGCTATAGACCATACTATAATCATATTGGAAGATTGTTGTAGTTTGGGGACATGAGTTGAAATTGACCCTTATATGCTTGCTACTAGGAATAGAGGAAGGGTTGAGTTTTGTTAGCCTGAACATAAAGAACTTAGAGCCTCAAATGCATGATTAGGTACACAAGGAATTGGGCCTAACTTTCAGTTTGGGGGAATTGCTTGTATGAGGCATCAACAAGTAGTTAACTAGGCTAGAACAACAAGGAACGAATCTAGGTCTCAATTGCATAGGATAGGTTGGCTAGAGTGGATTAGATGATCTATAACCCAAGGCACTTTTATCAATTGATTCTCTCAACTCTTTAACAATTACTTTCTTGACAATCTGTCACAACATCCAAATCAAACAATTGAATCTTTAATTGCTTTTGCAACCATAAACTTTGTGCTTAAACTCAACGCTCTCACAATCCCTGTGGATTCAATATTAAAACCCGGAGGTATCTGTACACTTGCAGATTGAACCAACATGCTTCATTATTTTTCTTGCACAATTTTTATGATGTTGCTTCCCGTTCTTTGGCAGTTTAATCGTTAGTCAATGTAAGTTTCTTATTTTATTTTTTTCATTTTCATTGTTTTATTATCAACTAAATCGACCAAATGATTGTTTTTCTTCTAATCTAGTACAATGATGGAGATGATCCTCTGGCGGTTGAGGGTCATTGTCAATATAGTTGACTATGACGATAGTTGAATTAACCATCATGATGAGAGTGGTGGTGGGAATTTATATGAATGGTTTTCCTTAATCTGACTTGATCTGTGATCTGCTTGTGGGTTAGATAAAGAACGATGATGTTTCTTGTTCAAATGTGAGAGGACCTTGAAGCTCCAACGCATTGGATTGAGGGGGGCACCTTCAAAAGGGGCTCAATTACGCTCAAGTTAGCATAAGATTAAGCAGAGAGTTGGTTCATAAATAAAAATGTTACCATAATTATATGGGAGACCCTTTATTCATAGCTGGTAGTGACCATATAGTTGTATGTGATAGAACTGTGCTTGTTATAGATATCATTAGGGAAATCTTCTTAAGGACGCCCTCAAACTACGTTTTTTTTGTTGGAAATCGTCCTTGCCGTCGATGAAACTCCGGCCGCCGTGCTTAGGTGTCACTTTGGAGCTGACGTGTAATTTGTTATAAATAAAATAAAAAATAACATAATTAACTTTTAACTAACCACCCAAATATTTCCTAATTTAATTTCTAAACCCTAAAACTAAAACTAACACTAACCTAACTTCTACACCTAATAAAATCAAATCAAAACCCCCATTTCATCTCTTTTTATATTCATATTTCAATTCCTGAAAAAAAATACCCAGTAAGTATCTTCTTCTTCATCTTCTTTCACACTTCCCTCCCTTTCCCCTTTCCCCCAAAACCCAACACCCAACACCCAAAACCACTCAGAAAGAGATGAAAGGCTGCGGCGCTATGAAGGTATCTCTGGCGAGACTGGCGACGGCGATACAAAGGTCTGAATTCAACCTCATCACCATCCTGAGCAAGATCGAGGCTACAGCACGGTGGATCTAGGGCCCAAATCGTGACAAGACCCAGAACCTTCAAGCCCGTCGATTTGCTCCAAATATGTGCTTTATCCATATTATCATTTGTGCTCCATATCTTGTGGTGTTTGTGGAGGCCGGCTAGGTCATCAGCTTGCATGGACATTTGTCATTTGTCATTTGTTGTTCTATTTAAGCTAAAGCTTTTAATTAACTATATCACGTCAAAAATAAAATTTGTGGGTTTGTTCAATTTTTGGGTTTATTCATGAAGATGATCAAGGAATTAGGGATGAAGGAGAAGAAGGTGATGATGATGAATGAAGGTGATGAAGGTAATGGAAGAAGATTGGAGATGGAAGATGATGAGAGATGATGAAACTCATGAAAGTTAATTTTTTTTCAAATTTGAATTAATAAATTCAGATTTTTTTTTGAATTGAAATATGAATATCAAAAGAGATGAAATGAGGATTTTGATCTGATTTTATTAGAAGTAGAAGTTAGGTTAGTGTTAGTTTTAGTTCTAGGGTTTAGATATTAAATTAGGAAAGATTTGGGGTTTAATTAAAAATTAATTATTTTATTTTTTATTTTATTAAAAAAATATACGTCAGCTCCAAAAGTGACACCTGAGCACGGCGGCCAAAGTTTCATCGACGGAAATTGCGGTTTCCAACAAAAAAATAGTTTGAGGGCGTTTCTAGGAAGATTTTCCAGCGAGGGACGAAAATCAGATCTCACTCAAAGTTCAGGGACGGTTTTCACGTTTATCCCTATTTTATTATCTTAAGACCAAAATATAAGGCGGTAAGATGTTGAGTGAGCTAGGATTTGAACCATCCCTTATCTCGTAGAGGCTTCAACATATGAATCAAGTAATATGAGCCCTCTTAAACATATTATTGTGAATCAAATTATTAAGTTCCCTCTTAAACATATTCTCATAAAAATTCTACTATCAAGTGTCAATTAATTTCTCATCCTTTCAAGCCCCACACATATACAATATAATGTTGGATATATCTGCTCAGTATATAAATTTACAACAATCATCTTCACCGTTTTTCTGATCATTCGATGATTTATCATATATATCGATAAAATAAAGGACGTGAACTTAACTTTCACCATATCTCATTTTGATGATATGGAGTATGGACAAGTTAAAACGAGAAGTTTATCATGTCCAAGCTCAAGCTTTCCATCATCTCATTCTCTATAAACCCACACTTGTTTGGAACCTTCTTAAAGCTCTGGCCTCGAGCCTTGAAAGAGCAGGAAGAAACAGGAACTATTGGGATATTTTCACAGTTGCAGAGCTCTATCATGTACCCATCTGGATCGTGGAAGAACACCTGGTCCACCTTTATTCCTCCATCCTCTACCACAGCTGTAACATACCTCATCCCCATGTCTTCAAGTCTACTCTTCACAAGTCCAACATCTGTACACTGCTCAAAAACCACATTGCAAAGATGGAAGACCTCTAGTAAGTACATGTCTTCAATGTGTTAGGATGAGCCCTCTCTCTATTTGTTGTCTCCCCAATTAAATTATGTCATGTAGCATGAGTATAACAATTATAACCAAAATGAGCGATCTTTAAACGACATGATACAATTTAATTGGCGGAACAGAGAATGAGTCACCAAGAGAATTTATGTCCCAATGGGTTATCACTTAAATTAGTAGCTACAACTAGAATACAAAATTAATTACTTGGAATGAAATATGGTTGTCCTTGGGATTAATTGGTCGTGATTCATTCATAGGGGTATCAAATTCGTCAATGTCTGGATTCTCGAGCAAGTGTATGCCAATACCATAACTGTACAACCTAAACAAAAGAATATTGACATATTATTGCATAAGAATTAGGAAAATAATTTATAGACTGCAGACGTCCACAAACACTCAAAATGAGAAAGAAAAAAATCTGAGACATGTGTAATAAATGCGATATATATGATAAAAGAGAGAATAGAGAGAAAAATGTGGTGTTTGATGTGTCTCTGCACTATTTGTATGTGAGAGTATGCTATTGTAAGAATTAGTATAGTAGTGCAATATATGAGCAAAGCAGGATGCTAACCATGCTCCATTGAATTTGAAGGAAGAAGGGCGTTTGATGAGAACGAAGCCCAAGACTTCCTCATAAAACCTCACAGATTCCCACACTGATCTGCACAAAATAGACACATGATTCAGGGACAGAAGGGGAAGTGCTTCACAGTTGCCAACTTCCTCAATCTCCATGCTCCAATCTCCTTTGTTGAGAAACTTATTACTCTGCCTCTGCCAAGCTTTTATGTTTCAATTTTGCAGTGAATCTCACTGCCTAAGCTGGTTCCAATATATAAAGCAAGAGTTTCGCAATGTGCATGCCATATTTTTCTTGTCTTCTTGCGAGTAGGAGATTTCCAGGAAGGTTCTTTTAAATTTTCATTGAAGGATGTTCAAAATACCATGTATGTGATGACTGATGAAGAAACTGCCAAGGTTGGCACCTGATAATAGTACCTTGCAGAAAGTACAGGGTTAAGAATATTGAGAAATTTCTATGATGTTTCTCGGCACAAATTGTGACATTGTGTCATTCCTAGACATTGTCGGTGCTCAAAGTTTTTTTTTTATAGCCAAACGTTAGTGGTTAGTTGTTAGTAAGTTAGAAAATCTCTTCAAATTTTCCTTCCAGGATTCGAACCCTAGACCTTCCCCTCTCTAACCCTTGTCTGTTACACCCACTACCTTACTTGGTCTTTTACCATTTATAAGTTTGTTTGGAAAAGTAAGTTAATTAAGTGTTTATGGTAATAACCACAAAATGGCTTTTTCATTACATAATTTTAAAAAAATATTAAATTAAGCCAAAAATAGGTTACCGGTAAGTATAAGAGCATCTTCAATGCTAGTTCTTAGTTCTTAGCAATATTCATGTGAGCTTGTACTGTTGCATGTGCTTAAGCAACTCTTTGCAGATTTTGCTCCAACCATGAGTTCCTAGTTCTTAGTTTTTAGTTCTTAGCACTATTCATCCAGTCCCACAATACCATTATATTAATATTTTTTATTTTCATATAATTTTGATTTAAATTTAAATGCTAGTTCAATACTTAAATTAAATGAATGAGAGAGAAAAAATTAATTTTTTTTGCTACGAACTCAAAAAGTAAAACTTCTTATATAAGAACATAGTTCTTATTTTTAAGAACTAAGAACTCCACGTCATCCTCTCTAGTGGTTAAGAACTCAGTTCTTAGTTCTTAACTCAAAAATAAGAACTAAGAACCTTGCATTAGAGATGCTCTAAGTTCTTATTCATAAGCTAATTTGAACAACTTATGAAAATGAGCTCAAAATAACTTATAGGTATGTATGTCATAAACTATTTAGATTAGCTCTCTAAAACACTTACAAAAATGTTTATGCTATAAAATAAAATCAAATAAGTTATTGCTTAAAAAAAGATCAAATAAGTTATTTCCAACAAAGGTGATACATTTTTAGGCCACGATTGATGGATCCAAGCGACACATGCAATTTGTGGTTTGTTACCATTATAAGTTGTTAATCCAGAGTCTATTCCAACCTGAGCTCGTCCTCAAGATCCTTCAAACTCCAATCAGTAGAATACAACATGATGATATTTTGTTATGGCCGCACACCCCTAAAGGGAGCTATTCAATAAGCTCAGGCTTCAAAATTGCAAGGGAGAATGCCCCAAGAATTTTACCTCATACCTCCAGCTCCCACAGTATCCCAAAAGAACTCTGGAAAACCATTTCGGGTGCCCATGTCCCCCAAAAAATCAAAAAAATTATTTGGAGAGTTTGCCATTATTCATTAGCAGTCAAATATAATTTATGGAGAAAACACATCTCACCTTCAGGGCTTTGGTGCAATTTGGTTTGGATCGTCTCTCCAATGGGCTATTTCACCTGGGGGCCTCTCTTCCTTTGACAATTGGCTTTTGCAGAAAATTGGAATTCTCCAATCGACCTCCTTGGATTTTGATAGAGATTTTGGTGTCCTTGCATGCACCCTTTGGTCAAATTGGAAGGGCATGAACAACTTCATCTTCAAGCAGATTTGCACAGATCCTCAAGCTACTCTTCACCAAATCTCCACTGTCCTTGCTACTATGGAGCTGGCCAAACCTATAATTGAAAATAGAGTTAATGAAAATCCTATTCGAAGAGCTCCTAGATATGTGGAATGGATTCCCCCTTCTGGTAATACCCTCAAGATTAATGTGGATGCGAGTTGGGTTCTTCACCTTCCTCAAGGGGTTGTAGGAGTGGTGATCAGGGATTCTTTCTCCACCTTGACGGCTGGTACTCAAACAAAGATCTTCTCTTCCTCTGCTGTGACTTCAGAAGCTCATGCTATTAGGGAAGGACTCATTCTGGCTCATAATCTTGGGTGCCCAGATATAGTGCTGGAATCAGACAATAAGGTGTTAATTGAAGCATGCAGATCAGAGATCTTAATAGGTGAGGCTAGTGCAATCCTTCAGGACATCCTTCACCTGAAGAGACAATTCCATAGTTGTGAGTTTGTTTGGGCGAATAGGGAAAGGAACAGAGTTGCTCACCTTGTGGCTAAACTGTGCCTACAAGACCGGTTGCTTGCTGACTGGTTGTTTGACCCCCCTCAAGAGTTGCGATCAGCTCTTGTGGAAGATGCTATGTCTGCAGCTAAGAGGAATGGCTTCCCAAGACCTTATCACTGATGATGGAGCTTAAACAACTTGTTGCTTGACTGAGGCAGAAGCTTTGGTTTGGAGACTTGGAGGTGGGTAGACACCATTATTGTTGGACACTGTGTTTCAAGTCAGAACTTATTCCAAAGTGTGGGAAAGCGGTTGAAGATTACTTGTTCCCGAGCTGGTCATGTGACTCTCTTTTGTTTGTTGTGACTTGGGACCACTAGCTTCAAAGGGAACATGCGTATTGCTCTTGCATCAGCCCCATGTCTCTGCTTTTCAGTTTTTTTTTTTGGACAAAGATAGATGGTTTCATTCATAAAGGGCCAGGCCCAGGATAAACAAAACAAGGGCAGAAGCCCAAAGCAATCAGCTAAAACTGCATAGCCTAAGCAATAAACAATAAAACCAACGGCTAGCTTAGCTGTTAAAACTAAGTACAAGACCTAAAAACAAGACTGGTCAACGTACTTTCCTAGAAAAGAAGATCTGAAGGAGAAACAAACCAGGAAGAGAGAAACAGAATAACTCAAGCTAGGGGAAGAAAGGAAATCCGTGAAGCGACCCTAAACACCAAGAGCTAGGCCCGATCCTGCTCCAAGCGCTGAAGTAAGGCGGGGGGAGGGTTCCACAGCCACAGCGGGGGGAGAGATCCGGAGCCAGCAAGATAAGCCAGTGTATGAGCGGTTGCATTGCCCTCTCTTGGCGTCCAAACAAAAGTCCAATCAGGGAAATCTTTTTTCCATGAGGTGATATCATGAATTATATTTGCAATTTGGCCTAATTTTCTCTCTTTTCTGCATGCTTCGATTAGCAGTAAATTATCTGACTCAAAAATCACATTTTTCATTTCCATGTTCCGGGCAACGAGAACTGCTTCTCTCAGAATAAGCGCTTCTGCTACCACAGGGGAATTAGCCTGTAATTTCTTTGCCGAGCCACAGATGACAGAGCCTAGTTCATCCCTGAAGATGAAACCTCCTGAAGCCTTGCGGTTATGATGAGAGAAAGCTGCATCAGAATTTGCCTTAACAAAGGAATGTGGAGATTTTGTCCAGCGGCGGATCTCTCTATTGTAGAGGTTCTGTCTTTGAGGCCGAGAAGACTGATGTAGATTTGCATAAACTTCAGCATGGAGGTTGGCAGCAAGAAGAAGGCAGGTAACTGGGATGGGTTTTTGGCCCTCAAAAGTAAATTCGTTTCTTGATTTCCATATCTCCCAAAGAAGCACACAGATATAAGACATAGCTTTATCTGCTTCCTGGTGAAATGATTTCAGGGTCTTGAAAATATTCTCAAGCCAGGTAGCAAAGGGGATAAGATTGGCACCAGTAGTTGATAGAGAGAGGGGGCAGCCATACCAAACAGGCCTAGTCCAGTCACACAGGAGTAAAGCATGGTTGGCATCTTCAGAGGCTTGACCACAGATGGGGCAAAGGTCATCTCTTTCCATGTTTCTTCTTTTAAGATTTCTTTTAACTGGCAATGCATTGTTACATGCTTTCCAAAGGAAGGATTTAATTTTTTGTGGGATTTTTGTCCCCCAGATTGTGCGCCACAGGAGGTTGCTGGGATGATTAGAGCTCATAGCTGTTGAAAGACTTGCATCAGCAGCCTCCTTAATTGTTCTATAGCCAGATTTCACAGTATATTCTCCTGAAGGGACATGAGGCCAGTAAATCGAATCCTTAGCTTCCGAATAACTGAAAAGGGTTTGGAGGACCTTAACCACATCAGTAGAGGGAAGCACTTGCAATATTGTATTAACCTTCCATTTCATAGCATCTAAATCAAGTAGGCCACTTACTTTCATATGAGGAGGTCCATCATGAAGCCTTTCCCCAGAGGCAAGCCACCTGTGAGATAAGATATCAATCTGGGTTCCATCTCCAATATTCCATCTTCCGTGTTCAAGAAGGAGGTCTCTCCCATAAAGAAGGCTAGACCAAAACCAGGATGATTTTCTCCTTTTCTTTGCAGTCAGCAAATCCACATTGGGAAAGTACAAGCCTTTTAAGACTTTAACCCATAAAGCCTCAGGAGAATGAATGGCTCTCCATGCTTGTTTAGCAAGTAATGCTTGGTTCATAAGCTCTAGATCTTTGAAGCCCATTCCACCCTTATCCTTACTGTGAGTAAGAAAATCCCAACTCTTCCAGTGTATGCCTTTCTCTTTTTTTCCTCTCCACCAAAATTGAGCCACCTTCGAGCAAATCTGTTTACATAAGGTTTTGGGGAAACGGAGAATAGCCATGGCATAAGTAGGAATGGCTTGCAAGACGGCCTTAATTAAAATCTCCTTACCAGCCTGGTTTAATAGCACTCCCCTCCAGCCCTGAATTTTACTCAGAACTCTGTCTTTTATCCACTGGAGAGAGTGAGATTTGGATCGACCCCATTCAGCTGGCATTCCCAAATAAAGGCCAGGGTTGGACCAAACTTGGACCCCCAAAATGTTAGCTAGGGCGTCTTTCCTGTCAGAAGCCAAAGATCTGCCACCCATGAGACCTGATTTGAGTAAGTTCACTCTTTGACCAGAGGCTTTAGAGAAAATATTCAGAATACGTTTGAGCTCATACAACTCTTGATTCTCAGCCTTGGCAAAGAGGATGGCATTATCCGCAAAGAGGAGATGTGTTAGAGCAGGGGTAGAGGGGGACAACCGGAAGCCTTGGAGCTTGCCCTCATTAAAGCTGGTCTGAATAAGGAGAGAGAGAACCTCCATGGTAAAGAGAAAAAGGTAAGGGGGGGGTCCCCTTGCCTCAATCCTCTTTGCGGGAGAAGCTTAGACCCTACTACTCCATTGATCTTGTATTTATAAGAGACTCCGGAGACTAAGAGCATGACCATTTTAACCCATTTGATACTGAAACCGAAAGCTAACAGAGATTTCTCTAGGAATTCCCATTCAACCCGATCATAAGCTTTATTCATATCAAGTTTTATGATTGTGTGATCTCTTCCTAAGGTACCCCGTCTCTTAATAGCATGGAAAGCTTCTTGGACAATCAATAAGTTATCTTGGATCTGTCTCCCTTGAATGAATCCACTTTGCATAGGAGAAATGAGATCAGACATGGCTTCTTTTAATCTAGCAACAAAAAATTTTGAGATAACTTTATAGAGAAAAGTGCAGCAGCTTATGGGTCTAAACTGATTGATGGACTCTGGATTCGGTATTTTTGGAATGAGAGTGACCAGAGTCTCATTAATTTCGCTTGGAATTTCAGCCTTCTCAAAGAAGGCAAGCACCGCCTCAGTTACGCTATCCTTAACCACCTCCCAATTTTTCTGATAGAAAAGACCATTCATTCCATCAATACCGGGGGCTTTGAGATCTCCAAGGGAAAATACAGCATCCTTAATTTCTTCAGGAGTGACTTGTAAGTCCAGTTTTTGATTCAGGTCTAGAGAGACTAAATTAGGCACGACGTCCAGGCACTCTTGCATATATTGGGAGGGTGTGGAGGTATACTGATCTTGGAAGAAATCAAAGGTTGCCTTGTTGATACCATGTTTCCCCTCCACCCAGGTAGCTGACATATCTTTTATCTTTGAAATTCTGTTAAAATCTCTTCTTTGAATGGTGGAAGCATGAAAGAATCTTGTGTTGTTATCTCCCCATTTCAACCACTTGACTCTAGAACGCTGATTCCAATAAATTTCTTCTTGTTTCCACAGAGATTTAATGTCCTTTTGGATTTGTTGAAATTCTTTCCAATTTTCCTCATCTAACTGGTCATTCTGCAGGTCTAAAGCTCTTTTCTTAAGAAATTCAATTTCACGATCAGCTCTCTTGAACTTTCCTTGGCTCTAGGAAGTTAAAGAGAGTTTACAATTCTTTGTTCTGTCTAGAAGACCCCTCCAACCCGAGGGATTATTATGAGAATCTGCCCCTGAGAGCCACCCTTGATTGACAATGGTTGTGCATTCCACATCTTCTTGCCACTTAGCCTCAAACTTGAACAGCTTAGAAACCTTGAAAGGAGGATTAAGCTTTAAAAGAATAGGTGAATGGTCAGAACTGACCATGGGTAGAGCTGTACCTGAGGAATTAGGATAAAGAGATCTCCAATTTACTAGAATTCTGTCCAATTTCTCTTTTGTAATATTACCCTGTCTTGGGTTACTACACCAAGTGTACTTACAACCTTTTAAATCCAAATCCATAAGCTCAGTAGTGTCCAAGACATTTTTAAATAAATCAATTTGAGTTGGTGGATGGTCCCTAAGGCCTTGTTTTTCATGTTGGGCCAATATTTCATTGAAATCTCCGAGGCAACACCAAGGGGTCCCATCATCTCTATGAAGATCCATAAGAGTTGGCCAAAAAAGTCTCCTTTGACTGAAAATAGGTGGAGCATAAACAAAGGAGCAATTCCAAGTCAAATTAGCATATTTCTCAACAATAGTGGTATGAATGAGATTAATGGCAGATTTTTTGATCGTGACCTCCAAGGAATCTTTCCAATACAAGCAAAGTCCCCCAGCAGTTCCAATAGATTCTACACAAAACATGTGATGAAAATTCAAAGTGGTTTTAAGGCGAGAAGCTCTATCTAAATGGGCTCTGGTTTCCATTAAGAAGAGCAAAGACGGCTGGAACTTTCGGCATAAGTCCTTGAGTTCCCTAATTGTCGCGGGCGCCGCCATCCCCCGACAATTCCAGCTTAATAGACTCATTTAGCTGTTGGGGGCATGGGTAGGCCTGCCTCCTCAGCCGTGTCTAAAATCAGTCTAGGAAGATCCATAAGGATAGGGTTGCAAACTCTTAACTTCATTCTACCTTGCCCTGGCTTTTGATTGGTGGTAAAATCCAGAGGTCTCTTGTTGCTTTTGAGAGATAAGGAAGAAGAGATATCAGCCACCAGATTGGCCTCAACCGTGGGCTCAAAGCAAGGAGGGATTGGGTATCTTTATCATCTTCTGGTAAGTCTACAAAGTATTGGTTATTAACCAGTTCCCTCTTTTTGCAGGTTTGAGTACCTTGTGATTCCGGTGCAACTTCAATCAAGGGAGGTGCTGTTGAAAAGTCCTCAGAAAAACCCATGGGTGAGGGGGAACCCGTAGCCTGACTTGTGAGCTTTTTTACCCTGATTTTATCTGTTTTTGTGCCCTTACTATACTCTCTCCCTTGATTGATTCTGACTTCTTGGTTTTTGTGCCCTTACTATACTCTCTCCCTTGATTGATTTTGACCTTATAGTTATTACGCCTATTAATACCTTATTTGACCGTAGCTCGTATTTTAGCTATAGAAGTTATACGAGGTTTAGAATGACACGCTAAGCCTAGAAAGTAGTCTTCTACCGATGCGTTTAAAAGGAAGCTAGAAGCTGAAGAATGAATCTCGTAGAGATTTCTTATGGATAGTATACGTATGATGCCAAGGGTGTGTAGTTCCGTAGCGGAATCGTTGAGGATGTGATGTCAGGATATTTGTGACTATTGGATGATAGGAACTCATTGACTGTTCCAGTAGGTTTTTCTAGATTTCCACCTTCGATGTATTAGGCCTGATCAACTTAATATTGAGGGGGTGATATTCGGAATCACAACTGGCGATGGACTTTGATAGAAGGATGTGTAAGATGAATTTGAACTGGATCGAAGATTGGTCGAGTTTGGAAGTAAAAGTTCGCGTTAAGTATTAGTTTTCTTGCGAAGGAGTTATAGTTTTAAGAAATGGATATTCATTTAAGAAGTATTGAAGAATTAAAGGATATTAGAGGTCCAAACTTAGTGAGGGCTTAGATTTTAGATCAATCGATTTGATCACGAACGCGTGAGACATGGAGTCTTGTCAAGTTTTGATCGAAAGACTAAGTATTGGAATGATTTGGAGGATGATCAAATTACAGAAAGGGAAGTGTTCGTATCAAGATGAATACTTGAGGTATAGTTATGATTGGATCTTTTAGAGAATAAACCTCGATTTATGCGAAGTGTTAGGAATTACAGTAAGCCTAAATTGGTTTGAGTGAGGAAGGTTTTGAGGACGAAGACGACAATAATGGATTGTTGGATATTAAGAGGATGATTAGCTTATGAGTGGTTGATGAATTTATGATTAAGGGGAATGAGTCTTGTCATGCACGAGGTATTAAGACTCATGTCGAGTCTTAATTTGAATGGTGATTAAGTAGAAGATTGATTTCATGGTGCGAATGAGGATGGTTGCGAGGTTGGAAGTGACGTTAATGGACTAGTAGATTCCAAGGCAATAGTTTGATTAGGAGTTATCAAGCGACCGAGTTGAGTTTGGATCATGAGTGAACATCACGAGGACAAGTTGAGCATTCACTCCGGAACATAGAGAAGTACCGGGCTTCTAATCAGTATTTTGGACGAACAAAAGCAAAGGAGCAAGTGGTTAAGGTTGTGCGATTGCACGAATGCCAACAAATATTATTTCCAACGGAGACCCAACGCAAGTGGTCAAACCGGACAACAGAGAGTTAGAAGACGATATGTCTTCTGAGACGCCGTCGGTCAGCATTGGGACTAGAAGAGTGAAACAATCGAAGGGAAAGCAGAGTGCTTTAGTGCAAGTTATTTGGAACAAAGACACGGACGGTGCTATATGGGAGTTAGAGGAAAAGATCATGGAACAATATCCAGAACTTTTACTGACCCTAAGTTTCGAGGACGAAACTTTCTTTTTGGAGGGTAGTAATGTAAGGCCCAAGTTTTTAAGCTTAGAATAAGTGGAAGAGATTTCCATTTACGATTAGGCTTGATGTATCGTGAAGGAAAACCTGAACAAGAGTTCATCGAATGGAATAAATTTATGAAGGAGAAAGTTCAGGAAAAGTCCAAGGATTGCATAATGATCGATAAAAGTTATAGCACGATCGTTACACGCTTAAACTAGGTCAGAAACCCTAGTATATAGCTAGTTTTCACTTTTAGACACGATGGAAGTTAATTCCAAAAATCTTCAGAGAAATGTTAGAACTTCTCTTTTTCCATATATAACAATCGTTTCGAGGCGAAACTCTAGGATCTACGAATGTCCGATTCCAATCATCGGAAGTTTGCCGAAACTGAAACCCTGGTATTTCAAAACCCTAGAATCACCCGACAATGAAGACTTTTTTCTATTCGGAACATCAAATGAAGATTCCACACACGTACACCCATTTCTCTTGATGATTTCAATCTTTCTTCAGAAGGAAGTTTTCTATTCCGACATTCGATGCAAAAAGCAACTTATCGGGTAAAATAGTTTTACACCGACTTTGCATTAGTTACCAAAAATATAAGGAAACCTCATTTTAGTTTTGGAATTCTTTCGCCAAAACCTATCTTAGAATTCACGGAGAATGACGCCGGAAAAATCAGATTCGCGAAACTTTCATTTTACCGCGTTTTGCCAACCTCTATATATAGCCAAGAAATGAGAAAAAAACACAAAAACTACCCATTTCTTCCCAAGGAGGCCGCGAGTTTGCATAGGAGAGGAGGAGGAGAGATTTTCTTCATTTCTTGCTTGATCGTCGATTAATCAGTTGCTACTTCAAGGTTTCGAGGTATAGTCGCTAATCCTTACCTCTGATCGCTTTTTCCATAGCTTTTCTGTAGACTTTTCTGAGCTGATAGTTTTGAGGTTTTTGCAAAACTTTCCTGAATATTTCATTTTTGATTCTAAACATCTTCCTTACATGCCCAAGATCACTTCTGCCGGATTAGATTTTCCGTTATGACGCCGGATTTCCGCCGGAATCAATTTTAGCCTTAAATACCCATTTTTGGAGTAAAGCTTCAACCTTTAGGCTGAAAACTATCGCCTTAGCTTAGTGCTAGTAGGATTAGTTGTCATAAACGTCGTTGTTGACGTCCCTGTCAAATTTGTTTTTCGGGATTTCAGTTTTGAAATTCTAAGTTAAAAATCATGACCAAAATACCCCTGCGACATTTTTCGATCCGATAATTTTTCCGAGTTCAGAATACCCTTAGTTACGGCTAATGAAAGCATAGGAACCAAGTTTGATCGAAGAAAAATCGAGCCCCACAATTACCAAAAGTGGCCGAGCCCTATAGGGGAGGAGGAGGAAAATTCCTTTTTCGAAAACTTGTCCTTTCGCGCTAGATTATCGTACCTTGGAGTATATACTACTTCGTGTATCCTTATTGAGTATTGCTTTCTGAGTTTCTGATAGTCTTTGATGGAATTCTGTGGTTTTACTCTAAAGGTTCTTTTGAAGAATTTCTTGAAGATCAAGGAGCTCATTGTGAAGGAACGTTTGAGGAGAACGCTGGAATAACTAGAGGTAAGGGCAACTTACCTTACTAGATAATGCTTTAGGTGTCGACGCATTCGACTTGATTTACTGTTTATGCACTTGTTTGTGTATGATTGGGAAAAATGTTTTCTGAGGCTTCGGCTGACAATGTAGATGATGCATCTACTACTATGTTTTTGAGATTGACTTACATGCTATGTGCTATGTGGGTAATCTAGGATGTGTGGTGCATGATTTATATGCTAAGTGCTACGTGGTTATTGCATAATATATTGATATATGACATGTTGGTTGATTGTGCTGAGTTAATTATGCTTTTGCAATGAAATCTGAGATTCTGAGTAGTGAGAATAACGGGCAGGTCATGCCGATTTTATTTTGAGAGTTTTGAGAAAGTTTGATAGGACGAATGAGATTCGGGCCTTGTTATGGTTTTTCATGGATCGAGACATTCTCTGGAGTCATTTGGGATTTGGAGATCCCGGGAACTTATAAGATTCGCGATAAGATTAAAAGGATATTATTTTGTAAAGAAAACTCATAAGACATTAAACAACCTCTAAATCTTCAAATAATGATAATAAACTCGAAAGGAAGCTTGGGATGAAGATCTTAGTTTTGGAAAACGAGAAGTGTCGTCGGATCCAAGTGTTGAGGAAGTTGAGAAGTAGTGAGTATGTTGATGCTCTTGTGCTGTTGTAGCAGCTGTGTTGTTGGGCTATCCGGGGGATAAGTCCGGGAAATTGATAGTTTCCGAGTATGTTGATACTCTTGCTCGTTGAGCAGTTTTGACCATCGGATGGAGATGAGTCGGATGATTTGGAGATCATCATGAGATAATGTTTATGCCTTCGGGTACAGTTTATGCCTTCGGGTACAGTTTATGCCTTCGGGTACAGTTTATACCTTCGGGTAATTCGGACATCGACGGGGGATATGATCGACCGTGAGGTTAGGATCGACCTGTTGATTGTCGGGCATAGCGGAGGGAAAAGTCGACCCACAGGGTTAGGACTGATCTGGCTATGTCAAGATTGTAAGTGACACTCGGGGGTTATGGTCGACACAATGCCAGTGTTAGGACCGGCTCGATCGTGCCCAGCCTACTTATTCCGGAATCGTCGAGATTGACGTTGCATTGACATGTCATGCACTCTAATTATATTCGTGGGGATTTGGATGAGTTGATATTGAAAAATATCGTTATGTGTTTTGATGAGTAGATGTTGATAAAATATCGTTATGTGCTTTGATGATCGAATTGTACTAGAGTTTTGATAACATGCTATGTTTAAACCTTAGGGTAGACAATGCAGAACTTATATGTATATATACAACATATATATATACCCCTTATACTTTACCTGATGTCTTGTATTATCCATACTGTATTCCGTAAGTTGACCCTTGCACGTGCTACCTGTGTTTGGGGGGCTATGTATGCCCTTTTTGTCAGATGCCGTTGACGGACTGTTTCGTGATGCTTCGCCGTACGGGGAAGACCCGGAGCGAAATGACTACTACTGAGCCTTCGATGATGGAAGTTTAGGGATGGGTGTTTAGAGTCTACTAAGGTTGGGTGTTAGTGTCATAGCTCTGACTTAGTCTTATTTTGAGGGCTTGTGTTGCTGACACTTGACCTATCCTTTTTGGGATTGTACATTTTGCCTACGGGCGTTACACTTTTCTACTTTCCGTCACTGGAGGTTACTCGTGACGAGGTCGCTACTTACAGCGGGGATGTTATATATATTGTATATTAGATCTGTTACCTTTCGCATTTGGGTTTTATCTATTTCAGTCTTGTCTTAGTTATTATCGAAAGAAAAAAAATATTTACGTTTTTCCGCATTAAGTTTATTTTGGTTACTAAAGTGACGCCACCGAAATCGGGGTGTTACAGCTTAGACTGAGGAAATTTTGAAATCAGGTTGGTGACATGACCGGAAAAGAATCCATAGGTAGCCTTGGTTCCAGAAGTTTTCTCCCAATTAACAAGATCATCTTCTCTTCTTTTCAGGTCCTGCTCTGAAAGATGTATGGTTGTTTTCATGGGTCCCCGCGTCTGATGCTCTACCAGTAAATTATGAAGAAGAGGTGGAACCATTGAGCCATGATGTTGGACCACTGGACTTGCAATAGAGGTTGGTATGATTTGACTTGGACTGTTGGATAGTTCCTCAGAGTCGCAAACAGTGATATTAGCCTGAGGGAGTGTGTGGCTTTGATCCAGAATATCTTGCAAATGGGATTCCATAAATCCTGTAGGGTCTTCTACTGTATTAGGCTGAGTATTGTGCTGGCTTCGTAGAGGTCCTGTGGAAGGAGTGGTAGGAGCAACAGTTGGTTCTGTAGGGATGGGATTTGTATCATGGACAGAAACTTCTGGTTGATAGGCTTTTGAAGTTTTAATTGAGTCCAGAGATCTTGCCGCTATCACTCCTAAATTTGGTCCGTAGCGTGGAACTCTGGGATTGTTGATTGCCATAACTTTAGGGACATTACAAAGCTTTTGTTCATGGCCTACTATGCCACATTTAAAACAGAAACCCTGAAGCTTTTCATAGCAAAGAGAAACCCAGATTTTTGGTAGATTTTTCCTTGGGACCCAAAACCCTGTGGGTATAGCCTTGTCCATATTAAGCCAGATCTTAGCTCTAAAAAACGAGCGAAGCATATTACCATCAACACAAGGGTTTTCGATTTCTATAAGATTTCCAATGGAGGTAGCTATTTTAGCAATGTTAGCTGTTGACATTGCATCCAGTGGTAAACCATGTATCTGTACCCAGAAAGCTACTTGATTGTATTTGACCTAATAAACAGCCATTTGAGGGTCCCATTTCTGGAGGCTAAGAATATTTCCCATAACACTCCATGGACCCTCTTCATACACTTTCCTTGCAGTATTCTCAGAGTCAAAAGTAAATAGCAAACAATTTATACCCATATCAGCCATGTGTAGACCTCTCAGGTTCCCCCATGCTTTTTGTATAATAGATTCCATAGCATTTTTGTTTATTGATTTTTCTGTCAGAACTTTACCTATAAGCATGCGATTAGCTAGAGCTATACCCGTAGATTCATCAGTTTGTAGATCTAGGGTTATACCTTCCAGAGAGAAAGATTCTTCAGTAGCCGTTTGAGCTGGATTAGCAGAGGATCCCGCTTGATGTGATATTTGAGAGGTGGAAGAGGGCGGTTGGGTTGACAAAGACTTTACCCCCTCCGGGTACGTCATTGTCAAACCTGGGACCGAAGGAGACGTCATAATGGTGCCAGTAGGAAAGGAGACAGAAAGCTCAGAAAACGAGGAGAAGAAGAAGCTGATGGGAATGACACGAAACCCACAGACACTGCTTCTGTAAGGAAAGGACACTAAAATAAATGAAAAGGCTACAGACAAAGCTGTCCCTTTTACACAGCTCTCCAGGAAAAAAGAGAGAAAAGCCCCAGCAGATCTGAGGAAAACACTCTTCTTAGGGTGGACTTAAAGGGGAATTGACCGGTCATAGACCCAAAGCCAAAAACCCTAGCAGAGCAGAGAAGACCCTAAAAGAGATTGTGCTTTATGCTTTTCCGTTTTGTTAGCTAGTGTTTGTTTGTTCCTCTCGTTTTCCCTGTATTCTCCCTTTGTGGGCTCCGGCTTTTGGGCCGTTATTGAATGAACCATCCATCTTTGACAAAAAAAAAAGTTGAACATAACATAAAATGTGATTGTGGTAGTTTAAAATTGTTCAAAACTAAGTGTTTGAAAAGCACACACACAATTTTTGCCAGTTTCAAATGCCCACACCGCAAAACATGTTATATAATTTTTTTTGGCTTAAACACTCTTTTGGTCCCTGAAATTGTAAAGGGAATCAAACCTGGTCCCTGCAAAAATTTCGCATCAAATCGGGTCCTTAAAAAGTTTTTTTAATCAAATTAAGTCCTTATGCTCAATTTTGATCAGTCAACGGTCTAGTGGCAAGGCTAGTCAGATGATGATGGCCACGTGGACTTTTTTACATCAATTTTAGTCCCTTGAAAAATATTTTAATAAATTTTAGTCCCTGTTCTTCCACCTTCTTCCTCTTCCTCCAAAACTCAAATCCTTAAACCTAGAAATTCAAAACCCTAAAAAACCTATATGTTCATCATATTCACCTTATTCTTTTAAAACCTAAAAAATTAGAGGCAACAAAAAAAATGAAGGTTGAAGAACATGGACTAAAATTGATTAAAATATTTTTCATGGGAATAAAATTGATGTGAAAAAGTCCATGTGTTCATCCTCAGCTAACTAGCCATGCCGCTGGACTATTGACCGGTCAAAATTGAGCAAAAAAACTTAATTTGATTAAAAGAAATTCTAGGGATCCAATTTGATGCGAATTTTTTCAGGGACTCAATTTGATTCATTTACAATTTCCAGGACCCAAAGGTTATTTAAGCCAATTTTTTTTAACTTTATAACTTGTGGGTGTCCTAAACCAAATCACAAGGGTTGCCTAAATGTTCGACAACAGAATGACCATCGATCGTTTTCCATACTTTAATTGCATGAGTCAGCTCTACATATCGCTATTGTGAGATAGAGATTGTGGACATTCAAACTGGGCAAGTTCACTACCAAGGAAAAAATCTTCTACTTTCAGTCTTTTGGGTTTCGAATACATTATGAGAGATATGAATAGAAGAGAGACAAATGATATATGATATGTTATGTGATAAGAAAGGAAGAAAACATGCATGAAGATGAGATTGAAGAGAAAGTACTTGAGCATACTTGATGTAGCAATTTTCTAGAAGAAAATGGAGTTGCTACCAATATTTATTTGGGTTGGAAAACATTAAAAAAAAAAAAAAACTCATTTTCAATGATCTGTTGGTCTACATAACAAAGCCTAAATTCGAGAGTCAATTTACGCATAGGGAAGGGCGGAGAATTAACCTCACAACACCATAGTACGGACGTCCTAATACAGTTAGTCGGTTACTTTAAATTAAGAGTGCATATTATAATAATTTTGAAAACGTCAATTTTTAGCCCAAAAGGAATATTATTCATGTTTTTTAATTGTTGATCTATAAAAGAGAAAAAAAATTATTATAATTTTATCTTGATAGGATCGAGTCCTGGTTCTACATCCTTATAATCCAGACTGACTCTTATCTTTGATGGTTTCTTCACCCCCATCATCCTTATAAGCCTCTATGTCCTCCCCCCCCCCCCCCCCCCCCTCTCTAAATAAAACCCTATCCTCACACTGATTCAAAATCCCCACTCACGCAATGCACCGCCATTTCCCCTCCCTCAACAGCTCCATGTTTCCCTCTGCGCCCCCTCTTCAATACGAAAATTTAAGAATTTAATGTCGAGTGCCATTTTTAAAACACCAATTTAAAATATATTTTTAACAACCTTTTGACATCATGAAGTAGGGGAAAGGCTCATGTAATAAGTTAGAATTATTTATGTTAAAAAAATCCAAAATTCAAAATTCAATTTTATATTTATAAGAAAAAACACCACCTTTAAAAGTGAAGTAGACTCCTATCATATTCTATTATTTTTCTCAAGTCAATTATGTTGTATGATTGTATCCCCTCTTTTCTTGGAACATATTTGTTTAATTCTTCTACTTTTTACACTTCTTAAACTCAGTCCTTTGCTAGAACATAAAATACCACCCTCAATAATTGCTTAAACCACCCTCAATAGTGCCCTGTTATATACCATTTTCTCTAAGGCAACAGGTTTACTATTAAAATATATTTTTTTCAGCACTATGCACATGAACCTGTAGAAGTTGAATAAATTATGCAAGGTGATTTGAACTTAATGTATGCAGTTGTGTTTCAAAGGCATGTATTTGGTTTTCAGTTTGAAAGTCCGTGTTTGGGGCATTAGAATTCGAGATCACACATTCCAATGTCGCAAACATGAAAATGGCTTTGAACCTCCATTGAGTGAAAGCACTTTCAAACTGAAAACTAAACAGACACTAAATTTGTTGTTTTTATAATTGTATTTGACTCTCTGTATATGGAAGAATACTTATCTAGTCCATTAAAATTGCTTTTCAAACTAACCATAGAATTAGTCAAACTAACCCTAGAATGATAAACATTCTTGCATAACTAAATTGCTAAAGTAAAATTATTGTTGAAACTTGGTCTGAGAAAATAGTAAATGAACTAGGACTCCATAAAATAGCCCATTAATGAATTATAACATATCTTGCTATCCAGAAACCATTATATATTTTTGTAAATTTGTTCACTGCCCTGAAAGAAAAAAAAACTAACATCAGAAGTTAAACATATATATTAATTATCAGTGGAAATGAAAGGGAACAGATCTGATTGTCTCCCAACACAAATAATAATCACTGAGCATAACTCAACTTAGATAAACACCATCAAATTAAATTTCAATCTAGAGTGGACAAAAAAAATAATAACAATTACTATTTAGTGTCTTCTAAAATATTCAACATATCAGATTACCATGTTGCATGATGTCACAAAAGCTGTATAGCATGAAAACCTGAAAAAATACAAAATTAGATGGAACCAAATAACAAATCAAGAGTGTAAAAATCAACTTCCCAGCACAGGCCAGATTATATCACAAATGTCAAAAGCAACTTCCACAGCACAAGCTAGACATGGCTCAAATTTAGCAAGTGGTCACTTGACCAGTCTATCATAGCTTGAGCACAAAAAATACAAGTCTAGCAGGCATAAAAAAAAGTTGAAAGCATTTATTTGACATGATCAAACATAGCAAACACTTTCTACAGGATCTCACTTTAACTGCACATGCTTTGCTGAAAGAAAAAACAGCCAATCTTCTCAACTTCAAAATACGTAAGTTCTTTTTAGAAATGGAAATTAAGAAATATATGTCACAATTCACAAACATGTTTCCCTAATTCAACCAAACCCCAAAGATAATAGAGATACAGAATTCCATTAAAATAATAGGTAGGTAGAACAAGCAGGATAGAAACCATTGCAAGAAGCAAATAATAAAATCTAGAGTTAACCCTCATTATACAATAAATTGCATTGATATTATTTCTGAACAGTATTATAACATTGAATTGGATTATGCATGAATATACTCACCAATTCATTAAAGATGTAGTTGATCACATTTCTCTTTCTACTGATTGTAATTCAAAAGTAAAGGTTCCACACTTGTTCATTGAAACAATGGAAATTTCAGTCATACAGCAACGAAGGAAGCTTGTTAAAATTAGAGAAGGAAGCCATGCAATAACCTCCATTAAGTTAGCCCAGTCATCCTTTAAAGGAGGAGTATTAAGGGAAACCTCAAACCTAGTTAATGAAGGACATCATGCTTCCTAGATGAGCGTAGAGAAGACCAATGTTGTAATGCAATGAAGTTATATAAAGTGATGAAGGACATCATGCTTCCTAGATGAGCATAGAGAAGACCAATGTTGTAATGCAATGAAGTTATATAAAGTGATTTACTATGAAAAAAGCCATTAAAGAAACTCAGAAAGTAAGGAATTGGGGGGGGGGGGGGGGTGTTTTATTCAAATGGCAGTTATTTTGACTGATTGTATACTTTTAATTTTTTTTCAATTTGTAATTACTAAATGAACCAATTACTTAAGTTGACTGGGTCAAGACAATTAGTTCTTTGTCCAACAAAGACTGAATGATGCTGAGTTGCTGACCTTCTCTTCCTGCTATTCTCTCCTTCAGGTAAGGTGAGGTGAGGAGAGGAGGTTAGTATTTCCCTTTTATACATATCAGCCTATAACCAAGAGGTTAGCAGTAATGAGTCCAACACACAACAAGCACACAAAAATATATGCATCTTAAACTTCAAACATTTTTCAACAAAAAGCACGGTTGAAAAAAAACTGCGTAGAAATATTATGATATGGTGTTTGAAGGACAATTGCAATGCTAGAAGCTAACTATCTAAAACAAGGCAGTAGCAGCAATTTAAGGCCTCATAAATAAAAAGAAAAGAAAAGGAAAAGCCGACAAAAATACCAAAAGAAAATCATAGTAAGATTTACATCGAAAATGGAATGTATGATCAAAATCCTATGCATTCTAAACATCTTCAAGCCTTGTGACACACAATCTTCAAGCTGTTAAGCATGATACGTTAGATATGGCTGCTTTAGGTGACAATTGCTGTTTTTGAACAAAATATTACCAAAGAATATATCTTTTTGAACCTTGAACGGCTAGACATGACATTACTTAAATATTCAAGACACAGACACTGGTCCATGCTACATCCATAGTAGCACACTTATCACTTTGCACCCACAACCTACTCTCACTACAATGAAGATTCTATAGAACTACAGAAAGAGAACACCCTACTAAAATTTAATGCAAGGACAAATAAATATTTTTTCCACAGTTCAAATTGCTTGGTGGTTCACACTATGTCATAGAATCATCAAAAATAAATTTCAACAACAATTAAAACAAGAAGGTACATCCGTAGATGCCCACGCCATTAGGTATTCTCACTCTACACCAACCATCAATGCCAATGCTACATTAAGTGTTAAAACTTAAAGGGAGATCTCCTCAAGGATACCCAAATTAGCAATTACATAGTATCATGAGGAACCAAATCAATCTAATAGATTATTTTCTCCATAACCATAACTGCATCCATGGACACCATTCCATATCATAAGCCTTTCATGGTATTTAGACTACACTCTCATATCTTCCATCAAATTCAATGAACATAAAGTTTTCCATCAAAAGGATGCTTCAGTGGCTATCAGTAAATATTTAAGAGTCCCACCCAATTAGGAAAAGCTCCAAAAATATGATAAACTTTCATACCAAAATATAGCTCCTAAATCATAATGAGATGGAAGCGAACTCTCCTGAACCTTCATAAAAATTGAAAGATCCTCCATATGCATATTCAAATATCAGACCTTGCCTATAACTTTGTAAACACAAAAGTCCATCACCTGAAAGATTTGTCTTCATCAACAGATAAATCCTTCATAATCATAAGAATTGCAAGAGCCTCCATATGCTTATTCAAATATCAAACCTTGCCTATCACTACAGATAAATCCATCACCTGAAAGATTTTGCTATCAAGTCCTACAAACTTTCTGATCATTAAAATTATACTTGATAAATTAAAAATTATGTTGTGCATTTAACAAAGCATCCTCAAATACAAGTCCCTGATCTCATCGTGCCTTAGTAAAACCTTAGTAAATGCAGGAAATCTAGCCTGTTCCATATAAATCTAATTAATACCCTCCTCGAAGACCACAGAGACAGCCTACGCATAAATCTAGTCTATACCATTACCACCTATGATCTAATGGATATATATAGTAAGAAAACTGGCGGAATAGGAATAAGAGCGAGAAGTGTATAGAATTAAAAAGCAACTTCAAAATTGTATGCTCAAGCCGCATGCTCATAGTTGAAGATGTCCATCCAACAATTCCCGATCCACCTAAACATAATCAAAGGTCCACAAAACATTAGAAAAAGAGAATTCACAGCTGCAAATTAGTATGAAATTCATAAAATTAATCCTTACCGAAACGTTTTTCGCATCAGTAGTATCCATGCCCATGCCCATGCCCACGCCCACGTGAGCCATCACTCTGATAAAAAGATGAGTATCGACCACTACCATACTGCAACATGAATAGCACAATGAATCACTAATATCTCTATTAAATTATGTGAAAAATAGAATGTCAAAAAATGTCCACTCACATCAGAACCGTAATAGTCTTGTGGTGGGTACTGTCTGCTGCTGGCCCCAAAAGAATCTATGTATAAAAAAAAGTCATAAGGAATACAGCAAAGCAACTAATAAGTAAGGAGAAAGGGAGTAAAGTTTAGACCATGATAACGAGTTCCATGAAGTACAGACGGATCAGCATAATCCAACCGGGGGCGGACCATATTAGGCCCCATGTAATCAGGCTCAGGGTCCTAAACGAAAAAAGTACATTAAAGTAGTTATTTTCCAGTTAGATGGAGTTAATAAATTTGTATGGAAATACAACCAACCAAACACACAATTAAATTCAAAAATAAACTAAAATAAATCTTACCGTCATATAAAATGGACGTTTCATCCCATGCATATTGTCATCATATAGATATGGATCATCAAAACGTCTTCCCATAAAAGGTGTGTCAAACTGTCCACCTGGGGAATAGGGCCTTCTAGAAGGAATAGGCTCACTAGGGCCTCCATCAGCCATACCATACCATGCTCTATCTTGATAATGTCTAGATGGACCAGCAAATGCAGCACCTCGGCTAGCAGCATAATGACCACCCATCATAGCTTCAGCTTCGCAATATCGTAAAATATTGTAGCCATTAAAAAAAATTCACATCAATACAGTGACATATCAAAAGAGACTTGAGCTAAAAACATAGACAGAAGCTCAACTACTGACCTTGTGGACCAAATTGCCTCTGACGGAAATCTGGATACATATTAAAATCAAGGTCACTCCGAGAACCCACTCGTCCACTATGACTGTGTCCAGTATGATAAAAACTCCTGTTCCTATTGAAATTTCCCCGGTTGCTGAAGGGCTGTCTCCCGCGCCCAAAACCTCTTCCTGTAGAAATTGTGATTAGATGAGTCAAAATGATGTCAAAAAGATAATTAAAGTTTCACTAATGGAAGAAAAAAGACTTGTTTACCAGATCTTGGAAAGGCTCCACTCCTAGCATGGCCGATTCGGAAGCCACCACACATGCCACCCTTCACAGCCTGTGTTTTAGGCAAAGGATTTGAAAGCCTAGCTCTCAATTTTATCTGTAAAACAAGACAGATTATGAGTTCTAATCGCCGAATGAAAAAATCAAAAGTCAACAAAAATTAAGTCAAAAATAAAATACTAGAATGCTAGATGAACATATTTAGGACAAAAGAAATGCCCAAAATGCAGGTGAGGTCATGAAAATTAAGCTTTTGAGCAAGAAGGAATGGAATAAGGGAGAGAAGGAGATCAATTAAGAGGCAGCCCTTTCAAATTATCCATAATTTAAAAGGCAGTTAAAGCTAATAGGACTCCACTCTGCCCCATATTACAGAAAATTCTGTAAAATAAAACAGGGAGAAGAGAAAGCAGAGAAGAGAGTAATTCTTTAAGAATGTTAAATCACTATCAAGTAATGCACAAAATTATATACCTTTGAGGCCCCATCACCCAATTCGGATTTATTTACACCATCAACACAAGCTACAGCCGCTTCATGTGTAGAAAAATCAATAAATCCATAATCCTTCCTCTTGGCTGTAGACATACTCCGTGCTAAAACAATTCTTACAATTTCACCATACGATTTACACAGCTCCCTCACTTGATCTTCCTCCCAGTGAGGAGGGAGACCATTAATAAACACAGACTTCACCTGTGCCATTATCTCTGGATCTGGTTCACGTACTGGTTCAGCAAAGGCTACCTTGGCAGTTCTCTCGGCATGTCCAAAGATGACATCAGGCTTTTGAAGCCTCTTGTATGCATTCATCGCATCAGCATGACAAGAGAACTCCAGGAATGCAAAGCCCCGGCTCAAGCCTTCTTGTTGAACATCTGAGACGAGGGTGATATTTTCAACCCCTTCAATACCATAATCCATCAACTTCTGTTTAATCTGCAACCATATACTAAAAATTGAGTTACCAAGACATCGTAGTAAATATATACAACATAAAATATGAGTAGACACTCACAGCTTCCTTTGTCCAAGTATTGCAAATATTTCCCAAGAATAATGTGGCATTGTCCTCACTAGGCGCAATGCCACATCGTTTTCCATGTATCTGTAAATAATGAGATGACAAAACATGGTGCTAAAGTAAGAAAAGAGAACACAACATCAAAGAAATGAACAATCAAAAGAAGAGAAACATACAACAGGGTTCTTCATTTCAGACAAAGCTTTTTTGGCATGCTCCTTATTAGCAAACTTCACAAAAGCATAGCCCTTATTTTTATTTGTCGAAGAATTTTTATGCAACCTGACTTCAACTACCTCCCCAATCCTTTGAAAAACCTTTCTCAGATCTTCCTCTGTAGCATCGCGATCCAGTCCACCAACAAATATCTCATGTTCTTTCTTAATTTTTCGCTGCTTTGCAAGTGCTTCCAATTGCATATGCCCCTCCAATGTCTCAGTTTCTTCTGGGTCTTCCTCCGGATCTTCCTCTGGATCTTCCTCAATAGGCTCCTCCGTCCCTTGTTCTCCACTATCTAACATTTCACCACTTTTTGGCCCTTCACCACCGTAATTTTCAGAAATAACATCTTTTTGCAACTGGACTTTTACTTCTACTTTAGAGTCAGCGTTAGAGTGCTCTTCCTGTCCGAAAATGTGAGTTTCCTCTACCTTTGATTTCTCATGCTCCTCTTCTTTCAACTCTTCCTCTCCTTCCTGTCCTTTCAACTCTTCCCCTCCTTTCTCTCCTTCCAGCTTTTTCAACCCTTCCTCTCTTTTCTCAGCTTCCGGTTCTTTCAACTCTTCCCCTCCTTTTTCTCCTTCCAGCTCTTTCAACCCATCCTCTCCTTTCTCTCCTTCCTGTTCTTTCATTTCTTCCTCTCCTTTTTCTCCTTCCAGCTCTTTCAACCCATCCTCTCCTCTCTCTCCTTCCTGTTCTTTCATTTCTTCCTCTCCTTTTTCTCCTTCCAGCTCTTTCAACCCATCCTCTCCTCTCTCTCCTTCCTGCTCTTTCATTTCTTCCTCTCCTTTTTCTCCTTCCAGCTCTTTCAACCCATCCTCTCCTCTCTCTCCTTCCTGTTCTTTCAACTCTTCCTCTCCTCTCACCCCTCCCTGTTCTTTCAACTCTTCCTCTCCTCTCTCCCCTTCCTGTTCTTTCAACTCTTCCTCTCCTCTCTCCCCTCCATGTTCTTTCAACTCTTCCTCTCCTTTCTGTTGTTCCAATTCGTTCTTTCCTTCCTCTCTCTCCTGTACTTTCAACTCTTCCTCTACCTCCTTTACACCAGTCGAATCTTCATTATCCACCGTAGATATATTGAGGTCCACAATAGCATGCTCAGGTTGCTTAAAATCAACAGAAGCATCACCAGACGCAGCTATGTCAACTTCCATCACGCTCCTTCCCATTTCAGCCAATTCACCATCTTTTTCAAGAAAAGGCTCATCCACTTCCATGGACTTCTGCCCCTTCTCATCAGATAACTCAACAGACCCAAGACCTTGTCCCCCCTCTGCTGCCTCAGCATTATCCACTACTGGAGTTACATCAGCTTCTGCCTCAACATTACCTACAACTGAAGTTTCTCCAGCTTCTGCCTCCAACTCCTCTCCCAAATTCGGAGTGGCAACCGCTTTAGCTCTCGACCTCCTTGGTGCCGCCTTCTTCTTCGCAGATTTTGTCGTGCTAGCACTGGCTAACACCTTCTTCTCCGCTGTTACATGTGCAAAGAACATATAATATAAGGTGAAAAATGATGTTGAATATCGAAAAACAAATAAAAGAATCAAAATTTGAAAACATGAACAGACCCCATAAACAAATGCAAATTACATCACAATCATCAAAGAGAAAATGAAACCCCTAATAAATACGTAATCCTCATAAACAAAACGAAATTCTTATTCTAATCGAGACTAACATTACTAACAACTAACATTTGCCTATAAAAAAAATCACGACTAATTGGCGATGAAAAAGGGAAAAGGAAGAAAAATCTTACGACGAGTTTGATTCGGATTGGAATCGGATACAGGGTCCGATGTGGGCGATGCCTCCGTCTTCTTAGCGCTTCTTGTTCTGGATGCAGGAGGCGTGCGCTTGGCCGCGGGAGATTCAACGGTGGCTTTAGCGGCGGCTTTCCTCGGCGGCGGTGTCCTCTTAGGGGTTGCGGATTTGGAAGCCGAATCGGCATTTCGGGTCCTCATCTGAGGCGAAGATTGAAGTTACCAGTTTCCAGTGGTTCTACAAACAAAGCTTTGAATTTTGTTTTCTAGAATCCAATCGAATGATTTAAGAGTCAATTTTGCAGCTTTATATCATTCTTTTGGGACTGGTTTGGTAGTCAGAATATATATATGATAAGAGCACGACATGGTAAATAATTTGATAAGTACAAATATGAGGATATACTCTTTGATAGAATATTGATAGGATATGATATAAACAATGAAAAATATACCAAATTTTTCTTTGAAATAAAAAATAAAAAATATTTTCTAAATAGTTTATTTAGGTGATTAATTTATTAAATTTAATTTTTTTTACATTTTTATACATGAACTTATATTTAATATTAAATTTTTGACCGGAACTAAAATTAAATTAATTTTTATTAATTCAACTATTTAAATTTTTTCAAAGAGGGTCTATTTTAATTAAAATTATGATATATGTAACCAATGGGTGATCAATGATAAAAATGAATCAAATTTTAAAAATTTATTAAAAGATATTGTTCTTTCAAAAATAATTTATATTTAAATTATTAATTATAATTATATATTTACTATTAAAAATATAATATATATATATGTGTGTGTGTGAGTGGCCTATTTTATTGTTAGTGAAAAATTATTTTGTGCATTTTTATTATAATATAAATAAAGAAAAATAATGTTAACTACGTACGTAGTAGTAAGTGATAATGAAAATTTAATTATTTTTTATGAGTAAATCTAATATTTTCACTATTTATAAATCATTTTATTTTTAATTAAATTTATTAGTAACTAAATAATTTCAACTTAATAATAATAACTAGTAATTGATAAGTAATAAAGTTAATATTTTATTAAAATAAAAAAATTTATACTTAGATTATATTTTATTAATATTTTATCATTTGTAAAAACTTTTACACATGATAGACAGGACAGGATAAGGGACAAGATAGTGTTATCATATAATGTTGGGGCAACAAACAACATATTACAGCAGGATAAGATTACCGTTATCATATCTTGTCTGTTTATCCTATCCACCGAATGAGCCTTGTATTATAAACTTTGGCCAAAAGGCTCAATTTAACGGCGTCGTTTGCCTTCCAGTTTCAATTTTGCAATGACTTGAAACTTGGGATGTCAAAATTACCCTTACTCGCGGATATTTGCAGATAAAAATCTGTTATGGGTAAAATTTCTCGCACCTACAGGTATTCACTGATATATTTAATGGATATTTTTACTATCCATTCATTAACGAAGCGAGTACGGATATTGAGGTATTCATACCCATGAATACCCACCTAATATATAAAATATTTAAATACCTCATGTATATTTTTTTATTTTCATAAAGCAATAAAACAAAACTCATAAAGTAATAAATCAATTTGAATGAGAGAGAACAAACGATTTTAATGCTAAGAACTCATAGAGCAAAATTGTTTATATAAAAACTAGTTCTTATTTTTAAAAATTAAGAACTCAACGTCAATCATCTTCAATACATAAGAACCTAGTTCTTAATTCTTAATATAAGAACTCACTCCAAAGAACTAGCATTGAAGATGCTCAAATAACTATGTGTTTGGACCTTGGGGTGTGGTTCTCTTTCAAGTAAACTTGTGCAATGGTAACAGTAAAAAAAAGCTCTTGTAACAAAAAAAGATGAATAGAGAAGTATTTTTGTATTTGCCTTCACACATGAGACGTGAGTCTAATCTTGAATTTAATTGTTCGTATTATTTTCATTTGAACAAATATTTGTGAATCTATATAAGTCTATGGACACACATGAATATCCACAAATATTTAAAATCCACTTAACGGACATCCATGTGGGTATGGAGTGGGTACAGGTACAGATTTTTACCTGCAGAGCGGGTGGTGGATATATACTATCCATGGCCACCCGTACCCATTGACATCCTACTTGAAACGAATGGGTCCTTTTCCATGAGGCTTAATTGTACTTTTGGTCGCGCTTATACTAATTGTGCGAATCCAAATTTGCTACGATAACGCACAAATTTTGATATATATATTTTTTTTGAAAATGAATTATATTATTAAAAAAGAAGCTTGGGCCAATAGCAACTCAAGGCAAGAAACAGGAACAAACTGATCAGAACTCGAAACGCCCACAACCTGATCTAAACAAAATAAACCCTCCATCATCCCACAGAATGACAAAGACAAAATCTCAAAAAAGAGTTTCATTAAAATCTTGCGAGGTAAAACCCAGTGGGAAAAAACCACACAAGGAAAAAGAGTACCACAATCTTGGGAAAGTCATTCTACACCTATATACAATGACATAGCATCCCTTGACTCAACCTAAAACCTAAAACTCAACATAGGAACGTCCTCCCGCAGCAAAAAACCAACAGGGCAAGCTCCAGCAGCCACTTACAACACCTCTTTTAATACCCAACAACAGTAATAGTAAGACCCTTCAATTTTCGCACCAACAACAAAACAACAAATAGGACTTTTATTTTGACAACAGCAGCAAACAGAAACAACAGCAACCAAGAATAGCTTCAGCAACAGCAAAACACAACTAACAACAACAGCAGCCAACACCAACAATTCTGCATAACAGCAACAACAACAGCCAACAACAACCCCATCTCTGCTACAGAAAAATCCCAAAACAAAAAGAGCAGCAACAATAGACGATTCCACGCCGATTCCGAAACAAACCATCCTTGCTATGCCAATGCGACCGCCAGGGGCGGACCCACAGCTATGTCACAGGGTTCAGTTGAACCCCCTGGAAAAAAAAATTCCTACTTACCCCCCTATAGTGATTTGTTTTTGAACCCCCTGAGATTTTAAAATTGCACCCATACCCCACTTACTCCTTTCTCTCTCTCACACACTCACGTTAGACTCTCAAGTTCTCTCACGATTCACTCATGCCTCACCCTCTCGCACTCTTAAGTCTCACCTAGGTATGTGGTCGTCATCATCAAGCACTCACGCATGGCCGGGCTGCACGGCGCACCACCACCGGCCACCACCACGCCACCACCGTCCACCTCTGCGACTCCTTTCTCAAGCTTGATTAACCCTAGGTATGGCTGATTAAGATTTCCCTAAATTGATTTTCTTTCTCTTGGTGCTGTTTTTCTCTGGTCTTGGCCCCCGTTTCAGCTTCTATTTCTGACTTGTCACCCATGATAGAATGGAAATCCCAACCGCTGAGTTGCTTGGAGGTTATTTGATGGTCTGGAATTCATTTGGGACAAGGACAGCTTTAGCAACCTGAGTTCTGCAGAATTGAAGGACTGATGGAGAGAATTTGGAAATAGGAAATCAGATGTGAAAGGATTCTTAGTGGTTTCATTCCTACTGTAGTCTTGTTTTTGTTTGGTGCGGCTCAACTATTAGTTTTGTAGGTGTTGTCAAGGTGGTAATCTAGAGCTGTTTAAGTGTTTAACTCTAGGATTTTTTCCTCTATGTTTTTCTAGCGTGTTGGATCATGGGGGGGTCTTGTTTTCTTATCCAAAAAAGAAACCACACTTTAATTTGCTGTTGCTCTCTTGTTTTGCTTAGTTCCTTTTCCTTTTTCCCTCTTGTAATTATGCTCCTTGTACTCTATATCTGTTTCTGGTACAAGAAGATGACTATTTCAGTATTTCTATTATGCTGATGGCATGATTAATTATGAATATTAGGGTCTAATAGCGTGAATTTGAAGGTAAGAAATTTAGAGGAAGATTAAATAAATTTGATCCCTTGTTGCACTGGTTTATGGTGACTTGCAATTTTTAGCAATGGTTCTGTGAATGTTGCATAGGATCTGCTGATTATGCTGAGTTTAGGAACACCAAAGCCATTGTATATGTGTGAATGGTAAGTTTGTAAGGCCTTGTATCTGTGTCACATAGTAACATCCTAAACTTGTTTTTGCAATAATGGACTACAAAGTTAAGATCTTGGCAAAACTAATAACCAGATGTTGCAAAGTTAACATCCTAAACTTTTGTAAGGCCTTGTAAGTTTGTAGAATTCAGATGGTACACACAGAAATGGTAAGTTTTATCTCACAAAGTGTCTCAATTCAATCATCTTGTTGAATCCTGTTTTTGTTTGTTATGCTTCATAAGTGCATTGTTAATCCTTTACGGTTCCTTTTCTGCTCCTTTTTTTATGATTTTATCCTCTAAATTTCTTACTTAATTGACAGATGTGTGTTGCACCTGCAACCATTATAGACCCAAAGTAGTACTAATAAAACTGCTTCATTGAAATTGAAATTGAAACCCACTAGAAATAAGATCGATCCCATCTTTCTAATTTGTAGCAATTATAGACTCAAAGTGGTACTCTATATATGTTTCATGTATTTCTCTGTCCAATACTTCAGCAGTTCAGTGTTGAAAAATTTGAACCCCCTGACCCCAGGGTCCTGGATCCGCCACTGGCGACCGCCTCACATCCTTAAGATCGCCAATTTGGCAACCCTTACAAAACATCCACACCTAAAATCACCCCCTCCATAAACAAAAATTGAATTTCATAAACCAACATCCACAAACATAAATTGAAGATCATAAACCAACACCCAAAGACACTAAACACTCCCCATCGAAGAAAGCCAGGCACCATATGCATCACCTTAGATGAGGATGTTTTTTTCGTATTTGAGCCTCCAAACCTCTAATCATCAAAGCTTCTGAACCTCTAGGTTTCAAGCCCAATTGTTTCCCTAACAACCACGCCCTCGTGTCGACACTCCATGAAAAATTTATTAAGAATGAACCAAACATGATACAAGAGTTCTCATGGCCAAGTACCAGACAAATCATCCACCCAGGCATCTCTAATCCAACTAACGCAATATTTGCAGACGACATCCTAAGAGAGTGCCTCATTAAAATCTTGTCAGGCAAAACTTAGTGGGAAAAACCAAGCAAGTAAAAAGAGTACATCCCTCTTAAGAAAACCAAATTTACACACCTAAAGAATTAGTCCCTTATACACCAAAAAACCCAATCCCATATACAAATAATTCACCATAACATGCACTGAAGGAAATCCCAAGTATTGCAATTGCGTAGCAAAATAGCTACGATAGCCCAACATAACAACACCAACCTCTGGAATTCATCACAGCAAAAATCGACAACAACTTAACCCACACCATGCGTGACAACAACATCCTGTTAATATTCCAGCAGGCAACAACAACAAAAAAACCAATCAGCAACATCAACGGGCAAAAGCGACAGCAGCCAACAACAACATCAAATGCATTGCAACAGCAAAAAATGACAACAGCAGTTCAACAACAACGCTAAAAAAAAAAACAAGCGACATCAGCAAGCAAAACCGACAGCAGCCAACAACAACATCTCCATATAACAACAACATCAAATGCATTGCAACAACAATAGTCAACAACAACCAGGAGCAATAAATATTTACAGCTTCAACAACAACAATAAAATTAACAGCCAATAACAATAAGAAACCTGAAAAAATAAACAACACCAAAATCTATTAACAACACCACCATTCCTTAGCCATATGCATGCTCAAACATACAGCACCAAGTCCACACCATCCACCACAAATTCTGTAACGCCCCAATTTCTCAACTGAGGAGTCACATTAGTTACCTAACAAAATCTAAGGACTATTTCGTAATCCTAAGAAAACACGATATATTTTTTTTCTTTTCGAAACAACTAAACATAGTTGAATACATAACATAGACTTTATTGAACAACCCGTTCCCGACATATAATAATAGTGTCATACAATATCGTAAGCAGGTTTCCCAAAATAAGTACGCTCACTGAAACAGTGGTGAAGATAAGGTTTAAACAACAGAGTTTTCAGATGGAGAAAGAAACTCAGACATAGTCCACCAAAAAGGGAGAAGTCACTGCTTCATCCACCTTCACTCGACCGCCCACGATCACGGTCTTCAACTCAAACGGCTAAGCTTCAGCGGAAGGCTCTCCATCGCCTAATAGCGTTAAGCGCCCAAACAACAAGTAGCAAATAGAAAGGGTTAACTCCATGCAATTACCATGTATGAAAGAGAAAATCATGCTATTCAAATTTAATTACCTATCATGGTAAATGAACTAGCAACATAACTAAACTCGTATATCAACAACTTAACATATGACGTCAAATCAGATATCAAAAACTCTCAACAATATAACATCAATTCAGATATCAACAACCTCAACAATATAATACCAATAAACCAATAACTAAAATCCAACAATATAGGGTCAAGTGTTAGTTCCCTATAATGCAACTATATGCTGCTACCAAAATGGATCGATCAATAGTGTCTCACAAGACGGGACAGAGCGGGAAACGGACTCCCCTGAACTATCACCAAATAGCGCCCATGAAAGACGGGACAGACGGAGAACGAACTCCCCTGAATGCCACTTAATAACGCCCATGAAAGACGGGACAGTCCTGTGAAAATATCCACTCCACTGCCACTTAATAACGCCCATGAAAGACAGGACAGTCATGTGGAAAGAAAACCACTACACTGCCACTTAAGTTTCAGCCCTGTTTGCCATAATCAAATAACAACTCCCAAATCCAATAACCACGTCAAGTATCAGCAATAATCATGTCATATCCACTAGAAAGCAGTAATGACAGAAACCAGTAAACGGCCGACGCCTCTCAGAAAACGGAGACGCACGTCTCAATAAGTTTACTCGGTCGAAGCCTTCAGAAAACATTTGGCACAAGCCTCAGAAACAGTCAACATAAGCAAGCATAATAATCATAATCCAATGTCAATCAATATAAACATCTTCATCTCAAACGCATGCAGTGCGATTTAAACATGCAAGACTCAAAGACACTCTAAAACTGAGTTACCCTTACCTTCGTGAGTAGAAGTTGGGCATGGAAGTTGTGAACCTAGAACAAGGAAACACAATCATCAACACAAACCCTACAAGAAGTAACACTATCTAATAACGCTAATCGAGATCGTGAAGAAAGCTTTTAAAGCTTCAGAGTTCCTATACAGGCACGAATCGAGATCGTGAAGAAAGCTTTTAACGCTAAAGCGAGCATAAGTCGAGCTACAGAACTCGGAATAACGTGAAACCAGAGCCAAAATTTCGACAGTCGAAAGAGCTACGCTATAGCTCAGGTCATAGAGACCCAAAAATTATTTTTGGACACGGTACCCTAACCAATAGGTTTCGGCCACTATGGAAAATAGGGTTTTCGAACTTTTTCTTCGATCTAAATCGATTCCTAGGTATTCTTAGGCGATATCTAGGCCAGGGAAACTCTCATAAAAATTATCGAATCGAAAACTGTCGCAGGGGTATTTTGGTCAATATTTTTAGCTCGGAAACTCAAAATCAGAATTTCGAAAAACAAATTAGATGGGGTCGATACCAACGTTGATTATGACGACTAATCTTACTAACGCTAAGCTCAGTCAAGGGTTTTAAGCCCAAAGATCGGAACTTTAGCCAAAAACGGGTATTTCAAGCAGAATTGAAACTCGGCGGCAGTTCAGCGAGAATCGGCGAAATGTAATCCGCTAAACATGCTCATGGGCACGCATGGAATAAGTTTAGATAGAAAGATGAAGTTATTTGGATAGTTTTCCAAAAAGCTCAAAACTTAGAGCACAGAAAAGCATAGAGAAAAGCGACAGAATTGACGATCAGAAGTAAGGATTAGCATCAGTGCCTTGAGACCTACGCGTAGCAACGAACTGTGGAACGATCAGGCAAGAATCGGCGAAAAACTCTTCTCCTCCTTCTCCTCTTGTGGGCGCGGGTTTGGGTGCGTGTGTTGGTGAGGTTTTTGTTTTTTTTTTCCATTTTTCAAGCTATTTATAGAAAATGGAAAACCCGGAAAAATGAAAATTTCTCGATTCCGATTTTTCCTGCACATTCCTCCGTGAATCCTAAGATAGGTTCTGGCGACAGAATTCCAAAACTCAAAAGAGGTTTCTTGGAATTAAGGTAAACGATCCAAAGTCGGTGTAAGTCTATTTTACCCGAAAACTACTTTTTGCAGTTGATGTCGGAAGAGAAAACTTCCTTCTGAAGAAAGATTGGAAAGCTTGAAATAAATAGGTGTACGCGTGTGGAATCTTCGTTTGAAGCTCCGAATAGAAAAAGTATTCATCAACCGTCTATTCTAGGTTTCTTGAGCCATCAGGGTTTTAGTTTCGGCAAACCTCCGAGGATTGGAATCGGACGTTCGTATATCTCAGGGTTTCGCATCGAAACGCTTGTCATGGAAGGATTAAGAGAAGTTCTAACATTTCTCTGAAGATTTTTGGAATTAGTTTCCATCGTGACTTTAAGTGCAAATTAGCTATTTACTAACGCTCTTACCCTAGGTTTAAGCGAATACTAATCGTGCTATAACTTTTATCGACTTTGATACAATCCTTAGCCTTTTCCTGAACTTTCTCCTTCTTAGATTTATTCCATTCAATAAACACTTGTTCAGGTTTTCCTTCACGATACATCAGACCTAATCGTGAATAGGAATTTTATTCACTTATTCTAAGCTTAAAAACTTGGGTCTTACAAATTCCCTCATAAAACCGCTCCCAACATCAAAACCACCATTCCTGCAACATAACCACAACAACACAACCCATCTCACGACAGAACAAATTCCTTCATTCTGATAATAACAACAATGAAAAAAACACCAGCAAAAATCAGACAGTAGCAGCACGAATTTAAGGGCAAAATTCCCACAACTGACACTCTCTATCGCAGCCCGACTTTACCAAAAAATAATCTACCGAGTTTGACTCACTAAGAATATGATTAGCACCAGCACAACCCACTTCCAACCTCAAATGATCAATGGCATGAAGATCTATCAATAATTTCCATGGGCGACGCTCCATCCTTGTTGTCCACCCCACCACCAACGCTGAATCGCTCTCTAAAATCACAATATGCATTCCAAATTCCAAATTCCAAACCCCCTGACATTCCAAGTCACCAAGAGTCCCTCATCTCCTCCGTCACCTACTACCACCAATCTGCAAAGCCAACCCCTAGATAGCAACCTCCTCCGAACACTCAAAGATCATTCCAGCCTGTTGACATCGAACAAAAGCTCGCTTTGCACGCGTTTGGATTCCCTCAAAGTCATGTTCATCCGCATTAATTAAATGCCATGACTCCGCAGACTTCTGCAATTTTGATCCTTCCGAAAGTGATTTCCCTTTCTTTGGTCTTCCTCGGGATCTCTTAGGACCTTCTTTCACCACAGACCGCTTGTTTTTTCGTGGCATACCTCTTGCTTTTTTCTGATATTGCTCCTCAAATTCTATACCAGAATTTTCCAAAGTCAAGCTCAAGGGAGCATTACGTACAATTGAATCAAAGTCCACCTGCTCCTGAATATTGTTGTCAAAACCAACACCTTCAACCGGAAATCTCCAATTATTTTCAAAGTTAAGAGCTCTATTATATCTCTCCATTATTTAAGAATTACACATCCAAATGTAATGTTAATTTTTAAAACATATGATTTTAACTTAGAGTTTGGGGGGATATTTCTCTAAATTCTTCCAAGTTGAAATAAAGAAAAAATTGTCAGGTTTCATTTGGGAATTTGGATTTAATCTCAAATAAAACTTAGTACTATTCAAAATGAGATCCGTCTCCAGTGATATATATTACTAAATTTCAAGATAATTCAATGAATAAAAGTTTATTTGATAAACTTTATTCCTAAAAGAATCATTGAGTATTAGCTCCTCCAATTCAAAGGAGATATGAATAAGCCTTCACAAAAAGTTTAATAAAGATGTGAAGGAAAAATCACAAGATAAGCCAGAATATTTTCAGTTTTGGTAATAATTTTGGAAACATAAGAATATAAGACTATATTATTATTAGTATTATCTTCTCTAGTCTCAAGTGATAAATATGAATCAAACTTGCAAAGTGAGTTTAAGGAATGTTCCGACAATAATCCCTTCAACTCGAATGAAGACGATTGCTATGGAATACATCTAGATACTCCATGTTAACCTAGAAAAAGGTAAATTATTAAATTTTTTAGTAGAAATGAATAACTTAAAAAGAAAATAAAGTTGTCGGTATAAAAATTAGATCCTTACCAAATAGCTTTGCTAGATTTCACGATATCTCAACTCCACAATAATTATCTGTGATTCCAAAACATTTATAGTCCGAGGATGGGAAGGCTTAAAATCCCAAATTATATTTTAAGTATAACCTTCATGTTTATCCTAAGGGCAAAAGAAAACTTTGATCTACCTTGAAGATCCCAAATTCTTCTGATTACTAGCTCCTTTAGTAAGCCTTTTGAAAAGATTAATAAATACATGAAGCAAAAGTCACAAGAATAGGCGGAAGATTCTCCAATTCGAGTAAGAATGGCAACAAAAATAGAATATATGACAAAGTAATTAGAAGTATTTATCTTCCTGTTAGTTGCATATAATTTCGACCTTTGTTTGTATATTTCGATTGGGACTTACACTAGATTCGACCTTTGAAGTCGAAAATGAAGAGAATCAAGGAAATTTATCAAGTGTTCAAACGACTTCGACTGCAAAGTATTGTTTTTCGAGATACGGAGAATTCCATACGAGAGGCCGGTTGTCTTTGGAAGATAATTCACTAGGGACACGTATGGAGTAGAAAGACACGTGTAGGACGAAGCCATGTTCAGAAGACACTTGTAATAGTTGTATTAATTGACCGTTAGAAGTCAGTTACATTTTAAGTCTATAAATAGCAGGTTTATAGAGAGAATGGGGGTTCACAATCTTTACTCGAAAACTCTCAAGCGCTTACAATCAATCATAATGATTACAAGCCAAGTTAGAGTGAAAAAGTAGGGATTCGTGTAACACTTTACATTTTATAGTTCATTACTATTATTCAGATTCAGAAAGTTTACTTACGCTTTTACTTACTTAAGTCGAATTTACAAGTTTATTTCTAATTTGTTATCAAGTTTCTTTAGTTTTAGTTAACTAAATTTAATTCATTTTCACCAAAGAACCCAAGAGGACTCGAATCCAGTCCCCAGATTGATCATTGGATTCTCTTATTTGTTTACCAAAATTTGGTGTAAACAAATTGGCACGCCCAGCGGGACTTCTTTGTGAAAATAGTTGTTGAATTCGGTTATCATTTAAACTTACTTAACCCACGTTTATGCGTTTGAGAAGTGGAAGATTAGTAAGTATGGCGAATGGTAGATCGAGAAGTGGTAATTCCCCTCCTGCGAATACTGGACCTTCGGCAAATCAAGCCGGAAATCCCAGTGCTGGAACGAATGTTGAGGGGAATGCCTTGAATTCTGGAGCGGCACAGGAAACAACGACTAATGTGGCCGAAAATGTTATACCTGTGGTGTCACAGGCGGCTACAGTACCTTCCCCGACGACTCCAGTTGTATCACAAATGGTCGCTGGGGCATCTCGCCCTCAACCGGTGAACATGCCGGTGATTCCGCCATTTGGGATGCCTTCAGGGTTAATGGCTGGAGTGGGGACATTCCCTGCCGTATACTCAGATAACGTGATGTCAGTCGGATCCCCGAGGAATCAACACCAGGCTTCGGCCTCTAATGTTGGGGGTCGAAATAATATTTATCCTCAGGGGATGGCAGGGGCGTGTGTCAACCATTTAGGGACTTCGTTGACGAATACCTCTGTTAACGTATTGAGGCAACAAATGGATGATAGTAACCATGAAATGGTGAATATGTTAGCCCAACAAATAGGAACTGTGTTTAACCCTTTCATCCAAAACACAAATGAGTCGTATCAGCAGTTGACGAGACAAATTGGTCGAATTGCTGACGCTTTTGGAGTCCCTCGAAACGAGGTGACGAATCCTGTGGGTGCAGCGGCGAATAACGCTGTCGAAATGAATGCGGTTCCTCAGAATGTTCCGCTTCAAGCAAATGCCGAAGTGGCGGCAGTGCATGGTCGAAATCAATTGGATAACCTTGGTGGCCAAATGCCTCCGAACATTGAAAATCCTATTTTAATAAATCGAAATATGGATGCAGATAGGATAGTCGAGAGAGTCAGACAAAATAACGTCGGGGGGCATCAAAATATAGCAGGCATAGTCGAACAGTTATTGAACCAACATGGGTTCAATGTGGGTTATGCAAATCGACCCCATTTCGCTTCGGCTTTCTCCGAATTCATCCTCCAAACAGAATTTCCTAGAGGATGGAAAGTCCCAAAGTTTACCAAGTTTTCGGGGGATACTGGAGAGTCGACGGTCGAACATATCGCTAGGTACCAAATAGAAGCAGGGGATATAGCAAATAATGAGAGCCTGAAGATGAAATATTTTCCGAGTTCTCTGACTAAAAATGCTTTTACTTGGTTTACTACTTTGTTGCCTAATTCAATCCATAATTGGGTTCAGTTAGAGAGAGTTTTTCACGAACAGTTCTTCAGGGGTGAGTCGAAAGTCAGTCTGAAGGAATTGGCTAGCGTGAAAAGAAAATTCAAAGAAACCATAGACGACTACTTGAATAGGTTCAGACAAATGAAGTCGAAGTGCTTCACTCAGGTCCCAGAACATGAGTTAGTCGAAATGGCGGCTGGTGGCCTAGACTACTCAATTCGTAAGAAGATAGATACCCAACATCTTAGGGACATGGCTCAATTGGCTGACAGGGTCAGACATATTGAAAATTTGACACTCGAAAAAGAAAAATTTAATAGAGTTCCCAAGCAGGGTAAAGTCGCGTTCGTCGAAAGTTGCGAATATGAAGTCGATTATGACTCCTATCCAGGCAACTGTGATGACATCGAACAACAGGAGGTTGATGTGGCCGAATTGGTATCAGGACCTCCTTATGTGTGTAGGATGTTAAAACCCTATGAATCTAAGAATGCGGAAACAAACAAAGGTGTTAGTAAATTTCCTGTGAAAGCGTATAATTTTGATGTTACTAAATGCGACGCGATTTATGATATTTTGTTAAAAGATGGTCAAATTAAAGTATCTCCTGATAAAAAAGAAGTACCTTTCGACCAAAGGAAAGGGAAAAAGTTTTGCAAGTTTCATAATGTATTCAGTCACTGGACTATTAATTGTGTGCGTTTCAGGGATCTGGTGCAAACTACAATCAAAGAAGGACGACTCAAGTTCGAGGAAAAGGATAAGGCAGCGATGAAGATTGACTCTGACCCAATGTAAATTGGCAGTGCCAACTACGTCGAACCAGCCGAGATTATGAGGGTTGAGTTGTCTGATTTGAACCAGGTTGGTACTGGAAATGATGATATCGAAGCTGTGGAGCCCACTCCGGGGATGGAGAAGGTCGAGCTTTCTGAAGAAGGAATGGATTCTCCTTCCGTAGAAGAAGAGGTCGAAACTGCTAAGAAGACCGTTTATCCTCGGTCGGAGGAAAGCCTGTTGGAATTCCTGCAGCGTTGCCAAAATTCTTACTCTGAAGTGATGTTGTGCCCAAGGTGCAGTGTCGTATTCGACAAGGTGGCTGCTCAGGCTATAGAAGATGCTGAAATCAAGAAACGCCAACGCAGAATAATACCTGAAAGGTCTCCTAGGTTTGGGTCCAGAGGACGAGCTGATTCTCCCTTCATAAGGGGAAGGGAATCCTTTGGGTTCGGAAGAGGGCGTGGTCGAACTTATATGCCACCAAGTCGAGTTCCGTTCAACGAGTGGATGGCAAGGAGCCAGGCGCCTCACCCTAAGGTTAAGGTGGTCGAATTGGGAAATGGGTCTGCCTATATGGATAATTCTCGAAATAATAAGAATTATACCTATGTCCCAAGGCCATATCTGGGTCGAAACCCAATGACAAAAACTCAGTGGAGGCGTCACCAGTGGGAGAAAGCTTTCGAGGCGGGCCAATCCAGTTCTGAGAAACCACTCAAGTACCAACTCTTGGGCCAGAGTGGAGGGGCCCCTATGGTTCCTATTCAGGTGATTAAACAGAGTATGAAGAATGCAGGAAACTGGGTCACTACTAACCAGGCGAAAGGGAAAGAAAAACAGTCTGAAGATGTCGAAATGAAGGACAACTTTGAAATGTTGGAGTCTGAATTTGAGCCCATGTGCAGCCTGGTCTCGATCCTTCCGGAAGAGTTCGACGTGAAAACTGAAATCACTGATGATGAAGAGGATTACTACGTCGAAGAGGATGATGACAATCCACTGTGCTACTATGTGATGACTAAGGGAGGGGTCAAAGATGACTGTGCTGTTTTCAAGAAACCAGATATGGAGATGAAGAAGCATTTGAAACCGCTTTTTGTGTGGGCCCGCATTGAAGGAGTAGGTGTCAATAAAGTCTTGGTTGATGGCGGGGCCGCCATAAATTTAATGCCAAAGTTTCTGCTTAAGAAGATTGGGAAATCTGTCGAGGATTTACAGCCTCATAATATGATGTTGACTGATTATGAAGGAAAGACCTCTAAGTCTTTGGGAATGTTATTGGTGGAAACCACAATTGGTACTGTTTCTTGACCTACTCTGTTCGTAGTAGTGCCATCGAAAGCAAACTACAATCTGCTTCTAGGACGAGAATGGATTCATGGGATAGGGGCTGTGCCGTCCTCCCTTCATCAAAAGCTGTCAATTTGGAGGCCAGATGGGGTGGTCGAAAATGTTGATGCTGACCAGAGTTACTACAAAGCTGAAGTGGAGTTTGTCGACCGAAAGAATTTCGAGAAGCGGATGGCAAGCATCGCTCCATATGAATCAGAAGGAAAAGAACACATGGAAGGTTCCACTAGTTATGCAATGAATCTTCACCCGGAGTACGGATTTCTTTGGAATAAAAACTTTCGCGCTCAGAATGCCACTGGAGAGTGGCAAATCGTCGAATTAGATGATTGAGTCGAGCGTAGCTCGAATATCGGCCTATGCGGCCGAGATAAGAATAAAGACGGCCTTGGAGGCCGAACAATATATAGGAACGGCAAAGGAAGCCGAATATGAAGAAGTTTGCAAACCGGAGGAGTGCCTAGACTTGGATCATTTTAATGAAGACAGATTAGAGCCGGTTCTTGATTGTATATATGATGATGAACCCCTCGGATTCGAGCAATCTTTAGATCCCATGTTAAAAATGCAGGCTCAGGATCCTTTAGAGGAGGTCGATTTGGGAGATGGAACCAAGAAAAGGCCGACGTATGTAAGTTCGTTGATCGACTCGGATTTTAAGAATCGAATGGTTAGTTTGTTGCAAGAATACAAAGATTGCTTCGCATGGGATTACGACGAAATGCCGGATTTAAGCCGGGAGTTAGTGGAGCTGAAGTTACCAATTCGACCTGGTAGGAAGCCAGTGAAGCAAGCCCCAAGGAGATTCGCCCCAGAGGTGTTCTCAAAGATAAAAGAGGAAGTGGAGCGCCTACTTGGAGCAAAGTTCATAGGAACGGCCAGGTATGTCGATTGGTTAGCTAATGTAGTTCCTGTACTTAAGAAAAATGGTAAAATGAGGGTTTGCATAGATTATAGAGATTTAAATTCGGCTACGCCGAAAGATGAATATCCTATACCTGTGGCCGAAATGATGGTAGATTCTGCTGCAGGAAATGAATATTTAAGTTTACTGGATGGATATTCGAGGTATAACCAAATTTATATTGCTGAGGATGATGTGTCGAAGACTGCGTTTCGGTGTCCAGGGGCACTAGGAAAATATGAATGGGTGGTGATGCCGTTCGGTCTTAAAAATGCCGGTGCAACTTATCAGAGGGTAATGAACACTATTTTTCATGAATACATTGAGAAATTTATGCAAGTGTATATTGATGATATTGTAGTAAAGTCGAAATCTCAGGATGTTCATATTGAACATCTTAAGTTGTCATTTGAAAAAATGAGAAAGTACGGCTTAAAAATGAACCCACTCAAATGTGCCTTTGGTGTAATTGCAGGGCAATTCCTGGGATTCATTTTTCATAAGAAGGGCATTGAAATCGACCAGAACAAGGCAAAAGCAATCTTCGATACTCAACCACCGTCGAATAAAAAACAGTTACAGTCTTTGTTGGGCAAAGTCAATTTCTTGAGAAGGTTTATCATGGATCTAAGTGGGAAAACCAAGGTATTCTCCACATTGCTTCGACTCAAGAAAGAACAAGAGTTTCAATGGAGGGAAGAACATCAGAAGGCGTTCGAGGAAATAAAAGCTAGTTTAACAACGGCACCAGTCATGGCTCCCCTCATTCGTGGAAAACCAATGAAACTCTACATTTCGGCATCAGAGGAAACTATTGGCAGTGTGTTGGCTCAAGATGATGAAGATGGGGTCGAAAGGGCTATATATTATTTGAGCCGAATCCTTAATGATGCTGAAACTAGATATAGTTTAGTAGAAAAATTGTGTTTATGTTTGTATTTTTCATGTACTAAACTTAAGTATTATATTAAACCTATTGATGTAACTGTTATTTCCCATTATGATAGAATAAAGCACATGCTGTTCAAGCCCATTCTTCATAGTCGAATTGGAAAGTGGGCGTTGGCCCTTACTGAGTTCTCTTTAAATTATCAACATTTGAGGGCTATGAAAGGCCAAGTAATAGCTGATTTTTTGGTTGATCATAGTGGGTCGAAAGAACAGGAGATGGTGGTGACGTTGAAACCTTGGGAAATGTATTTCGACGGTTCAAGGCATAAGAAAGGTACCGGGATAGGTATCTTAATAATTTCACCCCAAGGAATCCCGACAAAAATTAAGTTGGGAATCGAAGGTAAGTGTTCGAATAATGAGGCGGAGTATGAAGCTTTATTGATAGGGCTCGAAACGACTCTAAATTTGGGGGCTAGAGAGCTTTTAATTCGTGGAGATTCGGAGTTGGTTATTAAACAACTAACTGGCGAATACCAATGCGTTAGTGAGAATTTAATGAATTATCATTCGAAAGCAGTCAGAATGTTAAGAAGTTTTGATGAAGTCGAATTACGCCATATCCGTCGGATTGAGAATGCTGAAGCGAATGTTTTGGCACAAATTGCGTCAGGTTACCGGCTACCTCGGAAAAAGTTTAAAGAGCTAGTAAAGGTCAAAAGAAAGTTTATCCCTAGCTTTAAGGAAAGAGGAATGGAGTTCAAGCAGGAGGTATTGGTCATTAGTAATTTAGATGACAGTGATTGGAGGAAACCTGTCGTGAAATACTTGCAAGACCCAAATGCACCAGCAGATCGAAGAACAAAGTATCGAGCTCTAAGTTACTTGATTTTGAACGACGAATTGTTTAAAAAAGGGATAAATGAAGTTCTACTAAAGTGCCTAAGTGAAGAAGAGGCGTTTCGAGCAGTCAAAGCCGTTCATGATGGCATATGTGGGGCGCATCAGGCGAATGGACAAGTCGAAGCTGCTAATAAAGTGCTGAGTATTTTGGAATAAAACTGTTAACTTCGACGCCATATTATGCTCAGGCGAATGGACAAGTCGAAGCGGCTAATAAAGTTCTGATTAACTTGGTTAAAAAACACATTAGTCAAAAGCCGAGAAGGTGGCATGACACTTTGAGTCAAGTTTTATGGGCTTATCGAAATTCGCCCAAAGAGGCCACTGGAGTAACTCCTTTCCGACTTACGTATGGGCATGAGGCGGTTTTACCGATCGAAATATGCTTACAGTCCGTTAGAATTCAAAGGCAATTCGAGATTCCGTGCGATGATTATTGGAATATGATGTACGACGAGTTAATCGAATTGGACGAGGAAAGATTGAATGCTTTAGAAGTTATGATTCGACAAAAAGAACGAATTACTAAAAGTTATAATAAAAAAGTCAAGTCTAAGGCATTTAGCGTTGGAGACTTAGTTTGGAAAGTGATCCTTCCAATGGACAAAAAAGATCGAGCATACGGAAAATGGGCCCCTAAATGGGAAGGGCCATTTAAAGTAATTAAGTGTTATTCAAACAACGCTTATTCGATTGAGGAAATCGGAACGATTGCTCGAATATTGACGATAAATGGAAAGTACTTAAAAAGGTTTAATCCAGCGATTCATGAAATAAAAATTGATATCGAAACGTAGTGCATAAGCTGAAAACAAATATGGCGAAAACGCCATTTGAAAGTACATAGGGAAATAAAGTGGCACAGGCGCCATGTGAAAAAAAAAACATGAACAAAGAAATAAGAAGACTAAAATGGTGGAGTGGCTTTCATGGGAGCATATCGACCCTTGAGTTTCTTGAGTCGCTTATCAACCTTTGCCTTCTTGTTCTGAAGCTCAGAAATTTCGCCTTCAAGTCGATTCTTGTCTTTCACGTGAGAGATGGCCTTGGCAGCAACTTCAGTCTTTTGTTTCTTGAATTTGGCCAGGTTGGCTTTGAGGGATTTTTCCTGTTGTTGAAGTTCGGCAATCTGTTTCAAAATTTCATTCAGTTTCACTGAGTCAGCTTCCTCGAGTAATTTGATAGAGCCCACTTTGGTTTTAGCTCGGTCGAATGACTCAGCTGCATGTGTGCACTCAGTGGATTTGGAGGCTAAGTCCTGACCGACAAGTTTGGCTTGGTCGAAAGTCAAAAGTGATTCGTCAAGAAACTCTTGAAATTCTTGAATGCCCTTTTCTTGTTGATCAGTGAGGTCCTCATTGCTAAGGTCAGAGATAAGTTGCTTAATTTCTCGGCCCAAGTTAAGGTTCGAGCTGAGGGCAGAAAATAAATCTTGCTCGAACGCAAGAGATCGAAGCTTGTTGATGATGGTGGTGGCAGTATTCAGAGTGCTTGTGCCTTCGTTTTGCATAGAGGATTCTTGGCTTCGACTGGTGCTAAGAGAGACTTGACCGCTGACAAGTTGCTCGAGGGCTAATACTGGGTCATCCATGGCAAGAGCATCAAAGTCTTCGATAGGAATGGACTGAGGAGACTTCCTGCCAGCAACAGGGCTCGAAGCCTTAAGAGTTTTTTCTTGGGTCTTCGAGACTTTGGCAATGGGTGAAGGGATAGGTTGACGGTCTTCGTCAGTATCCGACTTTTCGGCCGAAGCGCCAAGGTCCTGCGTAAAGGACTCATTGTCAGATGAAACATAACTAACTATTCGACCAGAAGGATATTGAATTCGTAACGGTTGAAAGTTTAAAAAGTCATCAAGACTTTGGCAGTCAGAAGAACTGGAATCAGAAGAGTTCGAAGACAAATGGATTACTTGAGGAGGAGGCTTTGTTTTCGAAGAGATATCCTGAAGAAAAGTGTAAAAATGCAAAAGGTAAGTACGAAGACTAAGGAATTACGAAGAAAGAAGTGTCGAACGAAAAATACATGTTCTTGTTGAAGTTTGGTCGGGGAAGAAGCTCCAGAACTTTCACTTTGAGAGGAGCCGGAATCTTCTTGGTCAGTTTCTGCTTGTAGTTCCTCTTGACTCGGCTCAGCCCCGGCACGTTTCTTTGCAGAAGAAATTGGTGGATTCTCTTCTTCTTCGTTAATGTCCGAGGCTTTAGGGCTGGCCTTATCTTGTACAGCTTCATTTGGATCAACAGGCTTGGAAGAAATGTTCTCGTCTTCAGGAATTGGGTCTACCTGCAAAATATAGGAGAAGAAGATGAGTAAAAAATAGGAAAATGAAATGAGAAGAATAGAAGATAAGATTACCAAAGTTCTTTATGAATCATCCTTTTCGGATGAAATTCTCATTTTCTTTCGAGCATCTGAAGTCGAGCTTTGAGAACCTCTCTTTCGAGCCTGGAAAATATATAAGATATGAACTCGGATTCGAATAAAGGGTAAACAACGCATTAATGAATATACCTTAGGGACGTTCTTTTGTTGAACTGGAATGCCTGTCGAATTGTCAGAACCCTCGTCTTCCTTGCATGGAACTCTGGGTATTGGTTCGGCTGAAGGAAAGGTGTATAAGTACGAGAATAAAGAAAAGAGAACAAAAGTAAGACGAGTCTATCTAACCTTGATGAATTTGTGTGAGGACTTGGACGTGACATGAGTTAACATGAATGTGTCCGGGGTAGTTGTGCAAGAAATATTTAGTCGAAGTAACCCTTTTCGGAAGTGGTAAAAGACTTTGTATAAAACATTTGTATGTAAAATGGTCGAGCCACTTTGGGTAAATAACAGGTAAAGCCAAAGCCATATCACTGGTAGGAAAAGTTGGAAATTTTGGACAATAATGTCGAAGAGTATAAACATATTTATCCACAAAAGGGGGAAAAGTTTAATTTTTAAAACTTTGGCTTTGACTTTTTCTTTTAAAACTTCCACCGCTTCCGAAAGGGTTAAATTCAATTGACCTGGAAGATAAACAGTTTTGAAGAATCTCTGAAATGACTGGATATCTTTGATGAGCATACCTCGAGTTTTCTTTGTAGCTTTTTTCTGCACAGATTGAAGAGCTTCAGTCATCTTTCCAATACAAACTCCTAAGGTGGTCTGAATAGACTTGTAGTAGGTCGACCACCAAACTTCAAATTCTCTAGTGCAATAAAAAGATGGTTCGAAAGACAGAGGTTCAAGACGAAGAGCAGATGTCTTCTTGTCATAATAGTTGAGGGCTTCATAAAAAGAGTTGACATCTTTGTCGCAAAACCCTTCATTGCAAATGGCATCCTTTTTTTAGAAGAGAGGAATAGGAACAATTTGACATAGGCCGAATTGTCTAGCTACAAGTTGAGGCTGGTAGCCCAACACGTTTACCTCAGATTTTTTGAAACCAAGGGGAAGAACTTGAGGTCGAAAAAATTCCCTCCAGATGCTAATACTTTCAATCTGTTCGCCCGGAGATTCGCATGGGAAAGGTCGAACAAGCCAATTAGGACCAGTGGTTGGAGCGGCAAATGGAGCAAGGTTGGGAGTAAAAGAGGTCATTTCCATGAAAGTAGTAAAAAAAATCACGGAAAGTGGTTTCTGGATCGACTTTATCTTTGGAAGGAGTCAAGCAATTAAGTCGAAAAGCAGCAATAGAGGTCGAAACATTTTGTGGAACTGGAGTTGAAAACTTAGCCTGAAAGATGGCATTTAGCCAAAGTTGAAGAAACCATAAAGGTCCAGCAAATAAGATGTTTTTCTCGGCTCCAGGAGGCTTCTGAAGAGAAGTAATGGCTTGACTCAAAGAGAGGTAAAGTTCGCCTAACAAAACTTTACCTAGACAGACGTCAGCACCTTCATGAAGGAGTTGAGCAAGAAGCACAAATTTCTGAGGAACTTGAAGAGACTTGGAACAAAGGAAGAAGGCAGATAACCAGAACAACAAGAAAGCTACGTGTTCCAATTCAGAAACACTTGCAGAGGTTTTGTCGTGGTTTCTCAAGATGAAGCTTTTGTAAGTCAGATGGTTATAGTCCAGTTTGATCTCTTTCTTGACAGACCGGTCGAATGTGAAAGAAGACCCTGTAGGTCAAAGACCGGCGATTGCAGCTACATCTAGGAGAGTGGGGGTAATCATTCCATGTGGAGTGTGGAAGGTATTGGTCGAACGCTCCCAAAAGAAAAAGAACTGGCTAACATTTCCGGATGGTAAACAATTTTCGATCTGGATAATTGAATTATATCGAAAATTCTTGTAGTTTTCCAGAAATCTCCTTTCACTTTCTCGACTTTGTTTAACCATTCAATGTAAGGATTCGTTTTCACTGGAGGTGAAGAACGGAAAGCTCGAGGGGGGTCACCTAAAAAGGACAGATTGTAGGAATCCCTAAAGGCCAAGATTTTCTCATCCGGTAAAGGTGAAGGAAAGAATGCAGATGCATTTCTTGGGAAAATAGTTTGGTAAGGCCCTAGATATGCATGCAACTTATCACCAATGGAGAAGGGAATAAGTACCTGGGAATTCCAGATCTTAATCTTTTCTTCTTCATTGGGAGGTTCTGGAACAAAGGTCCTCCCTTCAACTTCAATGGGTTTTGAAAGAGAAACCGCAGACGGAACCTGAGAAGAGGATGTGGAAGTCATGGTAGTGGCCGGCGAACTGGAAGAAGATGATGATGCAATGATGGTGATGGTGAAAGCTCGCGTAAACCGAAATGGTTCCGGTAGAGCTTTGAAATATTAAGGAGTTGCAGAGTTTGGAAATGGGTTTTTTAGAGAGAAAAGCTAGAGGTTGAAGAAGAAGTGAAGTGGAAAAGTTTTTCCACCTATTTATAAGTCTAGAACTACAACAAGAGGAACGGTTGACATTGGACCGGATGCCAAACTTTTGTTCAATAGAATTCATTTGTGATTCATTTGAATTCTGAGTGGGGTATGGCAGTTTTCCTTGGAGAATGTGTCTGACATGATTAGACATTGATGATAGTGGAGTATGAAGGTTGCTAAAGGTTAAAAGAGACTTTTACTTGTCAGGAATGAAAAAGGAAAAAAATGGCATATAGCATTTGGTTGAAATTACGTAAGACAAAAATATCTTTTTTCTGATCGAACAAATGATATTTTGGGGGGCATCTGTTAATTGCATATAATTTCGACCTTTGTTTGTATATTTCGATTGGGACTTACACTAGATTCGACCTTTGAAGTCGAAAATGAAGAGAATCAAGGAAATTTATCAAGTGTTCAAACGACTTCGACTGCAAAGTATTGTTTTTCGAGATACGGAGAATTCCATACGAGAGGCCGGTTGTCTTTGGAAGATAATTCACGAGGGACACGTATGGAGTAGAAAGACACGTGTAGGACGAAGCCATGTTCAGAAGACACTTGTAATAGTTGTATTAATTGACCGTTAGAAGTCAGTTACATTTTAAGTCTATAAATAGCAGGTTTGTAGAGAGAATGGGGGTTCACAATCTTTACTCGAAAACTCTCAAGCGCTTACAATCGATCATAATGATTACAAGCCAAGTTAGAGTGAAAAAGTAGGGATTCGTGTAACACTTTACATTTTATAGTTCATTACTATTATTCAGATTCAGAAAGTTTACTTACGTGTTTACTTACTTAAGTCGAATTTACTGGTTTATTTCTAATTTGTTATCAAGTTTCTTTAGTTTTGGTTAACTAAATTTAATTCATTTTCACCAAAGAACCCAAGAGGACTCGAATCCAGTCCCCAGATTGATCATTGGATTCTCTTATTTGTTTACCAAAATTTGGTGTAAACACTTCCCTAGGTTTAATGATGGTTCAAACAATAATATTTTCTTCCACAGTGAAGACAACTGCCATGGAATCCAGCTAGACACTCCATGCTACCTATTAAATAGATAAAACTATTAAAGTTATCAATATAAATGATAAAACTAAAAAGAAAATAAAGTTGTTCGTACAAAAAGCAGTTTGCATTGCACAGAGGTTCGAGGAGGTAACTATATCAGCAGTAGGGCTGAAAGATTTGCCTCTATGATGGGTGATTGTAACCTGATGGACTTGGGATCGAATGGTACCAAATTCACCTGGTTCAGGAACCAGCAAAATCGCTCCATTCTTGCAAAAAGACTAGATCGAGCCATAGGGGATGTGGAGTGGAGACTTGCCTTCCCAGATGCTAGTGTGGAGACACTGAATCGAATCCACTCAGATCATTGCCCTCTGCTGGTCTCCTGTGGAGTGCACTCGGCTAGGCCCCAACACCGTCCCTTTCGCTTCATAGCGGCATGGGTGGAACACCCGGACTATCACTTACTGGTCGAGAATGCGTGGAGACAGGGAGATGAAGATATCTCTCAAATTCTCGAGAGGGTTCGGGTGGACTCAACTGATTTCAATAAGAATGTCTTTGGCAATATTCACAGATGTAAGAGAAGAGTGGAGGCTAGGCTCAAAGGTGTGCAAAGGGAACTGGATCAGAAGCTGACCTCGGATTTAGCTATGTTTGAACGGGACCTGCAGCGAGAATATAGTTGTATCTTGAAGCAGGAAGAAATTTTGTGGTACCAGAAGGCGCGTGATAACAAAGTCAGATTGGGGGATCGTAACACCTCCTACTTCCATGCCCACGCTGTGATTAGGCGTAAAAGAAATCACATCTATCGCCTCAAGCTGGGAGATGGGAACTGGAGTACGGACTCTGTCAGAATTGCAATGGAGGTTAGTGAGTATTTTAAAAATCTTTTCAAAGAGGTGGTGGGCCCGCCCACGACTGAGTTTCACCATGAGGCCTTCCCCTCCCTCACCCAGGCAGCCAAGACAATGTTATCTTCTCCGGTTAGCAAGGAAGAAGTCCGGCAAGCCCTTATGTCAATGAAATCTTTCACTGCTCCTGGCCCAGACGGATTCCAACCGTTCTTCTATAAAAAGTGTTGGAATAAGGTTGGGGATACTCTTTGGAGCTTGGTGAAGAGTGCTTTTGAAACGGGAAAGGTGGATGAGAAGCTCATGGAAATCTTAGTGGTGCTCATTCCGAAAGTGGACCATCCATCGACGGTGAAGGAACTTAGACCAATAAGCTTATGCAATGTTACTTATAAGCTTATTACAAAAGTTTTGGTGGCTCGAATTCGACCTTTTCTTAATAGAATCATTGGTCCGATGCAGAGTAGTTTCCTTCCTGGAAGGGGCACTATGGATAATGCTTTTGTTGCTCAGGAGGTGGTGCACTATATGAATAAATCCTTGTCGAGACAAGGCAGCTTGGCTTTTAAAATTGATCTTGAGAAGGCATATGATAGCATTTCCTGGGGCTTCTTGAAAGAGACCTTGGAACTCTTTGGCTTTCCAAGAATCATAACTGAGTTGATCATGTGTTGTGTTAGCTCTTCTCAGATTTCGCTATTGTGGAATGGAGACAAGCTTGATCCTTTTAGACCGGGACGTGGGCTACGCCAAGGGGATCCCATATCTCCTTATCTTTTTGTTCTTTGTATGGAACGTTTGTCTGTCTATATCCAGCATCAAGTAGATAATGGGGCCTGGGAACCGATTAGAGTTTCCACAGATGGTCCACCGATCTCTCATCTTTTCTTTGCAGACGACGTGTTACTTTTTTGTAAAGCGTCTGTACCCAGGTAAATCTTGTGGCTACTGTCTTGCAAAAGTTTTGTGATAGCTCAGGGCTGAAAGTGAATCTCAGTAAATCTAAGGCGATCTCCTCCAAGGGTGTTAGACATGAGGTTCGGGAAGAAATCACTCGTATAGCTCCTATTCCTTTTGTCAGAAACCTGGGAAAGTACTTGGGCTTTCCCCTTCAGGGTGGGAGCTCTCGTGGAAGTAGTCTCAATTTTTTATTGGATAATATTAACAAGAAGTTAGCTTCCTGGAAGGTTAATATGTTGAATATGGCTGGTAGAACTTGCTTGGTGAAGTCAGTTATGGCCTCCATTCCAACTTACATTATGCAAGTTTTTTGGCTCCCTAGGGGTTTGATCGAGAAGTTGAATCAGGCTATGCGTAGGTTCATTTGGGGGAAAGGGAGAGGTGACCGAGGGTGGCATTTGGTGAACTGGAATGTCTTGACCCGTAGGAAAAATGATGGGGGGCTCGGGGTGAGAGATATGGAGCTGGCCAACACAGCTCTATTGGGGAAATCGGTGTGGAACGTGTTGCATTGTCCAGAAAAATTGTGGGTTCAAATGTTCATAAAGAAATAAGTGCGCGGGAGCTCGATCCTGCAGGTGACTAGAAACCAGAATGATTCACCAGTTTGGAAAGGTATTTTGCGGGCTAGGGATCACCTGAAGGAGGGTTTCTCTTTCAAGTTTGGGAGCGGCCAGTCTTCTCTGTGGTACACGGATTGGAGTGGCACAGGTGCGCTTGCTTTACAGGTCCCATACGTAAACATAGCTGATACAAACCTTGCTTTGAGGGACGTGGTGGCGAATGGAGGTTGGGATTTAAGGAGGGTGTACACTGATCTTCCTCAGGGGGCAAGTGCCCGCTTACATTAGATTGAACCCCGTCTCGTGAATCACCAGAGAGATGCGTGGCTTTGGACAAGTAGCGGTAGTGGGATTTACTCTACTAGAGATGCCTATGCATGGCTTCATGACAAGAACTCGGGTGGGGGAGCAGCTGTTAACTGGGGTTGGATTTGGAAGCTGAGAATTCTGGAAAAGATGCGTCTTTTTGTTTGGAGGATTCTCAGGGATGCTCTCCAGACAAATGATAAACGTTTCCGGTGTAAGCTTGCGGTGTCGCCGGCATGTACTCGGTGCTCAGCTCAGGTGGAGGATATTTTCCACTGCTTAAGGGATTGTCCTCACTCCCGGGAGTTGTGGCTCCGTCTTGGTGCCCTATCGTGGAGAAATTTCCAGAGCCAGACCTTGGAAGGGTGGATATCCTCGTTGGCGCGGGGACCTCGTAGTATCATGTTCCTAGTGGGCATTTGGGGGATTTGGAAATGGCGTAACAATATGTGCTTGGGAAGCCCGAAGTGGACGTTGGAAGACGCATGGCGGCGCTTGTGCCATGAGTATGATATGGTGTATCAGTGTTTTGCTGATGGTAGCGGGCTTGATGACGATGAGCTCCTTGTGCCTAGATGGCATCCGCCACAAGCTGGGTTCGTAAAACTTAAAGTGGATGAGACCTTTAATGAGGAAAAACAGGACATGGGCTGTGGGGGTGTGTTTCGGGATGAGCAAGGGAACTGGTTGCTGGGGTTTGCTGGTGCGGCATCAGGTGGGAATGCTTTGGAGGCTGAGGCAGTGGCTCTTCGTGATGGATTGCAACTAGCCTGGGATAGAGGGTGGCGCAAAGTCCAGTGTGAAGTTGATTGTGCTGGCCTTCTGGATGTGCTGCACCGCCAGGATAGGAATGGAGTGTTTGTTGTTGCTGACCAAATCCAGAATCTTTTGGAGAGGAGCTGGGACGTTTCCCTGGTTCGTATTCCCAGGGACTGTAACGCTGTAGCGGATTATTTGGCCCGGATTGTGGCTCGTAGCTTCAATCATAGCTTTTGGGTCATTGATGTTCCTTCCTTTGAGTTGGAGACCCTCTTGCTCAGGGATTGTTTAGCTCTTTAGTTTTGCTTTGTAATTTTCCGATGCATCAAAAAAAAAAAAAGCAGATTCGCTATACAGACTACTTTTTCGGATATCACGAAGGTTGAAAGCTCAACTGCACAATTTACTCGGATTCCAAAACATTTCAAGTCCGCACATTCGAAGCCTTACAAAGTGGAATTCAATTATAAATAAACCCTTCAAGCTTCGAGGGCGAAAGCAAACTTTAAATCATTCAATTATAAATAAACCCTTCAAGCTTCGAGGGCGAAAGCAAACTTTAAATCGTCTTTTGATTTCAATTTGTTGAGTGTTGTCTTTTGAGAGAGAAAATTTCTTTCAGAATTTAAACTTGTGTTATTTCAAAGTATTTTCAGAAGCCTATAATTTATGTAACTACTTATTTATCAGAAACGTCTTTATAATTTCATATTTGGGTATTTGTATAAATTTACAATTTAAATATTGTCACAGTTATCTCTACCTTATTTCTTTATTCTTCTCTACTAACTAATACATTATAGCCAAATGTGGGTAGTGTGGAGTCTGTGCGCACGCGTGCGACTAATATCGGTGAGGTTGGTAAATCTTGTGGCCTGGTTTTCTCTGACACTGACGAGGAGGCTATTGAGGCTTGTATTACTCATCTTAAGGCGACCCATCTGGAGAGATACGATGGTGGTAGGTTTTTTTCTACTGGTCGAGTTTTTGGTTTCGTAGTGGGGGCTCGTTTTTTCTATTATATTGGTTGTTTTGTATCCTCATTGTCATAATAATAATCATAATAAAACTAGATCCATTAATACACAATAAAAAATATAGAAATATTATGAAAGTAAAATTGACTTGACCATCAAATTAATAAAAATATTAATTAGGTATTAATAAAATTTTATGTAATTTTCTATATTAATTTTTCATTTATTCTATTTTAAATTAATTATTAATATAATTTAATTTTAATTATTAATGATAACTTGAGGAAAAAATTTAAAATAACAAAAAGTAAAAATAACTTGACTTTTTACATTAATAACAATATTAATTATTTATTAATAAGAATTTATTTTATTCATTATGTTAATTGATTTTTGTAAGAAATTCAATTTCCATATTTAATATTAAATATAAATTGATTAACTTTGAGGATTTTTTAAAACATATATAGTAATAGTCAATAAAGTTGACTTGACATTTACATAAATAAAAATATTAGTTAGCTATTAATAAATTTTTATTTGATAATATTATGTTAATTATTAATTACAATTTGAAGCATTTTTTAAAAAATAATAAAGTAAAACTATTTTTTCATTAAAAGTATTTTTTAAATCATATATAACAACAATAAATATATATTGTTATGGGTGCAATTTGGGTGAAGTTAGGGAAACCTAGTCCTTCCTTTTGCTTTTGAGGTTGTATTTCGATCAGACTTTGATCTGTTACTAATAATACTTGATATTTCAATATATATATATATATATATATATATATATATATATATATATATATATTGGGCTAGAAATTTTGTGTGCTCGTCTATCCTTAAAAGAAGAAATACCTTAAATGTCGGTCAAATTAGTCCACAAACAAAAACCTTATCTGACCACAATGACTAATGTAACCGACATTTTACACAATAAAGAACCACCAAAGGAAGTTCCTAAGTCTGTGGTTAGATTTGTCGGTGCCCAAATCTTTCAGGAACCAATTTGACCATTCACTCTATTTTAGGGTTTGTGTTTGGGAGATTTTCTTAAGCTAAAAAGTGTTGTCGTCCTAGCTTGTTTTGTTTCTTCTCGAGATTACTTTTTGGGGACTTGCGAATTCCTAATGCTTATGTTAAAACGTTCCAAGGTCCTCTGGGCAACTCTCCATCATTTTTCTTTGGCTGAGTGGCATGTATATCCACGGTGCTCGTTTAACGGAATAAAACTGAAATAGAAGAGTGGTTAAATACAAAAAATTATAGTATAGGTTGAACTTATAAACAATAAAATTTACAGATTAACATTCACTTTTGTTCTCGCCATGAACATAGAATCAAGGCATAGTGTCAAGAATGTGTGGAATGTGATCGGAGATTTTAGAGAGATGGACTCATAGCTGCTTAGAGAGAGAAAATATAACTGAATTTCAATATTGTTATTGCCAAATGAGCCAAAAGTCCCTTACAATTGGTGACCGTCCCCTATTTATAGATTTGAGGTTGGGCCTTCGTGCCTTTAATCTGTCTAAATGGGTCGGTTGGGCCTTGGGGAGAGCGGCCCAAGTTCCAGGCATGTTCCGTGCCTAAGGCTGAGTCCCCTGGGCGAGGGACCCTGGGGTCTCGCCCAGTCCAACTTTAACACTCTTTTGTTACACTCTTATTTATTTTTTGATTATTTTTATATGTAAATGTTAGTGCTTAGTAATGTTAGTAATCTAGTTATTTCTCAGGGTTTGAACTTGGACCCTTTACCCTTAATCCCACCCAACCCTTATGTCCCCAAACTCTTACCACTTGCGCTAACCTTTTGGGACTATTTATTTTTTGAAATTGATATGAGATTTACAAAAAGAAATGCCAACAACACTATCTCTTTGATTCGTTATAACACATTTAGAGTCCAGTAAATATATAAATATCACTCCAATTTAGACATACCTACATAAATTTTAACAAATCATAGCAAGAGTATTAAAACGAAAGTATCATAGAGAGTTCACCTCACCCTCCTCCTACACAAAATAATATGAGTAATGAAGAGAAAATGTTATAAGGAAAATGCAAACGTGAGTAAAAAGGAGAAAGTTAGTGTGATGTGTCATGTAAGAACGTATGAATTATTTCCAAGGCAACCAACAAACGCAATGTAACAAAACACAGCACACCTCACCACCTTGCTTAAAAGAGTTTCCTTTTTCTTCTTCTTACCATATACGCTCAACCTCAACGACGCAACTCATAACTCCTCACTCAATATAAAAACACAAGGTTAGCCACCACTCTCCACACACAAACACATTGCTAGAGTTTTCATATCTCTCTGATCATTTTTCTCTCTGATTTCCCATATATCCATTTCCCCCTCTCATATGTTCTGCTCTGCTGCATAAGAACAATGTAAGGAGTGTATATGGTACGAGGAGGGCTCTTCCAGTGGGGATTGGTTTAGAGTGTCTATTATGTGGGGATCATGAGGAGTCATGCTTACACTTGTTTCTTGAATGTAGATTTGCGTGGGGTGTCTGGATGAGAATTCTGAATTGGTTGGGGATTTCTACGGCACTACCAAACAGCTTGGTGGATTTTTTTATCCAATTTGGTTCGAATATTGCCTCTAGCTCGAAGTCACGAAAAAATATTGCTGCAATTTGGATTGCTACTGTGTGTGCTCTTTGGAATGCTAGGAATAAAATGGCATTCAAGGGGGAGTTATTGGAAGCGGGAGAAATTGTTGATTTGATCCAATACAAGGTTTGGCTGTGGAATAAAGCTAATTATCCTGCCTTTGTTTATTCTGTATTTGAATGGCTGCAGAATCCGTGGGAGTGTATTTCTTTAACTTGAGGTTTATTGATGGTGTTGCTTACTTTGGCTGATTAATTGGATTTGGTGGCTTTCCTTCTTATCTCGTGTATGGCTACGGAATTATGCTGGGGATGCTAAAGTTATTCTTCTCATTATGGTTTGGTAATAATTATTATCATTGGCTTTCTAAATTATCGCCACAACTGTTAGTTGGTTGGACATCTACTAATAATTTTTTCTTCATACGCATCATCACAACTGTATCCCCACAACTGCATTTTCTTCGTATTATATTGTGCTAGACCTTGTTTATTATAATAATAATAATTATTATAATAAAAATAAAATTATATTCTTTGTCAAGAATAAGGAATTTGTTAAAGAATTCTAGAGCCATTGAATATATATGTATCTTATATGTCCATTTAAGTTCGGTAAAATTTATTCAATTTTTAGAGTTCGCATTCAATTGAAGTAAATTATATTGTTTGATTGAGATAACCCTATTTTTCACAGCTGATTTGATATCTCTCTTCACTATTTTGCTTAAAGATTCTTAGCTAGATAGACTGAAAGCTTTCTCTATATGGTTTTCCATAATGTGTCACGTTAGATGCAAAAAATTGTTCTGCTCACCAATTATCAACCTGTTCTTAGATTTAAGCTGAGATAGCTAGAAATGAAGCATTAAATTTTAAATTAAATATTGATATTTTTCTTTAAATGTAAATCTGGCTTCTGGATTTGACAAATGAATTGCAATTATGTGAAGCTTTTCTGGCTCATTGTACAACAATTTTTGAATCACTATTAGTTTTCAAAGCTTTTCTTTTCAAAGTAGCTCACTGCTCAACTAACTCATTGAAACAAAAAATAGCAACAACAAACAACAAAAGCCTTATGCCACTTAGTGAAATCAGTTATATGGACCACACTGCGGCATTGTCACTCTCCAATTGGAACATCTTAGGTTATTCTCTGTCTTGGTTTGTGCTTAGGGATTCTCATTAATTTCTCATGACAACACTAATACTAGTGAATGACCCAACAGGTAAAATATTTCTTGCCTGACGACAGCCCTTCACAAATTGGCCGGAAATTACAAGGCGGTCATCATCATCTTCAAGCAAAGACAACATCAATTTTACGTTCTAGCACTAATGAATCTACCGATTCAGATTTACTCCCTGGGTTTGAAAGTGGTCCTTTCCTAAACCAACCAATGGTTAAATGGGAATGTCCCCCTCAGGCAAGTAACTATTATTTTCATATTATGCACTCTCTAGCTAATTGGTTTCTTTAATTTCACATTCTCTTATAACTTTGTTGATTTCCTGACTTCTAATGCAGTTTGCTATTAGTCCTCATTGGTTTGTTAGAGCCGGTGAAGCAAGTGAGGAGAAAGATACTGAGAAGCTGAGAGAATTGAGAGTGCTTGAAGCACATTACCCTCGTTCTTCTTCCATTCCACAAAGGTAAAATGTCAAGTTAATTAAGAATTAAAGCTTTGTAGTAATGTACTTCATTTTTTCTTGCTGGTAACATTATTAACTTGGTAGAATTGGTTGTGTAGCCCTTTGGTTTCTTTGGATGTAGAAGAGAAAGATTATGATGATACCGCTACTCCTATAGTCTCACTCATTCCTATTGAGGAGACTGAGGATTATGATGATGATAACGCTTCTTCTGATATCGTCCCTCTCATTCCTATTGAGGTCCAGGAGGAAGTGGCTATGGATATTTCGCCCGAACGCACAGTGTTAAATGCTCCCTCTGATATGCATTCACAGAAATTGCAGCAACAACATCTATCAGCAACAACTCCTCTTAGTTCCGGTTGTAACCCCTCGTCTTCTACTGTTTCTTCAGATGATGGCGGTGTAACCGCCTTATCTAGGGTGTCTGCACAAGATTTAGCAACAGTTGCTGCTCTAATAGAAGCCATATTAAAGATCAATCAACATGGAAGCTTAATTGATGTGGATCTACTAATTAAAATATTTAATAACCCCCAAATGGTTGAGAGATTGAGTACTGAAAATAGAATTCCACCACCCAATTTAAGAACTGATTCATCTTCAAACAATCCTCTGAGCATATCCACTTTTGGATTAAATCCTACTTTTCCATCAATTCCACTAATGCCATTGTCTACATCTCCACCTTGTGGTGTGGCAGCTTATTCTGGGACTACTCCACTAACAGGTGTTGCAAGTTTATTACCTTCTCCTGTGGTGATGCCTTCAGCTCCATCATTTACAGTGTTGAATCCTGCCCCTAATAACTGGACAACTCATCTCGCAGCGGCTGCGAATTTATCATATTCAATGGTCAATTCCACACATGGTCCTCACCATGCAGTAACTGCTCCATTGTCTTGTCCTGTCTGTGCACCAAATACAGCTGATCCTCAAATGCAGTTGTCTCGGCATGCATACACACCATTTGAGCCTGCTTCTCAAATTGCAACAGTTGTCAGTGAAAATATATTCACAAGTCAAATGGAGTACCTCCTCATAAGGATACAGTTCGGGCGACATCATCATTAGGGATGAAGCGAGCTGCATCATTATCCATTTATTCCAGTGAACACGGCTCTATTCAATTCTCTTCTACAACAGAGAAGTACTTGAATGCTTTAGGGAATCACCAGGCTCAAACCACTGCTAGAACAACAACAACACTGCATGCTTCCCAATCTAATGCAGGTTCTTCAGGAAGTGCTACTGCAAGGGATGATGGTGAATTTTACAAGAGCTTGGTTAGGCAACGTGATGAAGCTACGCAAGTTAAGCAGGACTCGCAAATAGGCACCGGCCGGGATAGTAGTAGCTCCAACCGAGAGTCAAAACCGGCAGAACAAGACATTAGACACTAAGAACCAGTGAGACACAGAAGTGAGAGACCTGCATGCATATATTATAACAGCCCAAGGGGGTGCAGAAATGGTGGCAAATGCCGCTTTCAGCATAATGGTTCAGGTCGGAGATGATAGAATAAATAAATATTGTGTAATTTATTTATGTCATTATTATTTCCCTGTAATTAGGCTTAGATTCCTCTGTAATTACTAGCCTAGGTCAACTCTCTTGTATCTATATATACAGTGCATTTTATCAATGAAAATCACGAATTCCAATAATCTTATATGGTATCAAGAGCACAAAAGATCCTAACCTAATTTCTTTTCCTTATCTGATTTCTTTATCTCCTTTCTTTCCCTATAGCAGCCGCTGCCTCCCTCTCTTTTCTTCCCCACCGTCAGCCGTTGTCTTCCCCGCGCCGCCCGCCGGCCGCTCCTCTCTTCCAGAGCCGCCGCCGGCCGCTCGCACCACCGCTGCGAGCCCAAGCGCGCTGGGTTTCTTCACGCCGTCGTTCCATCTTGTGTCTGCGTGAGGACCCGCGTCCCCAGCCGCCGCTCGCGCCGCCGGACCCAGCCTCCCCCTCCGCCGCTCTCCTGGACGAGCCTGCCACTGTCGCCCCTTGCACCGCCAGCGCCGCTCCTTCCTCCTTGCGGTTTCACACGCGTGGGTTGCTGCAATTTCAACCCGACCCGCGTGACAGATCCAGAGCACCGGTTCACACAGCCACCAACCGGTTCGCCCAAACCCGGTTCAACCGCCAGTTTAAAAAAAAAATAAAAAAAAAACCTATTTTCCTTTCCTCTGGGTCAAACTCCTCGCCATCATGTCTTCTCAAGCCTCCTCAGATAGCACCTCCGTGACCGCCACCACTTCTCCGGCAGTCACCCCAGTGGCCCCTCCTGCCCCGTCGGCTAAACCTGATTTCCACCCGGCGCTTGCTGTCACGAACATTAGGAATCACATTCCTATTATGCTTGACGTGGACACCGATCGCTATGGCACCTGGGCAGAGCTTTTCCGCATTCATGCCCGTTCTCACCGGGTTCTACATCACATTGTCCCTACTGCAGACAAGCCTCCTCCGCCTGTCACGGACCCTACTTACGAGCTGTGGACCACTTTGGATGCCACGGTCCTTCAGTGGATTTACGCCACCATCTCTATTGACCTGATGACTACCATCATGGAGCCTGACTCCACCGCTCTCACTGCTTGGACGCGTTTGACTGATATTTTTTGGGATAATCAGAACGCTCGTGCTGTCACCCTCGAGCAGGAGTTCTCTACTGTTCGCATGGAAGCTTTTCTGACCGTGGCAGCCTACTGTCAGCGTCTGAAGACGCTTTCTGACCAGCTCCGTGATGTCGGTGCCCCTGTGAACAATCACCGTCTGGTTTTGCAGCTCATCTCCGGCCTCACTGAGGCTTACAAGGGTGTTGCCACCTTGATTCGCCAGAGCAATCCGCTCCCTTCCTTTCATCAGGCTCGCTCCATGCTTACCTTGGAGGAAGCTGGTATGGCTAAGCTAAAACCTGCTGAGCCTCCTGCTGCTTATGTTGCTGCTCAGACGCGCCATTCGGATGCCTCCTCTCAGAGCTCTGACCGTCGGTCCTCAAACCGTTCTCGTTCCCACAACTCTAAGGGTCGTGGTGGGAATCGTGGCTACGGTGGCGGATCCCGCAGTGGCCCGTCTCAGGGTTCCTGTCCTCCGATGCCATCTCCGCAGCAGTACTACCCGTACCAGCCTTGGGGATGGGCCCCACCTCCATGGGCCATGCCTCCGTGTCCATACCCTACATCTCAGTGGACTCGTCCTTCTGCTCCTCCTCGGCAACCCGGCATTCTGGGCCAGCGTCCCCAGGCACATGTTGCTTCCTCCTCACCGGTGCCCACTGACATTGCCACTGCCATGCACACCATGACACTTGGTCCTCCAGACAGCACCTGGTACATGGACACTGGAGCATCCTCTCTTGTTGCAGCATCACAAGATAATCTCACGTCTTATTCTAATTTAAGTCATCTTACTCAGAAACTGTATGTTGGTAGCGGACAGGGTATTCCAATCCAGGGTTCTGGAAACACCACCCTACCCACCTCCCATAAAAACAAGCCCTTAACCCTTTCCCATGTCTTGCACACACCACAAATTGTTAAAAACTTGATTTCTGTGCGAAAACTTACTACTGATAACCATGTTTCTGTTTGTTTTGACCCATATGGCTTCTCGGTTAACGATTTTCAGACGGGGATTCCACTCATGAGATGTAACAGTCTTGGCGACCTCTACCCAGTCACTCCGTCCCTTCCATTTGCTGGTCTAGCTCAGAGTCTCTGGCACAGTCGTCTTGGTCATCCCAGTTCTTCTGCCTTGCAGTCTCTTCGTAGTAATAAGTTCATTCGTTATGAGCATTTGAATTCTAGCGCCGTTTGTGAGTCTTGTGTGTTTGGCAAACATGTTAGGTTGCCATTTGTTTCTTCTAATAATGTTACTGTGCTGCCTTTTGACATTTTACACAGTGATTTATGGACTTCGCCTGTTTTGTCTTCCGCCGGTCATCGGTATTATGTTTTATTCTTGGATGATTTTACAGATTTCTTGTGGACATTTCCTTTAAGTAATAAATCCCAAGTTTTTGAAATGTTCACCTCTTTGTCGAATCAAATCCGCACGCATTTTTCTCAATCTGTAAAATGTCTTCAATGTGACAATGGGCGAGAATTTGACAATAAAATTTTTCATGAGTATTGTGCTGCTAATGGTCTTATTTTTCGCTTCTCCTGCCCGCACACATCATCTTAGAATGGTAAGGCGGAGCTCAAAATACGCACCATCAACATGATTCGTACTCTTCTTGCTCATGCATCTGTTCCTCCATCCTTTTGGCATCATGCTCTTCAAATGGCTACCTATCTGCTCAATATCATTCCCCGGAAAGCTCTGTCTAATCTCTCTCCCACTCAACTTCTGTATCGTCGTGACCCGTCTTACACACATCTGCGCGTTTTTGGTTGTCTTTGTTACCCTTTGGTTCCCTCCACTACCATTAACAAATTACAACCCCGCTCTTCCCCTTGTGTCTTCCTAGGGTACCCCCTTCATCACAGAGGTTATAAGTGTTTTGATTTGTCGCATAGAAAAATTATTATCTCCCGACATGTCATCTTTGATGAGACCCAGTTTCCCTTTGCCACCATGCCTACCCCTCCTCCCTCCAAATATGACTCCTTCTCCCTCTATTATTCACCAGTGGACTCATCCATCCACCTTACCTGCACCCAGCCCTACTCTTGCAGGACCTTCCGCCGTGACCACACCCCAACCCTCTACGGCCTCCTCCTCCTCTTCTGAATCCCTACCACCCTCTCCTTCACCTCCTTCGCCGACTCAGCCTGTACCTCCTATCCGTACCATGGCCATTTGCAGCCTGCGTGGTATCTATAAACCCAGAAAACTCTTCAACCTTTCTGTCACCATTGATGATCCCACCATCTCACCACTTCCCAAAAACCCGAAGCTAGCTCTTTCAGACCCAAATTGGAAATCCGCAATGCAGTCTGAATTTTATGCTTTAATTAGAAATAAAACTTGGGATTTGGTACCTCGTCCTAGTGATGTTAATATCATTCGCTGCATGTGGATTTTTTCGTCATAAGACGAAAGCTAATGGTTGTTTTGAGCGTTATAAAGCTCGTCTTGTAGGTGATGGCAGGTCACAATTGCAGGTGTTGATTGTGATGAGACTTTCAGTCCTGTGGTGAAACCAGCGACCATTCGCACAGTTCTCACCATTGCCCTCTCCAGATCGTGGCCCATTCACCAGCTCGATGTTCAGAATGCCTTCCTCCATGGTGATCTACATGAGACAGTCTACATGCATCAGCCCCTAGGTTTCCGTGACCGTACTCATCCCGATTATGTGTGTCGCTTGTGGAAATCTCTTTATGGGTTGAAGCAAGCGCCTCGCGCTTGGTACCAGCGTTTTGCAGATTATGTCTCCACCATTGGCTTTCAGCATAGCACCTCTGATCACTCTCTTTTCATCTATAGACGAGGATCTGACATGGCTTACCTCCTGCTTTATGTTGATGACACCATTCTCATCAGCTCTTCTCATGACCTTCGCAAATCTATCGTGGTTCTTCTTGCCTCTGAGTTTGCTATGAAGGATCTGGGTCCGTTGAGCTATTTTTTGGGCATTGCCGTCACCAGACATGCAGGTGGACTTTTTCTTAGTCAGAGTACTTATGCCCGTGACATTATTGCTCGAGCCGGTATAGCATCGTGCAATCCTTGTGCCACTCCAGTTGACACGAAGCCGAAACTCAGTACTTCTGCTGGTACTCTGTGTGATGATCCTACTTTATATCGGAGTCTTGCTAGGGCTTTACAGTATCTCACATTCACCTGTCCTGACATCTCTTATGCTGTTCAGCAGGTGTGTCTTCACATGCACGCCCCCCGCACAGAGCATATGCTTGCACTAAAGCGCATCCTGCGTTATGTTCAGGGCACCTTACAGTTTGGCTTGCATCTATATCCTTCTCCTATCGAGAAGCTTCTTTGATACACCGATGCAGATTGGGGTGGATGTCCCGACACTCGTCGGTCGACTTCTGGTTACTGTGTGTTTCTCGGTGACAACCTCATTTCATGGTCATCCAAGAGACAACCCACGCTTTCCCGTTCCAGTGCTGAGGCTGAGTACCGAGGCGTCGCTAATGTGGTTTCCGAATCATGTTGGCTACGCAATCTGCTTTTGGAGCTTCACTTTCCTCTTTCTCAGGCTACTTTGGTTTATTGTGATAATGTTAGTGCCATCTACATGTCCGGAAATCTTGTCCAGCATCAGCGCACTAAACATATTGAGATAGACATTCACTTTGTTCGCGAGAAGGTCGCCCGTGGTCAGGCACGCATTCTTCATGTTCCTTCTCGTCACCAGATTGCGGACATCTTCACTAAAGGCCTTCCTCGAGTCCTATTTGATGATTTTCGCTCCAGTCTCAGCGTCAGTGAACCTCCCGCTTCAACTGCAGGGGTGTGATAGAATAAATAAATAAATATTGTGTAATTTATTTATGTCATTATTATTTCCCGGTAATTAGGCTTAGATTCCTCTGTAATTACTAGCCTAGGTCAACTCTCTTGTATCTATATATACAGTGCATTTTATCAATGAAAATCACGAATTCCAATCATCTTATAGGAGAGAAGCTGATAACAACGTCCGAGGGAGTAGTTATCTAAAAAAATTGAGACTATAGTAGGATAATCAATTTTGAAGAAAGCATGTTTCATATGGTTTTAGTTTGCAGTACTTCACATTTGGGACAAAAGTTTCAAGGTTCTTTGAGACTCACACTATAACAAAGTTTCAGGGACCATCCATTTTTTCAGTTTGAGGAGATTTGTGTGGTCTTGATCAAGTGAAGTGACATGGTGGTCCATCCATGGAGTCAATAATAGAAGGGTTCATTCCTTTTTCTTTGATTTACTAAGGTTTGTAACAATTTTTTTTAACTTGCTACTCAGTTATTTATATTTTAAATAATAAACTGGTGAGGGCACTAAACCTTCTCATATTTAAATAATTAAGAGACAGTATTAGAGACAGTATTTTTTTGGGTTAAATTCACACAATAATATATATATATATATATATGTGTGTGTGTCTATGAAGTTTTTGAATATGTAAACATATTTTCAATAAATAGTTCTTTTGATGTACATCTAATTTTATTGGGGTTGTCTAAATGACCCATGAGAAAATTTGGATTAAATAACCCATCATCTAATCACATTTGAGATAAGTGAGTTGGAAATAAATTAATAAATAAAATATAGAAATTTCAACTCACTTATCTTCAATGTGATTGGATGATGGGTGATTTAACCCAAACTTTCTCATAGATCATTTAGACAACCCAATTTTATTGAAATCAATGATGTCATAGTTAATTATACTAGGTGCATACGTAGTAAGTGGGCTAAATCTTAGATTTCGGTTTAATCAGTTTAGCAAGCTTGTCAATTAATGGTAAAAATATTCAGGTACAAAAAATGTACGCAAACATTCTCGTTCTTGAAAATAAATCTAGTTGTACTGCATGGTTGTTGCTCTATCATTGATAAAGGAATAAAGCTCTCTCTTGTACGAGATGTGAAATATTAACCACTAAGGAGTGGTAGAACAAATCATGCTTGAAATGAAATATAAGTGCATAACTTTGTGTGTTGTATAATGTGTGAGATGGCATTTGAGCAATAATGTACTTTCTTTTTGGAATGCCAAATTATATTATAAATTAGGGGTGAACATGGGCCGGGTAAATCCAATGAACCCGCCCAACCCAATCCGATCCAATAGAAAAAATGCGGGTTGGATCGGGCAATCGGATTAGTCGGATGGATTTTACTACAACCCAACCAAGTTCGGATCGGATTTCGGATTCAGTTCAAGTCCATCCAACCCAACCCAGAATCCATACATATAATAATAATTTTTATAATTTTACTCATACTTGGAGTGCTAGTGTCGGAGTGATGACTTTTTGAAACTTTGAAACTTAAGTATTTGTAGTTATTTGTCATATTTGAACTTAGAGTATTTGTTCGTAGTTATTTGTTACATGTTTATATATAGTTATTTGGCATGTTGGAGAAATCTAAGTTCTAAGTGTCATGGCATGACATTTAGTGTTGTTTTTCACTTTTTAGATACTATTTATATTAGATTATTTCATGTCATTTGGTAATGAAGTTTTATGTTTTCATGATATTTGACTATATGTCATTTATGTGGTATTATTTCTATAACTTTTTGTGTCTTTTTCATGCTATTTAGTATTATAACATATTTAGTATTTTTTATAACTTTTTCTGAATTTATAATAATTTTTGCAAGATTTTTTAATATTTCATATATATTATTATTTTAATATAGTGACCCAATAAATCCATCCAACCCAATCCAAGCTTTGTCGGGTTGGTTCGGATCGGGTCCGAAGAAGAAATTCGTGAAATCCAACCCAATCCAACCCAGACAATTTTGATCGGTTCGGATTTTATTTTGACCAAAATCCATCCAACCCAACCCATGTGCACCCCTATTATAATGATAGAAATGGGTGTACCCAACCCATGTACAAGGAACACAAAAGAAACAGAGAACAAAATTCTACAAGTTAATTAAGGAATAGGCTTAATTGTAGTTTTTCTCCCTCATCTTTCACTCATGTGTGATTTGCCTCCCTTATGTTTAAAAGGAGCACATTTACTCCCTCATCTTTCAATTTGTGCAAATCAACTCCTTCCGTTAATGAACTGTTAAAAACTTAACGGAGCTCGCTGACGTGGCTTGCTATTTCCACCCCGTTTTCTATTTACACCCGCGCCCCTATTAGAAATTCTAATAGATAAATCGTAAAAAAAAAGGAAAATGAAATTGAGGAGAGTGATTAAAACATTTTAACCTTAATCCCGAATCAGATTCCTAAATCTACACGAAACCGTTAGAACCATTTATGCTTCATCTTCCATCTTCCAGACAAAAAGACTTCCACCAAATCAATAACCAAAAATTAAAACTTGATACAAATGAACAAGCTTTGAACCCTAGATTCAACCCAGATCTCAAGCACTCCACATTAACCAGCACTTCCATTTCCCTTCCCTTGCAGAGAGCCCTTCTCCCCTTCGTCCTATCTGACCTTGAACTCCACTGATCGCACACCGCCGAAGAGAGTAAGAGCAAGAGCAAGCACTTTCACCTTCTTCGCCACATCGTCGATCTTGTTCGACCACGCCACCGTTTCTTCGCCATCGACCCTCATCCGCGGGCCGCGGAAAAATAAAAGAAGGGAAGGAGAAGCTGATAACAGAGGTGAGGGTGGGTGACTTTCCTGATTGTTCTTGGGCGTTGATGATGAAGACGAAGCGACGACGTTGACGGTGAGACCGTTGGGACTATAGAGGAGTTGATCGATGGTGAGGATGGGTTTGGGATTTGGAATTTCCTTTGTAGCTTCAAGATGTAACCATACCAAAATGAAATTCATATTCAGGATTTTAGCTTCATCCTCTTCCCCTCTTTTTCTCTTGATTGTTTCAAATCTAGAGTTTCTGGAAAGATTTATGAAAATTTCAGATTCTGGGTTCAGCTCCATCCTCTTCCCCTGCAATCACACTCTTTTCTGGGTTGCCTAGGTTTGATTCAGTGACAGTGGGTTTCATGGTGTGAGATTCGAATTCGATTTCATGGTGGTTGAATGAAGAGAGAAGAAGAAGAATGGAGCGGTGGTGTTGGTGTTGTGATAGATGGAGGGTTGATGTTGTTTAATGGAGAGAGACGAGGGAGAAGAAGAAGAAGAAAAAGGGAATGGTGGTGGGGGTCTGTGTGTGGCGGTGGTGTTTAATCGAGAGATTGAAGATGAAGATTGAATAAGATATTAAAAGAATTAAAATTGAATTAATAGAAAAAGAATTATTTTTAAATAAACAATATATGACATGGTATCCTAGTGGCGGGTAATGTCAGAGCCACGTCGTTAATGAAGTCCACATAGACGATTTCCGTCTGAAATTGGATGACAACTTAACGGAAGGAGTTGATTTGCACAAATTGAAAGATAAGGGAGTAAATGTGCTCCTTTTAAACATAAGGGAGACAAATCACACATAGGTGAAAGATGAGGGAGCAAAACTGCAATTAAGCCTAAGGAATAATTTCACCATTAAGGAATTGTTTGACTATTTCCTAAAGTACAACAATTGATTTTAGAATCAGATATTCTCTTTTAATATGGTACCAAATCTGTTAGCATGATTGGGTACAATCACAAAATATGTATGTATGTAGAGTTTAATGGAAATACACTGACAGTGTAAACCATGTTTACACAGTCACCCAAGAGAAATGCTTCTTTTTGCCACATCATTAAATAATTAGTCTATCAAAGTAATTTTAAAAATGATTTTATTTAGTTAGAAATAATAGGGGAAAAGAAACATAGCACGTTTCCCTTGTTGTAGGACCTGCAGTATCCAAAACTAGCAACCCTCAACACAAATTCACCTACTGTGTTTGCTAATCAAAAGCAATAGCTTTGGTAGCGTCTGAGAAATTTGCCACTCCACTTGTACCCATGATCCATCACCCAAAATTGAATTGATTATTATCCACCGACCCAACCCTAAAGTAAAAACGAAGAAAATGAAAATGGAATAGAGGGAGAGAGGATATTCATCTGAAGATAGAGAAGGCTGAATGAACAAAGGAGGACGAGACGATGAAGACTTCAAAGAAAAGAGAACCGATGGTGGAATTACGGTAGCCACAGTGTTAGATTTGGGTACAATTGATTTTGCAGATGAAGAAGTGAAATCTGCGATTCTGAAAAGGGTGAAACATGTTCTTGTTTTTCCTGATTTTTATTTTTAATCAAATAAATTATTCTTAAAATATAATTATTCTGATGTGGCAAAAAGATGCATTTCTATTGGATGTCTACACTGTCAGTGCATCCCCATTAAACTCATGTATGTATCTGTACAACAGAAATAATACAACGATTGTTTCTATTTTATTTTCTTTTATCTGATTCCTCATGGAGAACCCAAACTTATCAAGCTCTTCAAACCCTAAAAACGTCCTCCTTGTTTTACCATTGCTAAGAGGCCATAAATTAGATGACAATATTTTTGGCACAAGGAAATGTCCAGATGAATTCATCACCACTGAAGGAAGCAAGAAAACCAATCCAGATTTTGAAGATTGGAATTGAACACATCAGTTACTACTTGGGTGGCTGATCAACTCCATGAATAAAGATGTAGCAACACAACTTCTTCCCTGTGAGACATCAAAACAACTTTGGGATTATTGCATATTACCTGACATATTTGACATATTTTGCTAGAAGATTATTGGATAGAAGATTATTGCATGAAGTTGGATAGAAGATTATTGCATATTACCTAACATATTTTGCTTCCTTTAGCCCACCATACCCCTTTAGATTTCCTTGCCCGCTCCACGTTAAACACATGCAGAAGCTAGCTAGCACACTTAGATGGAGAATCTGAGCAGGTAACCGAAAAACAATAAATGTGAGAAGAAGAATAAGAAGATCTTTTAAGCACGGTGAGAAGATCTTTTAAGCACAGTGGTGAGGTGTGCTGTGTTTTGTTAAACTGTGTCTGTTGGCTGGCGTGGACACTATTCTCACTCCAAAGATCCGCGAGTACTAGAGTACCACACTATAAAGGTTTTTAAGGTTGGAATTTTCCTTCTAAAATTTTCTCTACATTACTCATATTATTTCCTGTAGAAGGAGGGTTAGCTGCACTCTCCGATACTTTCATTCTTTTTTTTATTTGCTAAGGTTTGTAACAAATTTTTAAAATTTGCTACACTCAGTTATTTATTGTTTAGACTAGTATTGAGCATGTGTCATGTACAAATGACGCACATATAGCACAAATTTATAAAAACTTTCTTGATTTTTTTATAAAAAATGTCAGTTAAGCAACACTACTAAATAACGTTATTTATTTATTTTTGACATTTAATTATCAAAGAAAATAATGCATTCACTAATATGCATTTAACATTTGAATTTTTTCATTTAACTGATATTAAATTTAATAATTAAAATGCCCAAATTTCGGGTGAAAATTTAATAATTTTCTATAATAATAAAGATTTAGATCAATTATTTATCGTTGAAACAATTTGTACCATGATTTAAGGAAGTTAATTTTGAATTTAATTATTAATTATGAGTTTAAATAATATCTAAAAGATCATAATTAATTATGAGATAAAAATTAAATTTTGAAATTACTAAAAATTAAGAAAAATAAAATATGACATCATCAACCAATAAGAATAGTATGAGAGACAAAAAAAATGCAAGAAAGGGAAAGCATGAGGGGTGACACGTATAAGAGTTACTATTTTTGGTTTCAAAAATTGTATATGGTATAAGATTATAAACTGAAGACGGGTATGGACCCTTTCATTTGGGAGATTCTTTAACTATTTAATGACAAAATAAAAAATTTCCTCTAGCATAAACTAATTAATTAAATTTTTTTGAAAATTTGTTACAATGTGCTCCTTATTTGGATGAATATGATTCATTCACACTCCATGGGCATCTATATCTAATGAGGTAAGAAAGAAACGAGAGAAATGACATTTTTGAGAGATTTTTTCTTTACCGATACTACTTTTAAAATCTTTAAGATTCAATTGCAGTATAGCATAGGATTTTGTCGTATCCGCAGGGAATTGCTAACACAAATGCGATTCTCAAGTAAAATTACTCAAGCAATAGATTTCTGAAAGGTTGATGATTGTTTTGGTAGCCAAAGCACATGCAAATTAAATAAAGCGACGCAACGAGGACGGCACGGATCATCACTTTCGTCTTAGTTCCTCTTGTAAGCATAGCATCCATGTCTATGGATAGCTAAACTTTTCTTTGTTGGGATTGAGTGTAATACTTGACTTAAATGTATCCATCTTAGTTCTCTTTCATATGAATCTATTTTATCTCTTGACTTCAACGATATGATCTTGGTTTTAATTCTTGTTTTAGCTTGATCAACTAGAACATGATTTGAGATTTGGTATGTGAGTGAAAGCTACATATTTGAATTTGATTTAGGTTGTATCATCTAGTTTACCTGATTGCTAGACATAGGGTTAGGTTTACAAGTCGCTTAACATCCGTATTCGTTACGTATCTATGATTCTATATGAAAATTTATTCTTATCCATGATTCATCTACACCATTTCTACCCTACTTCATTGATTCCTCACATGAGTGGTTATCTATAACTCACTTTCCTAAACATTTTATTCCTCATGTGCATAGAAAAGCTAAATTATCTTTAAGCTTAGATGTTTAAGGGACTAACAAACCTAACTCTATTCCTAGCAATTGGATTTATTAGATGATTAACTCTAGGTCGGACTCTAGACGCTGTAGTTTCTGCTCTTACGCCGAATCAAGTGATATATTCTACGTGCGCAAACTAAAACATAGCATTAAGAATAAGAGAAAACCATTGAATCATGTAATAGAAACGATATTTTCATATAAAAATCAAGAAGAACAAATCATAGTTAAAGGCTACATCGAATTCTAACAAAGAAACTTAGTAACTCATATCCATAGATTGCTCACAAAGCTTAAAAGAGGAAAGGATATTTGAATGAAAGTATCAAAGAGAGTACAACTAACCCTCCTCCTACTAAAAAAAATACGAGTAATGAAGTGAAAATGTTATAAGGAAAATGCCAACCTTAAAAACTTTTGTGGTGTGGTACTCAAGTACTTGCGCATCACTGCAGTGAAAAGTGAAAAACATTGGGAAAGCTAGTGTGATGTGTCATATAGGAATTTGAGAATTGTGTCCATGCCAGCTAAGACTCAATGTAATAAAATATAGCACACCTCACTACCTGCTTAAATGAGTTTACTTCTTCTTCTTCTTACCATATACACTCAAGACTCAACCTCAATGATGCAAACTCAATATAAAACCACAAGGTTAGCCACCACTCTCCATACACAAACACATTGTTAGGGTTTTCATTTCTCTCTCATTTTCTCTCTGAAGTCCCATATATCAATTTTCCTCTCTCATCTGCTTTGCTCTGCTACATAACAACAATGTAATAACAAATAATATGAAGTTTTTTCTTGTTTTCATTTCAATTTTTCTGTCCTTTTTAGATTAACCTCTCTCTGCTGGATCCCATTTATATTGATTGATTTTTAGTTACTTGCTCATATATTTCATCTGAGTGTGCTAGCTTTTGTGTTTAACATGGAAGGGCCAAGGAAATCTAAAGGAGTTTTGTGGGCTAAAGGAAGCAAACCGTGTCATGTAATATGCAATAATCTTCTATCCAACTTCATTGTTTAAGAAAATTTTGTGTTTTTTGTTTTGTTTTAATTTTCTGTCGTTTATTGATCTTTCTGTTTCTCTATTCTTCAACATGAGATTTCTTTGTAATTTTTTTTACTCCTTTAATTTTCAATCTTTGTCTCTAACATCATCAGCTTTGGGAGAAACATGGGACACTACAGTCAAATAATAATGAAAGTACCATTAATAAATAATAATAACAAAATAGTAATAATTAAAATGCAAGAATAATAACAGCATGTTTTTTGTTTTCAAAATTATCCCCACAGATGTAAGTGGGTTGGATCTACCAATAATTATTTCTATATGCACCACCACAATTATATAGCAGATGTGTTGTATACCAAATGTGATAGACCTTAATAATAATAATAATAATAATAATAATAATAATAATAATAATAATAATAATAATAATAATAATAATAATAATAATAATAATAATAATAATAATAATAATAATAATAATAATAATAATAATAATAATAATAATAATAATAATAATAATAATAATAATAATAATAATAATAATAATAATAATAATAATAATAATAATAATAATAATAATAATAATAATAATAATAATAATAATAATAATAATAATAATAATAATAATAATAATAATAATAATAACAATAATAATAATAACAATAATAATAATAATAATAATAATAATTTACATTTTTCAGACTTTTGACTATGTCTAAAACTTGTAAATATCTCTTTTTATATTGTTATTGCAAGAATCTATAAATTTTGGATCTAGGGTTTTGCGCTGTTATAATGCGTAAGAGAGAAAATTTGTTTTGATAATGTTTTATACCTTTATCTAAGTATCTTGGGTGAAAGATCCTTTGTTATCAATAATATTGACTTTGAATTTTAATAATAATAATAATAATAATAATAATAATAATAATAATAATAATAAAACCAAAACCATCAAAGCATAGTAAAAAATATAAAAAATATTTTATGTATATTTTTATATAAGTAAAATTGACTTGACCATTAAATTAATAGAAATATTAATTGTTTATTAATAAAATTTTATGTAATTTACTATAATTTCAATTTTTTATTAATTTTTAATTTTAAAATTTATTCTTTTTATGTAATTTCAGATTAATTATTAATGGTAACTTGAGGAAAAATTAAAAATAATAATAATAACAAAAAGTAAAAATGACTTGACTTTTGCAGTAATAAAAATATTTCTTATTTATTAATAAATTTTAATTTTATTCATTATATGAATTGATAATTGTAAGAAATTCAATTTCCATATTTAAAATTCAATATTAATTAATTATCTTTGAGGGTTTTTTCAAATATAATAATAATAGTCACTAAAATCAAATTTACATTTACATAAATAAAAATATTTGTTAGTTATTAAAAAATTTGTAATATTATGTTAATTATTAATTACAAGTTGAAGAGTTTTTTTAAAAAAATAATAAAGTTAAACTAATTTTTCATTAAATTTTTAAATCATATAGAACAATATATATATATATATATATTAATTAAGTATATCTTAAATTATTATATCCATATATTTATTGGGGAGTGAATGGTCCAATTGGTCCCTGGAAATTTTGTATGCTGATAAGTTAATCCTAAAAGAAGAAATACCATAAATGTCAGTCTAGTTAATACTGGTTGGATCACGATTCAACTACGGTTGAACCAATGAACCTTGAACCAGAGTCCTTACCGGTTTGATCACCAGTCCGGTTTTAATAACCTTGATCCCTCCTCACTCAATATAAAAACCAATGTCAGCCACCACTATCCACACAAACACACTACTAGGGTTTTCATTTCTCTCTGATCATTTTCTCTGTGAATTCCCATATATCCATTTCCCTCTCTCATATGCACTTCTCTGCTGCGTAAGAACAATGTAAGAAAATATAATCCGAAGCTTTTGTTTATTTTCATTTCAATTTTTTCAATTGTCATATTAACCTCTCTTTGGATCCCATTTACAATGATTGATTTTTAGTTACTTGCTCAGATTCTTCATCTGAGTGTGCTAGCTAGCTTATGTGTTTAACATGGAGCGGCCAAGGAAATCTAAAGGGGTTTCGTTGGATAAACGAAGCAAAGAGTGTCAGGTAATGTGCAACAATCTTTATCTTTGACATTGTCAGCTTGGCAGAAACATATATGGGAAAATCCAAACAAATAGTAATAAAATTAATACTAATAAATAATAGTAGTAAAATTAATACTAATAAATAATAGTAGTAAAATTAATACTAATAAATAATAATAATAGTAATAATAATAATAATAATAATAATAAGAGTAAAGTACACTCACCCCCCTCAAGTTTTGTTAGAATAACACTCCACCCCATTCTTATCTAAAATCTACACCCCACCCCATTTTATATAGAGGCAAATTTAGTGACGAAAAATATTCTTCATTAATAATTAGTTATTATTTATATTGTTAATCAATAATTTCAAAAAATATTTTCAATATAATCCAATAAATATAAAAATGAAAACATCACAGTCCTCCTCATTCTCTCAATCGCGTTCTTCCTCCGTAAATTCACAATGCAAATTCTGCAATAGCACACATGACTGGTTGACAAACCATATCTCAAACATAATGAAACATGCTTGTGTTTTCATATTTGGTAATAATTCAATTTTAATCAAAATTATCTATTTATACCTCCAATTTTTAAAATTGGATTGTAGACCCAAAAAGCAACACAAATGAGTGAAGAAAATAGAGAAACAAAATTAAGAAATATGAAGTGGATCGGAGGTTACTAGAACCCAACGATGCGGTGGAGCACCGTTTTTAACAAAATCCAACATCTTAAACCAACAAAGCGTACGCTCACAACTTAAAGGGGTGAAGTTCACAACAAGTAGTTGAACAAGTGGCTTTGGGGATGTGCGATTCACGTTCTGGGGTTCAGGTCGCAACAAAACTTTGAGGCATGGTGGTGCCATGGGGTTTCACATTCTGGGATGGTTGTCGTCGTGTTAAAGGGAGCAAAGGTTTGGTGGTGACCGTTTGTGGTGAGAAATATGATTTGGAGATAAATGAGACGTGGACTTAACAGACAGAGTTGATGGTTTTTTTAAATTTAATTCAGTAAAATTATTTTCATAAATTGATGTATGATAGTGTATATGCATTTAATTTATTTAAATTTTAACTAATTAGTAATTATTTTTTATTAGTGACGAAAACATTTTCGTCATTAAATTTTGCCTTTATAAAAAATGGGGTGGAGTGTAGATTTTAAAAAACAATGGGGTGGAGTGTCATTCTTGCAAACATTGAGGGGGGTGAGTGTATTTTACTCTAATAATAATAAAATTAATACTAATAAATAATAGTAATAAAATTAATACTAATAAATAATAATAATAGTGATAATAATAATTTTATTATTATTTTTATCAATAATAAATTTTATTCTTTTTCATCAATAAAGTTCTTTTTTCAACTTTTTTTTTTATTATTATTATTATTGGTTTCTAAATTATCCCCACAGCTGCATTTTCTTCATATTAATATTGTGTTACACCTTGTTTATAATAATATTAATAATGATAATAATAATAATACTAATAATAAAAATAATAATATTGCTTGTCAAGAATTATAGAATTCTAGGGAAGTTGAATTCGTACCATTATGAAGTTGATTCCATGAAAATCCATGAATAATATAATTTCATATGTACACTTAAGTTCGGTTAAATTTATATAGTTTTTGCAGTTCGCATTCAATTGAATTAAATTATATTGTTTGATAAAGATAACCCTATTTTTCACAGCTCATTTGATATATTTGTTCTATGATTGGTATTTTTGGTGGCTCTCTTGATAAATACAAGACAACTTCACTAACTTGCTTAAAGGTTCTTAGCTAGAAAGATTAAAAGCTTCTCTATTTGGTTTTCTTGCTATTATTACTTTAATGTGGCACGGTAGCTGTAAAAAATTGTTCTGCTAACCAAGTATTAAGTTTTTCTTAGATTTTAGCTGAGACTGCTAGAAATCAAGCATTAAATTTTAAATTAAATATTCATATTTTTCTTAAATGTAAATCTGGCTTCTGGATTTGACAAATGAATTGCAATTATGTGAAGCTTTTCTCGCTCATTGTACAACAAGTATTGAGTCACGATTAGTTTTCAAAGCTTTTCTTTTCAAAGTAGCTCACTGCTCAACTAACTGATTGAAACAAAAACCAACAACAACAAACAACAAAAGTCTTATGCCACTTAGTGAAATCGGTTATTTGGATCACACTGCGTCACTATCACTAACCAATTGGAACATCTTAGTTTATTCTCTTTCTTGGTTTGTGCTTGGGAATTCTCATGAGACTAATACTAGTGAATGACCCAACAGGTAAAATATTTCTCATCTGATGATAGCCCTTCACAAATTGGCTGGAAATCGCAAGGCGGTAATCATCATCTTCAAGCAATGCCAACATCAATTTTAGATTATAGCACTAATGAATCTAATGATTCATATTTACCCCCTGGGTTTGAAAGTGGTCCTTTCCTAGACCAAACAATGGTTAAATGGGAATGTCCCCCACAGGCAAGTAACAATTATTTCCATATTATGCACTCTCAAGCTAATTGGTTTCTTTAGTTTCACATTCTCTTATAACTTTGTTTATTTCCTTACTTCTAATGCAGTTTGCTATTAGTCCTCATTGGTTTGTTAGAGCCGGTGAAGCAAGTGAGGAGAAAGATACTGAGAAGCTGAGAGAATTGAGAGTGATTGAAGCACATTATCCTCGTCCTTCTTCCATTCCACCAAGGTAAAGTGTCAAGTTAATTAAGAATTAAAGCTTTGTACTACTATACTTCATTTTTTCTTGTTCCTAACATTATTAACTTGGTATTTGGTTGTGTAGCCCTTTGGTTTCTTCGGATGTGGAAGAGGAAGATTATGATGATACCGCTACTCCTATAGTCTCACTCATTCCTATTGAGGAGACTGAGGATTATGATGATGATAACGCTTCTTCTGATATCGTCCCTCTCATTCCTATTGATGTCCAGGAGGAAGTGGCTATGGATATTTCGCCCGAACGCACAGTGTTAAATGCTCCCTCTGATATGCATTCACAGAAATTGCAGCGACAACATCTATCAGCAACAACAACTCCTCTTAGTTCCGGTTGTAACCCCTCCTCTTCTACTGTTTCTTTAGATGATGGTGGTGTAACCGACTTATCTAGGGTGTCTGCACAAGACTTAGCAACAGTTGCTGCTCTAATAGAAGCAATATTAAAGATCAATCAACGTGGAAGCTCAATTGATGTGGATCTACTTATCAAAATATTTAATAACCCCCAAATGGTTGAGAGATTGAGTACTGAAAATAGAATTCCACCACCCAATTTAAGAACTGATTCATCTTCAAACAATCCTCTGAGCATATCCACTTTTGGATTAAATCCTACTTTTCCATCAATTCCACTAATGCCATTGTCTACATCTCCACCTTGTGGTGTGGCAGCTTATTCTGGGACTACTCCACTAACAGGTGTTGCGAGTTTATTACCTTCTCCTGTGGTGATGCCTTCAGCTCCATCATTTACAATATTGAATCCTGCACCTAATAATCTGACAGCTCAGATCCCGGCTGCGATTTCATCATATTCAATGGCGAATTTCATGCATGATTCTTACCAGACGACAACTGATGCATCTACTCCATTGTCTTGGCCTGTGTGTGCACCAAATACTGCTGATCCTCAAATGCAGTTGTCTTGGCCTGCGTACACACCGTTCAAGCCTGCAACGGTTGTTAGTGAAAACATTCACAAGTCAAATGGAGTGCCTACTACAGTTTCCTTGAACATTCCTCCTCAGCAAGATATAGTTCAAGCATCATCATTATCCTCAGGGATTAAGCGAGCTGCATCATTCTCCATTTCTTCCAATGGACAAAGCTCGGTTCAATTCTCTTCCACAACCGAGAAGTACCTGAATACTTTTGGGACTCAAACCACTGCTAGAACAACAACCAAACTACATGCTTCTCAATCTAATACAAGTTCTTCAGGAAGTGCTGCTGCAAGGGATGATGGGGACTATTATAAGAACCTAGTTAGGAGACGTGATGAAGCTAGGCAAGTTAAGCAGGATAGTAGGAGCTCCTTCCGAGAGTCAAAATCAGCGGCACAAGACATTAGACACCAAGAACCAGAGAGACACAGAAGCGAGAAAGCTGCATGCATATACTATAACAGCCCAAGGGGGTGCAGAAATGGTGCCCAATGCCGCTTTCGACATCATGTTTCAAGTCGGAGGGATGCTGATAACAACGTCCGAGGGAGTAGTTATCTCAAAAAATTGAGACTATAGGAGGATAATCAATTTTGAGGAGAGCATGTTTGATATGGTTTTAGTTTGCAGTAATTCACAGTTGGGAAAAAAGTTTCAGGGTTCTTTGACGCTCATAGTTGGTTGGTTTTGGAGAAAAGGTCTATTAATTTTTGCAGTTTAAGGAGATTTGTGTGATCTTTGTTCAAGTGACGTGAGATGGTGGTCCATCCATGGAGTCAATAATAGAAGGGTTCATTCCTTTTTCTTTGATTTGCTAAGGTTTGTCACAATTTTTTAAATTTCTAGTCAGTTATTTATAGTTTAAATAACAAATTGATGAGGGCATTGAACCCTCTCATTTTTAAATAATTAAGTGATGACATTTTCTTTTGGGTTAAATTCAACTGACAATATAAATGTCTTTGAAGATTTTGAATATCTAAACTTATTTTCAATAAATAGTTTTTTATGTGCCTCTTCTTTTATTGATATCCATGATGCCATAGTTAAGAATCTTAGATTTCGGTTTAATCAGTTTAGTGAACTTGTCAATTAATGGTAAATATATTCAGGTACATAAAATATATGCAACATTCACGTGCATGAAAATAAATCTGGTAATACTGCATGGTTGTTGCTCTATCATTGAAAAAGGCATAAAGCTCACTCTTGTATAAGATGTGAAATAACCACTTAGGAGTGGTAGAACATATCATGCTTGAAATGGAATATAATTGAATGTTGTGCAACGTGTGGTCTGACATTAGAGCAATAATGTACTTTAAATAGATGTTTAAGTGCATGTTTGGGGTATATCACATTAACGTATGTTACTACATTGGAATTACGGGGAAAAAGTATATACATGCTTGAGTAAATGATATTCATCCAAAGATAAATTCTGACACTTGGATTGAGAAATGAAGAAAAGAGTGAGAAGTTATTTATGTGATATATAATAGAAAAAAGAAATAGATTAGAAAAATTGGGCGTTTAAGTGAGAAAATCTCGTTATAACAGTGATAAATAAAAATGACCACAATTCCTGTGCTTTTCTCTACTAAATTACTTGCCTATTGTTTACACCAAATTTTGGTAAAACAAATAGAGAATCCAAAATTTGGTGAAAACACTATTAATTAACATTTGATTCAAGAAACTCTGGAAGATCCGGCGCGCCTAGAGAACTTGGGCAATATCAAGAAGGTGTTTTGAAAGGGTTTTGGTACATTCGTACTAAATTTTTCTTATATTTTCATTTTACTCGCTTTTCTCTATGTCTAGCTCTCTATTTCTATCACATCATATGAACGAGTCTTTTATGTCAAAAGCCAAGGGATAGATGGATTTTGTAATAGGACACAAATATAAAATATTTTCATGGCACCATAAATTAATTGGTAGAGGAAGGTTAACATTCTGAGGGGACTTTCGAATGAATGGAGATGGATTGAGGATCCACCAACTGTTAAGGAAGATGGGTTGTGATCCATTAGTTGTTTAAAAGGAAATGTAAACCAATTTTTTAGAGGACAGTTTCGAAGACATATCTTGGAGTGGTCTTCGACTTGATGGGCCCCAGTTTAAATCAATTAATTGTCAGGATAATAAGATTTTTACGACAAGGTTTGACTTGGGGGAAATTATATGTGTGGTGTGAGACTATGAAGGAGATAAAAGCTCGGGGAAAAATGGGTTTAATTTTCTCTTCATTAAATTCTTCCGGCATGTGCTAAAATCAAACGTATTGAGAGTGCTTGAGGATTTCTACAAAAATGGTGTAAGGCCTATGGTAGGAACTCTTCTTTTATTACCTTAGTTCCTAAAGATTGATAATCCTTCTGAGTTGAATGAGTTCAGATCGATTTTTCTCATTGGCTGCATGTCTTAATGCAGTATGGTGCGGTGCTCCAAATTGATGTCGGGTCCAAAAGTGAACTTTTTAAAAGTAAATTAGTGGGTTTATATATATATATATATATATATATATATATATTGTTAAGTGATAGAGACACCCTTTACAGACTTGATTTTCACAAATAGTGTTTACTGTTGGGAGAGTCACGGCGAGGACCCATGGGTCAAGGCCGAGAGGAGACACCAAGGAGATCTGGACACCACATCTTAACCCAAAACCTTAAGGCATTAGGTTTATGGGTCACATCTCTTATAAACTCTTCCTCCCACCTTGACTTCTCGGATGTGGGACTTGACTCCAACACTTGATTCCAACAATCTCCCCCTCAAAAGTGAGTCCTTCAACCACATCACCCATGGTCCTCCCGTCTGCGGAAGCTATCCACCTTGCACCGCCGTTCGCTGCCAACGGAACCCGCCGCCTAGCCACACTGCTAGGAAGACTTTCGACACAAGGAGCCGTCATGGTCCCACGAACCATCGGCTCTGATACCACTTGTTGGGAGAGTCACGGCGAGGACCCATGGGCCAAGGCCGAGAGGAGACACCAAGGAGATCTGGACACCCCATCTTAACCCAAAACCTTAAGGCATTAGGTTTATGGGTGACATCTCTTATAAACTCTTCCTCCCACCTTGACTTCTCTGATGTGGGACTTGACTCCAACACTTGATTCCAACAAATATGTTGACCAAGACTGTTACAGCTGATAAGCTGAGGCTTTGCATTGCCTCAGCTGACCTTCGAGGATAATTGAAGACGAAGGCGCTACACTAGGTGGAGAGCAGATTAGCTTATTGGTTACAAGAAGTTACTACAATTAGACTCCAAGTGGGAGAATTGTTATGTTATGTAGTCTATTTGTCGTCCCACATCGCTTATGTAGTTTATTTGTAAGTCCCACATCGCTTAGAATAAGGAGGAGGTTGACTTACTCCTACTATATATAAGCACCTCATTGTAAGCATTACACACACCAAAGAAATATTACTACCTAGTGTAGCCGTGGACGTAGGTACACACATTGTGTTCCGAACCACGTTAAAAACTCCTGTGTTATATTTCTTTCTCTCTTCTCTCTTTTCTTTTATTGCTCCCAACAACTGGTATCAAGAGCTTTAGGTTTGTGGGATAGATCCTCAGTTTAGAGGACGAAGTGGGAGCAATGGCGCTAGAAGAAGGGAAGGTGAAGATCGAGAGGTTCGATGGCAGAGACTTCGGGTTTTGGAAGATGCAGATGGAGGACTATCTGTACCAAAAGAAGTTGTATCAACCCTTGACAGGGAAGAAGCCAAACGATATGAAGCAGGAAGACTGGGATCTGTTAGATCGACAGGCCCTTGGTGTGATCAGATTGACGTTATCCAAAAATGTTGCCTTCAACATTGTGAGTGAGAAGACTACTGCAGATCTGATGAAGGCATTATCAAATATGTACGAGAAGTCATCTGCCGCCAATAAAGTACATCTGATACGACGTCTATTCAATCTCAGAATGGGAGAAGGTAACTCTGTAACTGAACACATTAATAGCTTTAATACAATTATTTCGCAGCTATCGTCAGTGAAGATTACCTTTGACGACGAATTGATGGCCTTGAGTCTGTTACAATCCTTACCGGATAGTTGGGCTGCAACTGTCACTGCGGTTAGTAACTCCGCAAGGGATAACAAGCTGAAGTTTGATGACATCAGAGACCTGATCTTAAGCGAAGATATTCGCAGGAAAGATTCAGGAGAGTCTTCAAACACTTCCGGTTCAGCATTGAATACTGAAAGTAGAGGAAGAGGTAGCCAGAAGAGTCACAATCAAAGCCAAGGCCGAGGCAGATCAAAATCAAGAGGCAGAAGTCAGACAAGAGTCAGAAATGACATCACTTGCTGGAATTGTGACAAAAAATGTCACTTCACCAATCAATGCAAAGCCCCAAGAAAAAAGAAGAATTACCAAAAGAGGCAAGATGATGATGAATCTGCTAATGCAGCAACTGAGGAAGTAGCAGACGCATTAATTTGCAGCTTGGATAGTCCTGTTGGTTCATGGGTTATTGATTCAGGTGCATCTTTTCATACTATTCCTTCAAAAGAATTATTATCTAAATATATATGTGGAAAGTTTGGAAAGGTTTATCTTGCAGATGGAAAACCACTTGATATTGTGGGAAGAGGTGATATTGATATCAGATCCTCTAATGGAACTCTCTGGACATTGCATAATGTCAGACATGTCCCTGGAATAAAGAGAAATTTGATCTCTATAGGCCAGTTGGATGATGAGGGTTATCACACCACTTTTGGAGGTGGAGCTTGGAAGGTGACGAAAGGCAATCTGGTTGTAGCTCGAGGAAAGAAACGAGGCTCCCTTTATATGGTTGCAGAGGAGGACATGATAGCAGTAACTGAAGCTGTCAATAGCTCATCTATATGGCATCAAAGACTTGGACACATGAGTGAAAAAGGAATGAAGATCATGGCATCAAAGGGTAAGGTGTCAAATTTGAAGCATGTTGATCTTGGTGTTTGTGAGCATTGCATTTTGGGGAAACAGAGAAAGGTTTCTCAAAAGCAGACAAGAAATCAAAATCAGAAAAGCTCGAATTGGTGCATACAGATGTGTGGGGTCCAGCCCCAGTGAAATCTCTTGGAGGCTCAGCTATTATGTCACCTTCATAGATGACCCAACAAGAAAGGTATGGGTTTATTTTCTCAAAAATAAATCTGATGTGTTTTCTGTGTTTAAAAGGTGGAAAACAGAAGTTGAAAATCAGACAGGCTTGAAGATTAAGAGTCTGAAATCTGATAATGGCGGGGAGTATGACAGCCAGGAGTTCAAAAAGTTTTGTTCAGAAAATGGGATCAGAATGATCAAGACAATACCAGGTACACCTGAGCAAAATGGTGTCGCGGAAAGAATGAACAGGACCTTGAACGAAAGGGCTAGATGTATGCGAATCCAGTCCGGGTTGCCAAAAATGTTTTGGGCAGATGCCATTAATACAGCAGCTTACCTGATAAATCGAGGACCATCTGTTCCCTTGGATTATCAGTTGCCTGAAGAGGTATGGTCTGGTAAGGAGGTAAGTCTTTCACATTTGAAAGTCTTCGGTTGTGTCTCTTATGTTCTTATAGACTCCGATAGAAGAGACAAATTGGACCCCAAGACCATAAAATGTTTCTTTATTGGCTATGGGTCTGATATGTATGGCTACAGGTTTTGGGATGAACAAAACAGGAAAATCATTAGAAGCAGAAATGTTACTTTTAATGAAAGTGTGCTTTATAAAGACAGGTCTTCTGCAGAATCTATGAGTTCAAGTAAACAGTTGGAACTTTCTGAAAGAGTGGCATTGGAAGAAATTTCAGAAAGTGATGTAGCCAAAAGAAACCAGATTAATCCCGAGAACGAGGATGATGGGGTAGAAGTTGAGCTGGAACAAGAGCCAACAACAGTAATTGAAACTCCTATAACTCAAGTGAGGAGATCTACAAGAACGCCGAAAGCACCACAAAGGTATTCTCCTTCGTTGAATTATCTGTTGTTAACTGATGCTGGAGAGCCAGAATATTTTGGTGAAGCAATGCAGGGGAATGACTCTATCAAGTGGGAGCTAGCAATTAAAGGCGAGATGACGTCCCTTCAGAATAATGGAACATGATCTCTGACCAAGTTACCAGAAGGAAAGAAAGCTCTACAGAACAGATGGGTCTATAGACTGAAGGAAGAATCTGATGGCAGTAGAAGGTACAAGGCAAGACTTGTAGTGAAAGGGTTTCAGCAGAAGCAAAGAATTGACTTCACAGAGATTTTTTCTCCAGTTGTCAAAATGACCACTATAAGAGTTATCCTGAGTATTGTAGCTGCAGAGAATCTTCACTTGGAGCAGTTAGATGTTAAAACTGCATTCCTACATGGTGATTTGGAAGAAGAGATTTATATGATACAACCTGAAAGTTTTGAAGTTCCAGGCACGAAGAATCTTGTATGCAAGCTTCACAAAAGCTTGTACGGTCTGAAACAGGCACCGAGACAGTGGTACAAGAAGTTTAATGAGTTTATGAGAAACTCAGGTTTTAATAGATGTGACATAGATCATTGTTGCTATGTTAAGAAATTTGCTGACAGTTATATTATTCTTGCTTTGTACGTTGATGACATGTTGATAGCAGGATCAAATATGACTGAAATTAACAGGTTGAAGCAACAGATATCAGAAAACTTTGAGATGAAGGATCTTGGTCCAGCCAAACAAATCCTTGGTATGAGGATTTCCAGAAATAGATCAGAAGGTGTCCTGAAGTTGTCCCAAGAGAAATATGTTGAAAAATTATTGGACAGATTCAATGTTGGAGATGCCAATACCAGAAGCACCCCTTTGGAAAATCACTTAAAGTTTTCAAAGAAGCAGTCCCCACAAACAGATGAAGAAGAAAGTTACATGTCAACAGTTCCTTATGCATCTGCAGTAGGGAGCTTGATGTATGCAATGGTTTGTGCAAGACCTGATATAGCACATGCAGTGGGAGTTGTCAGCAGATTCATGTCAAATCCTGGGAAGGAGCATTGGGAAGGTGTAAAGTGGATACTGAGATATCTGAATGGTTCTTCAAGAATGTGTCTATGCTTTAGAAGAAATGATCTCACTTTACAGGGGTTTTCTGATGCAGATCTAGGAGGAGACTCAGATGGTGGAAAAAGCACCACAGGTTATATTTTCACCTTAGGAGGAACTGCTGTGAGTTGGAAGTCTAAACTTCAAAATAGAGTTGCTCTCTCAACCACTGAATCAGAATATGTTGTCATTTCAGAAGCAGCCAAGGAGATGATATGGCTGAAGAATTTTCTCAAAGAATTGGGAAAAGAACAAGATGTTCCTCCATTGTTTAGTGACAGTCAAAGTGCTATTTGCCTTGCAAAAAATCCTGTCTTTCACTCCAGATGCAAGCACATACAGATGAAGTATCATTTCATCAGAGAACTTATCAATGATGAAGAATTATCTCTGTTGAAGATCTTAGGATCAGAGAATCCAGCTGATATGTTGACCAAGACTGTTACAGCTGATAAGCTGAGGCTTTGCATTGCCTTAGCTGGCCTTCGAGGATAATTGAAGACGAAGGCGCTACACTAGGTGGAGAGCAGATTAGCTTATTGGTTACAAGAAGTTACTACAATTAGACTCCAAGTGGGAGAATTGTTATGTTATGTAGTCTATTTGTAGTCCCACATCGCTTATGTAGTCTATTTGTAAGTCCCACATCGCTTAGAATAAGGAGGAGGTTGACTTACTCCTACTATATATAAGCACCTCATTGTAAGCATTACACACATTGTGTTCCGAACCACGTTAAAAACTCTTGTGTTATATTTCTTTCTCTCTTCTCTCTTTTCTTTTATTGCTCCCAACAGGGGCTAACCCTATTAATTTAACTACATGGGAGCAAAAAGTTGAAAAAAGACTATCTTCATTGAAGCATAAAACATACATGTTCTTTGGGGAAAATGTATGCCTTATAAGAAGTGTATTGAGTCATCTATACTACTTTTCTTTCTATTGTTTTTTTTTCAAAAAGCCAAAGAGTGTTGGTAATTTATGCAATAAGATCCAAAATGATTTTCTTCAGGGAAGAGGGAATGAAGCAAATAAAATTTTTTAGGTGAAGTGAGATAATGTATGTAGAACAAAGGAAGAAGGGGGACTAGGCATAAAGAATGTGGAAGTATTCAATAGGGTTGTGAGAAGTAGTGAAATAGCACAAGAAAGGGGGAGGATTTGAATTGTGCCATTGAACATTTCGGTTTTCCAAACGATTATTAGTTTTAAACACTTTTTTCGCAATCGTTTGGTGCAGCGGATAAGCAAGCGGAATAATAAACAATAGAGACAAGACTTTTTATCCTGGTTCACCCCTAAACGTTAGGGTTACATCTAGTCCTTAGCATTACCAAGATTTCACTACTCAAGTATCAAGGACTTCTCCTACAAGTATTCTCAGGACTTCTCCTATAAAAACTTTTTCAAGATAGTTTTTTTCTACAAGAATTTCTTCCTACAAGAGAGATAGTAGAAAATTTCTGAGCATTGGAGCTATAAAGTATGGGGGTATGAGATTTGACTCTAAAGATCTACTTTACGTTCTGATTCTTGAGAGATTTAGATAAAATGATTTGACTCTTAGAAATAGTTCTATCTATTTTAAGCATGCGATAATGATAAGCCTTTTTTTGTTTGATCTAGAAAAGCTACATAAAATGTCTTCAGATCTTGCTCTTTATACTCCAGGATCTTCTGTGAGAAAGATAATAGTCGTTGGAACTAGTCCTTCACAAAGATTCTAGCTGTTGGATCCAACAGTTCTTTTGTCAGATGCATTAAATGCAAGGCAATGTTTGATGAAGATCTTTTACCAAGAAGATGTAGTCTTTTAGGTGGTAGGTAGCATTGGTCTTTTCTTCCATCCGTTGATGTGAAGATATGACAACTTGATAGTGACAACGTTGTACTATAGCTTTGGTCATTGTGCCTTGTCAGGTCACGTGATCTTCTCTTAAGACTTCTTCACCAAGCTTGTCTGAGATATTTTCTAATTTGAAGATGGTGCTTATTCATCAGACACTACATCTTTCTTCATTAGATAGACTTCTTCTTACAGACGATCTTTTTACTTTCTTTCCATTGGGCAGAAGGAATTAAACGATATGAGTTCACCAATCAAATAGAGCTTCTTCTCAGGAATTTAATTGTCCTATATATGTATTGCTTGCCTCGAATAGAACAATGTAGACATGGACGATTAGTCATACTGTTCTTGTTCTCTTGGTCAATGTGCTTTGTGGAGCATCACAATATTCTTTTGCACTTGACTTTCTCTTCAAGAATGTCAGAGATATTTTTGTTAAGTTTAAACAAATCATATCGTTTAAAATCTAATTTTGATCAATAACAATTTTTATATATAGAAGCACTTTTATGAAAACTAAGCTTCTCAATTAATTTGAATTTCAGGAATTATTCAATTTTGAATAAAGTACTTCAACGTCAAACTATCCTAAAAAGAAAGATTCAGAATTCGCAAGACTGTCTGGCACACATGTGACACAAGTTAAAGCCACATTCGCTCCTGGTCGTTCAACGCCAGCTCATCATTCAGAAAGTTGAAGACAAATTTCAAGGCGCTAAAGATAAAGTCATAATGCAACCAATTGCTAAGGATTCGAATGAGATCACGTGAAGACTATCTCTTTCCTTAAATCACGCTGATCAAAAAGGAAAAAGGACTACATGTCAACATCAAATTTCTCAATTGTCTCATTTCTGAAAAGTAGCCAAAGTCTATTATCACCTACTAGCTGACAAACATCACCTTTTTACCTAAAGAATAGACTTAAACAGCAGCATGCATTTAATGTATCTAACAACCGAAGCCATTTGAATCAGCGACCATATCTTATCACACAATGGCTAGAACAACGACTGAATTTGTCTCACAATGGCTACAACAATTGCAAGCAAGTATTTAAGGCAGATCTGAAGAAATAAGAGCATAAGAGTCAAACGACAAAAAGAACAAGAACATCAAAGCATTCATTTCTTCATTCTTCTAAGCATTCAAAGCTTTTCAAGCTCAAAGCAGAAATTATTTAAGTGTCTAATACTTAACCACCAAATCTTCTGAAAGAGAGATAGAACCTAGAACTTTAAAGAGTCGAATCTCTTCATTTAATTCTCTCTAGATTCAGAACTCTTGAGTAATCCAAAATCAAATCTGAACCAAAACGCTTAGAGTTTCAGTGCCATAAATTTTCTATCATCACTCTTGTAAGAAGAGAATCTTTGTGGAACCAAATGATCTTTGTAAAGATTGTAGGAGAAGTCCTGGACAGTACTTGTAGGAGAAGTCATGTAGAATACTTGTAGGAGAAGTGGAGAATACTTGTATTTGAGAAGTCCTTGATACTTGCTAGTGAAAATATTAGTGGTGGCCAAGTACTAGACGTAGCTCATCGTTCAGGGGTGAACCGGTATAAATCTGTGTGTGTTGATCGTCTGATAACTCTGCTTATATTTCTGCTGCACTAAACGTTTACCAAAAGCTTTCAAAAACATATATTCTTTTCGAAAAACTTTTTATTTAAAGAACACAATTCAACCCCCCCCCCCTCTTCTTGTGTTATTTACTTACATCTCGATTTCAGAATATAAGATGACGCTCATTCTTTGGACAACACTTTCATCTATCAGTTTGAGATAGACGATGAATGCATTCAGTTAGTGCAGTCTTCTCTTGGGCAGACGGTCTAGTAGAATTGACTATCTTGTGCCGACTGTCTTGTAGTTTTGACCATTTTGCTCTTGTGTAGACTGTCTTGTAGCTTTGTCTTGCATTTATCATCAGACAGTAGAGGGTATGGGCCATAAATTTCCTGAAATACAATCATATGAAATTTTTACCGTTACGCGGTTACGCCTATATCCTTGAAATTGTTATCATTCAAAATATGATAAGCTTTGACCATTCCTCTCTTGTGTAGACTGTCTTGTAGCTTTGTCTTGCATTATCATCAGACAGTAGAGGGTTTGGACCATATATGATATTTCATGAAATACAATCATATGAATTTTTAACTGTTACACCGATATCCTGGAAATTTTTATCATTCAAAATATGATAAACGATATGAATAACGTTTGAACTTAACAGGTTGTGTTGGTAAAATCGAGATGGAGGTTGTTGAGGGAACATAATATTTTTTGGTGCAAAGTTTTTTTCTCTATATATGGAGATTTTAGTAGGGTTTGGGATGATGATAGGGAAATTGCAGGATCTTTGTGGTGGAGGGCCCTTTGGAAGGTATGGGGGGGGGGGTGATCGGATAAGAATGATTTATATAGACTTTTGCATTGCATTTGCATATCATTGTAGCGTCATTTACGCAGTTTGTTTTATATTTTATTTTATTATTGAATGAATTTTCTACTAGTTACCATTTGACATTGGGATTGGTGAAGAAGTAAAAAAAGAGAGCTTTAAGGGGTAAAACAGTCATAGGAAAACACTAGAAGCAACTTGAAGCAAGTGAGAATAAGAAGAGGCACAAGGATGAAGGCTTGAACGATGAAGAGAAGACTAGGCGAGGCATACATGGCCAACGATGGGCGATCTATCGCTAGGTAGATAGCTAGGATAGGGTGGTCTGACCCTTGCATAAGCTAAGGCTGCCCCACAAGCATTAGACTTAGGATGTTTATCTTGTAGAGACTCTTAGGCCGTAGATTTGTGAGGCCCAAGAGTCCAATTAGATTATGGTTCGGACCGTTCCCATTATAAAAAGAAGGTCATTTATCGTAAAAAGAGAACTTTTTCTCATTTATGACATAACAACTTTATTCTCTTTGGCCTATATTCTTTGCTAGGGTTTCCTTTTTAGGGTCGTCTTATGCTAGGCAAGAACAATTAGAACGTATACGACCGAGTTAGATGGTACACCCATTTTGTTGAATTCCACTGAAGTGATCAATTTTTTTGTTAATGAATTTTCCAAAGTCATATGAGGTGGTTGTCGGGGAAATTAAACTAAGTTATAGGATTTGGACGGACTCATAATTGGAAAAAACAAAGTATGTTTTGGAAGATTTCATTTAAGATACATGTTTGGCTTCCTTTTAACAACTCTCTGTATTTCTGAGTTGCTCTGTTTCTCTCTCCCTCTTCTGTAGTTTTTTTCCTCTTTGTAATTTTGGGATTGAAGAACCCCTTGTTCTTCTATTAATATCAATTTGCCTTACCTAAAAAAAACTAAGACAAAACCTTGATGTAATGTACATAGAGAAGATTTTCTTACTTTCCGAGGCACCAAAAAAGAGAAGATTTTCTTCAATAATGTGTTCAATATTATTGTCATGAACATGCACTACTACAGAAAAGGCCTTTCGTCACGGTTAAAACCGCTCATTCGTCACGGTTTAACCGTGACAATAGAAGGCGTGACAATTGCTCAATTGTCACGGTTAAAGGCGGAACCGTACACGCCTGTTATCACGGTTTGCAAAACGTAACCGTGGCAATAGAGGCCACCTATTGTCACGGTTACCTACTTAACCGTGACAATTGATTAGCCTGTTATCACGGTTTGTAAAGCGTAACCGTGACAATAGGTTCCCTCTATTGCCACGGTTGAGTAAGTAACCATGGCAATAGGTGGCCTCTATTGCGACAATAGGTCATACACCTGGTCTGTGAAATTGCTACAGAATTTTTGATTTTTTTTTTTACCTGGTCTGTGCATAAATTTTAGTACGTTTATATTGAAAAATAAATTGTATAAAATCACCAACATTCACATATTCTAGCCAAATTACTCAAATATTCCAACCTTGAATAAGAAAACAATACATTTACACTAATTTGTCCAAAACAATACTAATTGTTGTTGAGAACATACTCTCACAAGGAATTAAACCAAATAGCCCACACTAGCCATTACAGTACACTGTTTGAACCAAATACTCTAAAAAAACATGGAGTACAGTTCCATACCATAAGTAGCCCATACTCTCACAAGGAATTAAACCAAATAGCCCACACTAGGCAAAATTCTTTAACACATAAGTATAAGCCCACTCTTCTTTAATTTCATTTAGTTGATTCTCATCGTAGAAGCCAAATTGACAATCGGAGAAGTACTGCAAAATGATGGTAAAAGTAACAAAATTTAGAGTCACACTTAAAAATAGGAAAAATTAAGAATTTGGTCAAAGTTCCATACCGCTTGTGGAATTGTAGATTTTTTGTGCGCAATTATCTCCTTTAGAAAGCTTAGTACATAGTACCCGCAATCTATATCAGTGCGACATATGTTAGTAAAACGAAAGATAATGTGAAACTAAAACGGATCTGGTTAAGATATGTGTATGTTCAATTTTCACCTCGAGGAATTTCCAGATGGAAGGATAAGGAAACCAAAGGCACAATACACTTTGACACGTGAATAAGAAAAATTAGTCGGTAAGTGGCTTAGGGATTTGCATATATATGTCGAATATTTATGCGTCAAACATGGCTAGATTGTTAGATCCTGATATCTCTTTGTTGAGTTTTGGTGATAACAAACAGCATTATACTTTGAAGATCTTATAGGAATGCTGAGTACAAAATCAAGTCACACTCTAAAATCTGAGTACCTTCTGAAAGAATCAAGCTCACATGATGAATTCCATTAAGAATAAAAAGAGCTTAAATAATGAAGAGTTTGAGCACATGCTGAAGCATGTCTCAAACTCTAAAGAATAGTACTACCTGCTAATGTTGAAGTTCTCCAAGTTCTGAAGCTCGTTCAGAACCTGATGCTATCAAAAAATGTTAATTCATTAAAATTTCAATCATAATCATCATTTTTCCGTGATGAAGTCCACGTCAAGCTAGAGGATAAATTACTTGCAACTTTATATCTATTGCACAAGGAAATGACATCTCTCACACAAATTTCATACGTACATTATTGGAGCTAAATTGCCTCAACTTTTCATACATGCACCCTGTTAGTGGACTAAATACTCTTGCTTCCAATATGTTTAAAAAAAAAAAAGTAATGCACACTTTTTTCCATCCTTAGGTCTCATCCTTAGGTTGACTTTTCACTACCAAAGGAAAGTCTTTAAAAGCTAGTCATTAGTTTTATTAATAACATGACCAATAGTCATACCATTTTTATATATATCACGGCACAGTCTGCTGAAATTTTATTTCATTTTATTTTTTGAAAATTGAATTTTTATTACTGTTAGTTATGTTTTTTATAGGCTCACTGAACATATATAATCATATTTCTTTTTCGGTTGCTTTAATTTTTCAATTAGTATTGGGATGAATCTTTTAGAATTGTTAATTGTCTTTTTCTTTTTCAGAAATATGTCCAGGTGGGGCAATGTTGACGGGAGTAGGCGTCCTAGTCCGCTACTGATCGGGAGGATCACGAGAGCTGGGACTTCCGAGGGAGAGGCTGGAAACAGTGCGCTGGGAGGGCAGAACGGACCCGGGAGGGGCTCCTGCAAGGGACTCCGATGCTGAAGTAAGTAGGGGAAATGAGTAAAGGGGTGGCTAAGTGAAGAGAATAACATACCTTAGAATGAGTGAGTTGCCCCCCTTATATACAAGTTGGAGAACTAGGGTTGGAGCCATGCAACGTCATGCATGGCTTGTACTGGTGGGACAGGGGCCGTCGGATCCTTCTGCTCCCTCTGCGATTTGCAGTGATCCAACGGCTTAGATTGCCTAGGGGGCCCACCATCCAACCACCCTAGTTCCGTAGGGTGGTTGGCCTAGGTCAACCCCTAGGTGGTGGGGTCCATGCTTCAGAGCAATCGGGGTTCTGTTCTGCTTGAGAGTCAGGGACTGGACATACTGCTCCGGCCGTCCCGTGGGCCCGCTATCGGGTGATCCTGTCCGGTCGTACCCGGGGGCGTGGCCCGCCCGTCCCTGAACAGTCGCCGGTCGTACTCTGGGGCGTGGTCCGCCCGTCCCAGAACAGTAGCCCCCCAGCTCTAGTCCGCCGAAGTGGTGGGCTAGGAGCTTTAGGTTGGGTTCATGTGAACGTCCCTCTGTCATTCAGGTCTGTTACTTCCAGCCCTTACCAGAACAGTAGCCCCCCAGCTCTGCCTCACTGCGTGAGTGAGGTGTGAGCTCCAGGACCTGCTGGACGGTTGCATGAGGAGGACGGTCGGGGCGGTAACCGATCGGCCAACCGGGGGTAGGTGGTAGCCGATCGCGGGGTAACCGATCGGCCTACCCCGTGGATTTGGGACGACGTCTCGGTTTCGCATTCCATACGTTATGCAACAGTAATATGAAGTGACGTTTCGGCAGCGCCATTAATGCTTCTGACAAGAAGTGGCACGCGATACGTCGTTTCATTCCTCGCGCTGACGTGGCGGATGATGATTGGTTGGGAGCTTTCCCGCCTTCCCTAGCGTCATCATTAACAGACGTAGGGTTTGGTGAAGCGTCGCTTCTCATTCCTGATTTCCCTTATAAAAAGGGTAAATGGGGATTCATTTTGCGTTTTCTCCTCAAACTCTCATCTTCTCTTCTTTTGGAGCTCTGTATTCCGACGTCGTCAGGTGTAGCTTTGCAGGCGGTCGTTCCTGATTCACCGGTGGTCGTCCTTTCCAGTTGCTTGGTAAGTTCTTCTCGACCTCTGCTTTTAATTTTTCTTCTCTTTCTCTTAGTCCTGTCCTCTAGGGGTTCTTAGGGTGCGTCCTTTCGGGTGGGAGGGAGCTGTCTCTCCCCCCCCGTGCGGCGGAGGGGCGATCCATGGGCCGGTCCTCCGGCGCTGGGTTTGCTCTCCCTGCCGGGGACAAAGGCGGATCCTATTGGTTTTCCCCTTTGAGTCGTGGTCAATAACTTTGAGATATTGAAACGACGTCTTCCCTTGTGCAGGTTTAGGTATGACAGGGGCCGAAAAGAGGAAGGGGAAAGCGGTCGGCGGTGGCTCCAAGCCGAAAATGAGTAAAAATGCTCTGAAACGGAAAAAGATCGACCGAGAGAAGTGGCCACATTTGGAGGGTGATCGGGCGCATCTGGACGATTGGTGCCGGGAAATACTGGGGATCGAGTCCTGCTACGCTAATGAGGACGAGGGGCACTTCCGGCGACAGTATTATCTGTCCGAGACGCAGATTGGTCCCGGGCATGACGTCTTCGCGCCTGGCAAGAAGGAGAGGCTTCCGCAGACACCCCCCTTCGGCATTTACATGCATATTTATACGATGAAGAAGGTGAAGGTACGAATGCCGCTAACCGACTTCGAGGTGATGGTGCTGCGGCATATGATGGTGGCGCCCTCCCAACTCCACCCGGGGGGTTGGGGTTTTGTGCGCGGTTACGAGACCGCTTGCGCACTTTTCGGGTACGCGCCGTCCCTTCCCCTCTTCTTTCATCTCTTCGCGGTTGCCCATACCCAAGGTCATGGTGGTTTTGGCATGGTGACTCTGAGGACGGTGTTTCCGATCTTCAAAGCCTTCGCCGATTCATATAAAGACTTCAAGGATCAATTCTTTCGGGTGGCGCCGACCTCGCCGCCTCCTTTCTGGTGGTTTGAGCAGGGGCCGACCGGCGGAATGCGGCCGCGGTTCCCACTGTCTTGGAACGTGGCCCATTATAGAGAAAAGGTGACCTCATTCAGTTTTTTGGACGAGGGCGCCTTATCGGAGGACGACTTGAAATTCAAGAAGTTGTTGATGGGCGCTGTCCGTTATGTTATGGAAGGGGACAGGAAGGTCCCGGTTCGTCCCCTTCGATGTTATGACCTGTGTACCTACAGCGTTCGAAGGAACGCTAAGTTGCTGCGTAAGCTATTTATTTGTGATGCCCCTTCCCTTTGCTTTTTCTTATTTCGAGTGCTAATGTTTTCGTCGTTGGGCAGGTGGCATGGAGGACATTGACAGGACCTTGCTGGACGCGCTGCAAGTTGAAGACGGGCAGTCCACAGATGAGGAGGCGGAACAAGAGACTGATGCTGTCCAGGGAGAAGAGGGGCATGCTGAAAACCAACCCCAGCCCGACCCGGAGGATGGGGGTGGGGCCGTAGTTGGGGGGACCTCCGATCCTGTCCAGGAGCAAGGACGGTCGGTTTCTGAGGAAGAGGGTACCCAGGGCCCGGCCTCGAAGAAGCGCCGAGTGGATGACCATCGAGATCATGCTGATGGTGAAGTGCAGGGCTCCGACCCGGAGCGGGCAGTGCCCGTCACCGTGGTACCCCCGCCTGAAAGGCTTTCCATTTGGGGTCCTAGGGCTGGCAACTGCCGGGAGCACCTGGCGCAGATCGACGATCTCGTGCTGACGGAGAACGACCAGAAGTACTTGGGTGATCGGGAGCCTGCCGGACTCCTTAATTACGTTCTCCGTGCCTCGCTCAAGACCGCTTCTGCTGTCAGGTATCTTCAGTTGTCAACCATTCCGGAACTGGAGGAGCTCAGAGAGAAAACCGAGAAGGATGGTCGATTGATATCCTGCATGAACAAGGAGCTGGAAGAGGGGTGCTCTGCCATCGAAGAGCTAAACAAATTGCTGGACAGTCTGAAGCTTGAGAATGAGCAGCTGAAGAAGAAGGTGCAGGACGGCGAGAAGGCTCGTGAAGACCTGGAAGGGCGACTGAAGTCTGCCAAGGGGAAAGCTGAGACCGGCGCGGCCCGTGTGAAGGAGGTAGAGGCTGCCTTGCTGAAAGAGCGAGAACAGGGTGCGGTCAGGATCGCCTCTCTGGAAGCTGACAAGAAAAAGCTGACGGCCACCGTGTCCAAGATTAACAAGGCTTCTTTCAACAATGCGGTGAGCCAGCTGACAGTTGTCAACCCGGGCTTGGAGACCGGTCCGGTCGGGTATCGAAAGGTGGTCTCCGAAGGCCGGATCGGAACTGTGGATTCCAAGGGGAAATTTACTCCAACCTTCCCGGAGGAGAATGCCCCCTGAGGGGGTTGTAATTTCATTTTGTTCTAGTGTCTTTTTCTTTTTCCTTTTGTTAAGTGTTTTGAGCCGTTCTGGGCTAATGTAATCGTCTGTAATGACAACTAATATTAATGAATAAATTGTTCGGTTTGTTTAATTTCTTAAATTGGGTTATTCGTCTTGCCCGGTAGGGCGCTATAATTTTTTCCTTCCGCATGGTCTTAGTTATGATGCCCCGAGGGCTCTGTCGATTTCTTGTGCCCAGTGGGTCTTTCAATTTCGTGCCCGGTGGGTCTTTGAACTTAATGCCCGGGGGGTCTTTTTAAGTCGTTGCCCGGTGGGTCTTTTTGAATTCGGTGCCCGGTGGGTCTTGTAATTTAATGCCCGGTGGGTCTTTTTAATTCGTTGCCCGGTGGGTCTTTTTAATTCGTGGAAAAATGACTTGACAAAATGCTCCTTCTTGATTCATTAAATAATGCAAGTGTGCCGATCGGTTACAAGAGGAGGACTGGAAGCAGTTCCTTGATTCTAGACTTAAGACAATAGAAGAAAAAACAGTAACCGGGTTTTAATCATTCAATGGGCGACTTTAGCTGTAGTAGCGGTTCAAGTTGGTGGCATTCCAAGTGCGGGGAATTTCTTCCCCAGAGAGCTTTTCCAACTTGTAGGCGCCGGTGCCGGTTGCCTCGGTTACTCTGTATGGGCCTTCCCAGTTGGCGGCCAACTTGCCTCGCTCGGTCCCTCGGGCTCCGATGCTGGCGTTGCGGAGGACTAAGTCCCCAAGTAGGAACGTGCGGAGGACGACCTTCTTGTTGTAACGGATGGCGGCATGCTGCTTCGCAACCAGTTCCCTGCAGTTAGCAACGGCTCTCCTTTCGGAGAGAAGGTCTAGGTCTTCATTAATGAGCTGGTCGTTCGTCTCCGGGTCATGGCCCATGGTACGAGCGCTTGGTTCTCCGATCTCCGCCGGGATGACCGCCTCGGTGCCGAAAGTCAGGCGAAACGGGCTTTCCCCCGTCGTGGAGTGCGGAGTTGTGCGATATGCCCACAGGACATGATCGAGCTGCTCGGCCAAATTGCCCTTGGCGGCATCCAGTCGTTTCTTCAGTCCCCTAAGGATTACTCGGTTCGCCACTTCTGCCTGGCCGTTCGTTTGGGGGTGCTCCACGGAGGTGAAGTGGTGCTTGATGTGAAGCCCGCCCACGAGCTCCTTGAATCCTTTGGAGGTAAATTGGGTGCCATTGTCGGTAATCAGGACTCCAGGTACCCCGAACCGGCTGATGATGTTCTTGTAAAAGAAACGTTGTATGCGGGCTGAAGTGATGGTTGCAAGGGGTTCGGCCTCGATCCACTTGGTGAAGTAGTCTACCGCGACCACCAGATGCTTCAGCTGTCCCGGGGCGGTTTCAAAGGGTCCCAGGAGGTCCATTCCCCATTGGTGGAAAGGCCAAGGGGAGACCATGGTCGAGAGTTGCTCGGGAGGGGCTAATCGGTGGTCGGCATGCCTCTGGCACGGGTCACAGAGTTTGACGTGGTCGGCAGCGTCTTTCTCCAGGGTAGGCCAGTAATAGCCGGCCCGGAGGACCTTTCTTGCCAGAGAGCGCCCGCCGGGGTGGTGGCCACAGCTGCCCTCATGGATCTCCGCGAGCACATACTCTGCTCGTTCCTTTGACAAGCACTTGAGGAGAGGGGTGGAAAATCCTCTCTTAAAGAGGTCCCCGTTTACGATGGTATACCAGGAAACGCTTCTAGTCAACTTCTTTGCCTCCAATTTATCGGGTGGAAGCCAGCCCGTTGTTAGGTTCTTAATAATTGGGGCCCTCCAATCGTCGTCCGCGTCAATGCTCAGGGTGTTGACTCCCGCGGAACGGTCGGGTGCTGAGACGTAGGGGAGGGCAAGGGTGCCCTGAATGACTGTCCTGTTCAGGCCGGGTTTACCGGTGCTAGCCAGCTTTGCTAGGGTATCTGCGCGGTCGTTTTGGGCCCTTGGGACATGGCGGAATTCTACCTTACGGAAGGTTGCAGCCAGCCGCTTCAGGTGGGAGAGGTATTGCTCCAGAATTGGGTCCTTGGCCTGTGCTTCCCCATTAGCTTGGGAGACCACCAGCAGGGAGTCACAGCAGACGAGTATGTCCTGCGCCCCCAGGTCTCGCGCCGTCACCAGACCGGCTATGCAAGCTTCATATTCAACCTGGTTGTTGGTGGCTGGGAAGCCAAAGCGCAGCGACTGTTCTACGACCATCCCTGAGTTGCTTTGGAGGACGATCCCTGCACCGCCCCCTTCTTTGTTGATTGAGCCATCCACATGGACGATCCAGGAGATTTCCGCTTGAGGATCTTCATCGTTCGTGAGTTCCACCAGGAAGTCGGCTAGGGCTTGCGCTTTGATCGCACGTCTGGGTTCGTAGTGAATGTCATGCTCGGACAACTCGATCGACCAACCCACCATTCGACCGGCTAGATCTGGCTTATGGAGGACTTGTTTGACTGGTTGATCGGTGCGGACAATGATGCTATGAGACTGGAAGTACCTTCGGAGCCGTCTGGCAGTGGTTAAGAGGGTGAGCGCCACTTTCTCGAGCGTCTGGTATCTGAGCTCAGCTCCCTTGAGTGAGCGGCTGACGAAGTAAACCGGGAGTTGGACTCCCGCCTCCTCTCTTACTAGTACAGAGCTGACCGCCTTGTCCCGAACAGCTAAATATAAATACAGGGGCTCCCCTGGCTTTGGACTTGACAGGATTGGTGGGGAGGTGAGAATCTCTTTCAGCCGGGAGAAAGCCTGTTCAGCTTCTCCCGACCAGGCAAAGTTCGCTCCTTTCTTTAGTAAGGCATAAAGTGGTAGAGCTCTCAGGGCGGCCTTGGGGAGAAATCTCCCGATTGCTGCCATCCGTCCTGCCAATTGCTGGACTTCCTTGACCGTCCTGGGGCTTTTCATTTCCACAATAGCCTGGCACTTCTCGGGGTTTAGTTCAATCCCACGGCTAGTGAGCATATATCCCAAGAACTTCCCGCTCTTGACGCCGAAGGTACATTTTTCTGGGTTGAGGCGCATATTGTGTTTCCTCAACTGTTCGAACACAACTGCCAGATCGGCTGCATGGTCGCCTCCCTTCGGTGTTTTTACTATGATGTCATCAATGTAGACTTCGACGGACTTCCCAATGAGTGCCCCAAAGATTCTGGTCATCATTCGCTGGTAGGTGGCCACCGCATTTTTCAGGCCGAATGGGAGCATAGTGTAGCAGTATGTCCCCCGATCGGTGATAGAGGCGGTCTTCTCTTCATCGTCCCTGTTCATCGGAATCTGATTGTACCCAGAATACGCGTCCATGAGGGACAAGTATTCGTATCCCGAGGAGTTGTCCACCAGAGCATCGATGCTGGGAAGGGGGAAAGGGTCCTTAGGGCAGGCCTTGTTCAGATCCGTGTAGTCCACACACATCCTCCACTTCCCATTGGATTTCTTTACCAGGACCACGTTCGAAAGCCAAGTAGTGTACTTGACTTCGCGAATGATCCCGGCCTTCAGAAGTTCTGTGGTCTGTTCCCTGATCGCTTCTTGCTTCTCCGCGCTCATTTGTCTCTTTTTCTGGGCCACTGGCTTGAATTTCCGGTCCACTGAAAGCTTGTGACTGCAGAATGCTGGGTCGATGCCCGGCATGTCCGAGGACGACCAGGCAAATAAGTGCCCATAACTCTTCAGGAGGGCCTCCAGTCGGTTTGAGAGATCCGGAGGAAGATCTCGTGCCAGTTTGGTGGTCTGGTCGGGGCCGCGACCGACCTGGACAGGTCGGGCTTCCCCATCCGGCTTAAGGCGCTGATCCTCTCTGGATTGGTCCACTCGTGGGTCGATGTCGGTCAAGCATGCTCCTGCTCGGAGGTGGAAGCTTTCAACTCTTTTCCCATGGTCGGGCTCTTACCTCTTGCGATCCTCTCGCGCCAATCTGCAGCTAGAGTTGTAGCATCCCCTGGCCATGGTTAGGTTTCCGCGTACGGAAATCGCCCTTCCGGCCCATGGGTACTTCAACATCAGGTGGTGGGTGGAGACGATGGCCCGGTAGACATTGAGGCTTGGTCTGCCGATTATGGCGTTGTAAGCTGTGGGGCATTTCACCACCAAGAACCGGGCCTTGACAGTCCTGCAAACATCAGGGTCTCCTAGGGAGAGGTATGCATCAAAATATCCTAATGGCAGGACTCTGTCCCCAGTGAACCCGATCAAGTCGTGGTCATAGGGGATCAGGTCCTTTACAGATAAGCCTACGGTTTTATAAGCATCATAAAACATTATATCAGCAGAACTACCTGTATCGATGAGTACCCGCCGTACCTTACCGTTTGCGATGAGGGCTTCCACGACAATCGGGTCGTCCTCCTCGCCGGTGTCTGTGCCGTAGTCGTCCTCCGTGAAAGTGATGGGGACTTTCTGCTGTGGTGGGCAGAGGGAGCCAGGGCGAGGCCGTCCAGTTGCTGACATAATGACCCGAGTGCTCCTCTTCCGACTGTTGGTTGATGGTCCGCCGGCGGCCCATCCTCCAGCAATCGAACCAACACTGACCAGATTGGTCCCATGGCGCCATCGCACGTCATCGTGGTCCCGCCGATCTGGAGACCGACGTCGATCCGGACTTCGGCGACGGTCAGGGCTCCTGCGTCGGTCAGGACTACGGCGATGACGGGGGCTCCCTGCTCGAGTGGGTGTGTGGGCTCGGTTCCTGGGAGGGGTCCGGGCACGGGCCCTGGGCGGGGTGGGTGACCTTCGGGAAGGTGGTGAGCGTGGACGGGGGAGGTGGTCAGAGGAGAGGGCAACATATTTCGACAATCTCCCGACTCTGATTAGTTCCTCTACCCTGTCTTTCAGGTTCAGGCATTCGTCCGTGTTATGACCGGGGCTGTCATGGAACTCGCAAAACCTTTTGGAATCCAGCTTATCCCCCCGCGTGAGGAGTGGGGGGGCTTGTCCCTGAGGTCGGTGGAGGCTCTCTCCCGCAAGATGCGGGAGAGGGAAGAGTTGAGAGGAGTGTAACTATCGAACTTCTTCCGTTTCTGCTTCTTCTCCTCCTGGCTCTTCCGTCGGGGCTCGCGATCGCGCTTAGTCTCGCCGGGGTCTCGGTTTTTTTCAGGGGGCTTATGGCCAGGGTTCTGATTGGTGGATCTCAAGGTAGCCGCTTCCTCCATGTTGATGTACTTCTCAGACCGGGCTTGAAATTCCTCTAGTGTCCTGACTTTCTTTCCATCCAAAGATGTTAAAAAAGGGCCTGGTCGGAGCGCCTGCCGTACCAAGATCAGGCGGACTTGGGGGAGGAGGTCTGGAATGTCTCCCGCTTCCTTGTTGAAGCGGTTCAGGAAAGCCTTCAGGGATTCCTTCTCGCCCTGCTTGATTAGGGCCAGTGTTTCCTCTGATTTCGGAATGTTTCTCACCGAGGAATATTGGGCTAGGAAGCCTGACATGACTCATTCCCAGTTGTGAATGGAGTTGTTGGGGAGGTTTTGGAACCAGTTCATTGGACCTTTCCCCAGGCTCATCGGAAAGCAGCGGCAGTAGATCGGGTCAGTAGCTCCGGCATACTGCATGGCTCCCACGAAAAAGTTGATGTGTTCCGTCGGGTCGGAGTCACCTTCGTATAGCTTCATTTTAGGTCGTGACCAGCCCGGGGGGAAAGGGGTTGCCATGATGTCTGGGGAGAGGGGCCCGTTGATGGTCTGAGGTAGGACAACCAGAGTGCCGTGCGGGCGGGCCTGTTCCCGGAGCGGTTCCCTCGTGGAAATTGGGCTCCTTCGCCAGGAGTAACTCCTGCGCGGGAGTGGTACCTGCGGTGATGGTAGGGTTGATTCACAGCTCTTTCTGTGGTTTGCTCTTGAACGTGGTCGTCTTGAAAGTCTGAAGGGGGTGGTGGTCTCCTTCCTGTCTCTCCCTCTTGAGAGAACGTCGGGTCTTGTCTTGGGCGTTCTTCCAGTTCCTCCAATTGGCGGAGGCGTGCTCGGAGGGCACGGATCTCGTCCCGAGTGCTGCGAGCCTGGACATTGCGTTCCAGTCCCCCGTCCAGAGGATGCTCCTCCTCCATCGCCCTGACTCGGGCCTCCAGTCTACACAGCGCCTCATGTGCTGCATGGGGGGTTAAGATCCCTGGTTCCGGGGACCGTCCCCGAGGCGGAGTTGGTGGAGTAGTCCTCTGGGGTTGAGGGGAGTGTTGGTGGTTTGCGGACTCGTCCAGAGTTTCCACGTGGCCCTCGGGAGTTCGGTTGAAACGGCGAGAGGTTTGTCGTGTCTCTACCATCGCGGGTTGCTGCGGCTCTTGCTGCTGACAGTACGTTGGTGAAGGAAAAACTTACTCGCTCCCCACAGACGGCGCCAAATGATTGGGAGGATCACGAGAGCTGGGACTTCCGAGGGAGAGGCTGGAAACAGTGCGCTGGGAGGGCAGAACGGACCCGGGAGGGGCTCCTGCAAGGGACTCCGATGCTGAAGTAAGTAGGGAAAATGAGTAAAGGGGTGGCTAAGTGAAGAGAATAACATACCTTAGAATGAGTGAGTTGCCCCCCTTATATACAAGTTGGAGAACTAGGGTTGGAGCCATGCAACGTCATGCATGGCTTGTACTGGTGGGACAGGGGCCGTCGGATCCTTCTGCTCCCTCTGCGATTTGCAGTGATCCAACGACTTAGATTGCCTAGGGGGCCCACCATCCAACCACCCTAGTTCCGTAGGGTGGTTGGCCTAGGTCAACCCCTAGGTGGTGGGGTCCATGCTTCAGAGCAATCGGGGTTCTGTTCTGCTTGAGAGTCAGGGACTGGACATACTGCTTCGGCCGTCCCGTGGGCCCGCTATCGGGTGATCCTGTCCGGTCGTACCCGGGGGCGTGGTCCGCCCGTCCCTGAACAGTCGTCGGTCGTACTCTGGGGCGTGGTCCGCCCGTCCCAGAACAGCTACTTTTACACTTATTGTTGTAGCAATTCTTTTACTTGCATAACATTTCTCCATTTACTTTCTTTTCCTTTAAAAAAGATTCCAACTTTTTCAGTAATCCTTGAGAGGATGGTTGAGTTGTCTTATAACTCTAATAACTCACTCTCATTCAATCAAATTAATTATACTATATGAAGAGAAAATTTTAAAAACCATGAAGACTTTTTTATTTTATCATGTAGACATCCATTTCATCATAATTGTTGTCATACAATTCTGATGAAATGCATGCCATTTGATAAATAAAAAACCGTTCATTATTTTTTAAATTTTCTTACATATAGCACAATCAGTTTATGGAATGAGAGTGGATTATAAAGTTGTAAAACAACTCAATCACCCTCTTAAGTATTACCGGAAAAAGTGAAATTCTTTTTGAAAGAAAAAAATAAATGAAAAAAACATGATGAAATTTAAAGAATTTGCTACAACTATGTGCTAATTAAGGTAAGCAGACTAAGTTGCCCACTACGGTCAACTACATTGCCCCAACACTAATTAAAAAAAATTAAAGCAACTGAGAAAGAAATTTACCTATATATGTCAGTGCGCCTATAGAAAAATAAAACGAACAACTATAAAATTCTTTTAATTCACAAAATTAAAGCTACCATTAAAACTTTTTCTTGTTTGGACGTTTTTTTTTGTCAATGTTTGGACGTTTATATAAAGTAAATGGTCTTCAAATAAAAACCCCTGTGTTCTGGGCTTCTACTTTTTTTTTTTGAACTTGTGTTCTGCGCTTCTAGCTTAGTGTTATATCATCCTCTTTCTTTTTTAGAGCCCATTTATTTAGAAAAAATAGAAGGGGCCATAGGGCCATGGGGCATAGCCGTTGTGTTCGTTGGTGACGCTATATGAAACTTTAATATATAATAATTTTTTACCAAAAAAATATATATATATAATAATTTAAATCAGGATTTAGAACTTTGGATACATTAATTTATTTTCTAATAATCTACTAACTTAAAATGCAAGGTGCAATTTCACTGTTCATGGTGCCACAATTTTTTTTTGTTGCAGTTGTTAGATAGTTGGGCCTATTTCTTATTTGGGCTTCTTTGGTTGAATCATAGGTTCTGTTATTCTAAGAGCTCTGTGAAGGAAAATTTTACACCATCTGTTATTTCTCAGTTTTGAGCTTTTTTTGTTTTTAATTTTCCGCTACAATCCTTGGTTTTCATCTTCTTATGTATTGGATTTTGGTCTAATTTTCTATAATGAAGTGGGTACCGTTAAAGCACATATATTTCAAACAGTTTATCTCTTGGAGGCTGGCAAGAGATTTTATTAGACTTTAGTATTGTTGAAGTTGAGCAAATTAGATATTAGTATTGATTGGACTTCATCTTTATAATCATATCTTTCTTTTGGTTTCTTTTTGCCTGATTCTTCTTTTCTCTCTGTAAAGCTTTAGTTTTCTATCTCATTGAATATATTTGCTCAAGCTTATACGCTTACTTTCATGGATGCATCTAAGGAAAGTATGATTGTAGCATGGTGTTAGTTTTGCTTATGTTGTGTGCAGTAAAGGATTTAATTTGATTTTTCCTGCTATTCCTCTGTTGCTCTTCTTCCTGTGTTGTTGTTCTTCATTTGAAAGCCAAAAGGGTTATTTATTTCTTGGTTGACTCATCAATTTCTCTATTTTGCGCAACAGAACTGAATCCCTGGGTTGTCAGGATGAAAGATGATCAGCCGTGGTTTTACAAACAAAATCCCTCAACTCTAAGGTTAGTTCATTCTCAAGATAGAAGCTGCATTTGCTCTTTAACATGTTTTGACTACTCATGCTAATAATGTACAGTTTTACAATTTGTTTCAGCTGTAGCGTTTCAATTACTCATGCTAATAACTGCAATGATGACATATTACTATCATGTGCTGTGATTGTCAACATTAAATTTAAATCATGGTCTAAATTTTGATTATTTTTCATGATTTATTGTAATTTATAGATTTATTATCCTCCAATGTTAAGTTTACTATCATGTGCTATTTTGTTTGTGTTTTTAACAACATACTAAGCCTCTTTATACTATGTATTTTGTGTACCTTTCTTTATTACTAATTTGATCTTTAGAAAAACTCGTCTTTATACTCTATTGAAATCTCAATATTTCATTCTACCCATACTATTATACCAATCTGATCTACTGTTGATTTTTAGTTGAAGTTGGAAACTACCAGCATACTTTAGCTTTTCCAAAACCGAAAGTTCTTGAAAAATCAAATTGAGTTACTTCTTTAGATATGTCCAATGTTTACATCGTATCATTTTGGGTTACTTCTTCAAACATGCTATGTATATATATAATGACTAGGTTTCTTATTTTTTTTTTTAATTTCTTCTTGGTTTAAGATTGTCTCTGGCATGCTTTTCATGTGTTTTGTTTTTTGTTTTCTCATGTGTTTGGAATGGGTTTCAGGATATTCTCAGACATGAGACAACAGTAGAAGCTAAGGTTAAGAAGAATGTGTTGAAACATATGAGAGGCAGAAGACAGGGTTCTGAGAAAACAACAAGTGTGAGTAAATGGCTTGTCATGATGATGAAAATGGATGGCATCAATGTTTCTTTGTGCCACCTAAATAGCCTTTCTTTTCTTCATTTTTCTTTGGCAGAATCAAGTCCAATTCCATTTGAATCATGTTGTTGGCCAATTCATGCTAAGGAGTGATCAAAATGTTAATCATATATATCACCCTTAACTAGGCCATAAAGTGAAAGTTTGGGTTTTAATTTCGCTATTTAACTTCATGGTTTGCATAACAGGTGAATATGAATTTATTGAAGTCATAACTGAAGACAAGAATTATGCTGGTCGGTCTTGTGAGGCTCATAGTAGATATAGACTTCAGGTCCCAATTTGAGCTTGCAAGGCCTACATAGCACTACAAAGAATTGACAGACTCTCTCCAGTTATCTTTGTTGGGACTGAGAATAAACTCTGCAAGGTCATTTATTTTTGGAGTTTTTTTTTACTGTTGAGCTCCATCATGAGTGATTGATCATCACAAATATTTTTCTTTTTGTCAAATGTACGCTTAGTGCAATCAAACAATCAGTACCTATTGTAGGTACTTATTTAGAATTTTAAGTATTCTGTGAACAAACAGAAACAGTGGCTGTTATCATCTGCATGATTGTAAATATGAATATTCTTCTCCAACTTGTGTTTCATTATATATCAGAGGATATGAAGTAGTTCCTTTAATAATTTAGCTTTGTCATCTTTTTACTATTTTGCTAGCTTGCCTTTTATGTCTGTTGTTCTTTATACAATTGCAAAAACTTTATTCTGTCTCTTGAAATTGCGATTTTATTTGTTAAGCCCCTCTATGTTGTTCATCTTATCGATTTATAAGTAAGCTAGGTCGTACTCATATTGTTGAAAGCATGTAAGAGTATATATTAAGTCGTTTTTGTTACATGATAAGTCTTTAGAAGTTGATATTCAACGGATGCTCCAACATTTTTAATGTTTCATATCGTAGTCACAGATGTATCTTTTATAATAGTCTATTTACATACATTTATGGTATGTCAAAGAACAACCATTTAAACGCATAAAATGAGCAGTGGTGATATGTGTATACACTAGAAGGATAAAAATGCGAACAAAGGAGTATAAACAGGTTCCGTGCATCGCACGGGTAAAATCCTAGTTTTTTTATATAATTGGAGGCAATACCCTTCATCATTAGAGTCAATCGTATAGGCCGATAGTAGTATACGTTATCATGTTAGCTTCAGCCTTGTGTTGGAATTATTTTCACTACAACAACACCAGAATAAAGTTCATATTTTGACGATTCTCAAGTTTCAACTCTTATTTGCTTTTCAATTGTTTCTCAAGGTGAATTGTCTTGACTCTTGACACTAAGGTAATATATACATGGTCTCCATTTGCTGTCGAGTACCCTATATCGACATTGACAAGTTCGAATTTGGTTGCGTAGCTTTTTTTTTTTGTTACAAATGGAAGATATGTGTAGCTTGGTTCTATGATCATTTTCATTTCTTTATCTATTTTATGAGAAACAAGAAATGAGGGCAAAGAATAGGGAAATGATAGTTAAATATATGTATGCATGCATGATGCATTTTAAATTTTTAATCCTAAGTTATATGTATGCCCTAATCCTAAAAAGCAATCCTGAAAATCTCTTCCTGATCAGCTTGCTTCTTAAGCTAGATCACCATCGACTATTTGGATATGAACCATAAATCATAATGCACCAGTTACGTTGTGCTAGCTTTTCCAAAATCAGCAAACTTCCTCTCCTATGATTTCTTAAACTTTGGTACCAACAAAAATGTTAAGATAATATTTTGCTAGTTCAAGATTGTAAATCATCAAAAAGGGTGTTTGTTGATGAAAAGAGCATTTATAAGGTTCATCATGTCACACTGCAACGAAATAGTATACATGATTAAGGTCAAACAGAAATGGATTATTCTTCTTCATGTCTCGGTGTCTATATACCGAGGAACCCCTCCATACGATTGGATTGCTCCCTCTGAATATAGTGAATATGCTGCTCTGTAACCTGTATATCTTCCAAATCTTTCTGATTAGTAGTACGAAAATACTTGTCAACTTTAACCTGCAAGAGTCTTTGATATGTGGCCATAAGGTCCTCCCAAGCACTTAATTCATCTGATCTCATAGCTTTCTCCAATTTGATCTCTGCAAGTTGGTGCAATGCTGAGATCAATTCATCCATGTCCTTAAGAGTACCTGTCCTCAATGACTTCTCTAGCTTTTGTCGCGCGATTTGCCGGTACGTATCGATGCGTCTTTCTAGGCCCCCGCTTGTTATAGAGTCCAACTTTTGCAATATATCCAAAGCAATTTGATCAACTAGTTCAGACTCCATCCTGTTCATTTATTGAACATATATAAGAGGAAAAGAAAAAAAAAGATATATAACATCTCATGAATGATATCAAGATTGTAAGGAAACAGAGATGAAAACAATTCAATATCAAATCTTTAACTAATTGGTAACTATCTGATGTTAAATTTTACCTCAGTGATGTCTGTTTGAAATCCACTTCAAAGCTAATGCTTTTTGAAGACTAGTTAGTAGTTATGAATTTCTTTTGGATTTTTGAAGAATTAGGTACTGTCACTAAAAATTTTAGAGGACTCGTAATGAGTGCAATATCATAATTAGGAAATAGAAAAAATTATTGGTCATGAGTAATTTTTGAACAGAGTAATTTTTTTTGAAAATGTGTTCTTTATGGTGGCAAAAGGTTGTAAAATAACTGCCAAAATGATATGTTACAACTTGATCTAGGATGAAACATTAATGCTGTGAGGTGTTTTATGTGTAGCAGCACAGTTGCTGAGTTTTAGTTAAACTTGGTATGTTTCTCTTGCTGTCATCCAACAAGAGAAACAAGAAAGAAAAACACTGAGTTCCCTTGCAACTTGCAACTTGCAACTTGCAAGAGTCTCCTGCTGAAGAATTCCCTTTGCTAGGAAAAGAAAAATATGATATTTACTTACCTTTGCTTTGATCTCTAATGAAGATAGAATTGCCGCCATTTATGGATCAATGTTCATTTTACCATTTCTATATGTTATTTCTACAAAATAATTGATAGTTCATATTTGTTGATCATTTCTAGCTGTGAACTTTATATATGTTGAAAAGTTGTGCCTAAGTGACAGCTTTTCAATTATCTTTTTATACCTTAAGATTGGCCCAAGCAGGACATGTGAACAGGGGCGGACCCACATAGAGCCCAGGGGTTCAGTTGAACCCCCTGAAAAACAAAAAAATTCTACTTACCCCCCTATAATATATCTTTTTTGAACCCCCTGAGATTTTACATTTGCACCCCTAGACCCCAACTTCTCTCTCACACACACTCACATAGTCAGATCTCTCTCACCTCTCACGAGTTACGCTTTGATTTCTCAAGCACTCTCACGGTCTCACCTAGGTCTGGCCGTCTGGGTCATCAACACGCACGGCGCACCACCACCACGGCACCACTGTCCAGCCGTGCCTCACTGTGCCTCTGCCCTCTGGTCTGGCTCTGGGGTTCTAATTTCTAAAGGTATGGCTGATTTTTCCCTAACCCTAAATGGCAAATCTGTTTTCCCTAATTTCTAAAGCTTCTAATCTTCTCCTATGCACTGCAGTCTGCACAATCTGTTTTTTCTCTCTAGTTTTATGTATTTTTTTTACTGTGGTACCGTGTGTGTGCGTATGGTGCTGTTAGTGCGTTTTTTGACCATAACTTCTGGTTGTGTGGTGGGGTTACTTTATCAAACAAAGAAATAGTGCAGATCAAGCAAGTTGAGGAGGCTTTTGGGGCGGTTTGTGGGACTGCAGGAGGTTGGGCTACTATTACTAAGTCCCACATACATTAGATTTAGATGTATTTAAAATTTACAAAGCATACACTTTCAATGTGTGGAACTTGAAAGAAAGAAAAAACAATTACTGCACAAAATTACTAAAAAAGAAACCAGAGACAAAGAGTGAGGAATTGGGTAAATAATTGATGATTGATCTGTTATGGTAAATATTAATTTGGTCTTCAAGTGTAGGAAAATTATGTTATTTTGTCTGTTTGCTTTGAGCATAGGAAAGCTTTATATGTTGATTATAGCAATGGCTTGGGCTTTGTGGGAACATAGAAATTGGATTGTTTTCACTGCAAGAGGACTCAATCTTTGATAAAGCACAGCTTAAGGTTTGGCAATGGTTATCTGCAAAGGGAAAGGACTTCCACTTTTCAATGTATGAATGGCAATCACAACCTATCCTATGCCTCCAATCGGTTTGATACATACACATACTTATACTGTTGTGATATTGGGATTGAATTGGCTTTATGTGCAAGGGCCTGATTATGATTGGGGACATTCGGTGCTGGAAATTCTAGAGCAAAGGCAGGACAACTTGATAGCAAGTATCTAATTTGAAGGGATGCTTTTGGGGGCTTTAGTTTTAAAGCTGATCCCATTTAGTTTTCCCCTGTTTCCTCTGTTTTTGTAATACTCTTCTATTTTTGACTTTTGTTTGTAGTTTCTCCTTTCTCTTTTCTTTCTGTGTACCTTGGGTGGCACCCCTTGTGCCTTTTTAATTTATCAATATGGCTTATCAAAAAAAAAAAACGTAAAGGACAACTATGATATGTATAATTTCGTATAAACATATTACAATTGTTTTTAATTATATTTTTATTGATGTGTTCATTTGAAAAATTTGACCGCCCTGACCCTAGGGTCCTGGATCCGCCACTGCATGTGAATAAGAAGGGAAGGAATTTATTCTTTATCAACAGCTTGTCATTGACTCAGATGGATAAGAAGAAGGAATTGGAACAAAAGCTACTTGAGAAAGGAAAGGAAAGACAGAAACTTTGAACAAATGGCTGAATAAGCAGATCAATATGGGAAAAAAATCTTATAAGAACTGCATTTTTTGCTCGATGTTACTACCTTCTTTTATTTTTTGTTAACTTTGGGTTGTACTTAACCATACAAGCCACTCAAATTCTAGCCTTCTAGGTAACTTCTTCATGTTGTATTGTACTAAAATTTCAATGAAAAATGACAATTTGGTTCAACTTATTTAAATGCAGATAAAACACATTTTGTGGCTAGTCGTTTACCGCAAAATGCTAGCCCATGTTGGCGAGATGACCGCGGTCACTACTGTTGGTGGTGTATACTCTGGTGTCAACAAAAAATGTAATGAAGGTGAATATTTACCTTGTACCCAAGCAATCCCACCCAGAGATATTGGCTGCTTCAGCCAAAGCAATCCGCCATGATTGAACCTTGCTCATGTCATTCACAAAACGCTTTTCATGCGCCTCAAAAGCACGAGCATAGCTAGCAGTCTGATTCCTCACATGAGTTGGATCAATATGGTAGAAAATAGGCACCACAATCTGCCCATTGTTTTTCTTACACTCCACAATTCTCACGAGTTCCTCCAAACACCACTTAGAAGAAGCATAGTTTTCTGAGAATACGATCACAGACACTTTTGCATCATCAATAGCTTTGAGGAGCGAGGGTGAGATTTCATTACCTCTCTCAAGCTCGTTGTCAATGTAAGTCTTGACTTGAAGCCTTGTTAGTGCAGCATATATATGGCTTGTGAAGGAATATCTAGTGTCCTCTCCCCTGAAGCTAAGGAAAACGTCATAGATTTGGTGAGAGATCACGGGGGTCAATGGAGGAGGAGGAACAATGGATGCCATGGGTGATTCAGGGTGGTAGCTAGATATTACAAATGAAGAAGCTGGTGATGAACTTGGAAGTTCCTTAATAGATAGATGTATATAAACAAAAATGAAATGAAAAGAATCACCTTGTGAGAACAAATGAGAGTAACCACAAAACAATATCGACATCCACAAAATCTTTTTTTGTCTTTATCCGGGTCTTCCTTATCATATGTCATATATACTTGCTAAATTCAAATCTGAACCATTTTAATGTACCAAACACTATTGTATTTTTAACTCAATATATAAAAATTGTTCTGTAAATTGTTTTATAGCTTAAATTTGTGTTTATACTTGCATTAGTGAAAAAATTATTACTTCTAGTTACTCTTTTTCACTTAAGTCTATGCATTTTTTAACTGAACATGTTTCAATCTCTTACAGTGTCAATATCAAATAAAGACAATTTCAACCCTTATTTTTTTAATAAATATCAGTACTCAAAATTGCCTTTTTATTTTGATATTGATGCTCTCACTAACTGAAATATGATTATTTAAAAAATATAACAATTGAAATTAAACATAAATAAAACAATGATTTTTTTTTCAATTGTCAGTGTAAGTATCAAATTAAAAAGGGTTAAAAACTATAACAGTCCCTGAACTTTGAGCGAGATTTGAAAACCGTCCCTCACCGAAAAATTATCTGAAAACCATCCTCAAACTTTCAAAAACAAATTGGACCCGTCCCTCTGGCCACCATAGCTCCGGCAATCCCATTATGTGGCATTCCACGTCATTTAATGAGATGACGTGTATTTTTATAAAAAAAATTAATTTAAGTCTTTATTAATTAATAAAAAAATAAAAACAAAATTGAGAAGATTGTGCATATTCATCTTCTTGATATCTTCTTCATCTAAAATCCCAGGGAATAAAAACCAAAATAACAATTATTAGTTGGGAAATAAATAATCTAAAATTGAGAACAAGAATAAAAACGTCCAAGGTAAACAAGAACTGAGGGGACTAATTCATTATCAAGGGAACAAGAAATTTACATATGAACTAAACACAATGGAAAAAAAGAACCCCAATTTGTACAAAATCCAAAAAAGAAACAATCAATAGGAAACTAGATCTGCGCACCAGCAAACAGGAAGATATTCACAACAATAAACCAGATCTGCATGCTCCGTCAAATTAAACAGGAAGGTATTGGTTATGGTTGGATCGTGGGTGTGCTTCCACGTTCTAGCTTTGCGTAGATCTATTATGGCGATTTAGGGTTTGGTGAATTGGGGAAAGAGTTAACCGGTGGATTTGCAGGAGTTGGAGAGCAAGAGAGCGTTTGTGAGAGAAAGAAAAAGTGAGATGGAAGAAGCTGAGCTTAAGACTGATTAGCCGTTCTGGTTTTGCCTGTTGGGTCCTTGCTGTCTTCGTTCCCAATGCTGCAGGAAGAACGGAGAAGAAGAGGAAGAAGAAAACGATGGGAGAAGAAGAAGAAGAACTGAGAAGAAGAGGAAGAAGATGAATGTTGAACCCTAACCTTATGAATTGGGGAAAAAGGGGATCAAATTTAGGGATTTAGGTTAAGAGAAGGGGTTAGGGATTTAGGAATAAAAATTAGGAAATATTAATTTAAAAAAAAATACACGTCATCTCATTAAATGAATGACGTGGAATACCACATAAGGGAATTGCCGGAGCTATGGTGGTCGGAGGGACGGGTCCAATTTGTTTTTGAAAGTTTGAGATGGTTTTCAGATAATTTTCCGACGAGAGGCGGTTTTCAAATCTCACTCAAAGTTCAGGGACGGTTATAGCCCAATTAAAAACATTTAAACCTTTTTTTCTATTGTAAAGAATAAATAACTATCCAAACACTATTTAAAAAAAAAAAAAAAAAAACTATCCAAACACGCCATATAAAAGTTTTAATTTTCGTGGCCATTAATTTATGGCCAAGTAATCGAATTCCTTGAGTCTATCCTTTTTTTTGGGTCAACTCTTGAGTCTATCCTGGAAGCTCCTATGATGTGTGGTAGATCTCTTTCACTCTAGAAATGAAAAGTAAGAGGAAACCGCGTAATTGATTTTCATGTCAACCAGTGCGGCGATTGTTGTACACACCACATGTGCAGCTTTGAATCTCTTCTCATGATAAAGTTTCATTCACACTTCCTTTGAGTTCTTCTCAAAAAAAAAAACACTTCCTTTTAAGTGGAAATTATATGCTAACAATGTGATAAGAATGAAGAGATGTGATTCATAATATAATAAGAAGAATAAAGTAATAAAAAGTGAAGTAAAAATGAAGTGGAGTTGGGAATGAATTGTAGCCATAAAAACATTCTAATTCAACTTGAATAATGTGACTTTCAAAAAAAACTTGAATAATGTGAAAATATATATTTCTTTCATATTTTTTAATTTTGATGTGATTGTTGTCTGCGGAATAATTATAAACTTCGTTACATTATATTTAGAACTTTCACTAGATTTTTTTTTATAAATGATTTTTTAATATTTAGAACTCTCACTATATTAATTTATTTATACCATTTTATAGTTCTTTTTGGGCGTATTTCTATAGTTATTTCATGCTTGCATGTATTATTATCGTGAAAGCTATGGTGTGTACAAGAAAACGGGATCCATCGGTACCCACCGTGCACATTTTTTTAAAGATAGGGGGATACCGGTGTATACGTATTGATAACCATTTGATAAATTAATATTTAATTTGGGTGGTTGAGATGTGGTGACGAATACTGGATGAGCAGGTAATTTAATTTTTGGGTACCAAAAATTACTTGTCCTTTTGAAATTATTTACTAAGCCGAAGTAAATAAATAAATAAAGTTAATAATTTTTTCACCAATTATTTAATACCTGCATAATGTATATTTGCAAAAATATTAACACCCTTTTGAATCAGACCTACCTAACGCACACCTTCTGTTGTTGTTCTCCAAACTCACACCCGACATCGATAACCCACCATCCATCGTAACCCACCATACCTACCATCCTTGGAAGGCCAACATCGTTCTCGCTGGCTGCCGTCGATATAGGGTTCCATGGCTTTGTTCCTGCCGTCGCCTGTGTTATAGACATCGGTGTCCAGACATGCCGTAGCGTTTTCCGGCGCCAACCAAGCGTAAGTTTTTGTTATCTCTCGTCGTGGTAGATGACTAGAATTTAAGTTTTGAAACAAATTAGTAATTGGACCTTCGATTTTGGGGTATTTATTAAATTAGGGTTTTTTTGTGCATGGATTTGAAACGAATTGGTGATTTTACGTTCCAATTTGAGGTTTTTATGAATTTAGCTATTTTGTTCATGGATTTTGAACGAATTGTTGGTTTGTGGGGAATTGATGCATTGACTTATTGGTTTTTCTGAAATTGGTCTTTTTCTGTTTCCAGAAATTTGGTTTTCACTTACTGGAATTATGCCAGATTGAGTAGGGTTATGTCAAATTTGGGGTTTTGAGTTCATGGCTTGAATTAGGGATTTAAAATTAGGGATTTCAAATTAGGAAATTAAAATTAGGGATTTGAAAGTAGGGATTTCAAATTAGGGATTCCCACCGACTAAGTACTTCATGAATTAATTTTGTTGGAGGTTTGAAGGTTTTGGTGTGTGAGCATGAAACACTGTCAACAGATTGTGCGAATTTTATGGAATTAATTTTGCTTACCATGTAAATTATGTGACTCAAAGTCTATAAACATGTGCTTAGTTGAATGAATGTTGGTCTGAATGAATACTAACAGCTGATGTTCGTGTTAAAACTAGGGATTTTGGAGCTTCACAATCCAGGAGTATGTATGTTGAACACATGAATTCCAGGTTAATCTGGAAGTTGAAGTGGTTGAAGGGGGTGGTGGCTGGTTGAACTCAGTGTTTGAGAGGGCCAACTGGGGCATTTCGTGGTTATGTAATTGGGCCTGCCTCTTGGGCCTTAAAAAATGATATTGAAATTTGTATATATTTAATAATTGATTTTGAACATTAATTAATAATTAAAATATAACTTAGAATTATATATTTTTATAATCTGTACCAAATAATAGTTAAAACCTAGTCGAATATTAAAAAAAAATATAAAATGATTTTTGTAAATTTGTATTTAAATGACAGTAATAATATTACAGAAGATGTATATTAAATTTCAACTAAGCAGCAAAATGTTGATGAAATAAGGTTTCGCAGTATTATCATGACCTGGTTTATTTGATTTAATGCATAATGAAATTTTATCCTGATTGTGGGTTGATTTGCTCCTTGTCAAAGTATAGGTGCTTTTCATGTATACATAATATAGTATCCTAGTTTGAATCGAACTGGTTGGGCCTACAATTTTATGTGTGGTCCACGGCCTCTTTCAATACTTATTTACTTACCGTTTGTGTTTGTGTGTTCCAAATAAAATAGATTTCCTGTTTATATCATGGATTGTTAACTCCTTTTGAGTATGGTCAAGGTAAGGTAATGTGGTCAATGTATCCTGCCATATTTGTTTCCAAAAATGTGGTGACATCATCATAAATGCTTTTGTAATTGCTTCTTGACCAGAATGAATGCTTTTGTCAATAAGTTATCTTCCCAATTTATTCATTTCCAAAACCCAAGTGTGTGTGTGAAACGCGGTCCCATCCCATACCTCCCCCCCACCCCATTTAGCTATAAAAACTCCCTCCCCTTTCCTCACCAGCCGTGTTAGCCAACCACATACTTTGTATATTTCTTGAACAACCGAAATGGCCAGCTCCAGCCAATTTCCTCCTGAAGATGATTCTGAAATAGTATACATCTCCTCAGATAGCGACTCTGATGATTCCGATGACTACCCTTTCGGGTGGATTCAAAGGACTGACCCACGGTTTCGTGAGAAGGAGACTCGGGTTGGGAGAATTCCATTCGGTCCAGGGTTCATGAAGCCCATTACTGGTCCTCAATCTAAACCTGGTCAATGTATGGTGAGTACTTATGCTAACATGCGCAAATTCTTCCATGTATTTAATATGCAATCCTTCATATGCTATTTGCTCATGACAAGGAATTCCTTCATGGTTTGTTGAGAAATGGCTTGATAGGAAATATAAGAAAATCGTTATGGTATATGAGTATGTGAAGCGGTATGAATTTTGTCTCGCGTGGCATGTTTACAATGCCAACCAGTGCTCCTTTGCGCTCGGTTGGTATGATTTCAAGAAAGAGAATGGCATATGCCCTGGAGATCAGGTTACTGTTATGCCAACATGTTTTGAAGATGTGTTCACCATCTCTGTGTCACGCGCAAGTGATCGTCTATTGTGAACGAATAGGTCTCATGGCCCATGCATGCCAAATCTAATTTTCTAGTATGTTTGACTTTGTCAATTCCCATGTGGAAGCCTTTTTTAGGGTTTCACCCTTTGTTCCCAAGTATGTTAATTTCAAATTGAATAAAGTTCACTGTTGCTGGGCATGTATTTGCATAGGTTCCACCATAAGTATATAAGTTGACTGAAAATGTTTAATGAGTAGAAATTAAAATAATTAATATTAAAATCACTTATACAGTAATTAACATTGAATTAATAGTATTATATGAAAATTCTCTACAGGCTGTGTTAAGTCGTGAAGTGATGTTTACAAGAGTAATTAGAGTGCCAAAATTGCTATTAAGTGGTTGTTAGGGTTGCGATGTTATACGGCTCCCAACAATAGTAACACTCCTTTGCTTACATTTTAATTTGACCCAATACAAATATGGTGTCTAAGACTCCAAGTAGTAATGATAGATTCTCCAACAAGAATACCTACTGCCATTTCCTCATTTCCTTCATGATATTCCAATTGTCATTGTTATGAAGCAATGCAGATCACATACAATAAATGTGGATTTTTGAAACTTTTGTAATAGAAAATGAAAACACAATTAATTTAAGGTGTATATGGAACAGTTCAAAACATTTTTGGTGGATTATTGCAAATATGGCATTTATTTAGGAACATAAGAAATGTGAAATTATGTTTTATAAAAAGGTACGGAGGAAGTATATGGGTGGTAAATATAAAATACAAGTAGTTAGATTTATGAATTGAGGAAACTAAATAGTGGCGTAAATAGTCCATCATTTTATATTAAATTCGCCACTGTGAAAATATTGATTCCGTAAACTGGTTGAGTTAAAATTCAGAGACCATGTATTACTATTGTGGACTAATGGGAAAGGTGTGAGCTACGGGTTTTTGAGGGTAAAGGGTGATGGTTGAATCATGGCATGGCTACGGAACTAATTTACTATAATTAACAACTCACATTGGCCTATAAAAAAACTATATTGTGGAACAATAAATGACAAGAGGAAAAAAGTAGAAAGAAACCAAACTTAGGCTATTAAATAGGGTAAATATGGAAGGTATAGGGCTAAATATTTATGAAAACCGAAATTTGAGTGTAGTTATTCATTTAACTGTGAATTGTACAAAATTAGGGTATTGGATTAAGATCTAATACAACACATTTCGCTAATTATGGAAAAATGAAATGTGTCTAATTAGTGTATTGAAGTTTTTAAAAATACACTCATTATTCTCTTACCCACAATGACAGGCGCGTGCGTGCCACGGGTCAGAGGAGAGAGGGAGGCCTGCAGTTTGGACGCGTGTTAGTCGTTGATTGGCCCGGACGATTTTCTTTTATCCTAATCTTTTAAACTCAATTATTTCATTAAAAAAAATTTAAAAAAATGTAAAAAATTTACCAAAATTCATGATTTTTTTTCTCTATAAATGGAGACTTGGTTCGATTGATTTGGACACAGAAAAAAAATCAAGTTTTTCATCATCTTATCTTTCTACTATCCTCTTTGCTTTGAAATGGATCCCAACAAGTACCTTTTGTTAGTTATCATTTTAAGTTAAGAAAATAAAATGTATTATTGTGTGTTTAGGGTTTTTTTTTCCATTTGAAGTTAATAAAATAAAATAAATTATTGTGTATATTTTTTTAAAAAAAATATTAAATTGTTAAGTGTTTTAATTTAATTTACGTTAAGAAAATATTACGTTAATTTAATTTAATTTAAATAAATAAAAAAACATTAAATTAAATTAAATCGATAATAGTTTATTTAATTTAATTTTTATCGTAAATTTTAATTTTATGAAATCATAAAAAGAAAAATATAAAATTAAATGAAAATATTAAATAAAAGTGGTGGGGTAGGGGGTAGGGTTAGGGTGGTGAATGAAAAACCATTATTTGCCTGTTTTCCGAATCACATAATATCCTCTTGACCTGACATTTATAGCAGACGCATTTTTTTTTATAGCAGACGCATGGTCTGCAGCATTGTCTGTTGTCTGTGTTGTCCCATCATATGTAGAAGCAACGTGGCCAATTTATGAACCGTTTGTGGAGTTTTTAACCAGGGAATAGTGTAGACTCATAAGAAGTAATCTTATGGTTATTAGATATTTTCCATGTACAGTATTATATACCTCAAGAATCAAGATATTGCCTACCGGCTATAAAGGCCTATATAGCAATGTTAATATATCTATAGTGGTTTTTATGAATATTATATTGAATATATCACCGGCTTAATGGGTTCAAAGCACCCTGATATTACAAAAGGAATCAATTCGAGGCGCAGAAAAAAAATTTCATCAAATTGGATCCCTAAAATGTCGCTGCAGCTCAATTTTTGTCATAGTCACCAATTCCACTTGACATTTACAATGTTTTTTCTAATTAAATAATAATAAAACTTTAACTTTTTTATTCCAACTCAGTTATTTACGCAGCAAAAAAATTAATAACTGAATAAAATAAGTAATCTAATTTCAAAACTGAATAAAAT